>NC_050185.1:2505000-3235000 GCF_008315115.2 Sander lucioperca
AAATAACTTATTATTACTCATGGCACAATTATATGACTTGTTGCAAACTAATACACACACAACAATAACAGAAACACACACATGCAAACCCCAGCAGGAGTCCAGCTGCCTCAGCCACACGCCTAACACAAAGATCCAGAGCATGGATTAGTATGAATAAGTTATGAGCCTAACAGGACCGGTGGGAAGAGAGATGTAAACAAAGTGACCTGACTGTTACTCTGTGTGTGTGTGTGTGTGTGTGTGTGTGTGTGTGTGTGTGTGTGTGTGTGTGTGTGTGTGTGTGTAATAAGCCATTCATAAGAACACCAGCAGGGTTGGCAGGTTGTGAGTGATACTGTAGGAACTGTGTGTATCTTCCTAGCCTGGTCCTACCAGACTCTGGTACATTTCATTTGTCCAGAGAGTCTGGCCTCTCTCCATTGACAAGTGTTAACTTCCTTGAAGGCGGGTACTCTGTTGAAGTTTAAAACTATTGGATCTGCCCTGAGCCACTCTGGATCTGCCACACAACTCAGCAAAGATTGTTCTTGCTGCCACCAGGGGCGTCGCACCCGTGGGGGATGTGGGTGTTTTAACACCCACACTTTTCCCGGTGAGAGGGTTCAACACCCACACTTTTTCTGCAGTTTTTCCACAGTTTTGCACAAACGCCTTGCGTCGAACTGCCGCCGTAGCTACGTCGTAGGCTGTGTGTAGCGATTATATTGCCTGAGTGAACAGAACTGCGTCCATAGCAACGCTCTGTTTTTCATGGCAACGGTGTGTTATACTTTGCAGCGGTCTTAACAGACCGCATTCTACATTGGAATTCAACCAATAGTCCAGTAAAGATGATTAACAATGTAAGTATCTTTAGTGTTTGCCATACATTTGTTATCACCGTTAATGTGTTACATCAATGTAAAGCTTAAAGGAGAACTCCGGGCAATTTTTACGCTAATCTTGATCGCTATAAGTATGTGAGTACTGTCGATAGCAAAAAAAAAACGAGCCGAATCGGTGCTAGCTAACTGGAGCTGCTGCAGCTAATGCCGAGAGCTCCCACTTAGTTAAAACGGCAGTTTTGGGGGCATATCATAAAGAGTGCCTTTGTGCCTCTTAACAGACACAAAATGCAATTAAAATGTCTGTGCAACATGAACAGGGCCCTTACATGACAACAAGATGTGTTTTCAACTCAGACATTGTTTAAATTCACCTACCCTGTTAGCTGCTAGCTGCCGTCTGGGATGAGTGAGTGTTCAGCCAGGCTTCGGTAATAATCATCAAGCAGCAGTTCTCTGTGTATTTGTAGCATATATATCCATTTTGTGTGCGATCCATCTGGCGTTTGCGAACATTAGTCTCTGCAGTGGCGAACTGTGTGTTAGTTGCCGTAGCCAGGCTAGCAGGCCCGACCGGCATCCTTCTACTTCCTCCCCGCCTTCCTCACCTGCACACAACAATCCACGGGCACCCGCTGGACAGGACAGTTCATGCTTTCGCGGCGAAATTAGTTTATTTCCCCCTCAAAAATAGGTAATTGAGCACTGTAGTGGTTATGATCATATCAGTGACTATGTAACTACATGGAAATGGGACAAATGATGCCTGTTTCTTGTACAGTAATAGCGTTACTGAAGGCTAGCTAGGGGAAATAAACTTTCTTCGCTGCAAAAATTTCGCCGTGAAAGCATGAACTGTCCTCTGGAGGACATCCACCAGACCAGCGGGTGCCCGTGGATTGTTGTGTGCAGGTGAGGAAGGCGGGGAGGAATTAGAAGGATGCCGGTCGGCCCTGCTAGCCTGGCTAAGGCAACTAACACACAGTTTGCCACTGCAGAGACTACTATTCACCAACGCCAGATGGATCGCACACAAAATGGATATATATGCTACAAATACACAGAGAACTGCTGCTTGATGATTATTACCGAAGCCTGGCTGAACACTCACTCATCCCAGACAGCAGCTAGCAGCTAACAGGGTAGGTGAATTTAAACAATGTCTGAGTTGAAAACGCATCTTGTTGTCATGTAAGGGCCCTGTTCATGTTGCACAGACATTTTAATTGCATTTTGTGTCTGTTAAGAGGCACAAAGGCACTCTTTATGATATGCCCCCAAAACTGCCGTTTTAACTAAGTGGGAGCTGTCGGCATTAGCTGCAGCAGCTCCAGTTAGCTAGCACCGATTCGGCTCGGTTTTTTTGCTATCGACAGTACTCACATACTGTCTTTTGCCATTTGTGTTCGTAAAGTTTAATGTCCAGTGGCATTTTCATCTCTTTTTATATGCCGTTACTGTAGCTATATGCGTAACGTTAGCAGAGATTTAGAAAATGGTGTGTTTATCAGTTGTAACTACAGGATGGGAGGTAACTGCACCTTTTTAACTTCACTAGCAACGTTAAATGAAAGCTAATGTGTACAAATAGTTTCCCATGTAAGAAGTATAACGTTCCGTAACATTAGCTACGTTATAGCATTCATAATAAACGGATAAACGGATCATAATATAATTACGTATGTGCTAATTTGCATAAATAGCACAACAGATCTAAACATTGGGTATAATCAGGTGAAAATGTCTTGTTGACATATAACAGTAAAAGACTTAATGTAAAGGTCTGAATGGAACCCATTTAGGCTACCCATGAGCATTAATACATAGAGGCAGGAAGAAGTGCTTTAAACCAGTATTGATTATTGAGTGTATTAAACCAGTATTATTATTGCAGAGATGGGGTTTGGGGCTGAGTCAGTGGGACTGTTTCTGGGGGATGAGTCTGAGGGAAGAACAAGGGTAAGGAGAATGCAGAAGACAAAAGGTTGGTAAAATAAAAAGTGAACCCTCAGAAACCGTCCCACGGACCCAGCCCCAAACCCCATCTCTGCAATAATAGGCTAATTAATAAAGGCTGGTTTAAAGTACTTCTTCCTGCCTCTATGTATTAATGCTCATGGGTAGCCTAAATGGTTCCATTCAGACCTTAATATTAAGTCTTTTTCTGTTATATGTCAACAAGACATTTTCACCTGGCTATACCCAATGTTTAGATCTGTTGTGCTATTTATGCAAATTAGCACATACGTAATTAGATTATGCTCCGTTTGCCCATGTTAACAAACAGTACAATTATAAATAGTTTTTATTGTTAATAAACAAATCACATCCATCCCCCTCACTTTTGAAAAGCTTGCTACGCCCCTGGCTGCCACAACGGACCAAATGGCTTCGCTCGCATCTTTCTAGTGCACGTCCTCAACGTCATCGTTCTTAGACACTCCCTCTGTTCACTGATTGGACCTACAAATATTTGACCGGAGAAAACCCAAGAATATACCGCAAACTGAGACGGAGTACTGAAGGGAAATGAAAATTGAGCGGAAGTACGTAGGAGGGCGGAGCCAGGCTAGTATCTTCCTACAAAGGAGCTGGAACAAAATCATTGACTTCTTTTTTTTTTAAGATTAAGTTCTGGGCATTTTCAGCCTTTATTTGACAGGACAGCTGAAGACATGAAAGGGGAGAGAGAGGGGGGAACGACACACAGCAAAGGGCCTCAGGTCGGAGTCAAACCCAGGCCCACTGCATTGAAGAGTAGTAAACCTCTATATATGGGCACCCGCTCTACCAACTGAGCTATCTGGGCACCCAAAATCATTGACTTCTTAAACATTTGTTAATGATCACCAAAATAACTATATTACTACCAAAAAGGATAAACACCAGTCACAAACCTGGCAACCCAAAACGTATTCTCATTTATTAATTTTGATATTATTCTTGTCTCCACACATTGCATACTGCAACCTTAAAGTCTCCTATACCCTTCTGACTCCATGTCTCTGTATTATCTTCATACTGTAGGTTCTCTATGCATGCAGTATAGTGCTTTTTGTTTGTTGCAAATTTTGGTATCTGTTTTGATGAAATTGTTAGAACCGACAAGAAAACCTGCACACCAAATAGGAGTTTTGTCAGCTCTCCCTGGACCAACAGATAGACATACTGTACAGTACGTACAGTACTAACTGAGTAGCTCTGGCTGTGTAATTATAATTCAACTTGTAAGCTACTAGTAGTACTAATACCACACTGTAAAAAATACACTGTTACAAGTAAAAGTCCTGCATGACAATGCTACTTAAGTAAAAGGAAGTATCATCAGGAAAATGTACTTAAACTATTAAAAGTAAAAGTACTCGATGCAGAAAAACCCTCCCATTGTAGAAAGTGTAAAGGATCCAAACAGTTGTGTGTTTAATGGTCTAATCATTTCAGCTGGACTTGTAGCTGTTATATTGTTGGCTAGTTTACTTTAGAATAAAACATCAGATTTTATAAACTACATGTGTTTTGTGTGCAGAAATCTTAGTAGAAAGTAGAAGTAGAAAATGGCATGAAAAGAAAACTACAAGTACCTCAGCAGTTGTACTTAAGTACAGTACTTGAGTGACTGTACTTAGTTACATTCCACCACTGATGTAACGATACATGGTGTATTGGTTAAAAATCAATATAAATCTGTAAAGATCACAACCTACTTCTGATTTCACTTGTTGGACTTCAGGCAATCACTAAGTCTTCTTAGTTCATTTATACGAAGAGATTACTTTCTATTTATTTAGTTATTTTAGTCTCACTCTGTTAAAAAAAATCATGAGAAAATTGTATCGTGAACTTTAAATCCTACTGAATCGTGAGTTGAGTGTATCGTTACATCCCTAATGCATACACAGTTATTGTGCATATAGCCCCTGTGTTTGTAGGGCTCTGTGGTTAAACCTGTGCATGGAGGATATATGAGAGCAAATGAGAGTGTAAAACAGCTTTGATGAGAGTACTGTAACTAATGGCCTGTGGTTTGCTGCAGGAGATGATGATCGTGTGTTAATGAGTCACATGCCCACCTGACCTTGTACGCTATGAGCTGATTTAATGTAGTAAGATAAAAAAAGAATGAACTATCTACTGAAACACTATTAGCTGCTTCATAAATGAACAAACTACATATTCATTGCCCTGAAGGGAATGTCTCCAGCAGTAATTAAGGAAATAAAGAGTATGCAAGAAAAACAGATTCTATATTTGAATAAACCAACACTAGTTGGATTGATATTCCCTGGACTGAACAAAAAAAACCATGATTTAGTCAAATAAATGAAACAGTGATATATGTTTGTGCAAATGTACCCTTTATTTGGAGAATTGTATTTCTGATGGTTTTCAGCCCTCACACTCTACTATGGCTATGTGCATATTTCTGCTCAACAACAACCTATTCACACTTCATGTCACTGAACACAGCGCTTAAGTGGATTATTATAGCTGCACTGCAAGGAATGGACCTCACACACACACACACACACACACACACACACACACACACACACACACACACACACACAGACTCACATCCACACACACACATACACACACACAGAGACTCACATACACACACATCCACACATACACACACACACACACACACACACACACACACACACACACATACACACACACACTGTACCTAAACATGTCAATATACAAATATGCACAAAAGCCATCCGTGTAAGCATGACAAATCTCTCCCTCCCTCCCTCCCTCCCTCCCTCCCTCCCTCACACACACACACACACACACACACACACACACACACACACACACACACTGTACCTAAACATGTCAATATACAAATATGAACAAAAGCCATCCGTGTAAGCATGACAAATCTCTCCCTCCCTCCCTCCCTCACACACACACACACACACACACACACACACACACTTACCATTGTGCTCTATCTTGCCTCGGCATTATGTGAGCAGCACGGACAAGTGGGCACTCTAAAGAGGTGTCAGTGGCCCCTGCTGTGGGCAGCAGCAAGACCCTGATTAGTGCTAATGACGACTTGCAGGAAGTGTTCATGCATGTGAAGGGGTGTACAGAGATTAGAACTGCGATAGTGTGCCACCGTAATGACACTAATTGCATGTGAAATGTGTGCACGGATAGCGAATTGGACGTTCTGTGAGCTCCACCTGTAAGAGTCATAACATATTTAACTCCCATAATGCCACTGTGAACTGTCTTCCCTTATGAAGGGTCCCTGTAGTGATTTTAGAAGTCTGCACAGAGGAGCTGATCTGTGACCTCTCACCCCAAGCACTGTATCTCTCCTCCACCTGTAAACGGACGTCCACTGTTCCCAATCACCTCCCGGTCTGTTTCCATGGCGACTTGCCCTTAACCTTCTGCCTTCAGCCTTCCCCGATGCATAGCGTCGACCCCCCTTCCGCTCCTTTTCCCCGGTCTCTGTTGCTCTCAGCCTGGGAAATCAGCCTAATAAATAGCTTTATGGTAATCAGGCTGCTGAGCAGCGAGCAGAGCTGCCAATCTTAATACTCTTATTAAAGTCTCCCTTGTTGCCCTGTGGCCCTCGCCACCATCTCATCACTGTTCAGTCTGTGTGCTGGCAGTCGCTCTTGTCTCTGCTGTCACCATCTTTGTCCTGCCTCGGTTCACCCCTGCTTCAGTCCATGTCCTCTGTGATCAGTCCTATACTCTATATGTCAGTACGTTAGGCCAGAAGTTATTCAGGGACAGTGTTCTTTCACTTTCCCCATCCAGATTCTTCCTGTCGGTCTGGGGATTGAACCGACAGCCTCCTGGTCACAAGCTCGCTCCTCTATCCTTTAGGCCACCACTGCCCAAATACGTTCTAATTCAGCAGGTTTGGCCTAAAGCATCCACATCCATGCGGATGAGGATTATTTTTGTTTTACTGATATCATTTAAGGTCAGGTCCAGCTCCAGGATACATTTCAGGTAGATAATCTTCTACAGCAGGGGTCTTCAACCATTTTTAGGCCAAAGACCCCTTAGCTGAAAGAGAGACAGAATAGGGACCCCCTACTACATATATTGTATAAAATGAAGTTGCATATTAAACTGGGCCGGATAGATAAATAGAAAATAAATGGATATTAATATATTATTTATTTGTGTACATTTTGTGGAAGGCACGGTGAATCGTTAAGCTTAACTGTATGGCTACCATAGTGGCTACCCTACCTATAGTAAGCTTATCTTCAATGTTTGTGTTTTTCACAAATAGGCCATCTTCGTTATTTTAATATGTTAGATTTATATTTATGTATATTTTCAGACATGTTTTAATTTTTGAAAAAAGAAACTTTCAAAAAATGTTTTTTTTAACATAATTTGGCGGCCCCTCTGCACTAACTCTAAAGACCCCCTAGGGGTCCGTGACCACCTGTTGAATACCTCTGTCCTACAGTATGACCAGTGGTGGAAGAGGTATTCAGATCCTTTACTTACAGCTATAGTGTGTAGTTTCTGTCTCCCCCATGAGGAATTCTAAGTAATGACAACAAAACTGTCGGTGCGTCCCTGAGACAATCTTCTGAACATAGTCATACTGAGAAATCCAGAGAGAGTTGTGTGGAGCTGATAGTCTTAATTAGCTTTGTATCAACTCATTTGGTAATGGCTTGAATGTAACGGACGTTCATTAATTTTAAAAAGTTATGCACTAAAGCTTTAAGTAAGCTCTAAGTACTAATACCACACTGTTAAAATACTCTGTTACAAGTAAAAGTCCTGCATTGAAAATGTTACTTAAGTAAAAGTATGTAAGTATCATCAGGAAAATGTACTTAAAGTATTGAAAGTAAAAGTACTCAATGCAGAACTCTCCTCCCATTGTAGAAAGTGTAAAGGATCCAAACAGTTGTGTGTTTAATGGTCTAATCATCTCAGCTGGACTTGTAGCCGTTATATTGTTGGCTAGTTTACTTTAGAATAAAACATCAGATTTTATAAACTACATGTGTTTTGTGTGCAGAAATCTTAATGTGTAAAGTAACTAGTAACTAAAGCTGTCAGATGAATGTAGTGGAGTAAAAAGTACAATATTTCTCTCTGAAATGTAGCGGAGTAGAAGTAGAAAGTGGCATGAAAAGAAAAGACTCAAGTAAAGTACAAGTACATTAATCTATATCCACGACGTCCCACTTCCAGGATTGCTCCATTGCCGACGGAAATTCTGCCGGATGTCCCTCTTTTCGGCCAGATGTCCGTCCCCTTCCTCTGTCTCTGTGTTGGCGTTCTAACCTCTGGTGGATTTCTGAGGACTATGGTTAACTGCTCCTCAGATCTCTGCAGGGTAAATCCAGACAGCTAGCTAGACTATCTGTCCAATCTGAGTTTTCTGTTTCACGACTAAAACTACTTTTGAACGTACACATGTTCCACCAAAACAAGTTCCTTCCCGAGACTATTTTGCAGAGGCACTGTGGCTTTGAACGATTCTGATTGGTTTAAAGAAATGCTAATAAACCAGAGCACATTTTTCTCCCATCCCAGAATGCTCTGTGGACTAACCAGACCTTCCTCCGCAGCGCTGTGGAGGAAGGTCTGGCAATGCGAGACTACTAGTACCTCAACATTTGTGCTTAAGTACAGTACTTGAGTAAATGTACGTAGTTACATTCCAGCACTGAGTATGATCCACAGCACAGCTTGACAGCCTCAGGCACCTCATCCTGGCCTTTGTGCTCCAGCCCCTCAGCTTTGGACTTTACTCCCTGAACATCTCAGACTGATGAAATCATGTAGCATCTTTAAAAAACACTTTTACTCGGTTTTTCAATGTATCTGTTGTTTTTAGTGTTTGATTCTGCCACCTGCTTCTTCTATTTCCCTTTGAGAGCAACTTAAATAAAGTTGATTGCGATTATTATTCAGAATTTATTGTAATGTGGCATTTTGATGACATTCCAGAAAAGTCTGCAAGTTGATGAATGAATTGTTTTTCATTGCTAATGATAATTAGCAATGATTTTTATCCTGAGATTTAAGGGATATGAGTTTGTATGTATACTTTTGACAATTTTAAAGTAAAAATCACTTTCCCTCTATTTGTTATGCTGATATGTAAATCAAACATCAATGTATGTTATCGTAAACATCTTAACGGGGAGTGAAATACTTATTTTCCAGATCACAATTTAAAAACAAAGAACAAATAGAGTAAAGAAATAATAGTGCTCGGACAGCAAAACAGTCAAAAGTCTTTTTTTTTACACAGAATTTCAAGCTGAGCATCAACATGAAACATTTCCATTGACAGCTTCATACTGCCTCTATAGGAACTGCTCAGCCCTTTAAAGCCCCACAAAGACTCCTGAGAACCACTGGGCTTGGTTTCCTTTTACAGATCCTCTGCTCTTGCCTCAGAGAAGCATAATCTCGCCTTTTGAAATTGGAGTCATCATGGCTTCTGCTTCTGGAGAGAATTGGCTACGTGGTACCAATCCACAATGTTAACAACCAACACAGCGCAGCTGCTTCCCTCCACGCTTTATCTACTCGCACGTGTTCTGATTCACAGGGTGTGTGTTTCCTGACCCCTTCTGTAAAATACAACCTCAAGAAAATCCCTCACTGTCGTCCTCCCCGCCAACTGTCCTGTTGTATCTTTTCTTCTGGCTCTTCATATCTGACATATGCAAAGACGAGGCCTCTTCTCTTCCCCAATATGTGGATGACAATTGTTCTCAATCTTTTATTTACCCCTTTTGCTCATGTTTTAAGGTTAAGACTTCAAAATGTTTTGAGTCCTTTGAACCTGTAATTGTTTGTCCTCTGTCACTAACAGACAAGTTCGCAAACTTTAAGCACTAAAATAGAAAATTCTTTTGTGTTTTTATATATTATAATAATTTTTAGGGGGGCTGAGATAAAATTTAGGTTTATTGGTGTTTTGAGCCCCCAACGTCTCCTTCCAGGCAATGCTGCCGGTATAAGTCATCGGCACCTCAGAATGGGCTCAGTGAGCCAGCAGCAGCAGCAGTCTGGTACTGAATACCAGATCAGGTTCATCAATGAGTTGGACCTGCAGATTTAAAGGAGTTATACCAAGTTTTTGAGAGATTGGTTCAAATAACCAATGATTTTCAAAATCCAATTGACTGCTGACAATTGACTAATGTGATCCAATGTCCTGTATAAGCATAGCCTTTTATTAGTAAAAAATTGCTATATAGATATATAGAAAATGTTTGACATTTCTGCCAACATCACAATACAATGGACATTAATGGAATTCCATGTGTGGTGCTCACAGCTTTAAAATCATGACATTTAAATATAGTGGGAAATGTATGTAATATCAGAATATAAAAACAACGTCCCCTTAATTTTGGATACTCTCGCCAGTTTTCATAGGGACTATACTAAAATACTGATCAAGGTCAGTTAAAATATATCTTTTTTTGGTAATCCTTGGGGGGGGGATGGATGATCTGCCAGAGACACATAGAGATGACTTTGATGTTTGTTCTTTTCACTTAACAGGAAAGTTGAGCAATAGGTCTGTCATCCTACATTTTTCCCAATATCACTTTAATAATAATACTGTAACCGTAAAAAAAATATTTTGATGACACACAGCCTGAAGCTGATAGAAGCAGTCTGTGACAGGACGGCTGCTGGTTTGAGTCACCTGATGGTTTATGGGAAGAAGCAGGGTGGGGGAAAGGGAACGAGGGAGACTTTGCCATCTGCTCCCCACTTGGCCCACACACTGGTGCACTGGTCATACTGGGATGCTCAGGTGTGAGTGTGTGTATCTCTGCTCACATAATGAGGGTGGGGCTGAAAAAGAACAAAGATTAAACTCTCCATAGACTGTACCAACCTCTATCCATCCTCGTTATCCGTCTGTCCGTTACATTACACCTTCACGTGACTTACACTGACTGGGGTTGCTGACAACACTGACAATAATTGTTCACCTGTAATCGATTGTGTTCATTTATTTTTGTTTTTTTGTGTGTGAATCGTGTTCTCGGTAGTCTATAGATAGGGAAATAGCCTGTCATTCAGAGTTGCATGCCAATGTGTTGTGGCATTTAATAATTATATATCGGGTTGAAAAAGAATTCTTCCCACAGAACACCAAAAAGACAACAAACATGTCATCTTCTTATGTTAAATACATGTCTGTGTTTATGTTTGCATGCAGTTAAATCAAACAAATCTGATCAAAGTGGCATTTATTTCAGAGTTGACTTTATAGTCAATTTAATTAGCCCAAAGTCAGACTTTCACATTCAATTGACTGGCAACATTATTACAAATGTCAAAATTACAATATTCTGCAAACATAACTCTAAGCACATAACTACATTCATACAACAGCAAGTGGAATTCAGTCACTCTGTGTTAGTCATTTGGAGACAGATGGAAGAGAGTCGATGGACAAAGAGGAGCGGTGAATATATTCACCTACGGGCTTTTGTTTGCCTTGTGCGAGTGTGTGTCTGTTGGTGTGTGTGTGAGAATGGGTATGGGATGTCAGGCCACATCACAGACTGACTCTATTGATTAATTAGTGTTTATTCAGTAATTGCCTTGTGATTGTTTCAGCTACAGCCCATGGGGAGTATCCTCTTCCCACACACACACACACACACACACACACACACACACACACACACAGGGTTGTGGCACTATCTTTGTGGGGACCCGTCATTGATATAATGCATTCCCTAGCCCCTTACCCTAACCTTAACCATCACAACTAAATGCCTAACCTTAACATGTACGTGTGTGTGTGTGTGTGTGTGTGTGTGTGTGTGTGTGTGTGTGTGTGTGTGTGTGTGTGTGTGTGTGAAGAGGAGAATACAACCAAGTCCTTTCACTCAAGTATTATTTTCACTGCACCGGTAATCCAATCACGTGAACAACCACCAACAGATGCTGAAATCACCCTAACCATAACCTAATTCTAACCCTAATCCTAAAACCAAGTCTTAACCCTCAAACAGACCTTTAAACTTGTGGGGTCCAGCATTTTGGCCCCACAAAGCTGTCGGGACCCCACAAGTATACTGGACTCCCGGTTTTTGGACCCCACGAATATAGTTAAACAAGCCTACACACACACACACACACACACACACACACACACACACACACACACACATTTACAGTCTCAGCTAATGAATCAATATTGACATGTGGCATGACAGATACAGTGAAGCATAAATTGAGATCATGCATCAAATTATAATGAACAAATCACACCATGGATGGGTTATTGCTGCGGCATGCTGAGTATCATTTCTGTATTCATTTAGTATGAATTGAGCCTATTTATGGATTTTTTTTTTAAATGGCACTAATTTTTCTGGTTTTACTGTAATTAATTTAGACCTCATTTATTCAGGGCAGTCCCACTGAAATCAAGGGTCTCATTTCCAAGGCAGATTTAGCCAAGACAAGGATGTATAATTAGGAGCAAAGAGGAAGGAAACAAGGGGAAGAAAAGCAGAAGGAAACAATGATACAGTCCGGGGGGGGGACTAATTAATGAAAGCAGTTTGGCAGTATCCAGTCCACTCATATTCCATGGTGTCATCTGTTTTGACCATACAATAGAAACAATGACCTCAGACAATTCAAATGTGAACCAAAAATGGAAAATAAAAAAGATCTCTCAGAAAAGATGTCCTACAGTAAGAGGGTAAAAACTAAAGGAGCGTGCAAAACAAGCTTCTTATTTTTTTTTAATCTTTTATTGAAATAATTATGCACAACACTCTGCACGACTGTGCATGATCACCCATAATGAATGTGCTGAAAACATTCTGAGGAACAGAAGGAGAAGATATTATGGTATAGGACACAAAGCCACCATGGTCTACACTTATCACACTGTTTTTATATCTTAGTATTCATAGGCATGCATGACCAATTGTGTTGACACTGCAGGGCTGTCATTGCATGTTTCTTTCCCACCGATGGAGTCAGAAGATAATTGGTAGCAGGATTGTGATGTGAAATGGATTTTGGAGACAGCTATATGTATTACAGTGTGTGTGTGTGTGTGTGTGTGTGTGTGTGTGTGTGTGTGTGTGTGTGTGTGTGTGTGTGTGTGTGTGTGTGTGTGTGTGAGAGGGAGGGAGAGATTTGTCATGCTTTCACGGATGGCTTTTGTGATTTCACTTGTGTGCATATTTGTATATTGACATTGAAATGCTCAGGTACAGTGTGTGTGTGTGTGTGTGTGTGTGTGTGTGTGTGTGAGGGATGGAGAGATTTGTCATCCTTACACGGATGGCTTTTGTGATTTCACTTGTGTGCATACTTGTATATTGATATTGAAATGCTTAGGTACAGTGTGTGTGTGTGTGTGTGTGTGTGTGTGTGTGTGTGTGTGTGTGTGTGTGTGTGTGTGTGTGTGTGTGTGTGTGTGTGTGTGAAGAGGAGAATACAACCAAGTCCTTTCATTCAAGTATTATTTTCACTGCACCGGTAATCCAATGACGTGAACAACCACCAACAGATGCTGAAATCAATTTTCATAAAAAAGGAAACAAAGTTTACACCTTCACACCACTCGTGCTGTTATTCAAAGCATCTGTCTCTTTTAACTCCATTTGACCAACATCAACATCTGCATAAAAATGTAGCTATTAGTCCAAAATAGTGATGCCACATCTGACTTCAGGCAAGCACTGTTTTACTAATGACACAAGCATTTTATATCAAGTACATCAATGCTTTAACTTCAAGCTCAATTTTTGAATCCGACTCAAAATACATAAGTCCATGTTTAATGCAATGATGTGCCGTGGAGTGGACACCTAACGACACTGATTGGAATAACAATGGCACGGGGCAGATGTAATGAACAAAAGCACCGTGTCATCACACTCGATATACTCAGTTAAGATGTTGTAGGGGTTAGCGGGGGTTTGTAGATGGGTTAAGGGTTACGACCTCTCTTGATGACCCCTGAGTCATCGGCACACTTAAGCCCTCATTTTGATTGACCTCCTTGTACCGTTAGCACCCAGATGAATGAAGCAGCTAGCCTCTTTAATAAACTGAAGCGGGAGTTGTTGAGAATAGAAAGTGTGGATCATTTGTGGACCATTTTTGGTCTTGTGTGTTTGCAGCGTGCAAGCAAAGCGTTGTGTGTGGTAGGCAGTATATTTCTGTTGTCGCTGGGTAAAGATTGCATAGTTACATTTCAGCATATTATAAATCAAGGGGTCTGAGAGAAAATTAGACTATTACACTTACTCTTGGCTCTATTTTTAAAAGCTTTAGAAATTCTAGCCCGTGACGGGAGACTTTGGCCAATCACAGGTCATTTCAGAGAGACAAAGCATTGCTATTGGCTCTTCTACAAACGCAGACAGAGAGGGGAGAGGGAGAGCTGCAGAAGAGGTCTCACTCTACCTCAAATTCTGGCGCTATTATGCCTTCTACCCACAGCAGCTGTAAGACATTGGTATAATTGCTGTAGGGAAAAATTCTTTGTGCAAGAAAAAATGCAGAATTTATGGGAATTGTCTTCATTTTGAGCAACACTAGCACTAATACAATTACTAATGCAAGACAGCGGCTTTGTGTTATTTACAGTATAATTATGTTTAAAATTGTGTTCAATGATCTTGACTACAGTCCAACTAAAGTCACAAAAGTCATGCCTTTTTGCATTGGAAACTGACTGTCAAAGGGATATTTAATATTTGTATTACTGAAATGGAAAAGAAATGTCATTAAGGCCTAGTCTCATCAGAAAGTGCTGCAGCAAACAAAGAGATTCCATAAAACTGGACAGTGAAATGATAGCTTCCTGTCTTGGACTCTCACATTTGCATGTCAAAGTTCATCAAATTTGAACTTGACACAAATATTTACTTTACCCAAATGCATCTACTTTGTTGTTTTGAATCATGGCATGACCAGGCCAATATCCTTCATTAAGCCTCTGAGTGGGAGTGCTGAGGATGGTGTTTGACTGACAGTTTAGCTGGCAGAGCCACAAAAACACAAAATCAATAAATGTGCTTCTAACCGTAGCTAACAAGGTAAAGAAAGAAAGTGTTACGTCAATAGCGGTATTAGAGAACTGTGGACTTCAACATTAAGCAGCTAGACTGACCTGATGTTGACATTTGCAGGTAATTTCTTCAGCGACTCAGTGTGCTAAAGAGGATCAGCTAACTAGCTAGCCTGCAAAATAATGGCAACGGTGCACTTTTCCTTGGTAGAGGTTTGGTAGCTGTTGTGTATTTTGGGCCACTATAAGCTCCGTAGTGTGATACACCTGATGGATTGTGGGTGACTTTAGCTTCCATTGTTGGTGTTTGCCATGCTGCTGCGAAGACATGCTGTTGGGCTAATAAACGGTTGGTATTCTGTCGTAGTCCGGGTTATCATTGCTCTATCTAGTAACAGGAAACAGTGAAGAATATAACAGTAGACTGTTTAGCTAGCCGAGGTGCAACACGTTCATAAAGAAGAGGACGTTAACTAGAAAGCTGTGTTGCTGACAGCTGTCTGGTCGGTTATTTCCTGTTACCGTCAGCCAATGATGCCGTCGAACGATGCCACTTAATCGTGAATTAAAATGAAATGATTTGATTGGCTGTACGGATAGAATTGCTCTGTCTCGGTGGACAGGGAAACAGTAGTTATGCACACACAGCGGGCGCTGCCATGAAACAGGAGCATTTAAAATCATTTTGTCTCAATAGGGGGCACAGGACGAGTCATTTAGAGAATAGGGAAAGAAAAATGTTCTAGGACAATAAAAAGAAAAAGAAAAGAAAAATGGCGAGAAAATTGAATGTTGACTTTCCAGCTTTTGTGAAATGGCAAGTACAAAAGGTGTTGAAGACACCCAGTCAGCTTCTTTGTCAGGTGTAACGGTTCCATCTCTGAAGTGAAAAGGACACAATTCTGATTCCTCCAATAACTCTGCCCCCCCCCACCCACCCCCCCACCCCAGGAACAAAGCTGCATTATCATACTCTCATCTCCGTGGCTTATCACAACTCTTCCTCCCACAAACAGTCTGGAAATTGAACGAGCAGCGCTGACAATTATAATTCCAGGGAGTTATCGTCCCCCCTGATCCACACTTCTTTTGCAAATACAAGACACTAATCCCTGCCCCCGTACTGCACCTTATGAGTAAATCTATCCACTGTCTAATATCTTCATCACCATCCAATCTGCCCGTGCTCGACACCTTCCTCCACTCGCCTTGGTGGAGGAAGTTGTCCAAGCTGCTATTAGCATATGCAGAAATCTCTCCTGCTTACAAAGTAGCATCTTTTGCCCTTCTCTTTCTGTCCTCTTTCCTTTCCGTCAGTGTTCATCTTCACCACAGATGCTGCCTAATTTCCATTCCTGCTCTGTTATGCACATAATTCTGCATATTATCTCAGACACAGGCGGCTAAGCATGGAATGCACTGCAAAAAAAATGTCCATCTCAACAGGTCTGAAATTTTTGTTGCTTGGAACGACAGCAGAATAAAGTTTGTTTTTTTAATGCTGAAGCTTTATTGTCATGACAAATGAACGCTTTTGGCAATGAAACAATCCAAAACGTATCTGCATATAGTTTATAGAAAGAAATCTCAAAAAATCAGATGATACATATATTTGAATAACGAAAGCTCAAATGGTTTGTTCAAGTTAGTAGGTGGAGGGCAATGATTCAACAGAAGACCCCACGCTGTAGCTATTAATTGGGGCTTTAAAGTGAAATAGTGGACGATAAGCTTATCATGGATGAAGCAGGCTGGTGCTTGATGGAAACCGTGATGCCGAGGCTCAAGCTGGTAGCAGCTGAAAATACGCCGAGATGATCTGACAATAATTGGGCTCCTAGCTGGACTGCTGAGCCGCCTGATGTTATTCATCCTCTACTGGAAGAGACTGGCACAGATGGAGGGATAAGGTGAAGGAGCGCAGAATGGGAAGGTGAAGAGGCGAATATGCAGTGACTCAGATCCTTCATTAACAAGATGCTGTCATACACAAATACACACACGCACGAACGCACACACGCATGCACACACACATGCACACACACACACACACACACACACACACACACACACAGATAGACCTTTAAAAGGCATGCACTAGCTTTTTCTGTTTCACACAATGTGGCAATGCTGTCTATGCAACAGCTAGGCAATAAATCAAAGTGAATTGGAACAAAATTGAGAGTGAGATAGAGGGGGTGGGCAAATATAGAGGGAGGACAACAGCATCCAGGATGAATGACAGAAAGATAAAAACAGATGAGGTTTGGCACAGGAGATGAAGAAGAGAGGAGAGAGCAATAGACACAGGAGAGGATTTCTGAAAGTGTCCAATAAGAACAGCAGGATTTGACTGAGAATCTGAGGGAGGGTTTACTCCCAGCTTCAATTTTTTTTTTTTTACTGTTGGCTGTTTGCCTGATAATGATGATGATAACCAACTTAGAGTGAAGCCATCTTTTTACCTACCACGGAATTCATCCCTTCATTTAGCTTGGCATAATTGCTCCTTCTGCTGTGAGGAGCAACAGGTCAGACTGCAGACTATAATACAAAAATGTATTCATTCGTCATCGAGGCCAACAGGGACTAGGGGTGTAATGCAAAGCTAAGCTATATCTGTATCTGTTTATGTCACAGACATATCTGAACTCAGATTCATGCAGAAAATAAAGGTAAAGTCTTTATGACAAGTTGTCTAAATCTAATCTGAGGCTTCAATAGAGCTGTCCAACTGTTACTGGCTGGGCTGGAAAAGAGTGAAAAAGAAAGGGAAGTTTAAACAGTGGGGGACATGTAAGTAAGAAATGCATTGGTCCATATTTTGTATGATTTTTCTTTGAGAACTGGAGGTTGTGTAGCCTATATAATGGAAAGAAGTTTATCTGACATGAGACAGCTATTGTCATGCGTGTGCAATGGGAGGAGGTTCAGACATACAGTAAATAAGGTTTGTGTGAAATGTCTTTAATGTCTGATGGAGGTACAAATAACAGCTGTGCAACATCAGTCAAGCTGCATCCTGCACCGCACAACACATCTGGTGAAAAGTGATGAGGATGAGTATCGCTGAATGTCTCATTATTGAACATAAAGTACACCTCTGTGTTGTTTCAGCCATTTACAATACATCTAATGTACAGTACAAGCTTCACTGTTACAGATTAAATTTGTATGCTGCAAATAACCCACCATACTGTACAACTACTGTGTGAAAGTTAACCTTTCCACAATGTTCATGCAGTAGCTATGTCAACAGGATTGCATTTGACTGAGAGAAGCGTATGTAGCCACATTTTGTTGACTGATGACCGGTTTGAGAATTCTGGACCGTGTCATGCTGATAGTTTACATCAGGTAGTTCCCATTCATATCAAGCATTAAAAACAGAAACAGTTATTCATTCATTCCCTCTTTTTGTCTGTCACCATCAGGTTTTGTTTTACATTCAACACATTTTTTGGTAAATGTCTTAAATGGGAACTTCTCAGTAATCAACCACCACTGAGTCATATTGGATGTGGATTCAACAATGATGTATGGTTTTCATTTAGCGTCACAGACGAGTGCATTGCCAGGCTTGTGTGTGAACGGTCCTGACCCTCCCCTAGCAGAATAATGGCTTGGATTTGGCTGGGTGCCATCATTGCGGGCGGTTCAAATCCCTCCACCTCCTGCTCTTCCACCATAGTTTGTCTGGCCAGCCTCTGCTGAGCCCTCCCCGGTCATCAGACATTCTCTTTCTACCCGACTACAAAGTCCCAGGCGCGGCCACACCGCCAGCCTCAGCAGCAGCGCTCTGAAAAGGTCACATCTAATGATCCAGACGTCACGCTGGAGCTGGAACCAGCTTTGACAGGAAGTACAGGGTCCAGAGGTGAAAACAGGGTTTGTGTCTGCATTTCTAGTGACTTTGAATTAGTGTGCATCTCAGGGCATGTGTGCATCCATGCTTTACGTGTTAGATAATGGTTGGCTTTCGGCGAGGGCAGAGTTAAGCTGAGGTGAGTAGGAAGGGAGACAACTGGTGGTTTCCTAGCACTTGGCACAGGCTATGAATAAAGATTTTTTGGCTTCCCAAATGCTCCCTAGAAATATATTAATAATGCATCTCTACCAGCCAGCTATTCCCAGTGAATACAGCAGCAAGGATGTAATGGATCCAGTGGGAAGCAATGCAAACTGTGGTTCCCATTTTTTCCTGTCCTGTCTCTTGCTCTAGTCACCTTCTTCTCCGTCTATACATTTTGTGCTGTAGGTCCAGAGCCCTCTGCAGGTACTGGCTGGTAGTGGTGGAATGTAACCAAGTACATTTAACCTAAACCCTAACCCCCCTGAACTACACATTTGTACTTAAGTACTGTACTTAAGTACAAATGTTGAGGTTGTACTTTGCTTGAGTCTTTTCTTTTCATGCCACTTTCTACTTCTACTGCGCTACATTTCAGAGAGAAATATTGTACTTTTTACTCCACTACATTACTCTGACAGCTTTAGTTACTAGTTACTTTTTACAAATTAAGATTTTTGCACACAAAACACATGTAGTTTATTATTGAAACTACCCAACAGTATACAGACCTACAAGTCCAGCTGAAATGATTACACCATTAAATGTTTTTTTTTTTTTTTTTTTTTTTTTGCATTATTGAGTACTTTTACTTTTAATACTTTAAGTACATTTTCCTGATGATACTTACATTCTTTTACTTAAGTAACATTTTCAATGCAGGACTTTACAGACAATAACTGAAGTAAAGGATGTGAATACTTCTTCCACCGCTGCTGGCTGGGATACACACAGCTCCAGATTGACAGCATCATTAGCACCAAACAGGAAACACACTTAACAAACCACCACAGGGTGTTAAGGAAGTTTAACCCTCCTCTCAGAGCTCCTGGTGGGCATCAGGGCACCATGGTGGTTGCCTTCCGTCTGTAGTTCCAAGAGTCTCTTTTTGAATTCCGTGTGTGTCTCCGGCAGTGTGCAAATTGAACAGGCTTGATTGTACGAAATGGTGATTTGCACTGATAGAAATTCTGCAGGCAGCTCTGCCTTTGCACAAATAAATAAATAAAATCAGTCATGGATGTTGTGTGTGTGTGTGTGTGTGTGTGTGTGTGTGTGTGTGTGTGTGTGTGTGTGTGTGTGTGTGTGTGTGTATGGGGGGGTGGGGGTATACTTTTATGGGATTTGCATATTGAAATATTTAGAAGTAATTAGTGAGGATATATATACACACACACATAGACACACACACAGACAGCGTTAATGACTCCCTGGCAGATTTATGGTGAATAGAGCAAAGGGGAGCCTACTTGACCTCCATGAAGGGACAAATGGCTGCATTAGCACCCATAAATTACAATATACACACACACACACACACACACACACTCACACACATACAATTACACAGCACAGCAGCAGACATCCCGATCTCAAGCTGCCCCAATGCAAAGATGCCTATATGTATGTGTACACAACACACACGCGCACGCACGCACACACACACACACACACACACACACACACACCACAACTTGAGTTTATAGCATCAGAACCACAAGTTTATCTGAAAATCCCCTCACACACACTTCATATGCAACACTATAAAATTATATGATAACAGCTTTTAATAGTTGTCTCTCTCCTTGATTTCCATCCTGAGAATCATAAAGGCGGACTTGACCTGAAGTGTGATTGATTACACAGTAGCCACTCTAATGAGGGCTTTTACATCGTTATAGCAACGCAGAAAAAAGGAGCTTGTTCCATGTTTCTGTTTGTGGCATGACTCCTGAGTGCTTCTATTAAAATGTTTGATATCTATTCCCAAGTCAAATATCTGGCTGCATATTCTGGCAAGCACACCTGTTCCCATGGGGCACGTGTCTTAACATGTATTGATTCTGTAGTCTCTTATGGATTATGAATGTATCTCCACAGTAAGAAGTTGCATCCAGAGCACAAATGAGCGTGTGAGAGGAGGATGTGTGTGGGGAGATAGAAAAGCAAAATTAAGCTGTAATTTCTGCTGCTGTATTCAAAGTGCTTTTGAAACCTTACAACAGAAATTTAAGTCGAAGCATTTCCCTTACTTAGACTGAGACTTAGACTTAGACTTCTCTTTATTGATCCTTTTGGGATGACTCCCGCAAGGAAATTAGATTTCCAGCAGCAGATTTCAGCAGCTTACAAAATACTCTTTAAATAAAAATGTATAAAAAATACAGTATAAAAAAATACTGTATAATAATCACAATAACAATAAACCTTTAGCTAAATATTTTTAACAAAAAGTAAACAAACAGTAAAAAAACAATAAACTACAGATAAATAAAGATAAATATATAGGACTAAATTGCATAACTTTTTATAATGCGCGCTCTCGTGTTTCCCCTCTATCTATTGTTGTTTTTTTCTTTCTAGGAAGTAATGATGTCAACTAACAGACAGTCAGTGTCTATAACTGGGGAAATGAAAGCTGTGAAGAAGTTCAGTCCATAGACAGAAATGATAAAATGTAATAGATAGTGAAAAGAAGCACACTCCATACAGTATGAATTCGAAGAATTAAAAAGAAAGCACTTCATTGTATCTTTCCAAGATACAGGCCTCATAAATAAACATTTGTTTGTGACTGACTTGACCGTCATTCAGGTAATAGTCAGCACCCGTGCATCAGTCTCAGCACACGGATCCTCAAAGAAACTGTCACTAGAGAAAACAGAGAAGGCGCGATAAAGGAAAAAGAAGAGGTGAACAACTGAGAGAACTAATAGATAAAGTTGCCAGGCTCCCAGCAGTCCACTATAGTGCTGTGTTTGAGTGAATTGTCCATTATTTCCTAAATTGGTTATCGGGCCACATTGATTTTCCCATTGAGCCTCCCTGTGAGCTCCAGGTCGACCCACACTAGCTGTCCGCCCACTGCCTCGCTATTGAGCTCCTCGCCTGGATACCCACGGTTTGACCAGCAGCCCCCCCACTGATGAATCAGCACATAATGGCCGGCCAAATGCATCTCTATTACGGAAAAATATGTGGGTTATATATCAATCCAAATCTGGGCAAAGATGACAAAGGACCTTTGTGTGTGAGTAAAATAGCTGCATATACTTTTTTTGTCAAGAAACAGTGATATTGATTTGTGTAGCAGGTGGACATTTAGATACCAGTGTCCTCTCCATGTGGTCGATCCGTTTCCTTCCACACAGTTTAAAATGGAGAAAGCTTATATTCTTTATCTCATTGATCACTGATTAGGAGAACTATTACATCTGTCTTCATTTCAACTCCTGGAATATATCGATGCCACCTAAAGATTGTAGGGAGGAGATTGAGTGTGTGGGAGCTCTAGGGAGAGATCTCACACAATATGAAGCCAGATGCACACGAGGCACGTCTGCCTATCAGCCTATCGCTCTATGTTGCTCTGCAGCAGATAGATTCCTCTCAATAGATTCATTGTTCCTGCCTGCCTCTCATGCTTACTTTCTCATCGGGCTGCTATAGAACTTCAGAGTGAACAGCACACCCAATCTACACTCCATTAGAGCTTGTGAATGGGAGGAGGGATGAAAAGAGAGAAAGAAATAGAAGTGTGAGGGCAATGAAAGAGAAGCTATAAACTCCTAATTATTGATACAGACAACATCGCCGCTGCTGGAAGGTACACGGAGGGATGGGGCTCAGAAGCAAATCTACCCTTCACACCCATGTCCACTCATCAAAAGGCAAAGCTCACTCCCCTCTGTGACCAAATCTTACACAGCCACACAATAACCCTCTCACTGGCTCTTAACCAGCAGTCCATGCACACAAGCTGGGAAGCAGCTGGATATTTTAGAAACCAGCTCGGAATTCAAAAGGAAAAGAAAGAAAGAAAGAAAGAAAGAAAGAAAGAAAGAAAGAAAGAAAGAAAGAAAGAATTAAGTGCCAATCTAAACCAAGTAAAGAATATGTTACATATTCTATATCTATAGACATACATTCTTCTGTGTGTGTGTGTGTGTGTGTGTGTGTGTGTGTGTGTGTGTGTGTGTGTGTGTGTGTGTGGCTGAATGCAGCTTTCATTGGTATGCACTGACATGGAGACAAAGCTTGGGTGCTCATTATAGCAGACATCAAGGTGATCTGTTGACTTAACTCTAGCCTATACTACACACACACACACACACACACACACACACACTCACACTTATATGTACACATATATACAGCCCTGCCATTAGAGCAGAGCACTGCAGGGACATCTCATTACACCATGTTAATAAACCTGTACACCTTTACACACAGTAAAAACCAAATTCCCTCCACAACCATAAAAACAAGGCTTGTATGAATTCCTTTCGGAGCAAAACAGAGACAAGCTCTGTGAAATTGAGCTCCATCATTGACGGAGAGCCCAGTGGCAAAAATTAAGGCGATGTGACAGCTCGGGTGCATCGTGGCTGACAGCAGACAGCTTCATTTAACAGAGTGAGCAGGATGCCGCTCATGCGTCTGCAAAGTAGACCGAGATGTTGGTTAACACTGTCTCTCTGGCACTTTTACTCACAGCCCTCAAAGCCCTCTGATAGGCGTGTGATCCCAGTGTGCACCGATCATCCACTGACCCCTTTTTTTTCTGACTATTTTCTGACTGAAATCTTCAGAAAGACTTAGACTGATTCAGATTCAGATTCAGTATTTTGCTCAAGGACACAAGTCATGGCTGTAGATGGACATGAGGATCTGATTCAGTTCATCCAATGGTTAGATTGCCCTGCCCAATTAAAAAAGTGCTCGTCTTGTTCTCAGTTTAAGGTTTGTTTTCAAAAGAGATTTGAGGAATTTCAAAAAGCCCACATCAACGTTTCAGCCTTAGCATCAAATGATCTCTTCACACGTTGCTCTAGAAACAGTGTGGGCGTCACTGTACGGAAAGCTGAGTTTTTTCTGAACATTTTGATATTAAACACACGGGCATCAGGTATATGCAAATACCTTAAAAAAGGTCAATTTAAGAAGATATTTGAAAATGCCCTTAGACCTCAGAGGGTGAATTCAACTAAACTTACTCAGCCTTTTTTTTTTTATTGTGAAATCAGGACGCATGGGACTTCCCTAACACACCATAGCTTTTATCCCACAATCAGCTTTTAGTAATGAAACGGCATCATTATCAACTTGTCATCACAAGTTCTTGGATACTCGTAATGCATGTTATATCTGGTCTGAGAGCAGCAGATCTGTATACATTTCAAATGATAATCCGTCACATCATCGGATCTCAAACACCCGTTCATCTCCAAACCCACGCACATGAGATTTACTCTCATGACAACTCCTTTCTGCTTTCCCTTTTCGACTCCCTCTCCGGCACAACTCCACATTACCATCACAAAAGACACCCCCTCGTAAGTGTTTCCAGTCTTTTCTCAAGGAGCCCTATGTGTGCTCTTGCATCAGACTATCAGGAAAGAGAGGGCGAAGATGAACCAAAGAGAGGTTAAACAGGGGAGAGCGGATGAGGAGGAGGAGGAGGAGGAGGAGGATGTGAAAGCAAATTCCCTGCGCTTACCGTTGAAGCCGGTGAAGTTTCCCCAGTCGAGCAGGGAACCGTTGAAGGAGGGCAGGGAGCCGTTGAAGAACAGATCGCTGCCGTTGGACGGGTTCCGGATGTTGTCGGTGAACAAGTTCATCTGCAGCAGGGTCTTGATCAGATAGCGCAGCATCTTGCCACTGAGACAGGGACCCGCACTCGCCCGTAGGTTTCACCGTCACTCTGTCTATCTGTCCTTTTCAAAGTGGGAGTCTGTCCACTGCTTAATCTCCTTTTGCCTCCTTACTTGGCATTGAGAAGAGTTAAAGAGATGTCCTTTGGATCCCGAGTTGATTCAAATATTAAAAAAATATATATATTTCTTCTAATTTGATAAAAGAAAAGGATAACTCTTGATGAAAAAAGTGGATTAAAGGAAATCAAGTTGAGTTGTTTAGTTGGCTGTGGATGTCAGAGTGGGTTCGGGGGGGCCCCCTCACTGTGATTCCCTCCAGTTCCTTCCCAGCATCGGATTGTTCCTTCCTCCTTGTTTCTTTTGTTCTGGGATCACATAACTTCACACGCTGTCTGCCACCACACACAAAAACAGCCTCTCGCTGGTGTAAAAGAATCCAGCAATGTGATGATGACCCCTTCGGATTTGCTGCTCTCCACTCTCCAACCCCTCCCTCTGGCTCCTCCTGTGTCCCTCCCTCTCCTGCTCTCCCTCTCTGTGATGGGGTCCCGGGGGGGTCCACAGGAGAGAGAAAGAGCAGGTGCTGTTGGCAATAAATGTTTAATTATTAGATTAATAATCATCCCAGGAGGCTCTGAATCGGGGCGGTGGAGAAAAGGGGGAGAATAGACTTACTGTCACTGTCTTACCCATAAACTACACACACTCATATACATAAATGCATGCATACAGTGTTAGGTAAACAAACATGGGGCAAGCCAAACTCCTGCTGTGTGATTTGTACTGTCACACTTTCTGAAATATCAATATCTGCATGGAAAAAGGGTTCCAAATTCTCCTTCATCAGCCTCAAAACAGATCAGAGTCGATTTGTCTGTAGAAAAAGCTGCATGTACTGTAGTGTAGTGCGTGCAAGTATAAGTCGGGTCCGTAGCTTTGTGCCAGAAAACAGCTTGATAATGCTGCATTCTGCAAAAACAAATCTTAACATTTCTCTCCTTGCTTTCCCAGCAAAACAATTTTGTTTTAGACTAAGCAAAAAACATCTTGGAAAAAGTCAAAAATGGTTGCTTTATAAAGCCATGGTACTGATTTCACACAAGCAAAATAGCAGACACACGCAAGAACACAGTAGCTCTGCATTAAGCATTAATTGGCTGAAGCTCATGATGTGTATCGTTCGGTCCACTCATCATTATGAGCTTATTAAACTACAGGACTGCTGGGCTGCTGTGTTGTAACGTGTTAGTCAACTCTCTGTATATAAGGAGGCATGCATGTGTGTGTGTGCGTTTGTGCGTGTGTGTGTGTGTGTATGTGTGTGTGTGTGTGTGCATATGGATGGAACACATTTACCGCATACCTTCAATCATGCTCAAGCATGCTATAGCCCTAATGCATAGTCTACATATCATCATTGACATGCACGTGCGATCATAGCAGTATGGGCGCATGTGGCGTCCGGACGCCCCGCTGACAGCCTCAGTGTGACTCCTATTAACGAGTCCCGTCCCCCTTCAGGACCCTGTCCTCCTGCTTCATCACTGTGACAATGGGAGCCAGCCCGCCGACAAAGTTGCCGTGACGACCCCTGTCCCGTGCCCTATTCCTGGAGTCCTTTCCGGTCCCCCCTCATTTCAGAGGGTCTTCCATTCATGGGGCATCTGTGCCAGCCACATCCACACACACACAGTTCTAATGGGCGTAGCAATATAGGCATGGTATGGAAGGATGGCGCGTTGTTGTATAAGATCAATATCTGCTCACAGACTAGATTGTGCGCGGTAGTCTTTTTTATCTTGTCTGATCCAGCCATTTCTTAGGGCTGGGTATCATTCAACAATGTTTGATACCGGTACTGATACCAGTACCGTGACTTCGATATCGGTTCCTGAACAATACTTTTTTCGATACCAATGAAACAAAAAGAAATGACAACATTACACATTATGGCCCAAATATTTGTATTGATTTTTCTCTGTCTAACATAAAGTTTTTCCTACATGTCTCTATGACGTGTAACGTTAGACCGCCAATCACAAACATTATTAGATCTTGGTAGAAGCATGCTGCGTGCTTATTGGCTCACTGACGCTAATGAGATTGACTCCTTAGGTGTTATTGCAGACTGATCTCATGAAGTGGCATCTGTATGACACGCCAATTCGTATGCCATTATTGGCGTGTTATCAAGACGCATACTTGCTTTTTTAGCGTGTTTATCGCCGTTTGGCCTCCATTGACTTATATTACCTTGCTATTGCGTGTGAATTTACGCCGTAGCGAGTAGTATGAAAGGGCGAAAATCTGCGTAGGGAAGTTGGTCGGGGTGGAGGATGGAGACCAGGGATCGTGTGATGTTTCCTTTCCACGTTTGTTCTTTTCCTAAACCCAACCGGTTCTTCTTTTCCTAAACCCAACCCCGTTCTTCATTTCCTAAACCCAACCCCGTTCTTCTTTTCCTAAACCCAACCCCGTTCTTCTTTTCCTAAACCCAAACCCGTTCTTCATTTCCTAAACCCAACCCGCGTGTGACGTTTCCTAAACCCAGCCGTAGCCTCGCCATAACACGTAGCCTCGCCATAACACACCAAGTGGCTTTAGAAAGTGGTGTGTATGTTAACGCTGTGATGTTGCAGACCGCCGTCCGCTGACATACATGCGAATAGCTCAATATGCGTACAGATAACATGCCACTTGGCTTTAGGAAAGTGTATGTAGTCATGATGTCATGTTGGTTATTGAATGATGAGGCCTTTTTTTTAGATACTTGATACTTTAGAGGCAATTTGGTCGGTGCCTAAAAAGTGTTGAATTCGGTACCCAGCCCTAGCCATTTCACATAGACGTGCCTGAGTGTGTCAGAAAGTAGTACAGTCAGTTGTACATGTCCCATGTAGACGGACAGTTGTTTAAGACAGCGTGACTGCAGCACTTGTGGTGCGCCGTACTTCTTCAGTGACTCAAAGACTCACACACACATGCACACTCACACTCGCAGTAATTCCTCACGCAAGGGTGATTAACAGTGTAAGAGAGGAACGCCTAGCTTCTCACTCTCCCAATTTAAAGTCAGGTTCCATTGTGTGGGAAGGGTTTATGTGTATTACAGGTTAGACACAAGTAGGTACAGCTAGACAACTCCCGTGTTTTACACTTTACTTCCCTTTGTTTTCAGTTTTTCAGCACAGACCAAGACCTGAAACAGGAAAGTGCATGAAAGAAAATCATGAATATTCACAGCACTGCTGTCACCTGATAACAATATGTTGGAAGGAAGCACAGAAACAGGAGGGAGCAAATCAGAACTTGCACATGATGATAATGTTGTTGCAGTTATCTTCAACACCAAATTGCCTTTTTTATTTCAGTCATAAACTAGCCATAATGATGCAGCTCTGAAGGGCCACTACAATATGTGCATGATTGCATGCTCCCTGGTTCCTCTGCTCAGCCACTCAATCCTCAGTAAAGACTCTCATCGGCCATGTAATGTGCCATCATGACTCCATGTTCTTGGAGAAAACACGGTCAAATCTGCTGTGTAAACATGGTACATTTGAAAAGATCATTTCATCAAAGCCCTGGCTTCTAGGCTTCTTTTTTCTGATTTAGTCTAGTTGTTTGTACTATCACATGTACTTTCATCTACTGTACCCCCCACATGTGTCACATTATACATACACCTGTGCATAGAACCATTTCCAACACCAAGTTGGTATGTTGTAGAGCTGTAATCAGGCCTTAAAAGTTCTTAGAAGTTCTCCCGACAAGTACATTTTGATTGACAGCTTTTTAAAAGCCTGAACCCGTTTACAGCCCGACATTATTCAAATGTGTGCACGCACACAGCTTTTTTGCCTTTTGTCAAGAATGAGTCATTTCTCATTATGCACATGGTCAAATGTTTTCCACACCTCAGACTTTGCTTTCTTTGCCGGTGCAAGCAAAATGTAATCGCCAGAGGCTCAGGCAAGCCTCCGTTTAACCTCCTCAGCATGTTCGCGCTAATCAAAACGCATCACCTGACTGCTCATTTACCGCACAACACGGAGCGCAAGCCCAGGCCCGGCCTGAGCCTTTGTAAAATGATAGAAATTAAGACCGAACCCGACCGAACTTTTTCCCGAAAAATTGAAAATGAACTTTTTGTTGTTGTTCTTTCGACATTTTTGAAGTTTTTGTCACTTTTTTCAACACTTTTTTAATTCATGGTCAATTAATTAATTCATATACATTATTATATTATTTATATGACCTTATAACAAATGTTTTAGTAAAAAAAAAAAGAAGCAGAAACTATGAATTATTTTGAGTAATAGTTAAGATCAGAGGATGTTGAGTGGATCACAGACTGGTATGTCAAAGTTTAGTCAGGATGCTGTTTTGAAACCATTTAAACAATTATTTTGGGGCAATTTGGTTGAAAGAAACCCATATTTCTGATGACCTGAGGACAACACAAGGGTTAAAACTTGCTTTTTTCAGCGTGTAGCTTACTAGCTCGAAGGTTGTTGTTGGGATATCCGGCAGGCTGGCGATTATCCGGTAAATTAACTGATGGGATCTAGTTGCAGGATAACAGTGAGACTAACAATTAACAATACTAGTATTAGTTAGTAAAAATCTATGTTGAATATTAATTATTTTAATAAGTAGTCATTTCCTAACTGAGTGTGTGTCCACGAAGAATAGCGGGTAGCTGCATGGTGACCTTTTTGTTTGGTAGGAGGTGCTTTTGTCAGTGACATGAGGACCGCTGTTTGAAGCATGAAAGCAAATTTCATGCAGATCCATCAAACAGAGGGATGAATAGAGGCACACTGAGTGTTTGGCCTTTTATACAAATGGTAATGCAGAGATGGATGCAGATGGGTCACTAATGTCACCATCCTGTTGGAGACATGTCTTTGTGTCGCTATGACAATCATTACGAGTTCAAATCCTTTTAACATTCCCACACAGGTCTTACAAAAAAACTGAAATTCTTCCATATTAGTGTGATTACTTTATTTTGGGCTGGGGTGGATGAGGGAAACTTGGTACATAAGTAACACTTTTCAGATAAACGTCATTTTAAAAGATAACGTTACAGACTGAAACTCATTTTTGTTGTGATCAATGACTCACATGTGTGTCCTATCAATACCAGATGCTATGTTGTACAAATGTCGAACGACTTTGGTGTAATTTGACTGTGAACAAACGTTGTGCGTTTTTACTTTTGACCCTGTCGGTTGGGACGAAAGTAGTCTCTATCCACAGCGTTCCACTTCCAGGATTGCTCCGTTGCCGCTGGATATTCCGCCGGATGTCCCTCATTTCGGCCGGGTATCCGTTACCTTCCTCTTTCTTTGTGTTGTAATTCTAACTTCCGGTGGATTTGTGAGGACTATGGTTAACTGCTCCTCAGATCTCTGCAGGGTAAATCCAGACAGCTAGCTAGACTATCTGTCCAATCTGAGTTTACTGTTGCATGACTAAAACTACTTCTGAACGTACACGTTCCACCAAAACAAGTTCCTTCCTGAGACTATTTTGCAGAGGCACCGTCTGATTCTTAGCACCGCCCAAGGCGATTTTAATTGGTTTAAATAAATGCCAATAAACCAGAGCACGGAATGCTGTGTGGACTAGTCAGACCGTCCTCCGGAGCGTTGTGGAGGAAAGTAATGTAAGTAGTGTTAGAAAGTAAAACCAGCTGATCAGAAAGAACAGAAAGGTACTGACCCTCCTTTGGGTCAATACATCCCAACATCCTGAGCTGGGAAACAGATCATGCAGGGTGGATAGGAGGCCATCTGTTTCTCATAGGTGAGAAACAGTTTTGAGAACATTGTAATAATTCAACTCTCATTATCCACTTTCCTTTCCCACAGGTTTCTGGTGATAAGTCATTCTCCATTAAATGAGAAGCACACAGCCCAAATCTATGACAGAACCTTGCATGTTGAACAGCTGCCAGACAAGAGTATAGATTATCTTTTCTTTTCTGTGTAAGCCTAACAATTATACAGTTTCCATGAAGCGCCATGGCTTACAGAGATGGATCTGCTCTACAACATTGAGAGAGCTGAGCAGCCCCACGTATTTTCTGTAAGTCCGCAGCAATTCCTTACATTTTTCTAGAACAGTTTTATCGCACATTCATACGTATAAATATATTGATACCTCGAAGCTGCCCAGTTCAACCATAGCGTTCTGTAAACAAATGGACATTTTTGCAGTTTCAAGGTTATTAACTTCTTTACCCCAACATAACTGCTAGTAAACGAAGACCCATTTGATTACGGACTAACTTTAGGAAAATGTGTTAAATTTACTGTTCACACAGGGACATTAATATTGGGATAGAAGTGCTTCACCTTTTTGAAACTTTTAGATTCATTAAACTTGTATTACAACCAACTCCCTGGTCCATGCATGTTTTATGAATCTCACTGTGTTTTTTGCTCATTTTTAACAAAAACATTTTTTTTTCTAAAAACCACGAACATGTTGATGCATTGGTTTAAAAAGGAATATTTTTTGCTACTTTTAAGTTTCCGAGCCCTTAAAATGGAGACATTTGGAAATACTGCTGCCCTCGTTTTGTCAGTCTTATCGGTTAGGTAGCTTACAGACCTTTCAGTAACAGTTCCACATAGCCGTCGATTTTGGTGGGGACGGTGGGGACGCATACCTATCAGTTTTCATAATGAGTCATTTTGTACCCGCCACATTTTTTGACAACCTCAAGCTCAATTTAGTAAAAAAAAAATAAAGACATAATTCTTGAGCGACAGATTCCAACAAATCCACACAAATCTCTATCCCCACAGGGCAGGCACAGACACAACCGCTCTGCTCCTGCGCACACTCTTCTCTGTTCACAGCACTGCCTGTCGGGACATTCTAACGCTTAACGTGAACAAGCTTAACATGGTTTAATGTAGGCTACCTAAACAACGAACAATGATCAAAAAAACTAAACCGAAATCCAACGATTATAGAAGTTATCTCATTAATGTTTTCTTCTTCATTGGCGCCTATGGCGAGGAAAAGGCTTAACGTGGTTTAATGTACCTAAACAATAGAAATTTGGTGATGATTGATCGATGTTAAGGTACATTAAACCACGTTAAGCTTTTTCAAGTTAGGACTTATAAAGCCCATGAGAACCGTGTAGAGTCAACCCACAGCCACTCCGCTGGCCTGCTGAAAACGTGAAGCAGAAACGTTTATGTCAGAAAACGTCCATAATAATAGGACTTTGGGTTAGATTTTTTGACAGTTTTCAGTGGTTATGAGGAGCAATATGAGTGAGAAATTTAGTGATCATTGATCGTTGTTTAGGTACATTAAACCACGTTAAGCTTTTTCCTTATAGGCTCTAATGAAGCAGAAACGCTTAATGTCAGATAACGTCCATAATAATTCGACTTTCGATTTTTTGACAGTTTTCAGTGGTTATGAGGAGCAATATGAGAGAGAAATTTGGTAATCATTAATCATTGATTAAACCACATTTTTATTCATTTACATTAATAAGCTATGCAGCGTCTTTCAAAACATCACCTGTGCGAAAGAGAAGAAAAAAAAAGAATGCGTCATTGTACCCAGGCACTTCTGAAAATGCACTACCGAATGCGTCTCTGTCCCCAGCACATGCAGTTCCACCTCGTCCTCGGTCCAAGTATTTTCTGTGTTTTAAACTTCTACATCCATGATTTTCAACCGCAAAGTAATGTCAGATAATCTGTTTCCTGTTTCCACCGGCACGCACATGCCCAGTGTGTGTGAACGGTCATGTGATATGTGTTGTCAGACGTGTTAATATGGACACAGATTAGTTCTGCTGCTGGAGCTAAAACTCTAGTGTGGACAGAGATCATTTTTGTCTCAATACGCCGCTTAAAAATGTAAACGTAGTAGTGTAGATGTAGCCTAAGGGCGTCCTGATTCTGAATGTAATGTCCAAAGAAAACTCTGGCCTCAGTGCAGCAGCTCATTGTCATGTCAGCTGCTTTGTCTGTCAGAGTAATGACAGGCTGTGAGTCCTATTCCCCTGGATGAGTGTCAGCTGAGATGAAGTGTGGTTAATGTCTGACTTGTCCTGAGCAGCGAGACGTGCTTTGTGCCAGCACTTGCAGTCAGACGGGCATCAGAAAGGTAGCGGTGTGCCACTAGACGCCACAATGCACCAGCGTGGAACATCTGTGCCCGGGTCTGGTCCTGTGCACTTCTGGGGTCTGCTGCTGCAGTTTGGCCCCTTGGGAACCTCTGAGCTGGGGTAAAAGACAGCCGGATGCATCCCCCACCCCTCTCTCCCAGCTGGATATTGGAGGGCTAAGAGCAGGCAAGCAGCCAGATCCAGCATCACAACCAGGCTGCAGGTGTATGATACCACCCCCTGGTCTTTGCCTCCTGCACTGCTACATCTGATACACAACTGCCATCAGGAAAGGAGGTGGCAGTAATTGGGATTTTTTTTGGCAATAACCATCATGTGTCACTAACCTGGAGCAGTTGGCACAGTCCATCAGTAGAGCTGGGTGCTTGCCACTGCCCATATGCCAAAGTGCCATAATTGGTGCCTCTGTCCTATACATTTAATGTGCAGGCCAGAAGGACAGGCCCCATGAGCAAATGGCCACTGTCTCCCTCTGGGGCACTGTGTCCAATCATGCCTCTCACAAACTGGCTCTCCAGGAAGCCCTGCGGCCCATTTCCTCATTTCCTCCAATTGCCTCATAACTTCAAAGTCGACTTCAAAGCGCTCGGACTACTCGCTATCATGGCTGAAACCTAGACAACCCTGGCTTTTAAACAGCAAGAGGAATCTTTGTGCGTCATCTATATTTATTTCTTCTCATGGGCAGTCACATAGCAGGCAGCCTAACTGCAAGTGACAGAGTCAATATGTTTTAGTCAGGGGATTATCCCATCTCCAGAGGCCTAAGTTACATGCGGAGCCACAAGGGGAGGAAGTTAAACAAAGCACTAGCCGCACCCCACAGCCCGGCTATCTAAACCCTGAGCAAACTCTGGGTAATTGCACAACAAAAGCACAATTAGCCGCGACCCCACGGATATTAAGTAGGAAAAGATGGACCTGTCATTTATCCTATCACACATTTGCATCTCATGAATTCTCCTCCACACACCTTTACATATCAATGTTATTCAATTCTTACTTTCATACTATTTTATTTTCAGATGAATGCAGATAAATGCAAAGTAGTCATTTAAATATGCATTAGTATTATAACCGGCCCCACCTTCCCAAATACAAGGTGGTAATTTTAGCGAGGCCCAGACCATTTCTGCTCCCTCGGGTTGACTCCTCCAGTCCGACAGCGGAGCGCTACCATTTTCAAGTGCTTCTCTGAGACTGACCCTGTGCACCACGCTGCAGCAAGACTTGGATGTGACTTGCTTGGGAAAAAAGACCTTAAAGCCATTTAACGAGATTGGTTCACATTCTCACAATCAGTGTAGTGGACCTTGGAAACACTGGAGTTCATTCCAATCAGAGTCGGAGAGAGAAAATATTACGGTGCAAGAGTGAAGAGGTCTGCGTCTTATTGATTGGAGCTAAAAGAGATGAGTTATTTGTCAGCCTCGGAATTTTTAAGGAGGAGAAAACTTTTGAGCTTGATTGCTTTCCCACAGTGCTGTGCGCAGAGGACAGCCAGCTTCAAAGCTTTGGAAAACGCTTTCCAGGGGAAAATCAATGGCATGCTGCAGTCACAGCTTAGTAAGTGCTCCTGCCAGGACTCACCTGGACAGATTTAGCCACCTTTGTTGTCATTCTAGACAGCATGTTATCTGATCCATCTGAAATCTTATTTCATGCATTAAAAACCATAAAAATGGTATAGTACTAAAACAATCTAAATACATTCTCAATTCTCTCACACTGACCATTCATCTTGCCAGTCAGAATAAAATGAAGCTATAGATTAGACAGTGTTGGCAAATAATATTAGATACATATAGTGTACTATGATTTAATGATTTCAGCCTTCCTGAGAGGGGCATTTTAGCAACTTAAACAAACCTAAGTACTTTTACATGTATTACCCATTGAGGTGTGTCTTGCCTAAAATGCCCTCGAGGCCGCTAAAACAACTGCATCACACATCAATGGCTGCCGCCCCGCCTCTTCTCTAAGTGCCAGTGCAGACCAGCCAGCTGGGCCCCCCCCCGCCTCTCCCTCTCTGTGAGGCTGATGAGCCAGGCACTGTAACAGGTAGACTCCCCAGGTGCTGGGACGTCCTCCCAGCTCGCTAAGCAATTGCGCCCAGGCTAGACAAAGCTGAGCTTAATTAACCACGGGGGTGGGCTACTACTGGCAAATAATGAGCCATGGTGAGAGTAATGTCATAGCATGAAAGGATGTGGAAGTGGGGGTCCAATGGTCTTTTTTATTTATTTATTTTTTGGCAGTGAATTATGGATTTTAACCATCTGGCCATGCAGGAGGGGCGAGGAGAGGAAAATGATATGCCTGACAGACGACTTTAACAAAGACGTGGCAAGAGAGAGGGGCGTGGTTGAGATCACAAGCTGAATTATAGCAAGCGTGACTGGGCTATTGTTTGGTGTGATGGGTTGGTTATTCACAGCTGGGGCAGCCCAAATTGTTCTTTTATATTCTTTTATTCTCCTTTATTGAAGCCAGAGGGGCTGGGAAATGATTAACAGACAGCACAACAAGACAGACCCTTTGTCAACCTTTCCCTCTCAATTTAGTCCCCGTCCATTTATTTTCACCACTGTCTCTGTGATGCAAATGCAAAGGCTTGCTTGGTTAACTGTGCCATCACTGGTCAGGCCCAGGAAAATTGGTTGTAATAACACAGCAGGTGCAGCGGGTGTGCCAAAATTAAGGTTTGTATTTGCTTCTGTTTTCATACAAAACTTCATAATGTGGCTTGATTCCACTGGAAACTTTTTGGGAGGAAAAGTTTTGCCTGGATTTTTACAAAACTCTCTCAGCAGAGGGTTTACAAAGCAGACTTCTTTCCGCAGTCATCTCAGATAATACTTTGGCATATGCCAATACAACACAGAACAACAAGGCTCATGCAGCCAGCCAAGTGGCCCACCATGGTCCATGCTGAACCCCCTCCTCCTCCTGCTCTGCTTCTCTGTTATGCTTCTTCCATCTGGTGTCCATTTTGCACCTCTTCTGGCCCTTAGGGGGGCGGGGTCGGGAGCAAGAGTAAACAGGGCCAGCTTAACAAAACCTCTCTAAGTTCACCCGTCCCTCCTGCCACTCCATAAACACAACTAGATTGAGTTTTCATGGCAATTAGGGTGGAGGGATGAGTGGCTCTTTTCCAGGCACCCACTGGTCTTCCTCTGCCACTGGTACCAACACTCTCACATCTTTCATACGGAGGCCATTAGGCCGGCTGGCCCGCTGGCAAGGACTAATTGTTGGCCTCTCAGGAAATGACAGTGGCTCTAATGGCCATGTCGTCATTTAGAGGCTCCTGAGATCAGAGACACTTAGTTTACAATGACCGCAGGCGTTCAAGTCACAGCAGACATTCTTTTTTACTGGACAAGTTTCAGATGCCATCATTGGATATTTGTGTCAACTAAACTTGCTAAGCACTTTGATCTCGTCTTAGGTAGTTCAAATGGCCCAACCGCTCAAATAGTTTAACAACAACTTTTCGAAGTTTATGAAAAACCCAAATCTTTCATTTTAAAAATACAAAATACAAAGAAATATAGAAATAAATATAGGCAAAATTGTTTTCGCCGTAATAACTTTGTAAAATCCTGTGACTGAGAACTACAAACCTTTAGGCAGTATATTTGCATCTGATAAGCCTTTAAATTCACAGATCTATTACTTAAACTGGACTTGTCTCGTCAGTAACTGAATCAACACGTCCACACGCAGGGCTGTTTTTGCTGTAAATGCCCGCTAAGGAGTGTACAGTATACAGTAGGGCTCTCAGGATGGCAATGTCATCACCATGTGTGCCCACGAGGGGTCTTACGGCAGATTTCCATTGGCAGATCGGCTCCGCTGCATGTTGGCTCCGTGCTCCGCCGTCCTTCAATACCCACCAGGTGCGGATTTGTTGCGGAACGGCTGCGGTCATGACTGACAGCTGAAGTCACTCGGACCCACGAGATCTCGCAAATTCACGGTTGAACACACGATATAACAGGATGTAGTTTCCATAAACAGAAACACAAACTTGACTTCAGGCCTGTCTCCGCCCATTATGACATTTTCAAGGTGTAGTGCAGGGAAATATGATCCGCCGTGAGCACGGTGTATATTATTTTGAAAATTAACCGGATGTTTTATTTAGTTTCTGTGCTCGACTTCCTGTCCCGCACAATCTGCCCTGTGCTGAATTGCTGCGGAGCTCTCCGGCGTCTGGCAAAAATAGAAGCTCTGCATATCTGCTCCGGAGGGCTGCGGATCGCCGGAGCTGGGACGGAGTCAGAATGCAACCGTTCTGCAGTCAGTGGAAATACACACATTGACTTTAATGGAAACCTATTGACTCAGCCGCCATTCCAGAGCGGATCCGCAGCCGTTCCGCAGTTGGTGGAATTTGGGGTTAAGGGAGAACAACAAGGACAACAGAATGGCCTCTAGGGACCGCTAACTAGGGTTTTTAGTTTATTGAAGACATAGTGCTGAGCGACAAGCTTATACCACAGAACATGTTGGATTGGCCAGTTGACGACAAAAGTGAGAAAGCAACTTGCTTTAACCACAGTCTTCCTTATATCACTTCAGATAATCTAAATCATAACACCTTCAGTCTTTTATTTGATCTCATGTTCAAGAGTTCAAGACACACACTAAAGGCATTTGCTACATGTATTAGAATATAAATAAAATCCAGATTTGATCTCTATGACCCTGCCCCCAAGTGACCCCCCACAACCCAACCCCCACCCCTCACACCCTTAGTTCCCCTACACCCACACACACACACACACACACACAGACACACACACAGGCCAACTCTCTCTGGCACAATGCACAGCACATCATCTAATTAAGTCACTGAGCGTTTCATTGAGATCATTAGGAGAGTCTTGTTAAGATTTGATGCTTGATCAGCTCTAAAGCTACAGCCTGGTGCTGTCAGCCTCCGTGCAAACGTACAATATGGCAAATATGTTTCAGTATATATACTAGGTAGCACTGCACAGCACGATCTATACATATTGTATGCGTTTGGGCAAAAAAAGGCTTTCTAGTTGAATTCTGGTGTAGTACTCTTGGTTGACCATGACTCTGTCTCAATGTGTATTAAATCACAACAACATCTGAGCTTAAAGCACAAAAATATTATTGTGGAAAAAGTATGAATTAGTCATTAGTGGCAAAGTATGTGCTAGTTTTTGTTCCTCATCAGGCACTGACTGAAGTGCTATTAAATGCCATTGGGATTTCTGCCCCTTTCGGTCCCTTTTATTCCATTGTTCATCCTTTTTAACATGCAAATGGAAGCACAATGACAGCAGCACAAACATCACTGTATGAGTAAAGCCTATTTTATTCATCCAATCACAGCAGGTCCTACCCAAACAGACACAAATCATACATTCATTTAGGACTCACACATTAAAATACAAAGTTTGTTTTCCTGAGGAAATGAATAGATTATTTGCATTAAACTGTCAGCAATGTCGGCATTTGAACCAGATAACAAGGCAGACCTCAGTTCAGTCCAAAACTCACTGCTGAACCAGCAGCGTGGCTCTGGCACGATATCGGCCCAATTATGTTCAAAATGCTCCAGACATTGTTAGAATGTTAATTTTTACAGATGAATAATTTGCTCCATTTGGATAATTGGCTCCTAAAACACAGGGCTTTCAGCAGCGTTCATGCAGCGTTCATGCAGCGTTCAGCAGAGTTCATGTCCTGAAGAAGTTAAGGGGAAAACACAAGACTTTCACCCAGGAAACGGGTGTTAGTGTCCCAGGAGTACTACTTAAGGGGCCGGTGTTCCAACCCAAACCACAATCTTTTTTCTAATCCTAAAGATCTCATATTACGCTCATTTTCAGGTTCATAATTGTATTTAGAGGTTATATCAGAATAGGTTTACATGGTTTAATTTTCAAAAAACACCATATTTTGTTGTACTGCACATTGCTGCAGCTCCTCTTTTCACCCTGTGTGTTGAGCTCTCTCTTTTAGCTACAGAGTGAGACATCTCACTTCTGTTCCATCTTTGTTGGGAGTCGCACATGCTCAGTAGCTAGGTAAGGACTACTAGCCAGTCAGAAGCAGAGTATGAGGGCGTGTCCTGACAGTACCTAGGTAAGGACTACTAGCCAGTCAGAAGCAGAGTATGAGGGCGTGCCCTGACAGTACCTAGGTAAGGACTACTAGCCAGTCAGAAGCAGAGTATGAGGGCGTGCCATGCTAGCAGCTAGGCGAGCATTATAACGTGTGTTCCAAAGTGACCACGTTTGTCTCTGAAGTAAAGGCTGGACTACAATAGAGCTGTTTGGAGCAGTTTGTGAACAGTGTTTTCTGTTGGAGATGGTAAGTCCCTTTGGGGTGGACTTTGGGGTTTTTCACTTTGTAAACCTATTACATGCACAAAAAAGATATATAACACAATAAAGGAAAGGGGAAAAGCCAAAAAGCATAATATGAGCACTTTAAGTAGTCGTTTTGGTGACTAAACGTAGCTGTCTTTGCCGGTTATCTTTTGCCAGCTAAACTCAACTGCAACGGCCGCTGAATCGACAGTAACGCCGCAGTGCTCTGTACCCGGCTCACAGTCACCTTTTGTGTGCTAAATTTAACTGTCATGTGACCGGTCGTCACATGACCGTAATTTCGTGTGATATTAAGCGAATTGTTGTGCATACATTTTTGTACGATATCATACGTTTATGAGAATGTGTTGCAGCCCATTGTTACTGTTAAAGTTAAAAGTCCTTCTCAAAGCCACTTCTCTTTATCTACATTTTCTTCTTTGTGATACATATAGCTGAAAGCAATTAAGAATAATGGATGTTACCTACATTCACATAATCAGGGTACTTCATTATCAGCGTGCAGAGCCCCTGAAATTGTTCCCCCAGACAGATGTAAGAAACTTTTTCACAACAAAAGAAAGCTTTGGTCAACCTCTTGTCAACCTAACACTAATGTGTGTGTGTTATCTCTTTAAACTCTCATCCCCCGTTTGTTCATCCACAGAAAGCTCATGTGTTTGTCTACCCAAAGCCGTGAGTGATTACTGTTCATTGGAAGGGGCAGCCCTTTAATTAGTCAGGGGTCTCTGGGGAGCCATTACCACGGGGGAATCTTGCCCCTCTTTATTAGCCCATTTTAATATTGACTAAGAAAAGAGATACACGGGGTGGGGCAATTTGGTTTCCTCAGACGGGACACCAGCTCCTGTGAATATGCATGCTGGGATGTGGGCTGCAGAGTAGTTAGGGGGGGTGTGGTGACAGGGGTGATGGATGACCCGGGTCGGGCATCATCTGGGGTCCCTCACACCGTTACAAAAGGGCTTGCAAGTTCCAATGGACTTAATGAAGAGACTGCGGAAATGTAGGGGAAAATGAGAGGTGTAGGAAACATTTCTGATGAAAGGGAGGTAAAGGGTTAGGAAAGGCATTTAGACGAGGATGATCCGCACAAAACATCTGGAGCTTGAGGCTCAAAGTGAGATAGAAGAGCCTGCCTGATACAACATTACCACAGCAAACTCGTATCCGTGGAATTACAACCAGATGACGGCATTAGAGTGAACTGTGATAGTCAGAATTATTTCTTCCGAAAATGAAGTAATTCCTGTCAAAGTCACCCTTTTCTCTGGTACCGAAGTTACAGAAGGGTGAACCATCAATGTGCAGACACTAATTCCTGCCAAGGACAGACTTGATCTCTTCCAATTTCATCCCTACACCTCCTTGAAAGCTACTTTAATTAAAAGTCAGAGTGGAAAATGAACACATTTCACTCCACAACTCTCTCTGTCTCTTTTCTCTCTCTCTCTCCTTGACTCCGTTTTCATACGTCTACCATTGTTGCCTGCCTCAGCTGCTCTTTTCCAATGCTATCAAACCAAGTGGTGCATCACAGGGGCTGACTAATTACCAGCCCTGATGCGTGTATTTTAGCCATCTTGTTTGGGAATAAAAAGATTAAGGAATTGAGAGACATATGTTGTCAAGCACCAACCTTGGAGGGACCTGAGATCATCTTTGCATCTTTCACTGCTTAAAGTGGCTTCAGTGTTGTATCGAGCCAGAAACCTCTATGCAATTACAACGGGGGATTATGTCCCTTATTCCACACTGGGATAAACTCAAATTGGCCACAGTGTGTGTTTAAGTGTGTGTTGTTTTTTTTGTGCATGTGGAAGTAGAAGGGGTTTTTTATTGGCAGCTGATCCCCCCCTCAAGGCCTCTGTTTCATCATGCAGGCTTGGCATTGTGTTTGGGCTGGAGCAGTCCATAAGGAGTCAAAAAGACTTCCATATTCTGTTTTGAGTGATCAGTCAGGGTGTTTCTGATGTTTATGAGATGTGACTTTAAAAAAGTATTCAGGTACTTCTGCATGGCAGAACAACACACCCTCTGACCACTTTGGTGGTGTCAGAGAATGAAAGGATTATTTAAAACCACACCTGGATATCATTGAGGAGATGGCAGAGTCTATAAACTCAGAAAAAAACATTTGTGTTTTTCATTGTAATCCAGAAATACAGATCTGAATATGCATTATTTTATATACACAAATTGAAAAGAGTTGACTTGATCTTGATCAGATTCAATATAAAACAATCATTTGGGGTGAACCTACAGTGCAGTCGTCATGTATAGATCATTTGGAGACATGCAATCTGAAAGTGGAGACTTCATACAGCTTCCTTTTGGAGACAAAAAAAAAAAAGCATCATGCAACTTTTTTTCACATTTTCAGTAGTACTGGTACTTCACAACACTTTTACACACACTCACACACTAGTGTTCCCCTTTAAGCTCTGATGTCCTCAGGCTCATCTCCTTCCTCTCTGTGTGTTGCTGTTCTCAAACTCTGTTCGCTTCGGGAAACAACATCAACCTTCGAGTTAGTAAGCTACACGCTGAAAATGGCAAGTTTTGAGAAAAATGTGGATGGTGGAACAAGGCAGGCCTGCTTGGTTCTTTCTGGGAATGATTGTAAAGATTTACAAAGAATATGTTTACGGCATTTCCTCTCTAACTGGGACCTTTTGGGGCCGAGTGGTGGGGATTTGTTATGGACGATATACACACGGAGTTACACTGGTAAGAGCCAATGAGGTTTAACTATGTATCAGCTAATTTAAATAGCTCACGTTACTGTATTGTGTGAACAGTTAACTTTATTTAATATTGTATGTGGAGTTTTCTTTTGCGGGGTGCAAATGTTCCACCAAAACAAGTTCCTTCCTGAGACTATTTAGCAGAGCCACCGTCGCTTAGCGCTGCCCAAGGTAATTGTGATTGGTTTAAAGAAATGCAAACAACCCAGAGAGTTTTTTCCTCCTATCCCAGAATGTATGTGTGGTGTAGCCAGATCTTACTCCACAGTGCTGTGGAGATAGAGCTGGCAATGAGAGACTAGTTTCCTTGTGGTCCGTAAAGTAGTCACAAGCTCTCTTATTGGGTCAAGTACAAATAATCAGACAGATTTGCATATCATTTTTTGGAGAACAAATAAAAAAGAGTGAGAATGAGCTATGGTCAGTCAGCTGGCGGGGTTTTTCTCTGTTAGTTTCCTCTCCTCCTCTTAGCCACAGAGGGGTCCCATGTGTGGCAGAGATTGAGGGGCATTAGTGCTCCATGGTAATCAAAGGCAGAGGATAGAGAGGGAGGGAAGCAGGGATATAAAGGGACTCGGTTGGGCGCCAAAGCAGCCCCTCTGCACCCAGTGCCTTTTAATTAGGCTCACAGCAGGGGCCATGCACAGACACACACACACACACACACACACACACACACACACACACAGCTTATCACTCACACACAGATGCATGCACGTAGGCTATTCATATAAACTGACAGTCACATACCTTTTTCTGCTTCATTATTCAGTATGTGTCATCTCCATTTTCTGTTAAATTGGGGGTTTGCTGTCCTGGAGTTGTCAGTGGAGCAAAGAGGGTGTTCTGATGTTCTGTGACCCTTTTCTTTCAGGTAATCCTGCTATGTCATGGGCTTTTTGTCTAACAAAGGGATTATAGGTGTCGTATATGTTCAGCAGCATCGATTAATAACCTCTAAAGCCTCTGTCTCTAATGTCTTCCTCCAAAATATACAAATCCACGTTTTAATGAAATTGCACAGAAGTGACAGTGACAAGATATTTTTGTTTGGTCAAGAAGTTCAAATAATCACATGTTGGTGATGTACACCATTTTAAACTGGACATGTTGTTTGGTTTTATATCTAAATTAATTTCTGGAGAGGTATGTTTTACAATATGCCTTTTCATTAAAAAAATGACAGATCGGGGCGACCTCTAGCTCACCCAGTAAGAGCGTGTGTCCCATGTAGGCTGAGTCCTTTGCAGCGGCCCGGGTTTAAATCCGACCTGCTGCCCTTTGCTGCGTGTCATCTCCTCTCTCTCCCCCCTATCCTGTCTATCTGCTGTCAATATCTAATCAAGTGAAAAGCCCCCCCCCAAAAAATGACAGCTCAAATCTTGACTCACTTCAGCAATAATTCCTAATTTTTTCCAATACTTTTCCAAAACCCACAACAACTGAAGCTGTAATCCTACATCTGGGAATTGACCCATACGTTTTCCTCGGCCTTAATTAAACTATCACAGCTGCATAGTTTCAAGAATAAACTTTAGTATCCCAGGGCATTAGATTTATTGACAAGATCAATCTTTTTTGAAGCCGAGGCACTGAAACACAGTTCGCCATCTGCCTGTACTCCTCTGTTTGCTGACATTTGGTCAGCGACCTTTAACCTGGCAGGGAAATGTCATGACACCAAAAGTCACCCTAATATACAGACCCTTAAAACAACCTTAGAACCATTCAAACTGACAGGGTAGTGTTGAATCCTAATGTGTTGTAAGACAAAAACAGCCATCTTCAAATCATTCCTTCCTCCGAGAAAATTCATCTAATGACCGAGAACAGGCATAGTCAGAGCTTGGATGGTTTTTCACTGGGAATAGTAAGTAAATTAGGGCGGTGCTATGGTTTTTACACGCCAGGTACACACTTCATATGAGTTCATATCAATAGAGGAGTGCTGACAGTGCAGGAGGGAGGGAAGAGGGTCTGTGATATACATGAAGGTCAAAAGCGATACACTCATCTGTTTCATTTTAGTCACATTAACGAGGGATTTAGAATGGACGTTCAGGATATCATCAAACTTTTTTATCCGGTGCTGTGTCTAAAAAGAGTCCTTAGGGGGAATATCAATTTTGAAAGTGTAAAACAGAACTGAACTGTTAAAGCATGCTAATATTTTGACTTTTTAGCATTCATTTAATCAACCAGAGATGTTCTTGTCCTTCCTCTGTACTTTGACAGCTTTAATTGACATTCTGTTGAAAATATCACAGATTCATGCCCCCCAGGTATTGATCCTAATGGCACTTTACAAGTGAATGAATCTGAAAATGTTTTCTGCAGGGTAACATGTAATACTAGTACTATTCCAGTTATAATCAACAATAGACCATACAAAGTGTTGAATCCCCTAAGTAATAAGAAGTTGACTGCAAACATAGTTAATTTAGCATCCAGTTCACGTCAGCCACAGGTAACCAAAAAAGGGGCAATACTTAACAACCTAATTGGAATTACAACTACCACTGCAATGATAGAACAGGATAGGAAAATTAGATGCGGTCTACTAAATATCAGATCTCTGTCTTCTAAAGCAATACTAGTAAACGAATTGATATCCGATAATCAAATTGATCTATTCTGTCTAACTGAAACATGGCTGGGCCATGAAGATTATGTCAGTCTAAATGAAGCCACTCCTCCCACTCATATTAATACTCAAATTCCTAGAGGCTCAGGCCGAGGAGGGGGAGTTGCAGCCATATTTGACTCAAACCTGTTAATTAATCCTAAACCTAAACTAAATTATAACTCTTTTGAAAATCTCGTTCTTAACCTTCAGCATTCAACATGGAAAACAGTACAGCCAATTATATTTGTTGTTGTCTACCGAGCACCAGGTCCATATTGTGAATTTTTATCGGAATTCTCAGAGTTTTTATCATGTGTAGTCCTAAAATCAGACAAAGTACTTATTGTAGGTGATTTTAATATCCATGTGGACGTTGACAGCAATAGCCTTAGTACTGCTTTCAACTCACTACTAGATTCAATTGGTTTCAGTCAGAGTGTGCACGAGGCCACGCACTGTTTTAACCACACCCTTGACCTTGTGCTGGCATATGGCATCAAAATTGAAGACGTAATAGTATTCCCGCAAAATCCTTTATTATCAGACCACTTCTTAATAACTTTCGAATTCTTACTACCCGATTATACGAAATTAGATAAAAGCTTCTACGCTAGAAGCCTATCTGACAGTGCTATAGCTAAATTTAAGGAAGATATTCCAACAGCACTAAACTCATTAACGTGCCGTAATATAACAGAGGATCTTTATGTAAACTTTAGTCCCTCTCAAATTGATCATTTCGTAGACGATGCTACGGCCTGCCTACGGACGACTTTAGACTCTGTTGCTCCCCTTAAAAAGAAGACGATGAAGCAAAGGAAACTAGCACCTTGGTATAACTCCCAAACTCGTAAATTAAAGCAAATCTCGCGCAAACTTGAAAGTAAATGGCGTTCCACCAAACTGGAAGAATCTCGTTTAGACTGGCAAGACAGTCTGAAAACCTATAGGAAGACCCTAAGAAAGGCCAGATCAGACTACTATTCATCACTAATAGAAGAAAATAAGAACAACCCAAGGTTTCTTTTCAGCACTGTAGCCAGGCTGACAGATAGCCACAGCTCTATTGAGCCATCTATTCCTATAGCTCTGAGTAGTGACGACTTCATGAGTTTCTTTAACGATAAAATTATAACAATTAGAGATACTATTCATCACCTCTTTCCCCCAACCTCTAATGGGTCACCTTTAACTGACAGACTGCTAGAAAGAACGACTAGACCTGACATATACTTAGATTGCTTTTATCCTATAAACCCTCAACAATTAATGCTAAAGGTCTCTTCAGCTAAGCCATCTACCTGTCTCTTGGACCCCATCCCAACGAGGCTACTTAAAGAAGCGTTACCCGTGGTTAACACTTCATTGCTAGATATGATAAATATGTCTTTATTGACAGGTTATGTACCGCAGTCATTTAAAGTAGCTGTGATAAAACCTCTACTGAAAAAAACCACCCTCGATCCTGAGGTCTTAGCCAACTATAGACCTATATCTAACCTTCCCTTTCTCTCCAAGATCCTTGAGAACGTAGTCGCTAATCAGTTATGTGATTTTCTACATAGCAATAGCTTATTTGAGGACTTTCAGTCAGGATTTAGAAAGCATCATAGCACAGAGACGGCACTGGTGAAAATCACTAACGATCTTCTAACTGCATCAGACAAAGGACTTGTCTCCGTACTTGTCTTATTAGATCTTAGTGCTGCATTCGATACTATTGACCATACCATCCTCTTACAGAGACTGGAACATTTAGTTGGCATTAAAGGAATCGCACTAAACTGGTTTAAGTCCTACTTCTCTGATCGATCGCAATTTGTTAATGTTAACAATAAACCCTCCAATTACGCTAAAATTAACCATGGCGTTCCTCAAGGCTCAGTGCTTGGACCAATTCTATTCTCCTTATATATGCTTCCTCTAGGCAATATTATTAGGAAACACTCAATTAACTTTCACTGTTATGCGGATGACACCCAATTATATCTGTCAATCAAGCCAGACGAAACCAGCCAGCTAGCTAAACTTCAAGCTTGCATTAAAGATATAAAATCATGGATGGCCTACAATTTCCTGATGTTAAACTCAAACAAAACCGAAGTTATTGTCCTGGGAGTTATTTTTGATCAGGATCTATCCTTTAACGCCCATCTAAAACACACCTCTAGAACAGCCTTTTTTCACCTTCGTAACATTGCTAAAATTAGGAACATCCTATCTCAAAACGATGCAGAAAAACTAGTCCATGCATTCGTTACTTCCAGGCTGGACTACTGTAATTCCTTATTATCAGGATGCTCAAATAAATCCGTTAGGACTCTCCAGCTGATCCAGAATGCTGCAGCGCGTGTTCTGACAAGAACTAAGAAAAGAGATCATATTTCTCCTGTATTAGCTTCTCTCCATTGGCTTCCTGTAAAATCCAGGATTGAATTTAAAATCCTTCTTCTGACCTATAAAGCTCTAAATGGTCAAGCTCCTTCATATCTTGAGGACCTCTTAGTACCTTATTGTCCCACTAGAGCACTACGCTCCCAGAATGCAGAGTTACTTGTGGTTCCTAGAGTCTCTAAAAGTAGAATGGGAGGCAGAGCCTTCAGCTATCAGGCTCCTCTCCTGTGGAACCAGCTCCCAATCTGGGTTCGGGGGGCAGACACCGTCGCTACATTTAAGACTAAACTGAAAACTCTCCTCTTTGATAAAGCTTATAGTTAGGGAGTGAGGAGTTGCAGTGAACGCCTAGACCGGCGGGGCAGGGTGTATAGCTGCAGACACAGCACCCCTGCTTTTCTCTGCTTCTCTTTACAGTCATCAGATTTACCTATCGTATAATCAATAATATAGTGCCTCTCCTAGTTATGCTGTTATAATTCTAGACTGCCGAGGAAGTTCCTTCTTATGACACGCTCTTTTCTTTTGTTTCCTTTTATGCACATCCTGTCTCAGAAGTGCTTGTTACTCACCTAGCTCTGGGGAGTTTACTCCCCAGAGTCCTTATGTTTCTTCTTCGCCCAGAACATCGCCTCGGATTAGGGCGACACCAAGACCTGGGTCTTGGGTGCAGCTGTGGCTATGGACCTGCTACACCCTGCTACGCTCTGCGATTCCCTGCAATGCCCGGCTACGTCCTGCTGCGTCCACCGCGTCCACCCATGCTCTGCTGTGCCACGCTACATCCTGTACCGTCATAACCCCAACCGTCAGACACCGCCCACCAAGAGTCTGGGTCTGCCGAGGTTTCTTCCTAAAAGGGAGTTTTTCCTCGCCACTGTCACAATAGCCACTGCTAATGCTTGCTCTTGGGGGAACTATTGGAATTGTTGGGGCTTTATAGAGTGTGGTCTAGACCTACTCTATCTGTAAAGTGTCTCGAGATAACTCTTGTTATGATTTGATACTATAAATAAAATTGAATTGAATTGAATTGAATTTAAACAAAAGCTTAATTCAATGATATATAAAACAAGGGCAAAGATATGGCCAAAGGGGGAAGGTCAAACTTATCATCAATGATGTATAGCAACCACCATAGTAATTGTCTTCACACGTAGCCCTTTATACAGGTTTTGCTTTGACATGTTGCAGTGGAGACATTTTGTGTCACATTGAAGTTTAAACGGTGCCTGAATAGCTGAACATTTCATGCAGTGAATGCGGGAAAATCGTGTCTGTGTACACGAACCAATAGATGAAATTTTGTGACTATTTCACAAACTGGGTTGAAATATAGCCTACGCTAATTGCAACAAAATATCAGCTATAAACAATTTAAATACAAAATGTGTGATATTAGTGTAAAAGACACAGAGACAAAGTTGCAGCTTACACATGGCCTTTCTGTTAAAACGTCGCCTGATTCTTCCTGATTCCATTTCAACTGATTTCAGTGCTTAAATTCGACAGGATGTTTAAGCAGCAAGCACAAGAACATTTAGGCTATGCTCAGACTGCAGGCAAATCCAGTTAGTTTCTCAAATCAGATTTTTAGACTGTCCGCACTGTTATTTGCAAGTGATCAGATCAGATTTCTGTGTCCAGACACCACCAACCTATCTGCATGAGTTGCCGTGGTAACGATGTAGGCGTCAGTAACTAAGTAGCTACGCTGGTGATGCGTCTTTCCAACACTGAAGCATTAACTAGCTAGCTAGGTAACTAGCCAGCTAGCTGTCCGGCCGCTAAATGAGTAAAATGAAACAACTCAATTAATGCTTCATCCACACACTGTTGTCACAGTGTAGGAAACACATTGCTACACCAGTTGAGTGACAACTTTGTTTGCTCATTTTTCTGTAACGTTAACCAGTGTAGCATGACAGCATGACGGAATGAGCAAGCTAGTTAACTAGCAAGCTGCCTGCTAGTTAGCTAGCTAGGTTGCTAATTCCACCATCCTTTTATGCTACAATGGTTACGGAACATAACTCATTCCCCGCCAGTAGGGCAATACAGACTACTAGCTGCCGTGCGCTCTCCTCCCAGCGAAGTAATCCACCAGCAGGCAGAGAGTGATGCGGAGCGATCATGGACTGCGCTAGCTAGCTAATTCTTGTCTCATTTGTGGTCAGTTAAACAGTGAATGGCAGGCTCTGTAGCCGTCATCAAATCTGATATGAGCAGCCAGAGCGCCCGGACTAAGACAAATCTGTAGAAATATGATTGGAATCGCATTTCAAATCACCTCCAAATGTGCTTTGGATCCGATTTGCAATAAGCACATGTTATGTGTTTTTTTTTGCTGTCCAGACTTATAAAAATCAATCTGGATTAAATCTGGATACTCCAAAAAATTGAGTGAACAAGGCCTTAGTCTCAACACTTATGAATTGTACGCTTAGCCTACCTGTAGACAAATTAGACAAAAGTAAGTTAATAAATCTGAAGTGCACTGATTGAACTCGCCTTCCTCTTTAATTAGTACCAAATTGTATAGTTCTTTCCAGGAAACGTCATGGAAATTATTAGACAATTATTCAGAAATGACAGACCCCTAAAATAAAGTCTTAACCATTAACACAATTGAACAACTGATACACTACTCTATTGTCAAACTTTTCCCTAGAGTGGGGACCAATTATTGCATCTTCAAGAGTGGACAGCAGATCAGGTCAGCTGCAGAGGCTAATGCTGTATTGAGCTTCGGACAGGCCGTGGGTCAAGAGGCCCGGCTGGTTCAGCTGCTCCACACCTGGGGTCCTGCAGGGGTGGGCTGGGGGGGAAGGTGGGTGGGTGGGTGGCGGATCTCAGCACTCCTCTCCACCATGAAGAGGTACCATCATCCCTCATTGAGTCTATCTATCCAACCTCCAACACCTCATGAATCACCCCCCCCCCAAAAAAAACCTCCCTCCCCGGGTCTGCTGATCAACTGACAGCAATGACCATTAGCAGTCCTTCGTTCATTCCTGTCAACTGTTTTCCTTTGTCTTTTCACTGATGTCTGACATTTGGGGAATTGCAAACCAACACAGTCCATCTCATATTGCTGACCGCAGGAACACCTAATAGGGGTGTCTGATTTGAGATAATATGCACAAAAGCTCTTTCTGAAATCAGGTACATCTGTTTGCCATGTTAACTCTCTGGTTTTTACACGCCAGGTACACACTTCATATGAGTTCATATCAATAGAGGAGTGCTGACAGTGCAGGAGGGAGGGAAGAGGGTCTGTGATATACATGAAGGTCAAAAGCGATACACTCATCTGTTTCATTTTAGTCACATTAACGAGGGATTTAGAATGGACGTTCAGGATATCATCAAACTTTTTTATCCGGTGCTGTGTCTAAAAAGAGTCCTTAGGGGGAATATCAATTTTGAAAGTGTAAAACAATATTAGCTTATCTGTGCAATTCTTCAGCAAGGCTAATTCAAGGCCATGCCAGTTACTCAGTGATTGCATCTCTTTGTACTTGCAAGTGTAGAGCCAGTGGGTGGTGCACAACTAGTCTGAACTGTTAAAGCATGCTAATATTTTGACTTTTTAGCATTCATTTAATCAACCAGAGATGTTCTTGTCCTTCCTCTGTACTTTGACAGCTTTAAACAAAAGCTTAATTCAATGATATATAAAACAAGGGCAAAGATATGGCCAAAGGGGGAAGGTCAAACTTATCATCAATGATGTATAGCAACCACCATAGTAATTGTCTTCACACGTAGCCCTTTATACAGGTTTTGCTTTGACATGTTGCAGTGGAGACATTTTGTGTCACATTGAAGTTTAAATGGTGCCTGAATAGCTGAACATTTCCTGCAGTGAATGCGGGAAAATCGTGTCTGTGTACACGAACCAATAGATGAAATTTTGTGACTATTTCACAAACTGGGTTGAAATATAGCCTACGCTAATTGCAACAAAATATCAGCTATAAACAATTTAAATACAAAATGTGTGATATTAGTGTAAAAGACACAGAGACAAAGTTGCAGCTTACACATGGCCTTTCTGTTAAAACGTCGCCTGATTTTCCCTGATTCCATTTCAACTGATTTCAGTGCTTAAATTCGACAGGATGTTTAAGCAGCAAGCACAAGAACATTTAGGCTATGCTCAGACTGCAGGCAAATCCAGTTAGTTTCTCAAATCAGATTTTTAGACTGTCCGCACTGTTATTTGCAAGTGATCAGATCAGATTTCTGTGTCCAGACACCACCAACCTATCTGCATGAGTTGCCGTGGTAACGATGTAGGCGTCAGTAACTAAGTAGCTACGCTGGTGATGCGTCTTTCCAACACTGAAGCATTAACTAGCTAGCTAGGTAACTAGCCAGCTAGCTGTCCGGCCGCTAAATGAGTAAAATGAAACAACTCAATTAATGCTTCATCCACACACTGTTGTCACAGTGTAGGAAACACATTGCTACACCAGTTGAGTGACAACTTTGTTTGCTCATTTTTCTGTAACGTTAACCAGTGTAGCATGACAGCATGACGGAATGAGCAAGCTAGTTAACTAGCAAGCTGCCTGCTAGTTAGCTAGCTAGGTTGCTAATTCCACCATCCTTTTATGCTACAATGGTTACAGAACATAACTCATTCCCCGCCAGTAGGGCAATACAGACTACTAGCTGCCGTGCGCTCTCCTCCCAGCGAAGTAATCCGCCAGCAGGCAGAGAGTGATGCGGAGCAATCATGGGCTGCGCTAGCTAGCTAATTCTTGTCTCATTTGTGGTCAGTTAAACAGTGAATGGCAGGCTCTGTAGCCGTCGTCAAATCTGATATGAGCAGCCAGAGCGCCCGGACTAAGACAAATCTGTAGAAATATGATTGGAATCGCATTTCAAATCACCTCCAAATGTGCTTTGGATCCGATTTGCAATAAGCACATGTTATGTGTTTTTTTTTGCTGTCCAGACTTATAAAAATCAATCTGGATTAAATCTGGATACTCCAAAAAAATGAGTGAACAAGGCCTTAGTCTCAACACCTATGAATTGTACGCTTAGCCTACCTGTAGACAAATTAGACAAAAGTAAGTTAATAAATCTGAAGTGCACTGATTGAACTCGCCTTCCTCTTTAATTAGTACCAAATTGTATAGTTCTTTCCAGGAAACGTCATTTAAGATTTTGATTTATGAATATCATTTGTGATGACATTGCAAACTATACCATCACCGAGCAATTATTTGCTTCTTGATTTAACATTCATGAGATGTTAATGAGCTGAGAAATGTCCCTAATTCCAAAAGCTGTCTCTGATATTTAGATTTAATTGGCTAATGGTACCCAGCTGCTGACCATTTTGTGTGGCATACAAAAAAACGTACAGATGCACTGGTTGGAACATAATTTTCTTTTTTCCCTCCCGTCATGTAGAACTGCTTCACAAACAAGGCAACATCTGCAAACAAGGCTGATTTTCAAAGAGGCTGTGCGGATTATTTTTGGTACGCTTTGATTAACACAAATTCAAGAAGCTTAAATCGTGCAGTAAATCACAAACGAGGAGGCACAAACCATTTATTTAAAACCAAGTCACATAGGACCCACTCAAAAAGTATATATGGATTGGTCTGACACATCCAAAGACAAATAGAAGCTCTTCACTGTAAGTAAAGCAAGTACTGGATGATGCATTGTCACTCCCTATTCTTCTTCTTAAGTGCTTGAACTTGGATTCCCTCACTCCGGTTCCCCCCCTCCCTTTAGATGCAGGGAGGCGTGACATGACTTTGGCCCTGACCCTGGGCCCTACCTGGATGTTTTGTTTGGAACGGGTGGAGATCAGATGTTTTTGGTCATTACACCACCTCTCATTATGTCTCACATCTCTTCCAAATAAATCTAATGAGACAGTGTTTAATGTCCAGAGTCCCTGTCTGCCCTTATGTAAGGAGGGTGTGTGTGTGTGTGTGTGTGTGTGTGTTAGGGTGCGTCGAGCCAAATTACCCCGACGTCTCGTTCAGTGATGGCACCTGGGCCCTTGTCGCTCGGGGGAGGTTAGCTCAGGGTAGGGGAATCCATTGGGAGGGGGGGGTTAGGCTGGACCCAGCTGGAGGAAGTTAAAGAGCTAAATGCTGATTGGGGCTGGCTTGGATAAGAGAGGTGTTTGAGTTTCGGCATTAAGAGGACGGGGCACTCATGGGGTTTATTTTGTTTGAGGACATGTGGAAGAATCCAACAAAACTGTCCTATGGAAAATTCCAGAGTTGAAGTGAACGCATTCATTTAGGGATAGCTGTAAAAGTTTAGCAATAGAACACAGGAGACCCAGTGCTAGACCTCTGAGAGGTCAAGTATATTAGTGACCTGCAAGTACACCAACATAACACTAAAAACACGTTTACATTTTGGTGGACATGCATTGAGGCTCAAACTGATCGGCATCTTGCTGTGTGTGTGTGTGTGTGTGTGTGTGTGTGTGTGTGTGTGTGTGTGTGTGTGTGTGTGTGTGTGTGTGTGTGTGTGTGTGTGTGTGTGTGTGTGGTAATGTGCAAATAAAAAGAAACATCAAACACATATATGCCTGTACCCACTTCACATGTGCTAAAGATAACAGCACTGATAATAGAAACTACAGCATTTGGATTATCAATTCATATATTAATATAAATGATATGCAACAACATAGTGCCAGAAGGTTTGAGTGTTGCAGTATGTTGCTTCAATTTACCTAGGTCCAGACTTATACATGCTTTCAAGTTTTTGGAGGTTTTTGAGTATTACACACTAACAGGACTTTCAGGTATCGAGTGGAAGTGCAATTTTGCCTCATTATCCCTTCACACATAAAGCTGATAACTTATGAAATCAATTATCACTTACTGTTATAAGTGTTGATACTAGGCGTGTGATTTTACAGTAGCCCTAGGCTAAAAACAAAAATCCACCAACTTGTATATGTATATCATGAAATAAGAAATGACCCGGAGATAGGGTGACCAGACTTCCCGAAAAATTCGGGGCAGTCCCGAATCGTGCCCTAATTGTCCCGAAAATTAGAGCAACGTATCAAGAGCAGACTCTCGAGTAGTTATAGTCTGATAGAACATGAAAAACTGTTCATGGTGATTGAGTCGTCCTGCAGCCAGCTCCCGTCGTCACTTGATGACTTGATTGACTGATTTTTTATTTGTATTTTCGGGTTTACATGACAGACAGTTGAGTTTCTTAAACCCAGCCCAATGAGCAGAGATGTGTCTGTAAACTCGTGGTAATAAAAAGGCAGAGCGCTTGTGCACACAGCAGGGTGTTAAATGCACCCCCGTTTCAGTTTAAATAAATGTGTTGCTACGTTTGTCGGGCTGAACATGGCCCTGGTATCACTATCAGCAGCAGCCCAGTCGGTATATAGGGGATAACTAGTGTCGCATTGCCAGACATTCCTCCACAGCGCTGCAGAGGAAGGTCTGGCTAGTCCACCCAGCATTCTGGGATGGGAGAAAAACGCTAAGCGCCACACAGAGCCACGGTGCCGCTGCTAAATAGCCTCTGGAAGGAACTTGTTTTGGTGGAACGTGTACGTTCAAAAGTAGTTTTAGTCGTGCAACAGAAAACTCAGATTGGACAGATAGTCTAGCTAGCTGTCTGGATTTACCCTGCAGAGATCTGAGGAGCAGTTAACCATAGTCCTCACAAATCCACCAGAGTTTAAAATAACAACACAAAGAAAGCATAAGGTAACGAACATCCGGCGGACAAGAAGGACATACAGCAAAATTTTTAGAGGCAATGGAGCAATCCCGGAAATGGAAGGTCGTGGATATAGACTAGGGCTGGACTGAACTGTCTCCACAGCGAGCAAGTATCAGTCAGTCACCCCTCGCACTCCTTAAATCAAACTAAAATGTGTCAGTACCTGAGTGGTTTATGGTTAGGATGCCATCATTTTGATCGCTGGCAGTTAGTTTGGTAATATATTAAAGCCCAGTAGGTGGGACTGGGAAAGGGCACAGTTAGTGTACAAACATATGGCTATTTTCTGAAGCCAGTAGCCTATATGATATATATATATATATATATATATATATATATATATATATATATATATATATATATATACAAATCGAACTCGCTAAAGATTGAATTACTTCAAAAAAAGATTGGTACGTTTGCTAGCACTACAAGTAAGATCCCTGCCCATAACTGCAACTGGAGATGTATGAGTTTAGTTTAGTTGAGTTTGTTGAGTTAGCGTTTATTGCATTAAACCTCACGGCCACCAGGGTATGTGCTGGTTTTCTTTAGTCTTAGTAGGATGTTACATGTTAAAGCAAAACAGTAAAGTTCAAAACCACAAAATGCTCACACTTCAACTGCTTTCTTTCTAATGGATTGACTTCTCAGAGCTTTCTCTGTGTGATTTTCTCGCCTGCTACTGTAAAAATGCAGGGTGGAGGGAGGGGGGGGGAGATTTCCACCATGACTGCACTTTTTCAGCCTGGTGTACTTAAGATGACATGTCTAGTGCAATCAGTATCAAGGAAGCAGCCAAAGTAATGGTAATTTCACACCTATCTGGTAATGATGCAATAGGAGCTACGTGATGATCAGAATGAGAGGACATCAGAACTGATGGAAGATGTGAAAAACCTTCTCTAAAACGCATGGCTCATTGTCAAAGACTTAATGAAAAGAGTGAGGGGGGAAAAGTCTAAAAGACTGAATATGGATTAGTAATTATGTTATTTTACTGCATAATCAATGACCGTTTTGATGCTTGATGATTGTTTGAATGTGAATGTGATGATACAAGAGCATGTTGGGCTTTAAGGCCAATCCAACTGACAGATGATGCTGGGAGTTAGTTGAATGGATCAATCAATTGATCAGTTAATCAATAAATCAAAGTGCACAATCTGTCCTCTTTACTAACAATTAAGTAAGTCGTTATTTAAAGTAATTTCCATGGCATGTTGCATTCAAGATACAGGATCCATTATGGATCAGTGTGCCTGACACAACTGGTTAAATGCAGTCCTAGCTACCTTGAAGCTATTTGATATCTGAGAACTTTTAATAATTTCATCATGCATGCACAGTATTTCATGATGCTTCAATTCATTGCCAAGTGCAGTCTGAGCTGAATCCTTATAGAGACACATTGAAATACAAAAAGGCTCATATGATGAGTGAAGCTGTTTAGCATTACATGAATATTACATTCCTGTAGAGCGCTAAAAGGGCCATGTTGGACCACTGCAGTCTACAAATCATTCCATATTGAATCTTTTGAGTATGTATGAGAACTGGCTGCTGCATCAAATTTTATTTTAATGTGTCTGTTAGGCCTGCAACAATTATTATATAATTGTCTAATTGCTATTGTTTTACATAATCGCCGTTTTCTTAGTTTAACCCCAATGAATTGCTAACATTAGCTAAGGTCCTAAAGGGGATGACTGTTGATGGTAATTGTTCGTTTTATGTTCATTTAGGAAAAAAATACAATGTTTTATGATAATAAAGAGACGTGGTTTACTTCATAGGCTGTGTTGCTACATTATCAGGCACATAACAGCAAGGGCGTAACTTTGGTTTCAACATTTGGGGATTTGAGAAAAATTAGAATTTTGAACGTCAGACACTTTCACATGTTAAACAACATTTTCTGCATTCTGGTGAATATCTCTGCAACAATTTGTGCCTTTTCTGCATCAATGTATGGTGCAAATGTCTTTGCACTGGCCAGTTTTGATTATTATTGGGGGGGTTGTAACTCCCCTATCCCCCTGTAAATTACACCTATGCATTACAGTGATACAACCAAAAGATGTATCCTGGGATTCATTCAAAACTTGAATTTGTTTGAAAAACTGAAAGAGACAATTATATTGTTCATCGCAATTATTTCTTTGACAGTTATTTGCACAGCAACATTTGGAATTGTTACAGCTCTAGTGTCTGTCAACTAACTTCTGCCACTTTGAACTAAACAAAAGACCTGCAGGTGCACCTCAATGGGTGAACACACCACATCACATTTAAGCTGACAGGCCGCACTTTTACTTCATAATCATCGTGTCACCTCATGCGTGTAAAGTAATGAGTTTGGAGCCATAAGTAGGACTTCACTCAGATACGCTTAAACCAAAACACTTGAGGGCATTTCTGGCACTGTCATTAATACTGAGGCTCATGGGTAACAGATGTGGCCCAATCAAAGATGAGCATGGAGACAAAAATAAATCCATCACCCGACTGAAAGGGAAAAATTAATCTTGCAGCCTTCAGCAATTACAAAGGTTGATTTTTTAGACCTTCTTTCGCAAAAAAAGTTTTTTGGAAGATTTTTTTTCTTCATCTGCAAGCCAATAGCCATTATTTTATGACAATTTTAGCCAGCTCTTTCAGGTCAATGACATTGCATCGGTGAGGGAAATTGCAATTTCAAATGTTCAGGTGCAGACAATGAAAAGCATCCTTCACATATGAAAGTAAGCAACACAACAACACTATTAAATATACACTCCACCAAGAGAAAATCAGCATTCAGCTAATCAGAACTTTCACACTGACATCCTCCCTCCCTTTCTGTCAAATTCAATCTTACCAATCAGTTACAGATTGAAAAAGCCATTCATCCCATCAATGATGAGGCCAGGGTTTTGATCATAACCATTCTCTAATTTCGAAAAGAAGCTATTCTCAAACTTCAAATTCATGAGGCCATGAGGTGACGCCAGTGTCCACAGTGTGAACATGCAAATAAAGTCCCATCTCATTAACTTTAAGTTATGTCTCTACATGTCCCCAGAATATAATGGCCGTCTCTTGATGATACATGGATTACCACAGATCCTCACTATTTTGTTCAGATGTGCTCTCAGGAATATTAAAACACAAATGAGGCCACAGAAGACTTGACCTTACTGATTTTAAATGTGCCACTGGCAAATCCAGGCAAGGCCCACTTTTCTAACATGTTCAGCATTTCTCATCGAGATCTCAGCCAATACAAGAAAATTGCAGACCAATAAGGCATTTTAAAGAGGTGATTGGATGGATGAAATGAAATTATTTTTCATGCCTTTGGTCAGAAACTTGACAGGAGAGTGCAGAGGGCCACCAGTGATCTTCAGATGAGTTCTAAGCAGTCCACAGTGAAATTGATCTCCATTGCTTATTTGGTAGTTAAGACAAAGACAAACATTTAAAGGTGCTCTAAGTGATGTCACGCGTTTTTAAGGCTACAACATTTTTTGCCATCACCGCAGCAACGTTAGCATGTAGGCTACTTCCACAATGTGCATTCATGACTCAACCAACTCCTTCTTGTTGGTTATTGGCTGGAACTCTGTTTGTTGTTTGGTGGTGCAGGTTGGCCAGTTTGTTTTTGTTGGCATTTGTGGAGCCTGGGCTGTCTGCAGAGACCGCGTTTTTTACAGTGTGTTCAGGGGACAGGCAGCTAGCAGATAGTGAGATGTTTTTTTACAGTGTGTTCAGGGGACAAGCAGCTAGCGGATAGTGAGGAGATGTTTTTTACAGTGTGTTCAGGGACAGGCAGCTAGCGGATAGTGAGGAGATATTTTTTACAGTGTGTTCAGGGGACAGGCAGCTAGCTAGCTAACACGTTAACAAACATTTGCTTGAAACGACCTACCTCAAATGAGAGAAACGATCTTTGGAAAAAAATTATTCAATGTGTACTTTGATTTTTTTATTTGGCCCATGTCCCATATGCTAACACAGAGGGGGCGGGGTTTATGACCGATACTGCAGTCACTACTGCTAGTGTGGCTAGTATAGGCTAATAATTGAAATAACAGCTGAACATTGTAGTGCATTTATTAGGAACTCAGTGGCAGATTAATAGACATTTGGTGCACTGGTGAGTATTTACAGCAGCAGGAGGTTGTATGTGGGATTGACTGAAAATAAACTACAGTGTGTGTGTTCATGGTAATGAAGGAACATGTCACCCAGTGAACAGTGACTCATTGACAATAGAGCTCTATGGCACAGAGGAAGAATATATATCAGGCTTTGATACACACACACACACACACACACACACACACACACACACACACACACACACACACACACACACACACACAATACTAGTTAGTAGATACATTCATTGCTGGTTTGGGACTTGTTAGTGCACTCTGACATTAAGGAAAATATAGGATATTACCAGAATTATCATTTAATTTCAATCCAAATATGCGCCACACGCTCCAGAAAAGTTTATTTAGTCCAAAAGCGTAATTGTAAATGGTACAAGGTATTTCAGGGCATTTCCTGACAGCAGACATGACAGCTCATTGACAGCTGCAGTTTGGACATGTAAAGGTTAGACTGTCCACTGTTTCCTGTCTCATACATACATTGGACAGCTAGTGTGTTAGACCTCATCCAAAAAGGATCTAAATGTCCCTTTGGCCAGGTCAGCACCTCTCTGACCACACACACACACACACACACACACACACACACACACACACACACACACACACACACACACACACACACACTGGACAGATGGCAGAGCTGGCTGGAATGACTTGTAGTCCCTGAGGGAAGCCAATCAAACATTGTCATGGAAAAGATAAAAAGTAAACAATGACACAATCCATCAATCGGGCCATCAAATGACCAATTATACACTCCAAAATCAATAAAAGGTCTCTCATTCACTGCCGAGTGAAGACGGTGACTTGCTGGACAACACATCACTGAGTGTTACAGATTGTACTCTTTAAAAAAAATATTGTCAATGGGCATCTTTCAAAACAAATAGGACAAAGACCCCAAATTCTCCTAGGTGGACAATAAAGCACAGCATATGTAATGCATACCTAATAAATCATTCAGCAAACTACAGCTACACAGTCTGTGTATTAACATTATGGCCTAGTCCCCACCTACACGGGTGTCTCAATGACATTACCTATATAAATAAAGGTTAAATTAAATAAAAAAAGTACTAGGCCTACATTACGAGTAAAAGGTCAGTATTCAAAGTGTTACTTAAAGTGGCTTTATGTAACTTTCAGTTTGTGTGGATTTCAGCGGCCCCTCTGGACCAAAGTGGTAGTGTTTTTACCACACCTGCTGTCCTAAAGGTCTAGGACAGGGGTGGCGAACCTGTGGCTCTTGAGCCGTATGCGGCTCTTTGCCTGCTCCTTTGAGGCTCTTACTGTGTGGCTGGGGGCTGTGTTATTGGTGGATTTATTTATTTTTTTTTTTTTTAACTTTTTGAAACATTTCAGATAAGTACAAAAAAAATGGAATGCACTTGCCAATACATTTGCCAATTATTTTAAAATAAAAAATAATGCAGCAGAGTTTTGAGGACAAATTCTGCAACCCGAGGAAAAAAAAGCTGCCACAGATCACCTTCCTCATTAACCCTTTCACTGCTGAATCAGATTGTTTGAAAGCCCCTCTAGTGACAAACGAGTGAGAGAGTCGCTTCGAGTGGCACAACCGAGTTCTAGCAAGACCTGAAAAGGATTGTGGATAACAAAGACTGTCAGGTTTCCCACTGAGTCAATCTAAGTGAGAAAAAAAACTATGAAAACTGCTATGTATTATGACTGTCATCAGATCTGGAAGACACTGTTGCTGTTGTAGTGTGGACGTGCATGTGTTGTGTGGCTTTTTGCTATGGTGCAGGTTTTTTTGTGGCTCTTTATGCTGAACTGGTTGGCCACCCCTGGTCTAGGAGTTAGCGTTATGGGGGGGTCATATAGTTGCGATAAATATTTTGCTCAGGCAGAAAATCATTCATTTACAATAAGATAATACGTTACAGATGCATCGTTGCATTTCAAGTGTTGCATACGGTAACTTAGTTAGCTTTTTCACTGGGTCACGAGCCAAAGCATTAAGAGATTGTTGTAGCAACCAACGTAATAATAACTTAGATTCATATAGCGCATTTCATGAAACCCACAGACACTTTACACAAGTACAGGGGGACAAGGGAAAAGAAAATAGTAGGCCAACACAAACACGGAATAAAAGGGATAAAACCTCCGCGCTAAATGGAAGGGGGACGTAATTTAATGTTGACTACTGACGTACAACCACATCTCCCAATCTGAAGTTATTTTATGAATGAAATAGATATATTACATACCTGAGGGCCAATTTAGGGATGTTTTTGAATCATTAACAATCCTGTAATTGTCTCCATCTGTTAAAAGCCAACAGAGATTTCACCCATTGTCTTTCACTTTCCCTTTTATCTTTAAGTTGTTCTTTTAATTTCCTTCTTTCCTGTGATTGTCCTGCCTCAGTATCAGCCATAACTACAGCAGATAACTTCTAAAATAACATTAAAATACAATTAGGCCTCTATAAAGTAATCTCCTGCTACCCTTTACCTGGCTGGATACACTAACAGGCTTTTCTGGTGTTACACTGAAATCTGTGACCCGTCAGAATGTGTTACTGTAGCCCCGTCTACCTGCTGTGAATCATTCTGTGACTTTGTTGGTAAAATCGACAGCAATGTGCCATAACTCTCGATGCAAAATCAGTGACTTTTATATGGGCTCATGTGTCTGTAGCAGGCCTTTATTTCATCAGGATTAACTCTTGTGTTGTCTTTCATTCGACCGCGCAGTTGTCGTCCTCCCAGGTCAGAAAATCTGTTTGTTTTGACGTCTTACGTTTCTTTTACTACCATGTACAGATACCACGAACTCCAAATTATTACGAGTAGTTTTACACTTTTCTGAAATTCATCGTCAATAAACTTCATTTATAGGAAATTCTACCTAATCATTGAGTTAAAAAAGCAGAAATTATGAATTATTTTATTTTTAATAATAATAATAATAATTTTTATATCAATTTATTTTTCAAATGAATGAATGTAGAGATCCGATCTCTTGTTGAAGGCCTACTTACAAAGCGCGTTGTATGGAATCTAGATGTGTGAATCTTCAATGATCTCCCGATTCGATTTGATTACGATTATCATGTCAGCGATTCAATTCGATTCGATATCTCGATGCATCACGATGCGTCAAATACATTTTTCTATTAAAGCCATATAGGATATTTAATTCATAGCTTTTCAAGCTTCAAAAACCAAACATTCTGCAGTGCTCTAATACTAAATAAATTGGATACATAAAACTACAGCACTGAGCACATGGCACTTCCTGAATGTGCAAAACATAACAGAATATGTAAACAGAAAGGTTGTTACATTAAATTGTAAAAATAATCGATTATGGCCTGGCCGATTATCAATGCAGCATCGTCCACGTCCACGATTCGATGCATCGATTATTTGACTAATTTCAACTAGGGCTGCAACTAACGATTATTTTCATAGTCGATTAATCTGTCGATTATTTTCTCGATTAATCAATTAGTTGTTTGATCTATAAAAATGTCAAAACATGGTGAAAAATGTGGATCAGTGTTTCCTAAAGCCTAAGAGGACGTCCTCAAATGTCTTGTTTTGTCCAAAACTCAAAGATGTTCAGTTTACTGTCACAGAGGAGAGAAGAAACTAAAAGATATTCACATTTAACAAGCTGGAATCAGAGAAATCTTATTTTTTTTTTTATAAAAAAAATGACTCAAACGATTAATCGATTATCAAAATAGTTGGCGATTAATTTAATAGTTGACAACTAATCGATTCATCGATTCATCGTTGCACCTCTAATTCAACACCTCTAATGGAATCATCCATGTTATTTGGGGTAATTAAAATGAGGTAGTTAAAAAGAAACCCATATTTCAATTTGACCAGAAGACAACACAAGGGTTAACGTTTATCTTTTCTTTTATTTTGTGAAGGAGGTGGAGGAGACGTTCTCTGAGGCGCCCCCCGTGTCATACAGGGCGCATAAAGGACTGGGTCGAGAGACGTTTGCTGTTTATTTGTTTGTTTGTTTGTTTGTTTGTTTGTTTTCTTACCTGAGAGCCAAAGTCTTCCAGGATCCACGTACCTTTGCGTGTCCCCGAGGATCCGCGCCGTGTTTTTCTTCATGCTTTCCAGCGTAAAGCCTCGAACGTCACCCTCCCTCTCCCCCTCCCCTTAGCAACAGAGGCAACATGGCGGCGTCCAGTACCGCGGAGCATTCTCCAGAGATATCGACGCCGTTAAAGATACCCAAAACCGAGGTGCCATCCCCCGAGTCGGAAGATTTGAGTGACAGTAATCAATACCATTCCAATCCCTCGACACCTAACCGCTTCTCGCCTTTGAACGTGGGCTCAGGGACCGCGGGCCGGACGGCGGCCTCATCCTCCTCCAACAGCTTCACGGCTTGCCGAGGGATGTCGTGGACCCCGTCCGAGACAAACGCCCTCATCGCGGTGTGGGGCAACGAGAGGCTGACGGAGGCGAGGATGCAGCAGTTGGAGGTCGCAGGCACCGTCTTCTCCGGTAAGGCCCCCGGCCCTGCCATGTACGAGCGGGTGTCCAGAGCCTTGTCGGAGCTGGGATATGAGAGGACCCCGTCCCAGTGCAGGGAGAGGATGAAGGTAAATATACGGTTATTATGAGGACACACACATAACGTTACATGTCCAGCCTCCATCATCAGGAGCTCTGCCTGTAGATTAGAGACCGAGCTGGATCTTGGGGCTTTGCAATGTTCCACATGTAGGGCCAGGAGAGGAAATCAGTCCGGTCACAGTCACAGGTTGTTGACCTGACATACAGCTAGAACCAGGGATGGAAATTAGCACCAGGCATCAGCTAAATGCTGGTTAAATATGCAAGTGGCTGCTAGATGTGCTTCGCTCACCAGCCCCCAAAAAAACAATGGTAATCTATTGAGTGGCTTGTAATCCACCAGTCACAGTGGCAATTGGACAAAAAGTGAATTTCCAACCCTGGCTAGAACACGCTGATAACATTGGCTTACAGCCCAGGATGTAGAATGAAGTAATCCCACATGAAGGTGGAGATATGTCTTATGCATTATTATATCTGAATCTGTCATCTATGAAGTCTCCTCATTCCAATACCATATATCACCACCTACACTCACCTTATAATACATGTTGTGTTTTCAGTCATGCATTGTAATGGATACTACAGACAATGGATACTAGGGGTGCACTGAGCCGATATTAAGATCGGATATCGGTCCAGATATTGACAAAATATCTGGATCGGGGATCGGAAAAATTACCAGATCCACGGGCCAATCCAGTTTTTTTGTGTACAAATAAATAACAATTCAATACATTACATCTATGTTATTTTTTAGTTAGGAAAGTAATGTTTAGTTAGGAAAGTCTGGTGCCTTTAGTCTCTTCCACATGGTGGAACGACAACGGTATCGGATCGGTATCGGGTATCGACAGATACACAAAGCCCAGGTATCGGTATCAGGACTGAAAAAGTCGGACCGGTGCATCCCTAATGGATACTACATGTACACTTCATTTACAGTGGAAAACTGCACCAATTCTGATACTCTGATCCAATACCATTGCTCTCTTTTTTGTTTCCTTGCTGCATGGAACTCATTCTTATGCAAGGTAACATGAGGCTGTAGCTGAAAAAAAACATGCCCTCTGAATTGTTAGTGGACAAGCCATCATGTTCAACTTGTCTATGTTTTACATGTAGGACTACAGGTGCTGTGAACAGATACAGAGCTGACAAACGGCACTGAGGTGCCGGGATAAACCGCTGTCCTCTGTATGTCCACAGGACAGCTGAGGAAAAGTCCTCCCCCACTCAAACTTCTGTTTTGCTTCTTGTTCCTTGACTGTTGTACATACAGTATCTGTTGTAGAGAGTATGGTAACTTTATCGTATCCACATCCTCATCACACTTTGGAGGGTAGTCTGACTACTGATAACTAATACATTTGAGAAAATATAGTTAAGACCACATCTAAAATTGCACATTCATTTAACAATGGTAAAAAAAAATTTTTTTATTTATTTTTGTAATTATTTATTGCAGGGGTCTTTAATGTTTTTTAAGCCAAGGACCCCTTAGCTGAAAGCAAGATGGAGCAGGGACCCCCTACTACATATTTTATAAATTTAAGTTGCATATAAAACTTGGCCTACAATAACGTTTAGGGCGGCCTATACCTTTTTAATGCATAGAATACTAAGCTATAATATGTTGGATTCATGTTAAGACATTTTACATTTTGAAAAACCTTTCAAAAAAATTCATAATTTGGTGGCCCCTGTGCAGTAACTCTGAGGACCCGCTAGGGGTCTTAGACCTTCTGTTGAAGATCTCTGATTTATAGTATTTAGCTTCTTTTTTTAACTAATTTTAGATTATTTGACTTCTCAATTGCAAACCTTGCATTTAAATGTATATTGTTTTTAGCTTATCTTTCTGATACTTTGTGTATTTAAATATGTCCTCATGTAGCCTATATGATGGTTTATTATTAGTACGTTGTGTTGAATTAGTTCACCAACGCAAATTCCTAACAATGTTTGTTGTAATGGTAGTACAGTTAATTCAACTCAAATTCCCATTCCAAGCAGAGTATTTGTATCTTAAAACATGTCATATTGGGGATTTTTTAAAGTCAGTCCTTGTTTTCTGAGCCTCTCTCCTTTAGTGAGCTTAGTTAAACACGTCATAGACCTTGATGCAACTTCGACCTTGCATTTTTTTCCAATCAAATTCTTCTTTGCAGAAAATCAGAGCAGAGCTGGGCGATATGGAGAAAATCAAACATCATGATATTTTTAACCAAATACATCATTATCGATATTGCGACGATATTGTAGGGTTGATGTCTGGTGCTTTCACAAAATATTTACACAATGAGAGTTTTGATAAATAATCCTCAGTAATGTGGATATAATGACTAAGTGGGTAAAGGCAAATAATAGACTAGAACAGTCTGGTAAGTTCAGAAAAGTACATCACTTTACTGTAATACAGCCTTTAAAACCAGGAAAAGGCAACAGACGATATCTAGTCTCGTATATCAATATAATATTGATATATTGCCCAGCCCTACAGGAAATACAAAACAATATTGATTCAATCTTTGCTAATGTTAGCAAACCACAAATAGCATTGTCAACATTTCTAGTTTCACAGTAAAAGCTCTCCACTGCCTTTACATTAAAATGTAGGCTATTACGTAGCACATACAGGAAGTGCTGAATAACAACAGCTGCATTTCTGCTAGCTACAGTAGTATTAAGTCTGAAATGTGGATCGATGATGACCGGCCAATATACATTCTGCTTAAAGTGCTCATATTATGCTCGTTTTCAGGTTCATAATTGTATTTAGAGGTTATATAAGAATAGGTTTGCATGGTTTAATTAAAAAAAAAACTTTGTTGTACTGCACATTGCTGCAGCTCCTCTTTTCACCCTGTGTGTTGAGCTCTCTGTTTTAGCTACAGAGTGAGACATCTCACTTCTGTTCCATCTTTGTTGGGAGTCGCACATGAGCAGTAGCTAGGTAAGGACTACTAGCCAGTCAGAAGCAGAGTATGAGGGCGTGCCCTGACAGTAGCTAGGTAAGGACTACTAGCCAGTCAGAAGCAGAGTATGAGGGCGTGCCCTGACAGTACCTAGGTAAGGACTACTAGCCAGTCAGAAGCAGAGTATGAGGGCGTGCCCTGACAGTAGCTAGGTAAGGACTACTAGCCAGTCAGAAGCAGAGTATGAGGGCGTGCCCTGACAGTAGCTAGGTAAGGACTACTAGCCAGTCAGAAGCAGAGTATGAGGGCGTGCCCTGACAGTAGCTAGGTAAGGACTACTAGCCAGTCAGAAGCAGAGTATGAGGGCGTGCCCTGACAGTAGCTAGGTAAGGACTACTAGCCAGTCAGAAGCAGAGTATGAGGGCGTGCCCTGACAGTAGCTAGGTAAGGACTTCTAGCCAGTCAGAAGCAGAGTATGAGGGCGTGCCATGCTAGCAGCTAGGCGAGCATTATAACGTGTGTTCCAAAGTGACCACGTTTGTCTCTGAAGTAAAGGCTGGACTACAATAGAGCTGTTTGGAGCAGTTTGTGAACAGTGTTTTCTGTTGGAGATGGTAAGTCCCTTTGGGGTGGACTTTGGGCTTTTTCACATTGTAAACATAATGTGCACAAAAAACACAGTAAAAGAAAGGGAAAAAGCATAATATGAGCACTTTAATAAGGTTAGTCTCGGGGCCGATGCCCATACCTATCCATGGGATCAGAACGGTGCATCCCGACTGAAAAACATACTGCAGTCCACAGCCAGACAAATGTAATTGCTGTTAAACCTGTAGGTAGCCAACTTACGTTACTATTAGAGTGTGAGGGGAGATCTCAGATATCGTCAGACTGGCTGACCCCATGTGTTGAATGGGGAGTACCAGCTCCTGTCCTCCGGGGGGAGCTATAGGGTCCCAGATTTTCAGAAAGATCAAATCTAAACATTCATGTGTTCCCTTGTCAATATCCCTGTTGAATCAGCACAGGAGGGCAAAGAAGTGACAGTTTTCCTGCATATATTTGTATATTTATCACTATTTATGACCACTCTTACAAGGCTGGGCCCCGTTATATTCAGTGTTTCTGCTGCCATTTTAAGTCTTTGATGCAGCACCCGAGCCGTTTTTGGCAGCACCTAAGCCAAATGAATGTGAAATGCGGCAAAAAAGGCACCCAAAACAGCGAAAACTTAGACTTTTAGAGATCTAATGATTGTAGTCTTTAGCAAGTTTTGTCTTTAAGTTTTTTGAGTGTTATCTATTATCTGCTCTAGCTTTTCCAACATTTTAGACAAAGACATGGTGATAATAATGGTGCAAAATGATGTCAAATTGCAGTTTAATTTTTATTGTAAAACATCACTTTTTTTTTAAAAACCCCGCCAAATAAGTCTTCCACAAAGCTAGGGAAAACACTGATAATGACTTTTGTTTTTAATGATGCCTGATATTTTTTCTTCATGTTGTTGTCGTTTTAATTGTTGGAGCTTATATTGCAAGACAAATTTCCATGCCTACGGACAATAAAGTGTTATCTTATCATATCTTGTTATCTTATCTCTCCTCTGTAAGTCCCCGTACTGAACTGTACAAAGTTGACAGTTAGCGGGAACCACAGCTGAGTGAACACTTAATGTATCCTCCCACCACACACAGACGCTGCGGCGCTGCTACAGCCGCGTGAAGGAGCACGGCATCGGCAAGCGGAAGAGCAGCTACACTATAGAGCAGCTGGAGAAGGTGTTTGGTCAGGGAGGTTGGGACTCCCAGAGTTGTGCCCCGGTGCTGATCAACAGCAGCGGGCTGTATCAGGAGATGGAGTCTGATGGCAGCACCCTGGAAGACTTCTCCCAGGAGGACTGGTGCAACCAGGTGCTGGACTCTGCCTTCCAGGAGGGAGACATGGAGACTGGTGAGTGTCTTGGCAAGGAGTGGACAGATGGCAATAAAAGACACGGAAATAATGAGTTTTTTTTTTTTTTAAACTAATACGTGTGTTTGTCTTCTCTCTAGAAGAAACCCAGGTGCCTAAAAACAGAGCTCTGCAGATTCAAATAGAGCTGACAGAACAAATCCAGTAAGTGAACTAGAACAAGGACTGACTTCACTTTGTCTTTGTAAATTGAATCCGTTTGATATAAAGCGTTGTGTTGTAAGTTGTGAATTAGCCTAATCTTTAATGGCTATTGAAAAGCCACCACTTTAATTTGTCTGACGGCATATCAGGGCAGATTGTGGAGCTTCCCAAGTCCGACACAGTCTTACCAAATTTGCAATTAGCCATACATTTTCGTAAAACGGCCCATATTTGAGCTCTACATAATTGATTTCTCACGGGTCCGATCCAGATGTTTTAGCTTCACTTATACATTCCATGCATCAACCCCTGATGCATAAAGGCAAAGGTAACAGACATATTTTAAGCCACAGTAGCTCCCATAACCAGGATAACAAGGTGGTATTTATTTTGTCTGACAGGTCGCTGCTTGTTTAGCACTTTATAAAATGGAAAACGTGTTTCGTTACTGCGTCATCATTATGTATCTTGGGTTCTCTGCAGAAAAAGGGACACGATGCAGACTGTGACGCGTATCCTTGAGTCGGTGCAGCTGCAATGGGAGCCCTTCCAGACATGGACTGAGTTCTCCCGGCTGCACCTCTCCAACAAACTGGCCATCTTTGGCGTGGGCTACAACACGCGCTGGCGCGAGGACGTGCGCTACCACTACGCCGAAATCAGCTCGCAGGTGCCGCTGGGTAAGAGGCTCCGCGAGTACTTCAACCCCGAGAAGCCAGAGGGCCGCATCATCATGACCAAAGTTCAGAAGATGAACTGGAAGAACGTCTACTACAAGTTCCTGGACATTACCATCAGTGAGGCGCGCTGCCTGGAGCTGCACATGGAGGTGGACTGGATCCCTGTGTCCCAGTCCAGGGCAGCTGGCTGCAGCAAGGGCACATCCCACTACCTCCTCCCTGGGGACATCCCCAAGGCTTATGGACTCTACGCAATTGGCTACGAGGCAGTGGCATCCTCTCACAACACGGCTCACTTCTTTCCCCAGGGGGATGGTGAAGACCACAGTTCACCTCAGTGCTCAGAGAACGGGGAACAAAGTCAGGCTGATGGAGAAGGGGCAGAGAGATGTGACAGGACTGGGGCTAAAGTCACGTACTGCTACCTAGGCATAGCGGAGGACAGGACCATCCAGCAGAGTCTCTTCCAGCACTTCCAGGGCTACGGCAAACACTATGTCCACCACGGGGTACCCTCCGCCATCACACGTTTCCTGCAGGAGAACTGCCACGGCGACGTCACACATGTCCAGAACGGGGAGGGAGACGAGGACTCATCTCAACGTTTTGCTATTTACATAAAATACATTGAGGTGGAGCTGGACTTCCTCTCAGCAGGCTCCCTGGTGGAGTGCCTCGAAACTGCTGCAGGTTATTCCTTGAAATACAACAACAAAGAAACGTTGTAACTACACTCACAGCATTTCAGATTTGTATTGACTAAAGATATAATTAACAAGTCTTACAGCCCGCAAGGCAACATGAAAGGTGACCAATTCTGTCTGTTATAAAGCATGGATGTGTGCAAGAGTCTGGCATATTTTTGCAGCCTTTTCAGCTCTATTGAACAGATTTTTCATTTGACTCTTAAGTCTTAAAAGATTGACGGTGCACAATATGGTAAATGTATTGTGTAAACATATGGGAGCATAGCTTAAGTATTACAAAGCTGCAACATCCAAGAAGTACACTTATTTATTATTTTAGGCTAATGTGCACTACAAAGGTTTCTGCTGCTTGTTTAGTGTAGATAAATATTGCCTCATCAGGGAACGTGGGTTGGCAAGGTGACTACTGCAGTATGCATCTGTCTACCTCAGTAGGATGTAGCGAACAAGGCAGCGACGGGACCATAGCGTGTATTTATTTTAAAACTGCCTTTGCTTTGACTGTTGCGGTCTGGACCTGAATTCAGAAAGTATCAGAGTAACGGTTGATTCATGCCTTATGTTTTGAAAGTGTAACTCTGCTGCAGCTAGGGATGCTTCCATGCAAATTAGGGAGACAAAAAGCAAGGAATTGGTATTGATCAATGTGGATACTAGTTTATCCAGCAGTGCAAACACTCAACCGGCCGGTTGGGCGTGGCTTCCACTCCATTTCAATTCAGACCAATAAACGACAACATTCCCCGTTATGCCGACCTGTAACACCGGCTCTGCAGCAGGTAAACCTAATACAACATGTATTAACATTGATGTAAATAATACAGACACTGCTTACTGTGGCTGAATCCAAATGGGAAAGGTTCTGTAGTGTGTCTGCAACACTTAACAAGCAGTAAAAATCATTGCATATCACAGCATCAGCTGAGAGAGATTCAGGGTCATACCTGCCTCCTGCAGGTCATGGCCATTACGACCAAATGGAGCGCATTTTTTAAGCTGTCTTGTTATCCGTTCAGTCTTCTTGCTGACTTTGTTGGATGGTGTTTTATAGCTCTAATGCACATTCAGATGTAGGGCTAGGTATCGCCCATGATTTTCCCAATCGATTCGATTCCGATTCACAAGGTCCCGATGTGATTACATTTCAGATTGGATTCGATATCAATTAGGTTAGGGACATTTCGGTTACAGTACCAGTTTTGCTTGGATATGAAAGAGATTCACAGAGAACTTCTGCTGTAAATTGTAAGAGCATAAAGTAACCCTAAAATATTATTTATAATACACCAGTTAAATTGACCCCAAAAAGGGGGTTAATTCGCCACATGCATGGTGAAAAGGCATACATTAAAGGATTGATTTGGGGATTTTGTTTAGTGATATTGGATCACTCAAAAAAATGATCAAAGTTAATTGGAGAATCAACTATTTTAACCCAGCCCTATTCAAATGCTTGACCTGGTTGGTGAAGCAACATCTGTTACACAACATTATATGTTGTCTTTGCTATAGATATTCAGAAATACTGCCAGATCGGTACAGGCATTATCCATTTACTCCTTGTGTGTTTGTTGTGCCATGGTATGAGCCGAAATGACAAATCCCTGATATCCCACAGGAGTGTGTAGAAGTATACAGTAAGCCTGTATTGGTAAGTATGTATTGGTAGGCTGGCACTTTGGAGCATCTCTAGCTGCAGATGGGAGGGGGGTGGGGGGTGGGGGGGGGGGAATCAGTAGAGCAACATGACAGAAGCTGTGTCGATGAGTTACCAGCTCCTCCCACATACTGGTATTTGAAATGCACCAGTCTTTCAGATAACACACAATCATGCTTATGGCTAGGGTTGGGCATCGCTTTGATTTTGACAATTGTGATTCCAATCCCGATTCTTCCTTCCAATTCCGGTTCTTATTAATTCTCAATTCCGATTCTTTGAGGGGTGGAGTTGAAAGGGGTCACATGCTTATTTCATAGATAAGAGGAACATTTTATTTTGATTTAATGATAGTTTACAATTTTACCAGGCTTTTTTTCAACATAAAATAAAGCCACATTTTAAGGCGCTGACACACCAACCTGATAATCGGCCGTCGGACAGTCTGGCGAGGTCAGTGACTCGAGTCTGTTCGGTGTGTTCCGTGCCGTCGTCAGTCGGAGGAGGAGGAGGAGCCGTCGTCCTTCATTTTGGCCGATTTGACATGTTGAATCGGCCAGTGGGCAGTCGGACTCAATGACCAATCTGATTGGTGGAGTGCTAACCCGGAAATGACGAGCAGGATGAGTGTGACAAATGCCTCTCAAAATCTGACGAAAATCTTTTAAACTGACCTTTGTTGATCTGAAATGAAGACAGATTCAGCAACTGCACGGCCTATTTCTCTCTTAAAATGTTTTCAGAAACGCGTTTCGGTGAACTATCTTCGTAAAATACGAGATCATATTCCGAACGAGCCACCATTATAGTCGGGGAGCAGCCAGACCCACGTGACGCGTTCGTCCAGTCAGCTGCCGGTTTTCATTTTTGGGCGACAATACAGATTAGCGCCGCCTGCTGTTATGGAGATGTATTACGTCTCACGCACGTGCAGAACGTACACTCAAGTCGACGTCTCTTCGGTGTGTTCCGAGGCACTTTTTTTGACCAACTCGGGGAGACTGATCAGTCCGACTGCCTTTTCTGCCAACGGTCGGCCGTAGGGTTGGTGTGTCAGAGCCTTTAGAGCGCCTCTTACCGTGCTCCATGGCTGCAACACAACAAGGGCATACTGGAAGTACGGTGGTGGTCGCCACGGAAACAAAAACTTGCGAATGTTAAATTTGGAACCGATGATCGGATTCAAACCAAAATTCTTCCAAACGATTCCAATAAAAAAACGATTCCATTGGAATCGTAATTTTTGAAACGATTCCAAGTTGGAACCGGTTCTCGATGCCCAATCGTACTCTTGAGTGGCGAGCGCTGATCTACGACTTCTAGTCAGGTTTGGACTATAAGCTGCAGCGGTTAACTCATCCTTGACCAATAATTCAATTCAATTCTTTCTGAACATGATTCCTGAGGTTATGTGCAATGTGCCAGGAAAGGACTGTGACTGGAGTCCATATTGAATCTATGTATATGAAATCTACCTTATATATATATATCTATAATATATATTTAAAAAAAGAAACATTGATGTTTTTGAGCATTCCAGCTTTTGCAACCTTGCAATGTTCATTTGTTTGGGTATACAGTATATAAAGATGAATATGATATTTTCTATTTTATTGGTTGACACCATGTCTTGTATGTGATTGTTTTCGAGTCACCGTCTCGTATGTTTACATGTTTGAAAAACCAATAAATGGGGCACTCACTGTCATTTGCCACACAGTGAAAATGGGCTTCTGTGTGTTTGTTTGAGCTCACATGTGACCTTTAGAATCGGCTTTATTTACACATGAATCATTGTGAATCAATGTCGTCCTCAAGGATCTATTTTTGATTTTATTTAAATATGGACAGATGCTAAGTGCAACAAATCTCCAATGTACAGCATTTCTAGCTATTGCTAATTTCCAATGCCTGTCCGCTTTGCCTTCAGAAAATCTGCTTTATTTAAACATGAATCATGCCTCAATAATCTAATAAACTAAAATGTGTACATTCGACTAAAAAACTGTAGTGGTGCAAAACCAACGTCCAGTTCACCAAGTTGACAGACGAATAATGGCTTGGGCGCCTGGATAGCTCAGTTGGTAGAGCAGGCGCCCATATATAGAGGTTTACTCCTTGACGCAGCGGCCGTGGGTTTGACTCTGACCTGCGGCCCTTTGCTGCACGTCATTCCCCTTCTCTCCCCTTTCATGTCTTCAGCTGTCCTGTCAATAAAGGCTGAAAATGCCCCAAAATATAATCTTAAAAAAAAATAATAATAATAATGGCTTGTGTTTCTCAAAAACTGAAGAACAGCCAAATAATCACCTCTTGTGTTTTTGGGGTTCATTTTATCTACAATATATAGGCTGACAAACCTGCTGACGTGTTGACTCCCCAGTGATCAACGCATGAAGAGACAGTTTTGGGATTTTCTTCTTTTTTTTTTTTTCAAGCATGGCCTTTGGGATGGCCATGTCAGGCCCCTGACCCTTCTCTAGCGCCAGCTGCACGGTGAAATGCGTGGCTTTCAGTCAAAATGTTTCAACAATTATTGGACGGATTGGCCATGAAATTTGGTACAGATGTTCAGGATGAATTGTAACGACTTTGGTGATCCTCTGACATTTCATTTAGCGCCATCATCAGGTCAGCTTGTCAGTGGTTTATGGGCAAATACCTGAAAAAACTTATGTCCCATCAGCCTCAGCTGTACTCTGTGTTTAGTGCTAATTCTCAAATGTTAGCATGCTAACACGCTAAACCAAAAATGGTAAAACTAAACATGGTAAACATTTTACTTCCTTAATGACGAAAATAATAATTTCCTTAATGTAGATGAAGACATTTGCAGAAAAGGCACAAATTGTTTCCATGACAATTCACCAGAATGCAGGAAATAGAAATGTTTTGACGCTGAAAATGTTATGCAGGACGACCCCCAGACCCCCCAGTTATGATGTGTTTAAGTTCATTTATTTCAAAAAGGGACAGTGTATATTAATGAACATTTTGAAGAATGTAAATATACAGGATTATAGCCAAAGGCTGATTTCCATCCTTAGTCCCTGACAGGTTGATGGTCCCTATAAGTTAAGTTAAATAAATAAAACAAATCAGAGTAAAACATCACAGTAACAAATTACATAAATTACAGATCAACAACAGAGGACAAATTACAGATTATCCCAGCTAATGACAACAGGTTTGATTTTGCAGTAGCCATTGGAAAATGAGGTGTTCCTCCCCCACCCATGTTGAAAAAAAACCCTACACCCTCGACAGGACGAGCTCTTTGTAAAAATAATAACTTATTTTGAACGGGTGGACCATTAATCATTGTGTGATTGTGTGATTTTGAGTGCCGGTAGTTGCATTAGCTGAATGAGTGTGTCGAGACCTGGAAGATGTAATTCAGCCATGTGGCCAGGAGATGGCCATAGATAGCTATTGCCAAAACTCCCCACATGGTCGAGTGGAAACGACTTCAATTCCTTGTCACTGTGAAATCCAATCTTTGGCTTTGAAAGGCACTAATACCTCATTTAAAAAGAAAAGGAAACAGGGTGACAGATGTGGAGGCCTGACTCATAATTCAAAGATGCCACTGACAGAGTGTGGCTGTCACTGAGCTTTTAGGAACTGGAACACATATCATTTAGACATCCAAAAACAGTGTCATAAGACTTTAACTTGCACAAATATGTGGCATTTTAATGTTACACACTTTATTCAATCAAACACCAAAACAAAGAGAAAGGCGTTTGTTATACTGCCCTTTTGTTATGACTCAAATGTCTGGCTCAGTCAGTTAGTTAATAATTAATGTTGCATTGTGCCATTCCCTGTTTAAATTATATTTTAGGTGTTGAATATTTCTGACTCACTGACAGAAATTACACATACATAATGTAAATAAATATTACATTACACCTTGCTGTTGTATATTTGATAGGCCTGTTTGCTCTTGGTCACATTGAATGTGTTCCATTCATGCAGAATACTATGCGGGAAACAGCAGGAGTCTTCGCCAAATGTACATTTTAACATCATTAGTGTGTTTTGTCATGATAGATCAAACTTATACTGTGCTGTTATATCAGAGTTATATGAATGACTTGTTTTCTAGTGCAGACTATAGAGGTGAACACCCTGAAATATGAAAACATGAAGCCAAATCAAAGAAAGACTAGTCTCGCATTGCCAGACCCTCCTCCACAGCGCTGCGGAGAAAGGTCTGGCGAGTCCACACAGCGTTCCGGGATGCTCTGGTTTATTGGCATTTTTTTAAAATGATCGCAATCGGCTTAGGCGGACGGAGCAACAGTGCCGCTGCAAAATAGTCTCAAGAAGGAACTTGTTTTGGTGGAACATGTGTACGTTCAAAAGTAGTTTTAGTCGTGCAACAGAAAACTCAGATTGGACAGATAGTCTAGCTAGCTGTCTGGATTTACCCTGCAGAGATCTGAGGAGCAGTTAACCATAGTCCTCACAAATCCACCAGAGGTTAGAACGCCAACACAAAGAGAGAGGAAGGGGACGGACATCTGGCGGAATTCCCGGCGGCATCGGAACAAACCGGGAAATGAAACGTTGTGGATATAGACTAAAGAAAGCCTGACCTGATCAAAGTGTCCTCCACTGCACCCGCTGTATCTATACAGTTTGTCCAGAAGGAGGACAGGCCTTTGATCAGTAAGCCCATCTCTGCTCTTTAAACCAGTATCTAGGGCAGTGATGATAACTTCCATATAAGCCAGTGATACAGTATGTAGATTTAACACTGACATTATAGAGTAATCTGAGATAATCTGATCATAAAAAACAATAGATTCACACATTGTAGTCCTTATATTGTTTTTTTTTCATCTGCTTTATTCTTATATTTCATCAAAGCAGTTACTCATTTCCATTTTGTTCTTGTTGATGGTTAGGGAAGGCAAAGTCCAAAACATGTTCCAGTATAATTATAGCATGGAGGCCTTAAGGATGGAGTGATACAGGTGACATGTACATCATAAATATGTTCTGTAATATGTTCTGTTGGTTCAGCTGCAGTTTAGAAGAGCTTGTGTTGGATGACCAAACAAGTGAAATCCCACTGCACTTGAGCTCTCCTCTCCTCAGCCTGTAGGGAGCACCACTCTGGATTCTCAAAAAAGCAAACACTGTTAACTGCATATGCACGGTTGCTCGTATTGTACTTGAGACCTTGGTATCTTCTCCCTGGATGTCAATTCAGTATTGTTCCTCATTGTTAGATTTCCCATGGACAGGCCCAAATCTAGGCTTAGGCATCCTAGGCACATCTCTAGGGCCCATTTACCACTAGAGGGCCCAGAAAGAGGGAAAGGTCTAAATAGATTTTTTTATAGTTTTAAAAATGATTTTGAAATATATATATATATATATATATATATATATATATATATATATATATATATATATATATATATATATATATATATATATATACAATTTAATAATAACACTATATATATATATATATATATATATATATATACAATTTAATAATAACACTATATATATATATATATATATATATATATATATATATATATATATATATATAGTGTTATTATTAAATTGTTTTTATAAAAAGTACAGTATAGTCAAAAACGTTTGCGGGAAAATGTGTTTCTGGTTCCATATGTTAGCTAGCCATTAGTGGTTACACTAACTACCACTTTTCTGGGATACCTTCGGGTGCAGTAGCTCAGTCCGTGGGGAGTTGGGTTGGGAACCGAAGGGTCGCTGGTTCAAGTCCCCGTATGGACCAAAGTACAGTGGTGGACTGGTAGCTGGAGAGGTGCCAGTTTACCTCCTGGACACTGCCAAGGTGCTCTTGAGCAAGGCACCCCAACGGCTCAGGGTGCCTGTCCAGCAGTCGCAGCCCCCATCTCTCCATTAGTGCATGTAAAGGACCTGAGCATGTGTGTGTGTATGTGTAGTGTGTTCTAACAACAGAGTGAAAAAAAAATGTTATTTCCCCCCTTTGGGGATCAATAAAGTATACATTTTTATTAATTATTATTAAAAAGCGAGAAAAAAAAGAAAAATGAAGAAGAGAAAACGACAGAGGGGTTTTACACAAGTTTCTCTTAGGCCCTTCAAATAAGCCTCAATTAGATGCATTAAAATACCTAAATAAATCAATTAGCATAACATATGTGGCAGTTAAAAGTAATCTTTTTTTATTCACCAAATAACAAAGTATCCATATGGAGGGGGCCCGCAAAATGCAGTATGCCTCGTGTTATCTTTCCATTTAATCGGACTCTGCCCATGGATGTAATAAACCAGCTCCAAAAGTCTACCATGGAAAGATGATTCTATGGGGCGCTACAGACCCATTTTAGAAAATATTTGTAATGTTGAATGTTTATTGTTAAATATTAAAGTACTATTCCCAAGGTTTATAATGAATGTTAATGCTCACAATGTGTTTGTATGTGTGTGTGTGTGTGTGTGTGTGTGTGTGTGTAGATATCTGTGTGTTTATGTAATGCACTACAGTATGTAAGTGTATATCCATACTGTATATAAAACAGATCAGCTGTTTTATATCTGGAGATGCATGTGGCATTCTTTGCATGACTGTTGTACACATTATTCATGCAATGTACTGCTATATGTTGTATAAATGAAGAAGTCTGGCTATTATAACGACTCTAAATTACACCTGCTTGGACACAGAGGAAACAGAAGAAAATCTGGCTAGCCAGGTAAACTGCAACCAAGAAAATGATAGCTCAGCGCTGGCTCCCCCCCACTCGCTTTGTATAAAACAGTGGTTGGCGTATTTTCTGGACATAGTTATGCTTGAGCTCTCTACAGCAAGGATTAACAAAGCCAAATCATCAACTGTCAACCTATGGGAAAGCGCAGCAGCACAAGTATCAGACTTAACCTCAACCCCACAAAAATTAGAGGAGAGTGACTAGGTAAGGTGTGATTTCTGTTTATTTGTTTTATTTTCCTTGAGACCACAGAGGGTGGGTTAGGGTTTTTGTTCTTGTTCAGTTTGTATTTCTCTGTTCTGTATGTCTGCATATAAAAAAAACAAAAAAAAAAAACAATAAAAAGTTGATCCAAAAAAAAAAATTAAAAAAAACCGGCAACACAAAGGAAGCCCAAGGCAACGGATATCCGGCCTAAATGAGTGAAATCCGGCGGATTTTCCGGCGGCACCAGAGCAATCCCAGAAGTGGAACGTCGAGGATATAGACTAGGAGGGTAGTGGCAGATATGGAGATGAAGGGGAAATACATCATTAGATATTGCTGCTACATGGCACTTTTTGTTGTTGTTGAATTTTCTCCTTTCATTTTTTAAAGAAAAATAAAGAAATACAATGTTATTTCAAAAAAATGTTTTAACCTTTATTTCACCAAGTAAGCAAATTCTCATTTGCAACGACAACCTTGCCAAGACAAACAAACGTGTGAGACAACATAGTGTTAGATCCCCGAGTTAACCCCCTAAAGAGGAGGTAATGGACCAGCTCTCCGTTCAAAGGGTCCGAGCCTCTTTGCCTATGAGTATTACCATATTAGGTCAGAGAGGCTATTTAAGCTGGTGGCGAGGAGACGCGCCTAGCTTCTAACTGCCTTCCTCCGCACGTCTACCCTGCTTACACTAGCCCGGCACCCGACCGAATGGCCCTAGGGTCGGATACCGCACCAGTCACGCAGGTTAATGGCAGCTCTCCTCTTATTGATCTGTGCACTTGTTAATTGCTAGGCTTGGTTTTAGTGGCTCGTACCATGAGCCCCAAGGGTCTGTTTAATTTCTGTGGCTAGAACAACCTATTAGAACCTTATTAGTTGATGAACACACCTCCTATTGCCTGAAGCCTTGAAAAGACGTCATGAATCCAATGTCCACAATTTAATCTTTAACTTTAATGAGTGCTTTTATTGCAGGTTTTAGCAAGGGAATGCATACAGTGTTTGATTATTCAAAATTGATTGTTCACATACTAAAATTGATTAACTCGATCTAAAATTCGTAAGTAAAATTGTTTAAAGTTCAAACCCCTGCTGTTAAGGCTTGTAGCTGGATGTAGGCAGGGTGATTAACAGGATTATTAATCCTCCTTCTGCCCAACACTCCCGTTCCGGCCGTAAGTAATAGGAGATCCTCTCTCTGCTTTGTTCGTTGCTCTGTCTCTTGAGTTGAATTTTTAAGTCCAAGAATGAGTTGCTCCGATGTGGTCGATCGAACAACAAGTCTTGAACCCTGAGAGCTGGCAGGAGGACTAACCCCGATCCACCCTGAGTTGCTTCTTTTTATCCTTTCAAAAATGTGTGTGCGCTGTGGTCTGTATGTGTGTGTCTGTACGTGTTGGCAAGTTTGTGTGTCTGTAAGTGTATGTGTTGGCAAGTTTGTGTGTCTGTACAAGCGCACGAGTCGGTACAGACGAATGATGGAAAGTCCCTTGTTTTCCACTTGTTGGCCTACGTCAGGGATCTCAACTTACTTGACACCCCCTCCTTGAGATCACCCGTAGGCCTTGACGTAACTTTCCGAGATCAAGAGATCGTCGTCATCATAGCTCTCGTGGATGGTTAACACATCCAGTTCAGCTGGTGTTGGTATCATTGGTGACAGATGGGGCGCCTCCGGGGACGCATCCCACTGGTCAACGAGCAGCATCTCGTCCATGCACGGTGTTTCCTTGTCGGCGCTAGGTGTTGTTGATGATTCATCCCTGGTCACCGCGCTATCGATTCCCATTCGTTGTTCCACGGCCAAAGCCATGGCTAGCACGTCATCCTCTACTGTTGTCAGACTGGGTAGCGGGTTTCTATCAGGTGGTGTTGGGGGGCTAAGTGTTGGCATAACAGGGGAGCCGAATGCTCGCTGTATCACACCGGGCCCTGCCTTGATGGTGGCATTTGCTGTTGCACACTCCAGATTCATCGGATCTATTTCACTTAATTCCCCCAGTCTATCTGCCCAGCTCCAAGTCATCCACTCTGTTTGTATCGCGGCGTCTGTAGTGGATCGCTTGGGGGTCTCACTCATACCCTCGGTGGCTGTCATCAGGGGAGGCAGTAGTGGTCCCAATGCTACAAACTGTCCATCCGACAGGTGCGCCGTGGATACTCGCGTCCCCTCGGGGTATTCCCACATCTTGGTGTAGGTGGTTTCTCGTGCCCTGGTCCTTCCCATTGGACCATCAGGGTGGATGGGCTTAAGCATACCACACAGCTGTTTTTTACCTCTGTCCACTCTACTTGGCGGTTGTGCCGGCCCAATCTCAAGGTCAGGATCTAAGAGAATGTCCTCCCATCTCCCCCACCTTGTGTTTGTGGCTTTAGTACTTTCGATGGTCTCCTTGCGTAGATACCGATGCACCTGGCTGTGGGTGATGACCTTTGATTCCTTGGCCCTGGGCTAGGTCTTTCAAGTTGCTCCAGTATTTAGCCAGTACGACCAGCTCTTTCTCTTCTTGTGGAAACTTCTTTTCCACTGAGGACAGAGTATATATCCATAAGGTCACCAGTCCCCCTCCTTCGTTTCGCACTCTCATCACTGCATTGTCATCTTCACAGTCTACCTCGGCCACTAGCCTGGTGGTAAGGCTTCTTGTCTCCAGCCTAACAGCCTCTTGAATCACTTTCTTCAGTTTCTCCAGATTCTCTTGATCCGGTGCCGTCCAGATCCATTCTCTCCTAGCTCTCTCCCTACTTCGTCCGGGCCTCCCATAGGTCCGCCTCCGCCATTGCCCTTCTTTTGTCTTTGTCTGTGCGAGTTGTCTGCTCCTCAAAGCCTCCCTTGTACCTCGGGTCGGGGATGAGTCGCAGACTAGCTGGGCCACTCAGCGCCGTCTACTGGGTGCAGCTTGACTGCCCTCTACGGTCACTCCTCCCGGTCTCGTATCCAAAACAGTCACTGTTGGCAGGGTGAACGAAAGAGTGCTCCTTAAAATCCAGATTGTCATCCTTAGGCCGGGTGGGGATGGTTAATCCTCCTTCTGTCCGACACTCCCACTCCGGCCGTAAGTAATAGGAGATCCTCTCTCTGCGATAGTAGCTTTGTTCGTTGCTCTGTCTCTTGAGTTGAATTTTTAAGTCCAAGAATGAGTTGCTCCGATGTGGTCGATTGAACAGCAATTCTTGAACCCTGAGGCCGAGGCTGATCTTGGGATGTAGCGCCGACACATTCAAAGTCTGAAAAATGGGTAAGTGGGCTGTCTGTTTATAACAACTTTGTGTAGCTGGACCGTCACTCAGAACACACACTATGTTGTTATTGTAGCCTATTCTACCCTTTATCTGTCTTATGTTGACAACGTGGATGCAGATATAGGAAACTCCGAAGGCAGTCCAACCCATATTTTGCAACACCAGTGGCAGAGACCGAGCCCATAGACAGTGAACAGAGACGGGGCTTTCGTCTGTCGTCTCCCCAACATGACGTAATGCAATGCATTGTGGGGGAAAAGAGAATTATTGCAAACCACTGTAAAATAGTACTACTTTTTCGTATTTTATTCCGTTTTGTGATATCCATTGTATTTGATGTTGTTGGGTAACAGTTTAAATGTTTATTACCAGCAAGAAAATTGCGCAAATTCATTAGAAAATAAACCCTGCAACATGGGCTTTAACTAAAAGAGAGATGGAGCAGGGACCCCCTACTACATATATTGTATAAAATGAAGTTGCATAATAAACTGGGCCTACAATAATGTGTAGGGCCGCCTAAAGCCTTTATACCTTTTGCATAGGATACTAAGCTATTGAAATAACCCAATAATTGTTGGCATGATTTTATAAATCATGTTTAAATGTTAAGCATACATGAGGAACAGTGAATCCTTAGTATTACCTGTATCTGTGGATGGCCTTAGTGACTACCTTACCTATAGGCCAGTAAGCAGTGGGCATTTATGTTTTCTAATAATATGTTGGATTCATGTTAAGACTTTTTCATTTTTTAACTTTCAGAAATTAACAATAATTTGGAGCCCCCCCCCTGCACTGACTCAGATGACCCCCTGTTGAAGATCCCTGCTGTAGATGATTAATTGGGACAAGCGATATGTTTGGCCTCCAGGTGTCAGGTTTGCTCATCATTTGACCGGACTAGTCTGTTTGGATGAGGAGTCTATAGTCCAGGATCCAGTGGTAGCCTCCCTGCCCTATACTGAAATGTTGTTTGCAGCAAAATAAAAACCAGCCTGTTTTGACAGCTTTCCACCTGAATGCTGTTGTAGATTTCAGAAAGAGGCCAAGATGCAATTTACAACAACACAACAACATCTAATCCCCATGAGGCTTGGACCCTGCTTCTTTGGATTTAATCACAGGCATAACCCGTGGTCACCTCTCATAATTGAGCAGTCTTCGTGCATTAGCCTCCCCCTTGTTGCTGAGGCACGTGGGCAACCTTAGAAAAATGTAATAAAGAGGTCTGACCAACTCGGAAAGCACAGGTCAGTCCATATTTTTGTACATCAGGGGGTGAGCTCGCCTTGGGAATTCACGTCAAGCTGAGTCCAGTGTGTGTCAGTGCTTTCAGACCCACACCTGTTCACACATGATAGGACAGGAGCTGAGGAGCTTCACGGGGAGACTGGGGCTTTAGTTGTATGGATTGGGAAATAGGGTTATTGTTGAAAAAGGGTATTTGATATTGGCAAATCGCCTGGAATTACTGAAATGCCGTGTTTGCCCTTTATCTTTTTTAGAGACAAATTCAGCTCATAACATTTGAGTGGTGAGACATTTTCACTAACTCTTTATAGAACTTGAGGTTATGATGTCATAATCAATTTATTTATTTTTGTATTTCATGACAAGTATTTTCGAGAAAACAATAGGTTTGACTGAGACCTTTTTTTTACTCACACGTCCACACATCTTATCACAAAGAAACGTAATTATTGGTTTATTACTCCCGCTGCCACTATGTTTTCCATTGTTTTTTCCATTCATGTTAATGTTTTTGAGGAATATTGCATAATACGCAAGAATCGTTTTTCAACCATGTAATCATATTTCTTATTTTACAGTTTTTTGCTTGTGACATTTTGTGAAATAGATTTAGAATGATATATATTTATTCATATTTCAAAATATTACAGAAAATTCAAAGTTTCTAAGTTTTTTCATTGTCATATGCACAGTAAGGAAACATGTTTCCATGTACAATGGAATTCTTCCTTGGCTGTCCACAGAATGCCAAACAATGTAATAATAAAAGTGTGCATAAAGGTAGGCCTACAAATATCATATGATCACAAAATGGTCATTATACCATCTTGTAATTGAACCTGAGAAGTAGCTTTTGCACCTGCACATACTGTATAGTAACGCTGCGAAAGATGACAGGTGTACCTGCGTCAAGGTGGCGCGAAAGAACCGGATGTCATTCAACTTTGTTTTCAAAATAAGAGCGGACTGTCACGCAAAGCATTCACCAAAACTGTGTACGTAAATATTGGGTTTTATTTTAAAGCTCATAACCGGAACTTGTCATTATTTCTCAAAACAACTTGATTCCAGAAAGGTGGTAGGCTCTTCTGTTCCCCCCCTCCGCCCCTCTCTCTGTCTCTGGGTGATAGAGGACGATAACTTGCGGAGTTGAAGCCACTCGCTGCCGCCTCGTTGGAGGGAACAGCAGATGCCGAGAGTCGCGAAGAGCTTCAGTGTCGGAGGTGCGGATCCAATTTACGCTTCACTTTCTTACCAGCTCACCGCAAAGTCCGAGCAGAGGATCCGTGCGTCTGTGGGATAAGACGGCTTCCACCTTTCCTCCCCCCCTCCCCCCGAAGTGTCCCTCACCTTCCCCGGCTCGCTGCGTCTCCGCCGCCGGGAGACTGAAGGGAAAGCCCTTGACAGGCTGGAAGAGTTTCGCCTGAGGCGAGACTCGGCTCCCATATAAAGCCGGGTGAAGGGCATTAACACACCGACCAGTGGACACTGTGGCTGCAGCAACCATGGAGCTCCACACTACTTCCAGGAAACTTACTTTGCTCTCATTTACCTTTCTGTGGGGGCTCTCAGGTCAGTAAAGAGCTTATTTTCCTAATTGATTTAAGTGTGTATTTATGTTTTTTTTTATACACTTCACATACTACCACATATATCAGATATGTGATATAATGCCAATAGTGGACCTACACTTGTACTAATGATGGTTCCAAAGGTGACATCCATTCAACACACATTTTGGTATACTAGCAAATCAAAGCAGAAGCATATCTTCTGTGAGTGTTTTCAACATTTTTTTGCCCATTTTTAGCACACTTTAAAAAAAAGAAAATCTCCACATTCCATTCTTAAAATATGTGAAGTGTATTTCTCAGATGAATGGTATTGAAACATGATTCACCCTCGCCTAACAACTAATAACAGGGATGCTCTGTTCCTGGGGCTTCTCTCCTGGATGTGTGTCAGAGGATGGATGGGCTGGGTTTAAAAAGCTGAAACACCTGTTTGTTTCTCACAGGATTTGAAACAAGTGTGTTACACATGATTATGTCTTCCAGGGGGGAAAATAATCCCTTTATAGCTGCTGCAACATTGGCTCAGCCGTCACTCTCTCTAGCAATGTATTAAACTCCTACTTCCACTATAGCTGTACAGTGCAAGCAGCCTACTTTCCCCCTGCCGCCTCTTGGATTTACAAATTGGGGCATGGTGCAGCTGAACGGGTATTTTGCAAATGTTTTAAAGGAATGAGAAGTTCTAAATGATTCATCAGGTAAAATATGAACAGCGTTATCCAGAGGGGAGCATCATTTTACACTTTTACAGGAAACGATTATTGCGGTTTGTCATGATTTTTTAAAAGATAGGTTAGTGAGATAGTTGTTATCTTGAGAGAAGTGTGGGGCAGAAACCGAACTCATATGAAGGCCAATGCTTCTGATTTGACAGAATAACATCCTTAAATAGCAACAAGGCATTGCTGTGAGTTCATATTCACTGGTCATGAATTTTCAAATCCTCATTTTATCATTCCTCTTGTCAGCATCAACAGAAACTACTTTTTTAATGGCAGTTTATGTAAATAGTTCAGAGTATCTGTTAATATTGTGTAGTCATTTTTTTCAAATTTATTTTTTTCAATAATTAGTTCATAAACCTTGGTTTGACTGGTTTATTACTGAACCCAGGCATCACGCGCCGCACCGTCACATCCTGCGCCATACACCACCACGAGTAAATTCTCAACCTGTGGGAAACGCCGTGTGAATGCCTCTAACACTCAGTTTGAACTCAGACTTCTCCCACTGAGCATCCTGCTCTCATATGTGAAAACCAGGAGGTATCCACTTAAGATAGGGAAAGTCTCTGCTTCAGGTGAGTGCGTATTAACTCCAACAGACAGGCCCGTGGTGACTGTCATTTGGCCTGTGAGACATGAAAGCGAGCAGGAGCTTCACGTTTTGCCTGAATTTGATCTCAGCTGCCCGAAGCCTGTTTGTGCTTTTCGGAACTGTTGCCAAAACAATCACATGCGCTGACACAGGCAATCCCAGGCTCCAATGTTACACCTAGAGGGAGCCGCGTTACCTGAGAAATGCTACCATTCTACCACACAGACCCCTGTGATGACATTTAGAGCTGCAAAGATGGATCAATTAGTTGTCAGCTAGCTGATTTCAGTTAATCTGGCTGATTAGACCTCTGCTTAAGTTGAAGTGGGCCAGAGCTTATGCCGCGTTCCAAGCAACCTGTAACCCGTGTTTTTTACAACCTTCTACCCGTGAAAGTGCCCTGGAACGGCAGTCAAACCCGTAACTTACTACCTGTGAACTCGTACCAGATCGTTGTACTCCCAGTTACAGTTTTTGACTTCACACACACATAAACAACAATGGCGATCCCTGTTGATGCTGTACATACGCCGGTGGTTAATGGTGAGAAATAGAAATAAATAGACATAAGTAGGCAACGTGAAGTAATTCCGCATATTGTAATCAAAACAATACACATACGATTGTGTACTACTACAGGTTATGTTTATTGAATGAAGCCCAAAATATGTCGCCGACTAGAAATCGCTAGTATCAGCTAGGGTTAGCTAACGTTAACGCTAGGTAGCCTAACCTGAACCCTGCCAACGGCACAATGTTTAGTGTGCCTATTATTTTTATCATCAGACGCACAAATCTGCTGTACATAAATGTAACTACACCGACTTTTTGGTTTGTCATGACTTTGCCTGGAACGCTACCAAGTCGTGAGTCGTGACTTGAAGTCGTAACTTACGGGCTAAAAATTGTGTCTGGAACGCAGCATTAGATGGGAACTTATTAGGTCACAAATCCTTTCTACCAATAAGAATGGTAAAGCTGTCATTTGTCCCGCCCTAACTGGTGCAACAAAGCTAACAAGTGACTCTGGAAGATGTCAATCAATCAGTCTATACGCACCCACACAGTCCTGGGAAGAGGTCTAATCAGCCAGGTTAACTAAACACCTGTGTGGGTGTTCAGGGCCTTTAAATGTGAGTAATTTCTAGTTTCTTCACTCCTCTGTGACCGTAAACTGAATATCTTTAAGACATTTAAGGACATCATCTTGGGCTTTGGGAATCACTGTAGGGCTGCTCAATTATGGGGGAATAAATCATAATCAAGATTATTAAACACGATTGCTCATTAACTTTTGGGAATTACAAATTGGATTAATAGCACTGCCCTAAACTACTGATCGATATTTTTTCACCATTTTCTGACCGATGGACCGAACAAAAAATGGATTAATCAAGTAAACAATCGACAGATTGATCGACATTGAAAACAATCCTTAGTTTCAGCCCTAAGGACATAATGGTTCAGACACCTTTAAGGCATTCTGAGCAGGGATTAGTGAGGGACGTGGAGTTTTAGCAGCAGGCTGTGATTCATTGTCACAGTACATGGGGACAATACAACCACAGCGGCTGACCTTGCCCTCCACATTGGACTCACCATCAATCGCCCTGCAGGTGTGTCCTGAAAACACGGAGTGGTTAAGACTTAGACAGGAAGTGGTCATGAATAGCAGCCTGCGGCAACAGGAAAGCCGAGCGCTCCCTGAGTCCCTGATGCAGGCGAGTGTGTCAGAGCAGGAAGTGGGCGAACATCCTCCCAACCAATAACAAAGATAAGAGCTCATTTGGTGTTTCAGTCACAAATCACAGCAATGGAGAATGCAAGCCGACGTCAGAAGAGAGCAATGAGTGATTGTGGTCACGTCAAGAAAAAAAGCCAAATTCAGAGCTCCACTGACTTTGATCCGTTTGATTCACTCAACTGCAGGGCTGAACGATGAATCACTTTCAAATCGAGATTTGAAAGAATGCGATAAGCTAATCGTGAAGGCAGCAATTAATTAAATGTGCAATATTCAGTTAAATGTTTGTAACATTTGGTTTAACATTTTTTATTCCTCTGTTTATTTTATTTACTTTCTTTTTTTAAAGATAAATGCTGGAATAATGTTACATATCAGTGGATTTTTTTATTTACTTTTTATGACTTTATTTAACATGATGGTAGAAGGTGCCATATGTAGATGCTGCTGTTGAACTGAGTGATATCAGACATTTCAGTTCACAGGAAAGTACTGATATTGTTTTTTTTATTATTATAACTTTAGCTTTGTGATAAATATAGAAAAGAAAAACACTCATTGCTGGCAATTCCTATCTATGTTCTCATCCTTGCATAAAAATATAGAGCAGTTTTGATGGTGTCTCGTGTTATAACGCTCCATGACAAGTTTTATCTGTTACACAGTGAATATTGAACTTTAGCTAAACTTAAAAAAAAATAAAATAAATGCTAATCGAACTGTAATCACAATAAAAGGTTCAGCCCTACTCGACTGAATACTCAGTTTCTGAGAAGAGTTTTGGCCATGTATGTGTGTGTGTGTGTGTGTGTGTGTGTGTGTGTGTGTGTGTACCGCTTTGGTCATTTTTTAAGCAAAATTACCAAACATTTGATCATTAGGTTTACAAATGTGAGAATTTGTTGTATTTCCCTGTCTTACGTTATGGTAAATTTAATGTTTTGGGGGTTTGTATGACGGCGTATTGCGGCCAATGTAGGTAAAAAAACAAATGGAGGAGTCGAGGAGCGGGGGTAATATACTGAGAAAAAACTCATTACCATTATCAATTTACCAGATTAAAGTCTTAAATTTACGAAAAAAAATTGTTATTCTCTGAGATGATGAAGTCTTACATGTAGTTCCTGATGCACAAACGCTATCATCTTATCCAAACCATGTGGTTTTCTCCTGAATAGGCCTCATTCACAGCAGTGTCTCTTCAGAGTCTGGATGCTTATGATGATATGGTGATTCTATCATTAAAGGTCCCATGGCATGAAAATTTCACTTTATGAGGTTTTTTAACATTAATATGCGTTCCCCCAGCCTGCCTATGGTCCCCCAGTGTCTAGAAATGGTGATAGATGTCAACCGAGCCCTGGGTATCCTGCTCTGCCTTTGAGAAAATGAAAGCTCAGATGGACCAATCTGGAATCTTCCCTTTATGATGTCATAAGGGGAAAGGTTACCTCCCCTTTCTCTGCTTTGACCGCCCAGAGAATTTGGCCCACCCATGAGAAAGAGAGACATCATGGCTTGCAAACCATAGACAGTAAATAAGAATGGACCAACAGATCACGTGTCTCTGGACAGAGACCAGTGAAGGCCAATAGAAGCACTTTTCCAGTGATGGCTGAGCGTTACTGCGCAGCCTCCAACTGAGAGAGATGACGTAGATGTGCCGTGAGCAACGTGTCTGAAAGTTGGAAGTCTTCTGGTAGCTGTGCCAAGAGAAATCTCAATCATTCCCAATCTAGCAGAGACGGAGAGCATAGGTATGTGTAAGGAGATAACATAGACACAGGCTAATTATTGATCACTAAAATGATAGTTAACATTAGTAATTAAACTTAAACAGCTAATGTGAGACGAAACTGCCTGCGCGCTTCTCCTGTACTATACGGTAATTCCTCTACTATGCGACAGTAAGTCGCGTGGTTATGACACAATCGTTAGCCTATTTTTATAAAAACGTCTGCTACGGAGCCATAACGTGAGGTACAAGGTAATGGAGCCTTTTATACATTGTCGTGTTTCTTTAGAAATAAACAATGGACAAATAGAGTCTTTAAACGCTTCAGATGTAAAGTTATTCTCTGTCAAAGTGACGTCAAAATGAATGGCAGTCAATGGGATGCTAACGGGGGGTGATCGCTTTGTAGCATTAAAATGGCGCCATAGGAGGTTCGCGGTCCGAGGAGAGGCTTACCCTCAAAGTGGCAGTTGGTCAAGGCCACACCCCCCCCCTCCTCCTCAATAGCATTTAAAGCTACAGACACAGAAATGGCACATCCTAAGGAAAGCTCATTGTGGGACTGGCTCTAGTGGCTGGAATTCTGCACCAAGGCTGAATTTAGGGAAAGAGACTTCAGATACAGTATTAGGGGACCGCTAAGGTCTATATAAAAGAGACTTCAGATACAGTATTAGGGGACCACTAAGGTCTATATAAAAGCATCCAAAAAGCAGGATGTCATAGGACCTTTTAAGATGACAGATTAGGTGGTTAAATCATCTGTACAGTAATGAGGGTTTTATTGGTGTAAGTGTCAGGAAAACTCATTCATGTTATATGGACAGCCTGATTAGGAACACAGAACTATTCAGTCACTGCTCAGAGCCAAGCCAAATTGTAAGTAAGCTGGTATGTTTGCCAGGGCAATAGCAGAATAGTTTGAGCAATTGCATCGACACTTGGTCCCCCCAAGTAGAAATGGACAACCCAAATGTGTACTATTTTTGGATGTTCCCAGCTCCAATAGGATGGACAGTGGGCAGTGGAAACATCTACATTCTTATTTTTATTCTTGGCATTAGCACTGTGTTTAGTTGTGTGTGTGTGTGTGTGTGTGTGTGTGTGTGTGATCTTGAAGCTGGGCCAGTTGCCCATAAACAACGGTGTATAAGCCATGCCTTATCTCTTGACCAACAGTTGTACAATTACTCTTCTATTCTGGACATGCCATCTGGTAAAGGAACATCTTCATTTGTTTTCCAGGTGGGTCCCACATTGGACTTTACTTATTTAACAAGGTCAATCTGTACAGGCTTCAAAGGCTCCATTGGGATGGGGGGAGAAGAAGAAAGCTGTGCTGCCACTGCTGATTTTCTGTGGCAACTCTCCGTGATTTAAAGAAGGGAATGAGAGGGTTGCGAGCGTTATTTTTAGCTTCATGTATTATTTTAACACAGGGCCAGTTTGGGCCTTGATCCTTCCCCCATTATAACATAACATGCCTTAAAGCTTGGCATACTGACATACTGTGTATATATATGAGAATATGACAACATTGGTTTGTTTCCTGTTTCACTCCCTATTGTTACCCTGACGACACTTCATCCCGAAATATATTACATGCCCCCTGAGACTGCCGAATGGAAGGCCGTGGAATGCAGTTCGCCCAACTTACAACTATAGCCTTATCTCTAATTGCCTATTTCTTAGAATAATACCAAATGGATGTGCGGCAAAGCCCCTTTCCACTTTGAGTCGGGATTACAGCGGTTTGAAGCCTGCCGTCCTCATGTACGTGTCCCCAGCAACTGGTGCAATTTTGATTTGAGGAAGAAGATTGAGGGATTTATCGGTACATGCATAATGACACAGAAATACAACAGTGCACTTTTTCCAAGCAAGTGTGCCAATGCCTCTTGTAATCCCAAGGATTTATTCTGTGTACCGAGGCCCCGGAGAACAAGAACCTGAAGGGAGATTAGATTTGTCTCTCTTAGTGTCTTTTAGCATCCCTTTGTAGTCATTTTGTGTTTATGTGTCAATCTGCATATTTTTGTAGTCTTTTTGTCTCTTTGTAGTCATTTTGTGTTCTTTGGTAGTTATTTTGCATCTCCTTGCGGTCGTTTGCTACTGTTTGTGTTGTTTTGCATCTCTGTGTGGTCATTGTGCGTAGGGCTGCACGATATGAGTAAATTATCTAATTGCAATTATTTTTGACTGATATTGCAATTGCGATATGATTCACGATATTGGAGGGAATGATCATTTTTCTATCATTATTTCCATTTTTGTTGAATGATTATAGTGTGATTTGTGTGAGGATCTGTACTAAAGAAAGATGTTTTCTTTAGTCTGTAGGATAGGATTTGTAGGCCGGGACGTCTCTGCAGCACCGCAATACTTCATTCAGAATGCGTTGACACATGGTTTGATTTTAACCAGTATTGCGCCCCCTTTGCGATATGGATATTGCACTAGTCCATATTGCGATTTTGATAAAATTTCGATTAATTGTGCGCTTCGTTCCATTTGTTTTTCTATTTCCATTTCCATTTATATTAACACCAGATTTTTTTTTCAGCGCACACAGAACATAGAGAGCAAGGTGACCGTGAGGAGATATTCGCTGAATTTGATAAAAAAAAGTGTATTGGATTAACATCACTTACTGTACCTTCAACAGTCACTTCATCTTAGTTTGATTCCAAAAATACTGCAAATAGGCCTGGGGTCGGGTAAACACCTTCATCTAATTATATTACCTTAATTAAAGTCACATTCACAGGATTAATGCTGTGATTAAAAAATGTGGAGCACTGCAGAATTAGCAGCGTATTTTAAAGTCTGCTTTGACCCGTGAAGAGCATGTTCAGGGCAGACTCACCATTAGAGGTTTGACAAGTTGCAACTCCTGCCCCACATTCACCGAGTCGTTTTCAAATGTGGGAATGAGGCCTAGGGGTACCATAACTAGTAGCTTGTTGCTTTCAGATGTGTCTATGTGTCGTTGTCACTCGGGAATCGAAATGGAAATAAGGATTTGTGAATTCTCCTCCCAGTGAGAGCAGTGATTAGATGGCTGCGTGCAGGCAAAGATAGACAGGGAGAAGCAGTGTCTCGGTGCCGGGTTGTCCATTTCCTGGCCTGTCTCTGATGTCCCATCTCCATCTGTGGACGCAGAAGGAAGAAGGTCCTGTCTCAGGGGTCATGAGAAAGGCACTGGGCGACTTTCCCAACGTTCGGCCCTGGCCTGAGGACTCTTAAAGGCACAGACACACACACACTTTATTACTTCATCTTTCTCTTCCTCTTCCCTCTGTCTCTCTTTCTGTCCCTCCCCATCCTCCAACAAATGGGCGTAGTGGCCTACCCTGAGTGATTAATGGCTGCAACTTGATAGGAATCTCTGGTGGACAGTAAAACATGGTTTTGTGTGTTGTTTTGCTGCATTAGACAGTTATTCCCAGCTGATGTTTGCTTGTAGCCCTTTAAGTGTTTCCCTCAGCGAGGCGTTATGTTTATTATATAAATAAATACAAGCCATGTAGTATATTCATAGAGGCATTATCATGATTTTGGTCTGCTTTGCCCCAAGTCATAATAATGGCATGTGCTGCTGAATTGCACACACAATACAAGACTGCAGAGTCAGCCTCGAAGCCAACACTTAATTTGGGGTTGCCTGTAACGCTACTGTAGCCAGGCTTTGACAGTACACTGGCTAATGACTATTTACAGCCAAGAGAGCCACAGGACGCTTCTCAGGGGGCTCTTAAGGCCAGTCTCAAAAATTATTTAATATATGTTATTATAAAAGGTTATTATAGGGCATTAGGCACATGGGAATGATCCCAACTACTTGGTAAATTTGAAGGTGGAAAAGCGGTTGGAAGTTTTTCTGAAATGTGAACTTGTGAGGAGAAGTTACCTGGGATGTTGTATGTCTGTATTTTAGCAGAAAGGCAGAACTGAGTACACTTTGAGTGTACGGTTTATGTATCGCAAGTAGTATCGTTATTTTAAAAAGGTACTTTATTGTCACATACATGTAGCGAAATTCATTCTCTGCATTTAACCCATCCCTTAAGGGAGCAGTGGGCAGCCAATCACAGCGCCCGGGGACCAACTCCAGATCTGCCAGTGCCTTGATCAAGGGCACTGACTGGAGGACCTAGTACATGTTTTTTGATGGTGGGGGGGAAACCGGAGCACCCGAAGGAAACCCACGCAAACATGGGGAGAACATACAGACACACAGAAAGGCACAGAACGACCTGGATTCGAACCCAGAACCTTCTTGCTGTGAGGACACAGTGCTAACCATTGGGCCACCATGCTGCCCTATTGCAGTATTCAACAACGTTATTGCATATTTTCCTCATATCGTGCAGCCCTAGCGTGTAATGTGAAAGGAGTCAGAGTTAGTGATGAGCCTACAGAGAATGACAGCTTCATAGTGAGCTTCAGCTCACTAGCTGTCTGTCACTCTCATAGCGCCGTTTTTGGCCACAGCAGGCAGCTGTTTTCAGTGAAAAAACTCTAACAACCCACTATACACTACCTGCTCAGCAGCAAACAGCAGACAGACAGAGACGAGCTGTAAACACTGTGGAGCATTTAGCAGCTAAAGAGACCGATATTTCCCTCTGGAGTTGGTGGAGACAGAAAACAGAACGAAAAGAGAGTGAAACAGGTTCCACAAACACGCCAACACACCTTTCAAAATAAAGGTCTTAGCATAATTCATCAGGAATGCATAATGCTCTGTTCATATTTTAGCACAACAACAACAGAGCCATTACTACACTGAGATGAGTCATTTAGAAGCAGAAGCCATCCATTTCCCCCCCCCCATCTACTACAAAAACAACATGCTTAATGCACATTTGATTACATTACATTTGACACATTACAGTCATTTAGCAGACATTTCCTTCTCTTTATCATGCCACTCAATCAGAAACTGGCTTTGTGCTGTTTGGTTTAAAAAAAAAAATACGTTGGTTCAGGGTCCATGTTGTTATGGATGTTTTATTTAGTGTACAACTGATTTCCGTAACCTCCGAAGGGAGGAGATGGAACATCATGTCTGTTTGTTGAAAGCTGTGTAATTTCAAAATGTCTGCTGTGAAAACAAAATCCCCCGTTGCTGTTAACTAATGAGTTGTGAAAGGGTCTCCTAAGGTCAGGGTTTGCACGGGGTCCACAGTTACCAAAACTGGGAATATAAGATTGCTAAAGGCTACGGTACACGGCAGTCTTGCCTCGCAGTTGGCCAAGACCAAACCACTGCTGTGAGCGAACGCAGCTTGCTCCCGGTGCCGCTGACAGATGTTGCAAGCAGCGGTCAACAACAACCGCAGCCACATATCCTTCTAAACCTGTCCTTCAAAAAAAAAAAGTTAATAAAGCTGTGGACAGACGGGAATTGAGGGCATGGGCTTAGACAAGATAGGCTGTGTTATATTATTCTTACTTGGAGGTACTTAGGTGGGGGTGGGGGGGCTAGAGGCTGATGCACTTACGACTTCAGGGACATTGACATAATCCGGGTTTTCTTCTTGAAGTGTTTGGGAAGCTCATAATTACACTCTGCCAATCAACTATCCATTAGGGAGCCGCTGTTTTCTTCCCATTTCCCCTCCTTTTAAGGGAGCTGTTCTTTGAGATGAGATCATTGACATGTCATGGACTTAACCTTAAAGGGACAATTCGCCACAGGGCTGCACAATATATCGTTTGTTTTTTTCATCGTTGCGATATCAACTGGCACAGTAAACACAACGTGAAAGGCCGCGACGTATCTCGGAAGACACTCAGAGATTTACTGTGTTAGTTGAAAGAAAATATGAGTAGAAAACTGCACTTTAAAATGTAACTGTCATTCTTCTTTTAGTGGTGCCTTTAACGTTCAATTCAATGTCCAATTTGTTCAATGAAAGAATGTTGGACACGATTTTCTTATTTTTCTTAGTTTTTTAGCAGAATACTGAAAGCAGCAGAACTGAGTACACGTTAGTATGTAATTATTTATTTATCTCAAGTAATATCGTTATCACGGTATTCAACAACGTTATCGCATTTAGAGCTGTAACCATTCCTAATGTTGCTGTACAGTTAATTGTCTTCGAAATAATTGTGATTAACAATATAATTGTCTCTTTCAGTCAAATTTACAAAGTGTTTATTTATTTGTTACTTTTTAAAACAAAGTTTTGAATGAATTCCAGCTTTTGGTTATATATCACTGTCATGTGACCCAGATAATGTAATAATACAAACACACAGCCTATGAATTAAAACATGCATCTGTATTATCATAAAACATTGCATATTTTCTTAAACTAACATAAAGTAGAACATTTATCATAATCAGTAAAAAACAAAGCACCAATAATCACTTATATAATTATAATGTGGCATATCTACACAAAATCAATTACCATCCACAGTCACCCCGAGGACCTTAGTAAATGTTAGCTTGCAGTTGCAATTGCAGTTAAACAAAGAAATGGCGGTTACGTAAAAACAAATTGCGATTAGACAATTATTTAATAATTGTTACGGGCCTAATCGCACACTTTTCCTCATATCGTGCAGCCCTATTCGCCACTGTTTATGTCGATATCCAATCACAGTTATTGGTCATTGTAGTCAATCCTTAGGGCGTGCTATATTGACCGAGAAAAGCCCAATTCTCCTGCTCACGGAGCCGTGCCGGCAGTGCCTACATGTGCCAAGATGCATTGCGTGCAAGCTACTGTACTGTAGCCGAGGGTTATTATGAGTTGCCCCTACACTCATGCAGGTATAAATAAAAATACAGAGGCTCCGGAGTCTGAACCAGCGTGAACCAAGACAGCAACAATCATAAATGTCATGTACACCGGGGACGCTGGGGATGCTGGGAATGCCGGGGATGCTGGGGATGCTGGGAATGCCGGGGATGCTGGGAATGCTGGAGATGCTGAGGACGCTGGGGACGCTGGGGACGCCAGGAATGCTGGAGACTGTCCCACTCCCCACCACTTTGTGAAATGATAGCTTTTTGTCCCCATCACGTTTTAAAAGCAAATTTGTTAAATATGTTCTGAAAAATAGAACACAGAAAGCACATATACAGTCTGTGGAATATGTTTTGAATGTGCAGAAAGTTTTGAACATGAGCAGAAATCTAGCTGAAACACACTTTGAGCTTTTTAAATCCAGGGGTTTATAAATGAATTAAAATGCATTAATGTATCATTGATGTGAACAGGCACATTTAAAAAGGTCACTTCCCCAAACATAAGACACAAAAGATGAGGGGAGGGTAAATCATGCCTACATGTGTGTTGAATCAGAGAGCAGAGATAACATTAAATGAGAAAAGTTGATCTACAGGAGAATATTTGAAAGCAATACAGAATGCCTGAGAGCCTTACCTGCATTATATTCCATTATATATATATATATATATATATATATATATATATATATATATATATATATATATATTAGGGCTGTTAATCGATTAAAAAAATTAATCTAATTAATTACAGACTCTGTGATTAATTAATCGAACTTAATCGCATACATAATTAACGGTGCCTGAACCGATACTTTTTAAGAAAGTAAAAAAAGAGAAGAAAACAAAGGGTACTAAACAACAGTTGGTGACATTAAAGAACGGCTTGTTTATTGCTAAGGCCATATGGTCAAAATTAAATGATTTAATAATAATGTATAACAATAACTTATTTCACTAGTAAATTGCTGTTGAACGACAAAAACAGCCACCAAGGACATTTACAATAACTTCAAATGCACCACGAAGCTGTAGTTTACTAGTTTCATTGAACGCACCGTCTGTGTTGTTTTTCCGACGGCAGCTCAGCAGCTGCAGATTGTTACATCCCGCTGTTGAGTCCCAGTCCTCTACAGTAAAACACAGTCAAACTTTACACCGTTCAGCGTTAGCTGTCAGCATTGTAACCGTGTTTAATCCAGCTACTAGCTAGCGGTAGGCTAACGTTAGCTGCTGTCGAGTATAGTGTTAACTAGCTAGCGGTAGGCTAACGTTAGCTGCTGTCGAGTATAGTGTTAACTAGCTAGCGGTAGGCTAACGTTAGCTGCTGTCGGGTATAGTGTTAACTAGCTAGCGGTAGGCTAACGTTAGCTGCTGTCGAGTATAGTGTTAACTAGCGTCCCGTGCAGCGGTGTTTGTGTTGTCTGTATCGTCTGTTTCAGAGCATCAGAGAGAAGAGCAGACATATCAGTGGCACCAGATTTCAGTAGCCAGGGTTGGCAGGAAGAAGATTTTTACAAGTAAATGTTCCAGTTAATGATCCAGGCAGCACATTCTCGTCTCCCTCCTTCATTTTACAGTCCAATGGTGGCTAGAACGGCTCCGGGTCAAATGTCAATATGGAATAGATTAATCTGCGTTATTTTGACAGCCCTAATATATATATATATATATATTACTATATTACTATATACTTTTATATTTTGAAATGTCACCTGCTGCGTGAATTAAGTAATAAATGAAGACGTTTCCACCATACATTTTAGCATTTGTGCTGCCGTAGACGTTTGTCATTTTAGCCGGCGCAGAGCGCTGCTTTCGCCGGCTGAAATGTAAATCGAGCTGAATGTTTTGCACACTGGTCTTTGCAATGAGAAAGAGAGAGGACAGATAAATTATTTCATGACAGATTTGCTACCATCTGAGCATAGTGAATCCATGTATTTTACCAATCCGAGCGTCAGAACTTGGCTCACACCTGTGCCCCCAAATAATCTTTCATAATAACACTTGCACTGTAGAGCCCGGCCGTCATAAAGGGAAGCAGCTTCACAACAACAACACAACAGAGATCTGATTTATTTTAGCTGAAACCAATCCGTTAAAATATCCCCCATCGGCCTCAACACTGGCAATTAGGATCGACCTGGGACGTCTGTGCTGATGCTCGTTTTCCCTGCAGCTTAATAAGCCTAATATTATATTTCATAAAAAGGTTTAGGTTACTTCTTTAGTTAGTCGCAACAGAGTAACCACTGTGAGGATAAGGATAAGGGTTATATTAGGTGAAAAAACTTTTATACTGGTTGCAATGTCTCACAATGAGCACGACTCGTGATCATATACAGTACTGTGTATGTAATACAAGATGTCTGCATGCACACATACTATGTGGACATAACAGAGCCAAGCAGTCCTTCTGGCATAGCATGTTTTCTCATATGAACTCTGGACTATGTCTGAGGAATCAGGTCCCGATATAGTCCGGAGTTTCCCTTTCTCACATGTAGCTCAGAGCAGGAGATTGTCCATGTCAGATGCGTTCTCACATACTGGAAATACTTTGTTTGGTTTAGGCAAGGCCGGCACTGGGTAGAGCTTGCAGTAGACGAGACATGATGGCGATTACACTGCGTCACCTAGCCGGTTCGTAATGTGGTCATAAACAGAAAGTCTCTTGCCGTTCCTTGAATTTGTCTGATGATTTCGGCGTTGCCCCTTACCGAAATCTCGTCGTCTCTCCAGTTAGACAATTTTGTTGCCAACTTCGTGTAAATCGTGTTTTCTTCCGGTTTCGCGCCAGCCGCATGATAGAAACGCCATCGGACATTACACATGATGCTATCATTTATATAATTTATCATCAATAAACTAAATAAGCGTTTTGGATACATGCACTCGACACTCTAGAACCTCTAGGTTTAAATGAAGAATTCGCCCCCTTTACGCACAATCACACCTGTTGATGATTCTTATCAAGGACTTCACTACCCATTCTCTCCAAGGACTCTGATGAAGATGTAACCTTGCATCGAAATATTAGTCACTGTTATGCACCTTAAAAAATAAAAAAAAACTATAAAGTAAGAAGACATCTGTGTTGCACCGGCGATTCTTTTTTACTGGACATTACACACACTTTGTACTCGGGAGCTGGCAGGGTAAAGTCCGATTAATGTCCGGTCCAACTGATTCGGACATTTGCGTTTCTCCCATACAGCTCTTCCAGGTAGATCCAGGTTTGCTGTGCATGTGTTAAAGGGGCAGTAGACACGGCAACCGACACCTGTGTGCTGAGAACAATGTCTCTGACATTAGCTAAAGTATAATTACAGTGGCCCGATGAAAGCCAGATGGAGTAATTGTGTATGAGGTGACACTGGCAGCAGGCAGCTATGTGGAAAAAGTCATTATAGTCACACTATTAAGCAGAGACATTCAGGGCATCAGAGCTGTATCCTCAGCGAAGCACAACGAGTGACGAAGTGCCATTAGAAAGACAGTAGGAGGCATAAGTAAGGTTTACACCACTTGTCTCCTTTAGACACCACAGAGGAAAACAAACCTCCCTGAATACTCTGACACTGAAATGTCATTCTGCATGTCTTCTACATTCAGTGCTCTCCAGGAGTTATGTTTAATGGAGCGTTGAAACTCCCCTACGGTAGACTGACCTATCTTAATCCTCCCTCAACCACTTGTTGATTTCCTCCATCTCCCAGAATTCAATGGATCAACCCCAAGCAGTGGGCTCGTTGCGTTTAGATAACTCCTACACGCTAGAGCTGTGCAATTCAACGAATTTCGATCATTGCATTTTGATTTCAGCGATCACAAAAGTAATGTTGTCGAGAAAAACGATTATTCTGCAGATTCAGTTATGCAAGTAAACTCTCGTGTTCTGAATGACACGCAACCCCCACCCCCCCACCCCGAAGGCTAAACTCACTCAGCTAGCAGTCGACGAGGTGCTGTTTTTTAACTCATCTAAGTTCAATGAATGCAACATCTTTCCAAAAGTCGATGAGTAATCGTGTTAAATAATCATAATCACAATAGGTATGGTTATGATTTTTTTTTCCATAATCAAGCAGCCCTACTACACACATATTTCCATACACCCATGAGAAAGAGACTTGCATTTAGGTAGCATGTAGAGACGCTCAGTGTTGCTGAATCTGAGAAAAGCAGGACTGTCACACACTATAATGTGACTCTCTAAAGGGCAGTTTGATCAGAGTCGTGGTTAAGGGGGGTGAACAAGAGGCCTTCTGGAGAGACTGTAGACGCCACTTTCACACTGTGGATGCTGGCATGTTCATTAGGAACACACCTACAGTACGCCCCTTAACTGCTCTGAAAGTGGAAGGAAAGGTGCATTAAGGAGGATGTCAGTAATGATCAAGCAGTACAGTGTTACAATTTGGTGTTGAGGATGTCTGAGATTTGCCCTGCTGCTCGGGAAAGGCCAAACAGATCAAGGATTAGACAATTCAAATCTATTTTGGTGGTTTTCAAGCATAAAGATCACGTTCAAAAGCTCAGCAATACGTTTTTGATACGTCTGTAAATTACACTTTGGAGAGAAGCATCTGCACCATCAGGTCTGTGCAAACGCTACGTTCATGTACTATAAGCTTTCAGTCAGAGAGTCTTTTTTTAAAGGAATAATTTGACATTTTATTTGCTTCCTTGGCAAGACCAAATCAGCATCAGAATCAGAAAAGCTTTTATTGCCACAATAAGTTCACTTATGTGGAATTTGCCTTGGTGAAAGGTGCATACATAAACTAAACAAACAAACATATTAAACATGAATATGAAATAAACAATAAATACAGAAAAACAGACTTATCTGTTAAGAATGTTTTTTCCTTTTCATTCATACAGTATGCCTCCTCTTCTGCCCCTCTTTTAGCGCTCTTCTCTGCCCACAAACATCTCAATGTGTCTTTCATCAGAAATTACTACATCTCTCCCTCCCCCTTTCTCTTCCTTCTTGCCCTCTTCCTGTTCATCTTGTCGTCGCTGCTTCTCTTCCTCCTCCTCCTCCTCCTCCGCTTCCTCTATTTCATCCCATCTCTCCTGAGGGCTGCAGCTCCAGCATCTCATCAGCATCAGTGTGTGTCGGGTCAGCCAGGAGGGTTAAAGTAAGGGGGCTTTGTTACACCAGCGTGGGTGCGTGCGTGTGTGCTTGTGCATGTGTGCTTGTGTGTGTGTGTGCGTGTGTGTGTGTGTGTGTGTGTGTGTGTATTTCATTCCTTCCAAATTATTTCTCCCTCCATCTCTCCGTCTATCTCTCTTCTCTTCTCACTGCTCCTCTCCTCCCTGGGTGGTGTATGTAATTATAAGCTCTTATCTATTTTTCTGTCACACACAACTACACTCCGGAGAGAGCTCAGTTGATGTCATTATCTCCGATAATGGCTCAGAGGTACATTCCCCCCCAACTCTCCCTCCCCCATCTTCACCACGCTCCGTCATATACAGTATAATTGCTATTTATTGAAAATATCTCCCACAACGCCCGCCCTCCCCTGTACTCTCCTCTGGCTAATGCTCCCTCACAGAACGTCATGAGAGTGGATATGTTTTAATACGCTGCTAATATGCTAATATGGAGGGGGATCTCTGCCAACACTGTAATAATTGGATTTATTTTTCTTCATTTTCAGTCCAAGTGACAACATCCCTTAGAGAAAACATGTGTGCGTCATCAGATTAAGTGCCAAAGTGCTTTCTATCTATCTATCTATCTATCTATCAAAACAACAGTCATTGGACAGTCATTTGCACACAACAAGTCCTTCAAATGAAATGACACAATATGTAATTTTCCCATGCCCTCTAGAAAGACTCATAGAAGTGTTTTCTGATCTGATGTCCCCATCGGCAGGGCAACACCATTTCTAAGTAAGCAAGTAAAGTTTATATATATAGCACTTATGACTGACAGAGTCACAAAGTGCTTAACAGGCCAGATAAATGAATACATACTGTATATACTCAGTTGACTATCGTCTGTAGTCAGTTGAGGTGTCCGGGACAGCTGGGTTTACTTAACATGTAATGGTTGCAAACTTATCAGCATGGCGTGCACAGAGGGCTTTGTCACTTGAACATTAGTCTGGATCGACGACAATTCATTTACTGGATAATCGCGGGAACATCCGTCGACGCAGGATGTCCCTCGCCTTGCAAAACTCTGTTTGGTTTCGAGAAACAACAACAAACTTCAAGCTAGCAAGCTATTTGCTGAATATGGCAGGATTTGAAGAAAATTAGAATTGTGCAACAAGGCATGGCTGCTTGGTTCTTTCTGGGAATGATTGTAAAGATTTACAAAGAATATATTTAGTGCATTTCCTCTCTAACTGGGACGTTTTGGGACTGATTGGTGGGATTGCTGTGGACGAAGTACACACAGAGATACACTGGTAAGAGCTAATGAGGTTTAACCATGTATCAGCTAATTTAAATAGTTCACCTTACTGTATTGTGTGAACAGTTAACTTCATTTAATATTGCATGTGGTGTTTTCTTTGCGGGGTGCAAAATGTTCCACCAAAACAAGTTCCTTCCCGAGACTATTTAGCAGAGCCACCGTTGCTGCGTCCGGCGCTTAGCGCTGCTCAAGACAGTTGGGATTGGTTTAAAGAAATGCAAACAACCCAGAGAGTTTTTTCTCCGATCCAGAAGTGAATGTGTGGAGGGGCCAGACCTTACTCCACAGCATTGTGGAGATAGAGCTGGCAATGCGGGACTACTTGCACATAAACAAATATCGTTTTGGGCACTTGCTGAAATCACTGATTCTGTCGTACCTCTTTAAACCGGGAGTTCCATTATGGTTGTATTTCTGTCTTCTTAGGGACACTTCAACACACTTGCAGTAAATCCCTTCACAAGGCGTCCAGCTGTGCTCACATGCAACCATTGTTAATTGTGAAAGTCACCATGAATCTGTGCCCACGGAAAGGCCAGATCAATTTCCTTGCAGTGAATGTCTGACGCAAGCTCTATTTTCTGACTCCCCAGCCAACAACAATGGCATATAAACTGTCATGTAACTACGTGACAGAAAAGAACAACTTTGACAGAATGCTATGTGCTGTGTTGAATGCTGGCCTCCTCTTAAATGTCACTGTTGCCTTCACTGTGTCCTCTACTGCCAGAAAAACACATTACTCCTCCTTCATTCATCTCTCTTCTCATGTGTCTGTATGCAGCAGCACTACTGTACATTTGCTCTGAAGTACAGTACATCTGAGGCACCAAAAGCCCCCATAATCTCCCCTCACGTGTTTGAAGAGGTGGAAGTCTCTCAACTGAATGCTAAACAGGATCTATTAGGATTAAGTCCGGGTTTGAGGCAGTTTAGCTTATTGCTGACTCCTTTTCAGGACTGGGAATTTGGAAATGCTCGCCACTTGAACAACACAGAGTCGCACGCAGAGTCTCTGACAAACATGGGCCTTTTGTTTTAGAATTCCCTAACAGACAGAAAGCCTTTCAGTTGAGTATCATCATTGATGTTTTGAGCGTTCATTAGTGACTGGTCATTACATTCACTGATTTTCTGAGGCCAACCATCTGTGAGAGCCCATTAACCCCAGACATTAAGAGTAATTAGACAAAGTGCTCACTTTCTGTGCAGATATTTTTACTCGGCAGATTGTTTATGCAGATGCATGCATGATGTCCTCAAGGCAATTGGCAATCTACATGAGGTAGGACATTGACCTCTTGGTGCTCTATTTCTGTCTCCCCAAGGAACTTGAATGCCTATATGCAGTGATGTAGATTTGACTCATTAAAGGAAAGGATATTAACGGGGAAAAGGATGAACCATCAGTGGTTGTGGTAGTGCTAGGAGGGATCCTGTCAGAGAGTGTAGGCCACACTCACATATGCTCTACATGTACATACATACATACATGAACACAAAGGCTTTATTAAATGCCTCCATCACACTGTCATATGAAATGAACATCCTCATTTAGATGCAACATGTTTTTTGTCCCTCTTGGAGACCCTGCGCCATGGTGACTTCATTCTCCCTTACTCTTGGCGTACACCCCCACACCAATTTCGCAATACTCCCGCCAATTCCCTCTATGGGAACACTTTAATCATGATGGCAGAGCCATATACTGTATCCCCACCCCCTGCATCCGTGTTCGCACACACAGGCTCACTCATTTTAACACGCATCCTCTGGGAGGACGTAAGGCAAGCCTAGTCTTGATCTGTAATCGCTCTCTCTTAAGTGTCCCCCCCCAGCACACATCCTCCGCTTTCAGGATCATCGGGAAAATAACGTTACAGGTTCCATTTAATAACAGCGTTGGCATGCACACGGAACCCACAGAGGAATACTAGTATTCTGTGTCATCTCCCCTCCTGACACTACCTGTCAGTGAGCGAGACATCACACAGCGAGGTGCAGGAGAAACGATCAGAACTCCCGTTAACCGCCGAAACTTGTCGCTCATCTGTCTTTTACCTCCTCCCTGCGTTAAAAATAGACCCAAGCTGTCAAATGCCAACCACAATTTTTTTCTCCTGTCTTTCTCCCCCCCACACTCCCCCTACCCCCCTCTCTCTCCCTCCCTCTTTTACTCACTTTCTTTAGCTATTCATAATTCGCTGGCTGCTGCAGATCCCTTCATCATTACAAGCCACGTGACAGAACCGTGCGGGGCTCGTCCTCATAAACTGTTTTCCCATTTCTCTCCATGTCAGTCACTGCTAATGTGTCCACTTGTCCAGGCAGTGTACACAACGAGATGAAAAACCACTTAAAATATGAAGGAAATTCAGGCACCATTACAAAGGCAGCAGCACGGCCACATCTTTGACACTGAATGTCAGGAAAGTCAGCTTTAAACCATGTCTTCATACTGTATATGTGAGTCATCAAGGCAACATGAGGCGACTTAAAAAACGCGTCATAGAAGTTAGTGCTGTGGTCCATTAGGGAGAGTTGGGGAGCTGAGACTGTGATGCCAATTCTGCTTGTGTCACTCATTTCCCACTGCTGAAACCTGTCTGAAAGCAAAATGATGCTGGTGTTATTTGATGTTTTTATGTGAACGTGAATTCATTTCAGTTTCAGAAGTGGATGCACATGTGTGTACCTTTCTGCCAATAGTGGACTTTAATTACTTCAGTAAATTGTGTTTAATTTAGCCATTATAGGTTTATAGACAGATCAGTAAGAGCACTTTGAAGAGATTCATTTTTCTCAACTGCAGCTTCAGTTTCTATTGATTTGGAGTGGATTGAGCTCAACTGTGGTATCGGTGCAGCTCCTCAGGAATACAGAGCTGAGATTCAAAGTGAGGATGGAATGTCCGCTGCTTTCATGAGGACAGATGGTGATTAGGCTGTCCTTCATCAAACTTTTTGTTTCTCCATCAAAGTTTTAGAAGAGGAGTTATGCAATCAATTCCTGGTACAAGCAACATGCATCGCGTGTGATAAGACTGGAGACGCGTTCGCTCTGGCGTACTCGTAAACCCTCTATGTACCCCTAGTGTACTGATACAACCTTGTAGGCTTACAATCACACACACACACACACACACACACACACACACACAGAATTGTAATGTTTGATTCTTATCACTAATGGACAGCTCATTTATCTTCCCTTCAGTGTTTGATCAATGACTTATGTAAATGGTTGGTAGTGCACGTCAGCACAAGTGTAATTCACTTTAACATGGCGTCTGAAATCAAACCAATAATAAAAAATTCAGCCTCAGAATAGCAATTGCACTCAGTTACATTCAGTTATCAAAGCTTTGAACTCTGCTTGGGAGACAGAATCATTAAGTCGTACTACTCGTAGTGGGTTCTGAAGGTTTTCCATAACCAGTCAACTCTCTGATTTAGATGTGCAACATTCTGAAAACTGTATGCATATTTAGCTGTTAAAGGTGTTTAGTTTAATCAGGTGTAACCAATGAAGGTGAGAAGATAAGAACATTGCACAGTTTGTACAATATGTAATTTTCTGCTGTTAAGGGGTCTCTCGCATTCATACCGAAGAGGATAAGGGCCACATGTGAAAAATGTATTTGAGTTCTGAGTTAAAAGTCATAATTCTGAGAATACATTTTTCTCATGTGGTCCTAATCTTCTTCCGTACATTCAAAACACAGACTTTTTGATGACGTTGTGAAGTTGCTTGGGATTATGGGTGTTGTGTTTATTGTTAAACAACCAGCAGCATCCGGGTCTGTGCTGGCTGAATTTGAGTTGCTAACTGAAGCTAACTGTAAGGCCGGTTACACACTGGCTGTGTGGCGTGAGCGTGTCAGCTGCATGGCGGCATGGTAACAGGTTAGAGCTTGCACACTGCCTGCGTGACACGGACGTCTCAGGCGCGTAAACGCGTGCATGCTAGAAATAGGACAGACGCCTATTTTTCATGTGACACGCAAGCGTGTTGGAAGCGTTTCCAGGCAAAATAGAATAGGAAAAGATGTTTATATGTCATTTTGACACTAATACATATTAATAAATTACATGTTGATGTTTGAAAGTATCTAGGTTTTGATATAAATGCAGATATAAATGTAATTTAAAAAAAATATTGATTTTCTAATATTGCACCTGTCAATACAGAACGAAATATTCTGTAGCCTATTTTGCCATCAGTAGCCTACTGCTGACGTTGTCTTTGCTGTAATCAAATCAGTATATATTTATGTTTAACATGGTATTTCATTTTATCAATGGGAAACATCCATGTGTACAGACAAGGCTAGCAGCAGCAGCACCGCGTCAGACACGTTTCTGGTGTGTAAGGACATAGAAAAATCCACGCTCACGCCACGCAGCCAGTGTGTAACCGGCCTAACCTTGCCCGGGAGCTGCTGTCCGCTCTCATCCTGGGGAAATCTCTTAGCGGCGGGAAGTGAGGCGGAAGTACCGCAGGGTGCGCTAGCTAGCTATTAGATCAGTCGACTCCCCATACAGCTAACGTTAGCTAACGTTATGTCGCAAATTTAATCGTGGGGTAGCTCAGCGCTGTGTACAACCTCCCAAAGCAGCTACCATTGATTAAATAGTGTTTATTTTTAGTCTTTAAATTCAAATAAATAAAAGCTTAGATGTGGAGTAAAGCTGTAGCTTATTCAGTCTATTCAAAAACATGGTCAAAACAATAATACTAAAAATAACTATGAGCTTGTAGATCGTTGTAACGTTATAACGTCACCTGCTCGGTTTAGTCACCAAGCATTAGCATGAGCCACTTGTCAACATAGCACATTGTAGTAATCCAGATCATTATATAAAACATATTAAAATATCATATAAATAAATTAGGTCTCTACTGGATTACTGTGTTGCAAAGTGGTATGTAATACATACAAAAATGATGCTGTATGGCAGAAGAAATGCTGTAGTACTGTTACTAAGTATAATTCTGTGACATTCTATGATTTACAATTACTCTTTAACATAGCATGTTTCCCTTGTTTTGACGGAAGTAAGAGCAACTAGACGGGTCAAAGGTCATATGACGCAACTGACAGGCAACCCAACGACAGCTGACCAAATGACGTTCCGTGTCATTGAATAAAACGACAGATTTCGACAGATTTGAACATTATTGGAAACATTTAGGATAATGTAAGGAACACAACTAAACAATATTTAACTTAGTTGTAGTCGTTTTTAGACATTTTAATGCAGAAATATTAATATCTAATAATATAATGAAATCATCACAAACTTTTTCTGCAACTTACAAATTAGTAAAATTACTCTAAATATGTAAACACATTCAAAACACATAATCAGGGATCAAATTCAGAGAAAAAGCAGCTGACTAAATGTGAGTGAAATGACACTGAGTGCACTGAGGTTGATTTGTCCTGGCCTAGTTTAACTTCTTAGTGGGGGTGATGTCAGCCCAAGGTTATGCACACTGAGGTGGTGCGTGACACCACCCAATGCTTTTCAATAAATCATATAACCTGCAGAGAAGAGAAAGGATGGTGTTGTGATGTAAGAAACAAGCTTACAGTTTATGCAGTATTACAGTGGGTGTGATTGGGGGACAAGGGAAGAGGTGAAACACAGTGAATGGTTCAAGTTTGGGTCTCTTGATCCGGCACATTGACTTCCAGGTGGAGGCAAGTCATTGTAATGCTCCGTGCTGCACTTCAGAAACCAGTTCACCTGTAGCCCACAGCTGCGGTTGCTCATGCATAAATTGCTTCACATTGGAAAACAGGATTCTCCACGAGCCACGCTCAAGGTCAAAACGTTACTACGAGTCTTGAATTCTCGTTTGACTAAATAAGATCCGTTGATCCATGCCCTCCAGGTATAGTGCGTAGTTTCTGTCTCCCCCATGAGGAATTCTAAGTAACGACAACAACAGTGTTGTTGCATCCACGTGACGCAAGCCTAGCGCGAGGTAATTATCTTCACTCGAGTTTCTGCCCGTGAAAGTCGCCGGACTGTACCATTTAGTAAACACAGCCATACTGAGAAATCCAGAGAGAGTTGTGTGGAGCTGATAGTCTTAATTAGCTTTGTATCAACTCATTTGGCAATAGCTTAAATGTAACGGACGTTCATTAATATCAAATAGTTGCACACTATAGCATTAATTATGTCCAGAGTTGACTACTGCAGTATCATTCTTTATACGTTTGGTTCAGAAGATATGATGCAAAATACATAATTTGGATATGGTGGAAAGTAAAATGGCCACCATGGCCACCACAAGGCCTTTTTAAGCTGGCTCCATTTCAGAAAATGTTCATCATCCCAAACTGTGCAAGTGTACCACATTTCATGCTTTTCACCTCAAATGTGGGACATATCACCTGGACTATTTACGATACACCATCCAAAGTCCTAAATAAACTCCAGTACATCCACAACTGCTAGTCTGCTCACCCATTCATGCCCCCATGATCCCATCACCCCTGTCCTCCAGAACCTCCACTGGCTCCCCTGTCCCACAACGGATCCAATTCAACGTCCTTCTCCTCACACACAGAGCCCTCCATAGCCAGGCGCTGTCCTACCTCACTGACCTGCTCCATCATCACACTCCTTCCCACAGCCTCCGCTCCTCTGATGCCATCCTCCTGTCTCCTTCACTCAGGACAAAGCGCCGGACCTGGGGTGACAGAGCCTTCTCCGTAGCTGACCCCCCCCCCCCCCGGAACTCTCTCTCCCCAAAAACATCCGCAACCAATCTGTCCATGTTCAAATCAGTCAAATTCAAGTCAAAACTCACCTTTTTAGAGCAGCTTCTAATGTTTGGTTATTGTGTGTGCATTTTAGTGTGTGGATTTCTGTTTGTACTCTGTAAATTGTCTTTTTAAATTATTATTATTATTATTATTATTATTATTACGAACTTTTAAGCACATCTCAAGGTCTTCCTAAGCAGATGGAGTTTGTTTCAGTTATGGAGATGATTAAAGCTTTAGTGTGTAACTTTCTTTATATTAATGAACGTCCGTTACATTCAAGCCATTACCAAATGAATTGCTACAAAGCTAATTAAGACTATCAGCTCCACACAACTCTCTCTGTATTTCTCAGTATGACTATGTTCAGAAGATTGTGTCGTCCGGTGACTTTCCCGCGCAGAAACTCAAGTGAAGATAATGACCTCTTCTGAAGAGTCCATCATGTTTTTTTAATCCTCCGTGTCCTCCTTGGCTACTAGCAACTGTGTGGAGGCTCGCTTGTCATTTATCTGGGGAGGTCAGTTTCATTGGGCAGGGAGAAGGCAGATTCTTTATGTTCGAGACGTGTGTGTGTGTGTGTGTGTGTGTGTGTGTGTGTGTGTGTGTGTGTGTGTGTGTGTGTGTGTGTGTGTGAGAGCCCACTAGTTTTTATCTGAACACTAGTGGTACAAAGAGGTCTTCCTGAGTACACCAGAATGAACACGCCACCAGTCACATACTGTATGTTACTGCTTCTACCATTAAATGATCACTCGTGTTTCAACTGCGATGGGGAAAATCTTTGTCTCTTTCTTGACTGCATGGCTGAGATGGGTTTTTATATTTTTTCGAGGAGACATGACTCACTAAACTCATTGAAAGTCTAAGCTCCAAAAGCTATGCAGTAGGATTTTTCTTAAGGAAGATTTTTGAAAAAACGAAGAAATTGAAAATCTACTTCTTCCTATGTGCTCAACAACTTCCATTAAAGTAGGCTAAGGCTTTATAAAACCAACATGGAACTTAAAACTGCTCAACCAAAAAGAGATATTACTTTGAATGTAGAAATAGCTGGTGTTAATTAAGAGTTTGGACCTAGTTTGCTAAAGGTATCTGAAGCACCTCTGAAGGTGCCCTTATGGGCCAGCTGCAGAAACACAGTTCACCTTTTTATCTGAGCCAGAAGACAGATGGACAGAAGCATCTGGGGGGACACTGAGACAAAAGACAGAATCAGGGACAGAGAGACTGAAAGGGAAGGAGGCAGACGACGCAAAGACGATAAAGAAGATTTTGTTGAGAGTCGAGAGGTGGAGGGGAGGCCGTGGAATGAGAGAGAAAGGAAGGGCAGAGAGAAAGTGGAGTACAAATGAAGAGTGCGGCAGATAGAGCCAGATACTGAGCTGGAGATTTGGCTGTTTAATCGAGTCGGTGAGGATTAGAGCCGGATTATGCAGGAATTGCAACAAAGCAGCAAATTAGCCCGGTAGCTTTAATCTGAGAGGCGGACAAAGCCAAAGCACTAGCCCAGACAGCAGTGTGTGTGTGTGTGTGTGTGTGTGTGTGTGTGTGTGTGTGTGTGTGTGTGTGTGTGTGTGTGTGTGTGTGTGTTATATGTAAATAATGAGGTGACACAGTTTATGATGTCTGTTAAAATGCACTGACTCACACACACGCGCTCACACACACACACACACACACACACACACACACACACACACACACATACACACGAACTGATCCAGTCCTCTATTGCTGTATTGGAAAAACAGCAGGGTAGTCATAACATTACAGCTTTTTCATTGTTTATGTTTTATTTTTCCCACTCAGTAACCGGTACAAAAGAGATTTCAAAATAAAATCTTCCCTTTTTTACACTTTTAGGCTCCAGTTTCCATTTTGACTCTGGATAAGAGCCACAGCAGTTAATCCATCAGTCGATCGAAAGAACATTAATCTGCAACTACTTTGATTATTGATTAATGGTTAAAAAGTCATTTTTCAAGTAAACAAAGTCAAACTGTGCAGTTGGTCAGACATAATAAGTTCTTTCATGATGTCACCTGTGCTTTAGGACACCGTGATTGGTATTCTACAGTTTTCTGACTTTTTATGGAACAGAGGATGTAGAAAATAATAGGCAGATTAATCGATAATGAAAATAATTGTTAGCTGCAGCCCTCTGGGTAACAATGTGTAAGTGATTAAAAAGTATCTTATAGTGCAATGATAAGAGTAAAGATGTTACACATATAGCCCCAGAATACTCGGATTCTTGATTTTAGAATGCAAGTAGGAATTTCTGCAGTACACTCACTCCTAAAAGAACTGCTTTTTAAGCTCTAAAAGCACTGGGGCAGCAGGAATTATCAGCCAGAAGAGAGCTGAACTGAAGCGAGCAGCTCCAGTCCTGTGAGCAGTCCAGCCTGGATGAAACCCGATCAGAGCCGGGAGGTCAGGCACCCACGAAGGCACAAAACAGTCCAGTGAGTCCTCCGCACGCGTGTAATCAGCGGTGACATGGCACACGCGCATGCGCATTGCTCGCACCAACTCACACCTGAGTGTGTCGCACAGGAAACACTCTTTATGTGACACACACACAAACACACACACACACAAACTACCTGCCACTCACCTCAGCCTAACTCACTCTGCACCTCTGTTAATGAGGATAGATGGGGTGTAGAGGAGTTATGACTTATTCATGTTTTAAAGATACTGTGTGTGTGTGTGTGTGTGTGTGTGTGTGTGTGTGTGTGGGGGGGGGGGGATTATACACGACAGGATGAAGTTGTTTACATAAGAGCTCATTTCCAGCCTACAGTAGCACCTTGGACAGTTTCCCCGTTCTCCGTGTAGTCCCTAGCAGCCCCTGGAGTGGCGGCCGCCGCGTGTGTCTATGTGAATCACAGTCTGTTTACTAGGACCTGGCGTGTTGGTTTCCCCGCCGCCGCGCTCGGCAGGACTCGCTAACAGGCTGCAGACATTGTCTCGTATTTGCACACGCCACGCCGCACACACTTCACCACGGGGCTTGTGGGTAGTTGTTTTCTCCAGACCATGCCAGTGCGGCGCATTCACTGCTAGACAAATGCTTGTGTTTGTTTGGTGCTCTTCTAACCCATCATCTTCTTTCGCGAGTCGGGGACTGAAAGTTACGAGAGCGGCTCTGTCTCAGGTTCCCTTTGGGCACTGCTCATTCCCACTGTGTGAGGAAACACTGAGGATGTCAGCTCATGGTGTTTAATTCAATTATTTCTCTCTGCGTCAAACAAGAAATGATTCCATTTTCATGTATCCAGCAATGTTTTTCTGAATGTTTTTACATGAGGCAATTATCCTGGGAATGTACTGTCGTTGATCCAGACTACCAATACATAACTCAATGAGCTTAATGCCTAATACTCCAATAACAGTAGTGGATAGAAATACACATTAATTCCTATTTTCTGTTGTTGATTATCTGAAAAATTCTGTAAAGAATTGTCCAACATCTACTACTAAACTATACCACTATACCATACGCTTTTCCTTGAATTAAACCGTAAGCCATGGTTTCCCTTATTGCACGTTCAGCTGAAAATGGTCGCATACACTGATGCTGAACAGAAAGCCCACTTATATCTGGCCTCATAGCAACATATATTACCCTGACTAAGACCCTGACAAGCTAACAGTAAGACTAACTGGATGGATTCAGTGAACACCTTTTTGATGTTTTTTTTTTTGTTGCTTTTTTGGACACTTTTTCTGATGTGTTTATCCCTTTCTTTCACACTTTTGATGCTTTTTTCAATGTTTTTGTCTACGTTTTCTGTGCTTTTGTTACCCCATCACCAGTATATACGCCAATAACACCAACTTATCACAACTAAGTTTACACTTATTTTTGGAATTCATGGACAATAAACCTCATTTGTAGGAAATTATACCTAACTTTTGAGTTAAAAAAGCAGAAATTATGAATTTTTTAGACTAATATTAGAGGAACGAAGATTGATGGATAATCAGAAAACGGGTCAATTTCGACCCGAAGACAACATGAGGGTTGAGAGTGACATTATTTTGGAAATGTTAATAAAGGGTTTGCCGACTGACCAACTGCGACTCATTAGTAAATGTCAGGAGCCGTTTCACATGACAGGCGGGTTAGCTTGTGGCTTTGATTTGATACATTTATGAATAATGCCCTTGACTCAAGATGAGTCATAAAAGGTCTTTTACAACAGTGTTGGACAACACCACAATATTTGGTTGTGATACCAAGTAATACAAAGGCCAGAGTCACTGATATCATACACACACTTATTATTATTAAAAACTAGGGCTGTCAATTGACTACATTTTTGAATCGCGATAAAATGCATGAGAGTGCTAGGTAACTCCATAAAGGTGCTGTAGGTAGGATTGTGAAGAACCAGGACTTAGGAACATCAACAACTTCTCAGTCCCTCCCCCCTTTCTGCTAAAGCCCAAAACGGTCTCCTAAGTCCTCCCCCCACAAGGGAGAATGCATGCGTGTGCATGAGCAGTGATTGACACGCAGTTAGACACACACACACACCCCTCGGCCCTGATTGGTGCATCTGAACAGGGAGCGGTGGACGGTGTACAGGCTGTAGGTGGAGCCAGAGGAGCTGGATTTATTTTTTAAATGACCTGCTTCATGTAGCTCTACTGGAACATAGGGTCAGTTTCAGCAAATATGACAGAAAGGTAGTTTTATAAGGCTTACCTGCTGCATCTTTAATCGCAAGTTAATCGCACAATTTTTATCTGTTCTAAATGTACTTTAAAAGGGATATTTTTCACGTTTTGAATGCTCAAGTGGTATTTAAGACTCGACTATGTCGTTGGTAACTCAGTTCACATCGACAGTACATGTAAATAACTTTAGTCCTGTGGAGAGAACCATCTGGAAGGGCTTTGAAACTTAACTTGCCATTTATAAGACCCTTTTCTTCATCCATTTCTGCTCAAGGAGCTTTGTTTCTGCTAGCCATCCACTCCCGCTCATGGATGTATTATAAGACCTGTAAGACCCGCCCCCATTTCCTCTCGTCTCCACTGCAGGCGTATCGGTAGTGTTGATACTTTGGATATGGACCCGCCAACCCTTATTTTAAAGGAGGAGATTGGAGATGTCACATTGACGTCCTATCTCCTGGCTGCCATGGCCAGGCCTCCACATCATCTCTTTCTATCTGTTCATTTGTTTGTTTAACAGTTGAACAACATGACAGGGTAATTCCTGCCACCCTTGGGACCCACTGGGCAGATCAAGTGCAAACAACTCACTTCTGAGGCTAGAGCAGGATATCACTATCACCACTGCCCATCACATAATTACAACCCTTTCTCCCGAAGGATGCTCGCTGCCATTGGACAGTCGTTGTCATTGGGGAGAGATGTACAAACTAAGAAGCCCCCAATGGATGGCTTTTTAGGAGGGACAGCGAGGTCCTGGAGAGTCCCGAGTGTTTGGTTCAGTGGAAGGAGAGTGTCGTGCATTATGCATGGCGGTTGTTATTTTCATCACATGGTGCTGTCAGGCGTCATTGTCAGCCCTGCCCCGTCAGCACAAATTGCAGTGTGTTCACAGATTGCTCTTTTGGTGTCCACTTTAACCCTCTCCCCCCTCTTACTCTCTCCATTTTTTCCCCCTCTTTACTTTATTTCTCTGCGGTATGGAAATGGGGTTAGAAGAGCCAGTGGATTCCATTAACTGGTCCCGTCTCCAGAGCGGTGGGGGATCCTGGTTTGAGGAGGACTTTAAGTCGAGCTGCTTGTTGTGACAAAGACGGCCCCCGCTCTGAGGCCACTCAGGAGAACGAGAGGGAGAAAGTGGCCCTGCTCTGGAGCCCATGCATTATTTCACACAGCAAGTGACAGCCCAGCACGCAGGCACAAATGCCAACAGACGCCAGGGTGTCAGCGAGAGGTGTGTGTGTGTGTGTGTGTGTGTGTGTGTGTGTGTGTGTGTGTGTGTGTGTGTGTGTGTGTGTGCGTGTGTGTGTGTGTGTGTGTGTGTGTGTGTGTGTGTGTGTGTGTGCGCGCGCGTGTGTGCGTGCGTGCGTGCGCGCTTCCAGCTTTATGCCACTGCTACTGTGAAAGCTTGCAGCAAACAGTATCCTTCACAGCCAAATAACCTAGATCAGGGCTGGACAGGATTTAGTGAAGTTGTTTGGAAGAAATCTTGTGAGGCTATGTCTGGTAAAAGATGTGTTACAAAAAGAGCTGTTTCCAGGTCTCAAAGCACTGTTTAACATGGTTTAGATTAGCTAAAAACACAAGACGAGATGCAAGCTAAAGTTAGTCTTTTAACTCTCATCCAAATCCAGCCGCCCGCGATACACTTGATCTGTTTTTGTGCCGTTTGTTGAGTTGTTTATTTTCTGTAAGGAGCATTTTAATGAATGACCTTGGTACTGCATCCATAAAGGCCCATTGCCTTTAAGCAGTAATATTAGATCCTGGTTAAATGGCTCACTAAAACAACTCTGACAAAGTGCAATAGAAACAGGCATGAAACGAACAAACATAAATGGCATAATTCCATCACATTTTTCACCGTTTGGTATTTGACTGACACTCTTTTAATAACATCATCTCGTTGCCAATGGCCTAGTCTCTCCTTGCCAGCTCTGTCTCCACAGCGCTGTGGAGTAAGGTCTGGCTACTCCACAGATGCATTCTGGTATAGGAGAAAAACTCTCTGGGTTGTTTGCATTTCTTTAAACCAATCACAATGGTCTTGGGTGGTCGGGCGGTTAAGCTCTGGACGCAGCGACGGTGGCTCTGCTAAATAGTCTCAGGAAGGAACTTGTTCTGGTGGAACATTTGCACCCCGCAAAAGAAAACACCTCATACAATATTACATGAAGTTAACTGTTGACACAATACAGTAACGTGAGCTATTTAAATTAGCTGATACATGGTTAAACCTCATTGGCTCTTACCAGTGTAACTCCGTGTGTACTTTGTCCACAGTAATCCCACCAATCGGTCCCAAAACGTCCCAGTTAGAGAGGAAATGACCTAAACATATTCTTTGTAAATCTTTACTATCATTCCCAGAATCCCCATTTTCTATAAATCTTGGCCCATTAGCTTGCTCAAAGTTTGTTTTTGTTTCCCGAATCGAACAGAGTTTGAGAACGGCAACATACACAGAGCAGAAGGTGAGGGACATCATAAGGGACATTGGTGGAAATGTACCGTATGTGTCGTTGATCCAGACTACCAATATTCATATAACTCAATGAGCTTAATGCCTTATACTCCAATAACAGTAGTGTATGGAAATACACATTCGTTTCTGTTGTTGATTATCTGAAAAATTAGAAAAAGTTGTCCAACATCTACTACTAAACTATACCACTATACCATATGCTTTTCCTATGGACAAATGAAAAGAAATAGCCATGTCAGAACATGTAATGGGTGTAATGAATAATTGACTTGGACATAAGGACATATGCTAAGATCTTCCTGTGCACACAGGTCTCACATGAACCCTTTTGTAGCCAGTTCTGTCAACCAAACAGCCTCCCTTGGTTTGATATTCACAAGACCTTGACAGCCATAATGCTGCAATTTCCTATTTGTCCATCCCGTTCAATTTATTCTGTCTAAAACCTGCTGATAAAAATGCAGGGTAATAGGAAGAGAGAGTGGAGGGAGAAAAGAATTGGGAGACAGAAGAAAGGACAGTAGAGAGATGGGAGGTGTCTATCTCTCTAGCATTGCCGATTAGGCCGGAAAGGCTGTGTGTGTGTGTGTGTGTGTGTGTGTGTGTGTGTGTGCTTGCTTGGATGTGTATACATCTGTGCTCGCCTGGCTATGTGTGTGTGTTTGTGCGTTACATCCTAGCCTACTTCCTCTTTCCCCTCCTGACATTCCACTTCCCGTCGCAGCGGCCTGGCGCTCCCAGATAAGGCCTTCCAGTACATTCCTCCATCCTGTCGTCGCTCTCCCCTCCATCCAGCACCAATTCCAGCCCACAGCGATCAATCCCACCGATAACGGTTAAATAAATACATTCTGTCTTCTCCACATTTCAATACAAAAGGCGCGAGTCGGTTGGTGAATAACAGCCTCTATTGTGGTGCCAGGGTGGAGAAAACACCAACCTATCCTGGGGATTTGGTGAGGGTGTGGAGTCTGCTGCTTGTGTCCAGACCTCAGCTGCTCAGCAAGCACAAATCAATCTTTTTTAAACTTTTGTGGGTGATGGGTATAATAAGCTGTAAGGCTTTTGCACTAGACTTGAGTTTGTCTTCAAAGCAGGGACAATTCCAGAGTTTTTTAAGTAGGGTGGCACAGGGGACATTTTATCAGAACACAGCATAGAAAATCTGCTTAGAAATATAGGACATATTGGATAGGATAGAACAACACAATGTAATTCTGCTGAATAAAACATCACATTCATTTTTAGTTTCACTTGTTTTCATTTTAGACAGATTGGATATCAGAAAACAATAAACATTTTCTATAGGCTCAGACTGCCACTTAAAAAAAAAACTGTTCCAGTGCTGGTCCCATGGTATCAGAATTTTGGATAGTCGTCATGGAAACATTAATTGGTCATGTGACAAGGGCTGGGAAGATTGGCAGAACAGGCAGCCAAGTGACAGTACTCTGATCCAATGGAAATCACACAGCACTCTAGCCCAATGGAATGGTAGACAGGGGGGGCAATCATATTTCAGGGGTGCCGATGCCACCCCCGTGCCCTCCTTCTAGCCCCGCCCCTGCTTCAACGGAGCAGGGATTGTCAGTTTGGCCAGTGTGACGTGGCACCACGCCCTGCAACTGGATCCCTGCTATGGTAGCAGGTGAAAAGGCAGAGGGGCTCTGAAATCATGGGGAGAGTGTGTGTGTGACCTGTCTCCTGTTTCTGCTTATGGGCACCAGTGTACAGGTGCTTGGTAACTGGAGTCGGACCCCTTTGTCCATTGTCCTAAAGGGATTCTGGGTAGTGAAGCAGGCTGTGGCGCATACAATGACTCGGTTTACAGAAACGGAGGCTCTTACCTGGAAAGGAAGAGTATTGAGGTATTTACTCTGGCTCCAGCACCAGATCAAACACCAGCTACTTCTAAAGATCTCTTTTTAGCAGAGAAGTGAAGGGATTGTTACTGTGTGTGAGGAAACAACTTGTGTGATAGCCTGTTCCTTTAAAGAAGAAAGAGATGATCTTTATCTAGCACACTACTGAAATGGATACTGGGGGGGTTGGTTCACTTGGCTCATTATCTTCAGTAGCACAACATTTCATGGAAATACCTGCCTGACATTTAACTTAAATTGACATTTTACTTTCCTTCATTATTTTTTTTTTCACAAATGGTCTGGGGGAGCTTCTAATGGCTCATTAAATGGATGTTATCGAACCAGATTTGAGCAGTAATCAGATTCTTTTCAGCGAGGAATCACAGAATGTTGGAGTTTGTCACATTTATATAGTAATGGCTACATTAAATGAAATAAAGACAACCTAAATGATAACTTTATACTGAAGAGTAAGTATGAAGTCTTCTTTGTTTGTTTGTTCTTTTTTATGCCTTTATTGGACAGTTGACAGTTAAGAGGCAGACAGGAAACGTGTGGAGAGAGGTTCAGATGTTCTTTTTCCTTTTTCCAGAGACACATTTGCTCCTCCTACAGAAATACTGACAATAGTTATAGCCAGTTGTTCACAAAGAATTCCTTCTAAACACGTTTTCTATCAAGGAAGCATACAGGTAGGGGTAGAAAGTAACTTGCTGTCATGATAGCTTACAGTATGTATGCACATTTTCAACTTTCTGGAAGCCAGTGACTTTTTGTAGGTAATGTTGTATGCCGCACTCATCCTCACGTTTACAAAACTTTCTTTATTGCAGCCCTTATGTTGCAGGCTGTTCTTATTTACTGCTACTGCTGTACTTCAGAGAGCATCTGGCATCTCTGGTGCATAGCTGCAGGGTTGAGCAGCGTTGTGGGAGTGTCACCAAAGTAGACTTTATATTTCACAATTATTTTTATTTTCCATCAGAGTTTTTATGATCTCGAGATCATAAAAACTCTGATGGAAAATAAAAATAATTGTGAAATATAAAGTCTACTTTGGTGACACTCCCACAACGCTGCTCAACCAGTTTCAGATATATACTGTATATAACTACCGGTCAAAAGTTTGGGGTCTTTAGACATTTCCATTCCACTCCATTATAGACAGAATACCAGCTGAGACCAGTTGCATAGTTATTTTTAACCAGGGCAGCAGTTTTCAGATTACATTATGTGCTTACAAAATTGCAAAAGGGTTCTCCAATGTTTTCTCAGGTAGCCTTTTAAAATGATATCAGATTAGTAAACAGAATGTGCCTTTGGAACGTTGGATGAATGGTTGCTGATAATGGGCAATGTAGATATTGCATTAAAGATCAGCCACCACTCAGATCAGCTGGTATTCTGTCTATAATGGAGTGGAATGGAAATTTCTAAGTGACCCCAAACTTTTGACTGGTAGTGTAAACCTGTTTATATATATATATATATATATATATATATATATATATATATATATATATATATATATATATATATATATATATATATGTAATGAAATTACAGTCATAATAGCATAATTAAGCACTACAAATGACTGAGCTGCCAGAAATATATAATAAATTCAATATTTTACTATGAAGCTGACCTATTGCGTGATGTTAAGGTAGAGACACTTGTACAGTCTTGTTTCATTCAAAAAAGAACCTTCTCCAGCAGCGATGTGGGGAACGGCTCTCTATTCTTGCCTCAGCCATCGTCTTTGTGTTGAGGACACAGCAGCTAGGACGTCTGCTCATGCTGACAGAACAGATCACATCACACCCATACTCCTAACCTCACGGGTTACCTGTTGGTCTTATGATTTTTCAAGCACAGGTTTTTATTTCTGACCTTTTAACCCTTTAAGACAAAGTGTAACCTTTGCAGAAAACATGCCTGCTGCCTGCAGGGAACATCATTAGCAGCATCCACATTACTTCATAAGGCCTACTTCAACAGACACTTGTTCAATGTAATGTTTTTTCCCAAAGCAGGGCTCTAGAGTGCGACCATTTTGGTCGCTCATGCGACCAAAATTTGTAAGGGTGCGACTAAGATTTTTCCTAGGTTGCACCAGTGCACCTAACGTCCTTGCAGCCGCTGCCTCTCCACTAACGAAGCAATGTCGTTTATATCGATATGGTTTAGTGTTGTGTTACGTGACCCATTTCTTCTGTAAAGCCGTGCCTGTGTTTGGATCTCTCTCCGCGGAGCCCCGCCCCCATACACTCACACACCCCTGCAGCAGTTTGGACCGGCGGCGCTGTGTCAGACAGACACAGTCTAAACTGCGGACATTTGTCAACATTTGTAATTGTTATTAACACAGCTATATATTGTTAAGTATGAGAGGGAAACCTGTATTGGTACCAGTGTTTACGCTGGTAACGCTCTGTTATTAAGGCCGCCACGGCAAAAAACACATTAGAAGTTATTAAATGCAACTAACTTCAGTTCGTTGAGTAATAGCGTGAGATGGAGCCTGCTGGACTTGGGCGAGAGATGTGACCCATGGCCAGAATATCATAGTTCATAAAAATGTAGCTCAGTGACGATACAGACATTTCATAGCCTACACAAGACGTGTAATGCCGCTGACCTGCCAAAGCGCATTCGACCCGTGCTGGACCCATTCATAATGAGTAGCGTACGCTTCAGTCCATCGCACTTCCTTCTCCCTCTGTTTTTTTTTTATTTATTTTTTTTAAGATTTCGGCCTTTATTTTGATAGGAAAGCTGAAGACATGAAAGAGAGAGAGAGAGGGGGGAATGACATGCAGGAGAGGGCCGCAGGTCGGAGTCGAACCTCTATATATACCAACTGAGCTATTCAGGCATCCTCTCTCTCTTTTAATCAGTCTGTTAATGTTGTTGAAAACAAGTGAAGGACCTTTCTCAAAGATATACATATATTTTTTAATATATCCTAAACTATTTATTTCAGATAACTTTCTGAATGTGTTGCAGCTGTATATTTTCAAACTGGTAAAGGAAACCCTGTCTTTGCATTTTATTTTAATCACAATCTGTTTTAATAAAAGAGCTTGTGAAAAGTGGCTTTGACTTAAAACTGAACATTTAGCCCACTTGGTAAAAAAATACAGAGCTATATATTGTGTATCCCCATTCAGCGTTAACGGCGACGCGAGGAAAAATTTGGGTGCACATAAATTTTGTGCTGGTGCACCTAAATAAAAAAGTTAGGCGCACCAGTGCAACCAAGGCAAAAAGTTAGTCTGGAGCCCTGTAAAGGTTGGTTTTGTCTTACGATGTCCTCTTTTGTGTGCAACCTTGTTTCTGTTCTTTGATTTGAAGCACGTTGTAACTCTACAAATGTCATACAAAAACACCTACGATGGTCATAATGTTGCTGACCGATGTAAGGATCACACAAGGACAGTGTTTAGAGTCTGAGATCAAACTTCATTTACACTACAGTTAATAGTATCTCTAATGCATGGGGTATACAGTGTTTCCTCTATGCTGACCCTGCAGTGGCGGCCCGCCACGGCGGGGGGTTGTTGTTCTGACAGACCTGCACTCACTGCTAAAAAAAAATCCTAAAGGAAACACTGGGTACATAGTTAAATAGTCCTGGTTAGCATGGGTAAGACAACCAGGGTACATGCTGAATGAGTGCATGACACGCCCCATTTGCTTAGCATATAGCTTATAGCGATCATTTTCAGACTCTTTTAGCCATGCTAGCGACATGGCTCTATGGATCGCAATGTTGGTCTGTCAGTCTGTCCACCACTTTAAATCCAGAATTGTCAGAATGTCCAATGAATTGCCATTAATTGTGTTACATACATTTATGTTCCTCTAAGGATGAATTGTAATCACGTTGTTGATCCTCTGACTTTTCATCTAGCGCCATCATCTGGTCAACATTTAGATTTGTCCAACAAATCAGTTTGTGTTTATGACCAATACTTGCAAAACTGATATCTGCATCAACCTGAGCTGTATTATGTGTTCTGTGCTAATTAGCAAGTGTTAGCATGCTAACACATTAAGATGGTTAACATGGTGAACAGTAGGCTATCTGCTAAACATTAGCATTTTAGTGTTGTCAATGTGGGCATGTTAGCATGCTGATAAAGATTTTGGTATCGGAAGAGTTCTGGTTTACGTTTTCAGTCCGAGTAGGATTGACCAATCATGTTTGAGTGGGCTTTGGTTGCATGCAGGTAAACAGTCCATGTGGAGAGGAAAAGACGTGGGACGCATTGGCTGAAATGCAATTGCTATCGGCTATCGTTTGACTGTCATTTATCTTTTTATTAGCTTTTTTTAATTATCTGCATTCATATGCAGATGTCTGTTTATAGAAATAAGTCTAGACCTAAAACAAAGTACCGAATAAAGATACAAAGTATCAGCTCGGACTGTAAACAATGACCAACGCACGGAAGAGGAAGTGGACGGACTGCTGGCTGCGCCGAAACCGAAATATTGCCCCCAGAGGCTAAATCGTGGTCAGACCGATAACCGATGGGTTCTAAATTTGTTATGCTAATGTTAGCATTTAGCTCAAAGCAGTGCTGTGCTACAGCCTCACAGAGCTGTTAGCTTGGCTGCAGACTCCTAGTCTTGGTACCATTTGGAACCTGCAATATTAAATGGTAGTGACAATAATCTGTGTTTCTTTGAGGGTGTAGCGCTGAAATACACAAAACTCAATTCATTTCAACTCCTGTGAGCTCATTAAAAGCACATTTCCTGACTGCTTGCTGGATGATTAATAACGCTTGACAACACTTGGTCGTCACTGTAGCAGTAGCAGCTAATATTTCTCACCGTGGGTTTGATTTCCATCAGTGACATGTTTACTGTCACTCACTTTTATTTATAGCTGGCAGCAAGGTTTCATCAGTTACATGTGTTAGCAGGTTGGATGTCAGTGCACAGTTCAGTGTGTCTGACTCCCAGTCCGTCTGCTGCTCCCATCCCTCCACCCCGGCAGATGTGCTTGTCTCTTCAGGGAGCCTTACCTTTAGCTCTGCCTTTGAACACTGATAGGATTAGGAGTGTTGAGGCTTAGCACAGAGTCCTCGCCGCTTCGCCATCTAACCCAATCAACTCTGAGTGCAGCAGAGATGAGAGGAAGCGCTACCATGCCAACACCTTTGTCCACACGCTTTTATGCTGTATTCACATACATATACAAAAAATATGATATGCATTCACACTCAGCATGCTGAGAGCACATCGGAGTGTTTTTGTCTGTGAAATCAATGTTTTGCTTCATCTACGTAGACATAATGACTAAAGATAAACATAATGTGTTTAAACTGAAATATTTATGAACATAAATATTGTGTTTGATTCACAAAGCCAATGCCAATATAATGTTATTTGTCTGTGGAGTGATATACGGCTCATGTGGCATAATAACAGTATTAGATGATTTGGATTTGAATAGTGTATTGGCGTTTTTCCATTCCATGGTACCTGCTCGACTCGCCTTGACTCTACTCGCCTTTTTTGGGTTTCCATTATCAAAAAAAGTCCCTGGTACCTGCTAACAGGTACTTTTTTTAGTATCACCTCCGTGGAGGTTCCAAGGGAGCTGAGGCGATACCAAAAGGTGACGTGAAAATCTGCAGACTGCTGATTGGTCGGAGAGAATCGTCACTAATCACTGCGTCATCACTGCTAGTGACAGACTGGGGGGTGTCCTGAACAAACCCGCCATTTTTAAATAGTTTAGCCAGCGGTGTTTTTTTTTTTGCTGCCTCCAGCTTCTTTAGAAACTAAATTTGTCTTCTGGCTGTGGCAACAGAATCAAAAACAACACACCTTCCACGTTCTGTGTGTGTGTCGCGTTAGGTCACGACAGTTTCCTGCGGCATCACTATGACAACCAGCCACGCTCGCCTCGCGCATGAGGCTGTACTAAATCTGCAATGGAAAAAGGAGGACGGGGCACCGCGGCCGAGTCGAGTCGAGCTGGTACTATGGTTCTGTTATGTTAGATATGAAATTCAAACGTTTTATGGCTAAAAATTCACATTTAGCCTCAAGCCTGAAAATGTTGATGTTGTCCCACATGTCATGATTTAAATGTTATATGCTGTCAGTCTTTATACCAGGCCAAACATTGAAGTATTACCTATGCAGTCTGTCTGGATTCAGGAGGATCAGGTGTGTTCAGTAGAACTGCCCAAAGTGAAGAGAAATACATATTCCACTGTTAAACCCTCTTTTTCTTAGCATTGTACCTCCCTCAGCATAACAAACAAAAGGTACCAAATTCACAATTTAGACTTTTGTAGTCTAGTGTGATTATAATGGCATTTGTGGTCAAAGTACTGCATTCATGCCAGCTATGAGGAGATTTTATAGAAATTACCTAGGTGCTAGACGGAAATGATATCAAAGAGTGACGGCGATGGCAGTGGGATGTGTGAAGTACTGTCGGGCTGCAACTAACCATTATTTTCATTGTTGATTAATCCGCTGATTATTTTCATGATTAATCGATTAGTTGTTTGGTCTACAAAAAATTGTCAGAAAATTGTGAAAAATGTGCTGGAGCTTGTTGCAGGAAACAGTCAGCTGGTATTCAAACTTCTGGGCAGTTAGGTGGTTGTGTTTCATTTTTTACCCTCACAGTGTCTTAAAGGACAATTCCGGCACAAAATGAACCTAGGGGTTAATAACATATGTGTATCGAGTCGAACATTCTCTGGGATCTGTTTTACTGCTAATCGAATGTGTCTCTAGCTTTTAACAAGCTACCGCAAAACCGGTGGTTACCTGCTAACGCTAGCTTTCCATCAGGGCACTTGGTAAATCACTATTTTATACCACTAACAAGGCTCAAAATATCACCACACTTCAACAGTAGCATAATGAGGGTCCCTAAATGTTAACCGAAGCATTGAGAACTTTGTAAGTGTACAGACAGTTTATTAAAAAGATAGATCATAAAGACAGTAGCGTTCGTGTTTACATTCGGGCGCCATCTTAGAAAACAGTCATGAGCAGTCGAATCACGAATGCTGTGTTTGAGCTACACATATGTTATTAACCCCTAGGTTCATTTGCGCCAGAATTGTCCTTTAAATGTTCTTGTGGCAGCTTTAAAGGCAGTGCTGTACGGAACTCCTCAAAACAGACTGACAAGTCTGAACACCAGTTTATACCTACGAAAAGTAATGCACTATTTCATTTGAATACCACCTACGTCGATCAGTGTTTCCCAAAGCCAAGATGACGTCCTCAAATGTCTTGTTTTGTTCACAGCGCAAATATATTCAGTTTCCTGTCACAGAGGAGAGAAGAAACTAGAACATATTCACATTTAAGAAGCTGGCGTTACACGGCTAAGCTAACCTGGGCTCGTTGAACACAGAAACACAGCTACTAAAGGTTAACCTAGCTCGTAACACAGATTATATTGTCTCCTCTCCCTGCATGTTTAACGTCAGAATGAGACTAAGCTGGCCTGGATGAGTGTATACTTTCCTACCTATGTGTTAAACTGACTCACCCAGCTGCTGTTTCAGTTTGCGTCTGAAGATGGCTGCTGGCGTCGGTCTCTCCTGCCATTGGGAGGCCGCCGCTCCGCGTTGTCTTGTGGGAAAACAAGAATAGTCTTTCAGCGTCTTTGTCTTCAGTAGTGTTCTGCGTGTGGTAGCGCGTGGTTTGCAGCCGTCAGCCTGTCGCGTGCTGTCCCCTTCCTGAAACAATTTCCTGAATGAATTTTATCTACCACCTGCCAGTCAGGCTGGGTTAAATCAGTCACACAAACAAGCCCACTCATGTCACCTGTCAGTACTGACCCTATCGCCGCTAACTACATTCACTGAAAGACCTGTCTTAACACTGGAATCAGAGAACTTGAAAATGACTCAAAAAGATTAATTGATTATTAAAATAGTAATTGATTAATCGATTAATCTTTACAGCCGTAGTGTGAAGATTTCCATGCATTCAGAGCAGCAAGAGGATCAAATCAGACAGTGTTGAGGCTGTAGTGTGATCAATGTCACTAATTGTGTATATTGCCGTTAATGTCGTAACGTCTGGTTGTATGTCAGTGATGGGGGGTGTAGTAGGAAAATGATATTCTCTGCAGCAGCAGCAGTGATTACAGCATAAAGATAGCTGCATTCTATTACTGTTTTCACATGGTATAGCCATCTGACCCAAACGCCTCTGCAGGCCACACCAGCTACTTGCAACCATATAATTACGTGGTACAATTGCTATTATTATACAGTGATACATATTTCATACAATATGCCAGGGACTTTCATCATGACATTCAGTATGAGCCACGCCTCGCTCCTGAACTCAGTCCCTGTTCTGGCTCCTCACTTCAGACGCTGTACAGTCAACACAGTCACTTTATGTTTATCGGAAAAATTATTCATGACAACCACAGAATCCACTGTACACGGTGATACCATCAGTTAACAGAAGAGCCAGAGAGCATAGATAGTGTGTTGTGATTTTTATGAGTCTGATTTACTGAAGAAGAAAAAGACTGGAAAGTTAAACGTGGTATCATGACATATGTTGTACTTGTTTAGCTATAATATGCTTCGTATCACTTTCTCAAGTAAAAATATCATTGCCACACTGTAAAAAACTACTCCATGAGAGTAAAAGTCCTGCATTCCAAATTTGACTTGCATAGTATGAGCAAAATGTACATAAAGTCTCAAAAGTGTAAGTCATTGTTATAGTGTAATGTTAGTGATTGTTATTAGTTGCATTTTCTGTCTGTCAGTTTCTTTTTTTCAGCAGCGTGGTTCTGTATTTGGTTGTAGTACCTTGAACTTTACGTATTGTAAGTACTGTACATAAATAAATGTACTTAGTCACTTAACACCACTATTAAGCTATTACTCTACCTTCCTTTTTTTATTTGACTTTTGAATTTTAACAAAAAGTGACACAACATAGTGAACAAAGTGAACATAGCATGGTGGAACTGAAACGTCACTTCCTTACCCACACGCAAACCAACCCAGTACAGGTCCAAAACAGACGGGGAGAAACAATACAGACCAATGCACACTGACAAACACACACCAGTAAGGACACACAACATCCAAAAGATAAAAGTAAAAAAGATAAAAGAGATAAAGAGGAGAGAATTGCAGCAGTCCAGAAGGAGCTCAGTCCTCCAAGTCAGGAGATAAGCTGAGGGAGTCAACGAGTTCTAGGAAAGGGCTCCACGTCCTCAGGAATGTCAAGATAGAGCCTTTCAAAGAAGATCCAAGCCTCTCAAGCTCCAAACTGTCGAGCACCTCCTCAACCCAACGGTCGTGTGCAGGGGGGGGGGGGGGGGGGGAAAAGCCCCCAGCTGAGCCAGATCAGTCCCTGTGCTAGCAGAGATGCAAACGCTAGGGCCCGCCCCAACGCAACAGGGAGGTCAGCGCCAGGGGAAACTCCAAAAATGGCTGACAAAGGGCCAGGGGGGACAATGTGCTCATAGGCTCCACTCATGGTGTCAAAAATGCTCGTCCAAAAAGCTGTTAATCTAGGGCAAGACCAGAACACATGAGCATCTACCTTCCTTTCAGTCATTTAGCTGACGCTGTTATCCAAAACAACTTCCTATTTTTAACTTTTAACTTGTGTTATATTTGTTGAATTATGATGTGGAAAATAAGTTTCCCTATACAAGAAAATGTGTGTTTACAATGTTTTTCTACTTTGCCAAAAAATGTATACTTACTACATGGATTTCCCAGTCAGGACCCACATTGGATCAATGGCTGGAGCAGATAATAGACTTGTTGCCCATTGAACAAATTACAAGTAAATGGCATTCAAGACTGCAAGATTTCTTATCCACATGGTCCTTAGTACTGAATTATATAAAGACTATAAAATGATGAATTCACATTGAATAATGGATAACCCACAGACTGTGGTAGCGTAGGATTATTATTATTATTATTATTATTATTATTATTATTTCTTTCCCTTTTTTTTCTTTTTTTTTGTGTGTGGTTGTGTTTTTGTGAGTATGTCTTGTATGTATTGTATGTTTAGTGTTTAGTTTTTGTGTGTTAAATTGTGAAAAAAAAAAAAAAAAAAATGCTCGTCCAAAAAGCTGTTAATCTAGGGCAAGACCAGAACACATGAGCATCTACCTTCCTTTTTTACATTACATTACATGTCATTTAGCTGACGCTGTTATCCAAAACAACTTCCTATTTTTAACTTTTTATCTGGTGATTAAAAAGTACTGGTCATAACACCTGCATTGCAGTCACTAGTGTATGTACAATGGAGTATAGTGAACTTTATACTTGTGGCCTTAAGGTGAAATTGGTACAACATCCTCTGAGTGTCAGGTCAGGTTTTCTTTTTGAGCACTTGATGCGTCTGCTCATAGAGTAAAGGCTTCTCCTTTAGCTTCTATCTGTCACTTCCAATGTCACAGTTACATGAACATGCAGATAAACAGCACTTTTATCCCACATAAAAAACAATAAAAAAGAACTTCAAAAAAAAGTGGAACCATAAACCTGTATCCAAGCTGCAGTCTAAAAGCATGATGTCATAAGACTCTTCTGTGATACAGACCGTCTGACATTTCTATCTTTGGTCTAAGTCGTCACTCCTGGCCCTCTGCCAACACAGAGCTGACACCGAGCAAATTGGTATTTTTTCCGTAAACAATTCCTCACAGTTCGGAGATTTAGCTTTATCAGAGACGGACGTCCCTTTGAATAATCCGTCCACAGTAGCTCTTTGATTGCTTGTCATGAATACCCAAGGGACTGTTTCTCCTCTGTTTTCTCACTGTCTCTTGAAGCCTATACTCAGCAAATATCCCCGACACACTGATTTAATAGTTCGATCCTGTGTTTTTTTTGTTTCGTTTTTTTCAACTCAGTGACTGTAGATCCACTGTGGAGAATAAAAGGGGAATTTCTATTGCACTGAGGCTGGAGGGGATATCAGAGACCAAACAGCAAAATACCCATTTCCTCTGGGGACAGTGAACTTTGCTTGTCACTTCCCGCCTCCGAGAGCTCTTTTGTTTGTTTTTGAAACCCCCACGCCCACATGCTCTCTCTCTGGGATCGCTAATTAGGATATGCAGTGTCTTCTGTAAGAAGGAAAGACAGGATGTTATCAGAGGATGCTGAGAGCGCCCCACTACGTTATGGTGATGTGATTGATGTTCGGTTGAACAACTGATTGAATGTTTATCAGTCAGCTCATTACCCTGTGTGTTTGTCACGAGGCTGCAGCAACACATATTAGCAGGTTAGCGCTTCTTGGTTTATCCTAGGCCTGAGATTGTCCTGTTTTCACCTCTAAAAGATATAAACCTGAGAAGTAAGGGTCAAATGTCTCATGTCACAGCTAAGAAAGACAGATTGTAGCACCACATTCAGAGAACTTTTACATGTGCTGGATAAAAAAACAAACAGCTAGAGGTATTATCAGACAAAATAGCTGCACACTGTACCGATAGCTCCCAGCAAATAGCATTTAGCAGAGCAACGTTTCCATTACCCTGGAATTCCAGCAGGCGCGGATGTGCTGCGTTGTGGTTGCGCAGTGGTTTTGTTCCGTCGTCCGCCAATGCGTCATACCACACCAGGAGCATCTCAGAAGTGGAGTGTTTTGCCTGCCCGACTCACACGTTTTTGTTTTGGTCATTTTTTTTCCTGGATATTTGTGCTGCTACCATAAAAGTAGCTAGTCTACATAGTTTAATGGTTTCTTCCATTTAGACCAGTTATGAATGACACGGATCGTGTCTCACTTTCTGTAAAAAAGCACATTTTCCAAAATTACTGAGCGGCACCATAAGACCTCATAGGACAGTTACGTCTCCATTAATTAATGACCAATATTTCAAACCTAATTGTTGCAAGATTTCAACAGCATACTTTATTTGCCCTCCAGAATTCACTGGTAATCCTCTTTACTATGCCTGATCCTTGTGTAAGGATAACAGTTAGTGTGTGTGTGTGTGTGTGTGTGTGTGTGTGTGTGTGTGTGTGTGTGGGTGTGTGGGTGTGTGTGTGTGTGGGTGTGTGCGTGTGCATGCAAGTTTGTGTGTGTGTGTGTGTGTGTGCATGCGCGTGTGTGTGCATGCAATTTTGTGTGTGTGTGTGTGTGTTTAATGTGAATGTGGCAACATATTAACTAAAGAGCGTCACTAAAGTGTTGTGACACGGTGTGTGGGAAAGCCACTACACCTTCTGAGAAAAATGTAATCCGGCCTGTCTGACGCTCTGTGTCATGGTCATTTTACAACCCGTCCATTTTTTTAGTGCTCATCATCATTGTCTCCATGTGCAGTCCACCAGTGATGATGTAATCCAGAAAACACACACTGCCGTGTGTCTCTTGAATCACAGCAACATGCGATCACATTCCAAATCACGTTCTTCCCTCACAAATTAGCATGTTCTGTTGTCCGGCATCTTCAATTAGCATTGCTACACAGCAGACAACCCCTCCCTCCCAATCCTATATACGTTATCAGTCTTTGTGTCCAAACAAGATGAATGCTACTCCCTCTCTCCCTGCACAGCTCTTATCTTTGATTCCAAGCATCGTCCTCCTCTCTCCTTCCGTGCAAGACCAGGCTCTTAATTATGGAGAAACCCATTTTCAACACCAAAGACTTCGATCTTGAAAGATGTGTAACACCTAATAAAGCACTTAGAAGAAGGCCGAAGCTCTAAATCTTAATAAGAGGAAGCTGTCAGAAACTAAATAAGCAATCAAACGTGTTAGAACCCGACTATGATGAGAAAAGTGTGTCTCTACTGTACACTGACACACCTGATTTCCTAATTAGACAGGAGGATTAATTATACACACTAGAGCTTAGCATCCAAACATCAACATCTGCTCTCGCTGGTTCTGAGCGAATGCAGCGTGTGCATTGCACCATGGGAGGACCAAATGGCGTCATTATGGACCTTGTCCGCTCCTTCAGTGCCAGAAAAACTGCTTTCATCTCCCCAAAAAACCAAGTCCTTGTTCCGCTCTTGTGTCTTTTAAAGTGCTCCACTGTCCCCCCACACACACACACACCCCCGAGGCTCGCTTGACTTCCCGCGCCTCTCTAATACTTTTTTGTGATTAAAGCGTTTTGTCAGAGAATCGGTTGAGTTGAAAATGAGAATTAATGTAATGATCGCCACATCTAATCAGTTTAATTTCAGCCTAGCTTTGTGTTTCTCGCTCTCAGAGCTCTGTGCTCAGCTGGCAGCAGCACACTTGCATTATGGGTCGAGTGTGATGCCAGCATAACAACTAAACGCATACACAACATGTTAGAAATTAAGGGCGTAAGTTTTGTTTAAACTTTGGGGTGGACACATTGGAACTGGGGGGTCTGGGGGTCCTCCCAAATAACATTTTCAGCATCAAACATGTAATTTACGGCATTGTGGTGAATTTGTGCAACAATTTGTGCCTTTTCTGCACAAATGTCTTTATTTACGTAAAGGAAATTATTATTATTATTCTCCTGCATTGTTCACTTCATTGTTGTATTGAATGGTTATTTTTTGGCTCTTTGTTTTCATAATTTTTGAGGGGGACAAATTTACCTTTTCTAAATATTGGGGGGCATATCCCCTGCATCCCACCCAAAATCTACGCCTGTGTTAGAAATACCCAACATCTCAAAGTACACACGGTTGTTCAGTCATCCATTCACGTAGCTTTTATACACAGTGATCACATAGCTGTCCTTACTTCACTCATGTGCAACACAATCCCATCTCTCCTGGTTTCACTTAAGCGCCTGTCAACCTCCCACCATGGGAGCACATCTCTTTAATGCCATCCACTCACACACACACACACACACACACACACACACCATCAGCCACTGGAGACAGCGCATCTCCGTCCATCTTCTTGACAGAGTCACGTCATAACCATAATGTTTGCCATCGTTTGATTAAAGTGGAGAAATGATACCCTGACTCCCAGATTGAAGCCTGGTGGGTTTATATGTCAACGTGTGTGTGTGTGTGTGTGTGTGTGTGTGTGTGTGTGTCTTTAGCAGGAAATAGTTTACCCTGAGTAAACGACATAGCAATAAAAGAGTTACAGTGTGTGCGTGTGTGCATGTGTGCGCGTGTGTGTGTGTGCGTGCAATCGTGTGTGTGCGTGTGTGCGTGTCTCACACGCACATACACCGCTGTAGAAGTAGTTGTAGTAGTAGTAGTAGGAGGAGGGGCGTATGGTGCAATAATCCTGGGCTGAATTCCCAATGATCCAACAGTGTCCTGAGCTGATCATGTCACCTGTCATCTGTCCATATCGTCCAGATTGATGTCCACAGCTGTCCGTGACTCCCTGGACAAATCATATGCCTTTACTGTCTCCTTGTGCTTTCTGTGTGCTGTTGACAGTTCTCTGTTCCGCTGTTCAGATTTTGAATAAATGCAGGAAATGTTGCCTCACGCTTCTGCGTTTTTTTCAAAATGACACGCATTAACCCAGGGAGGCACCACAGTTACAGCTCAAACCAAAGTGGCATTATTTATCACTGATTGGTCCAGACCGGGCTTTGGTAGCGGATATGTTCAATCTTGCTTTGTTATTACTGCATGGATTCTGAATGAATTTGTGGAACATCTTCATAGCATATCAATAGAGTTGTTAGACTTGTTTGAGGCTGTGGTAGACATATATCCCAGCATGCATTTCACATCAACCAGAGCCAATTGCGAGGGGAACTTAAGCTTGACTTGCAACTGTCAATTTATTTCTTGTATCACCAAAACAAAATTATTTTTTTTTAGGTTAGAAATGAACTGTTAAGATTTGAAATTTGAAAATGTGGTTAATGTATCAAAATGATGTGTTCTTGAAAATTTGCTACCACAAGCCATGTCCATGGTCATCCCGTTGAGAACAGGCAAGCTCTTTGGTCATTTCTTGGAGGCACTGTTGTCTCCTTAGATTTTTAAACAACAACTTTTATAAGATAGCAGTAGGTCTCAGATGTTCTATAACCCGATTTCTCTGTGTGCCATGTAAACATCATATCCCCAATATGATCAAAAACGGGATAAGCCTCATAACCGGAATATTGTCCATGTTAACACACGTGATTTAAACAACATGCCATAGCTCTGTCCGTGGGTTAAGGGATACTCAGCGTCCATGGCAACCAGTTTATCTACAGATGGAGTCATGAAAATGAACACTGTGGTTAATAGTGGATGGGTTGTTGGTAAAATAAGGTATAATTAATGAGAGAATGAATACTGTGGACAGAGCAGAGAGCAGGACAGAGCTGCTGTCTGCTGCTGCTCCTGTGCACAGCCACGCATCCTTATCATTAGACATGTTCATGTCTCACAGAAAAAAAAATTACGCACAGTGCGCACAGGGTTACGGCTGCTGGCGCCACTGTACACCATAACTCATGGCTCAATTCAAACAGGATTACATGATTATTTGTCTCTCCCCATTCAGTACAGTACATCTTTTTTTTTCCTAAATAAGGTCCCATGGTGGTCCACCATAAGGGGAGCGCCTTCACCTCTTTATTGCATTTCTTAGAAATTAGCAAGTATAATAAATAATTGTTTATTTTTGGGACAATAAATTTACAGTAATCTGCAATTTCTTATGGCATTAGCTTTTGATCCGTTGTAATGTTTGCTAATAGTATTACTACCAGTAAGTGAAGTCAGTGAGCCTGTATTCAAATGTGGGAGTAGTCAGCCAGTGGGGAGTGTGTTAAAGGCTGCTGGTGTCTCTGTGGGGGCTACTTCCTGACTGACCCCGACTACTAGACTTCACTTTAACGCTACCTACCAAGACAAACAGGCTAATCCTGGAAGAAAGCTCCATCACAGCGCTATCAGCGGGCCCAGCTTTTTCCTCCCTGTCATCATCCATACAATACAGAGGAAGTGTATGTGTGTGTGTGTGTGTGTGTGTGTGTGTGTGTGTGTGTGTGTGTGTGTGTGTGTGTGTGTGTTCTTGTTTAACTATATTTGTGGGGTCCAAAAACCAGGAATACAGTATACTTGTGGGGTCCAGACAGCTTAAAGGGCTGTTTGAGGGTTAAGACTTGGTTTTAGGATTAGGGATAGAATTACGTTATGGTTAAGGTTAGGGTAAGGGGCTATGGAATGCATTATGTCAATGACGGGTCCCCACAAAGATAGTGCCACGCACTTGTGTGTGTGTGTGTGTGTGGTGTGGTGTATGTGTATGTGTGTGTGTGTGTGTGTGTGTGTGTGTGTGTGTGGTGTGAGGCTGTCTTAAATTTTTTTGTAGATTATGTGAACTTTTGCTTCTTTTTTGCATAAAGATTGTCCCATCCCACTTCTAATCAACGAAAGCAGAACAGTTTTAGACTTTTAGACAGTTTTAGAAGTGCAGACTACTCGTTTTCATATTTGGTAGCCTAGAACACGCACACAGGTTGGAAGTAAGAGGGCTGCAACAACTTGGGATGGCCAAAAAGAGGGCTAAACAGCTCGCAAAGTACTGTGCCATATCTGCTATTATTGGCAGCCGCCACATATGGCGGAGACGATGCTACTTAAGAACTGAGTATTGTGCTTATTAAGTGATATTGTGAAGACCTGCTGCATGCCACTGGTCCATGAGTTTGCGTATGTATTGTACTACCTCCGTAACATTTGTGTCCCTGTATCATTTTCTTCATGTGGACATAAATAAATGGTTAAAATGTGTGTGTGTGTGCGTTTGTGTGTGTGTGTGTGTGTGTGTGTGTGTGTGTGTGTGTGTGTGTGCGTGTGTGTGTGTGTGTGTGGTGTGAGTCTTTAATTTTTGTGAACTGTGAACTTTTGCTTCTAATTTTTTTTGCATAAAGATTGTCCCGTCCCACTTCTAATCAACGAAAGCAGAACAGTTTTAGACTTTTGCTGTTAAGTTCGAGCCATGGCTGCGGCATGACTTTTTTTGTGTGTCTAAAGCCGGATTTGATTTGAGGTGCCATTGTTTCCGTCAGCTGATAAGACCGATCGTGTTGGATGGAGGGAGTTGGCTTTTTATCAGCAGCATGTGCTCAATTAGAGCCTCAAGCTCTGTCGATTGACAGATCTTCAGTCATTGTGTCTCTCCAACTGTTCCCATGGTGTCTGGATCAGATGGAAGGCAGCTCCAATTAACCAAGGCGCTCTCTGTTCTTGCTAAAGGCTCAGCTGCTATCAGTAACCTGTACATCACACTGGCACATGAACACTGCTGCATAAGAACATGGGAACAGAGAAACTTCAGGAATATGCAGGAATGTGTCTGTTTCTCAGCAGAGATGAGCATGTTTGTCTGTTACAGCAGACATCATTGTAATGTAATTATGACTAAATTACAAGTAAGACATGGTTCATGTTAACACTATAATATGATTATGGTTTGTGTGATTATGAGTATATCTCCATGAGCAAATGATGTGTTAATTTGTCACACTCCTTTGTGTATGGTACACTAGCTCAGATAACATATGTATATTAGCTTTGTGTTTATGGTTGCGTTTGGTTTTGCTTTTGAAACAGGACAATTGAGGAGTGAGGAGGTTGGTATTTTTTCAGCTCATACTCTCATTCTAACACCTTTAATCCTGTGTTGGCGACAAATAATTATTATGTTTATTGTTAGCTGTAAGTTTTTGCTGGATGCCATGTTTGGTAGGTCACTAATTAAAAAGTGTTGCCTGTAGGATTATTATATCATTACTCAATAGAGTATGATAGCCTTAAAAAGATTTAAAACATTGTTTATAAGAATGGCCAATACTAATAATGAATGGGTCAGCCCTATGTTCCCACATTTCTAAGATTTTTCTTAAAATTAGGCCCTATGTTAGGGTTAGGGTTACATTCCATCTGTAGTCCATTGCTACTGGATAATGGTTGGGTGTAATTGGCTACCAAATTGGGAGAAAGGGGGATAAAATCTGATACAAATTTAGGATAAAGGAAATGTGGGAACATAGGGCCTAATTTTCAGTGAAAATGCTCACCATCTTCAAAACTAACTAACTTCACTACTATACAACTAACTATCAAACCGTGAGGCGCGTCCTCCCCGGGGGCTGAGATCTCAGGTAGAGATCCTGTGGGAGGTAAAAGGGACGGTGCATGCTGGTGTTGCAGAAAGTTAGTTATTATAACCTGGTCCTTTCTATTATGGTCTGCTGATTAAGCCTGCTTACCAACAGTGTTAGCAGCAGTAGCAGCGGCTGTGACACATGGAACAAAGGAAACTGACTCAGTGTCAGACTTTTAAAACCCCATGAGCAGAAAGGGCTGCATGCACAATATCAGAAAAATATCTAATTGCGATTATTTTGACTGATATTCTGATTATGCGATATGGTTCACGATAGAGGAGGGAATGAACATTTTTGTTTCATTATTCTCATTTTTATTGAAAAATGCTAACATTTCAAAAAGTTTAAATGATTATAGTGTGATTTGTGCGAGGATCTGTACTAAAGAAAGATGTTCTCCTTTAGTCTGTAGGATAGGATTTGTAGGCCGGGACGTCTCCGCGGCACCACAATACTTCATTCAGAATGGTTTGACACATTTTTTGCCTTTAACTGCTTATACTGCTCCATTGGGCTGTGATTATGGGGCGTGTTTCAACCGAACCAGGAAAGAAAAGGCCTCTGCACTCAATTGGATAGACCTCCAACCAATCAGAGCAACGGAGACAGACGTCACAGAAGCTGCAAGTCAAAGGCAGGCTTTACGTTACTGTTGATCATCTGTCCATCATCGTATAAAGCCCGCCCTGACAATTTGATTGGTCCAAACACCTCTGGTTCGTGCATAGTTGCTCCACAACGGATCAAGTCCAGACCGAACTTAACCTTAAATGTTGTGGCTAAATTTGGCTGGCATCCAGGCCAGGGTCAGAGTTAGGGCGTCGTCAAAGTCATTAGGATTCATCATCCTGGAACCATCAATGTTGTGTGCCAATCCATCTAGTTAGTAGATGTTGAGATATTGCACTGGATAAGTGGAAATCCTGACCTCCTGTGCAGGTGGCAGTGGCACTAGAGGACAAGTCAGGGATCAGAGTCAGTAGGATTGATCCACCAAATGCCCCAGAAGTCCCATCGATATCAAGATATTTCAGTCTGGGCCAAAGTTGGGGGCAGACCTGCTGCAGCACCAACCAATGAGAGCTGTGAAGCCGTGAAGTGCTGCAGTGAGCCTCTGATCCATTTTTCATTTGCCCGGCAGAATTATTGTTTACGAAAAATAAAAAAAATCATATCAGATGGGAAACATGGAAGAACAAACATCTGATTGACCAATGGCCAGTGGTGATGAAAACTTCATCCATGGCCAGTTTTCCCTCCCTGACAAACAGGCTGAGCATCTGCACCGCAGCCATGTTTCCCCACTCGCTCACTCCTGGTGACTTTAAACACAATCCTGTATTTTATAAACTAGTTAAACATGTATACAGCTTAATACAATGAAAATAAATCGAAGATTAAAGAAATTCTCAATATTAGTGTATGCCACAGGTACTGTAAGCAGTAATAAAGGCCACACATTGCATCGCCATATTAATATGTGTATGTGAACATTGTGACCCAGATAAATGCGGCACACACTGTCACACTATATGCATGGACAGCAGGACCTTCCACACAGTGACGGCGACTGTAAATATTCTAGGGCTGCAACTAACGATTATTTTCATCGTTGATTCATCTGTCGATTATTTTCTCGATTAATCCATTAGTTGTTTGGTCTATAAAATGTCAGAAAATGGTAAAAAAAAAAAAAAAAAAATGACGATCAGTGTCTCCCAAAGCCCAACATGACGTCCTCAAATGTCTTGTTTCATCTCAAGAAACAGAAACTTCAGTGAAGAAAATACAATATATTCACATTTAAGAAGCTGGAATCAGAGATTTTTGGGGACACAAACCGCTTAATCGATTATCAAAATAGTTGGGCAATTGATTTAATAGTTGACAACTCTACATATCACTCTGTACATTTTCAGTGTGCAGGATGAATTCAGACAGGAAAGCTTTGTATCAGCTGTCGAGGGAGCAAGTCCAGCGTTGGAGATGTGTATATGTGTGTGTGTATTGTAGGAAGATGGAAAAGCCATAAAAATAAACTTGTGCATGAACACACACGCAGACTTCCACAGCTACAAACACACGTACACACACACACACACACACACCCATACACACTCTGTTGACCCTCCTGGCCTCACACTATCTCTGTTCCCCCAATTAGGCAGATGCTTCCCTCTTCCTCTCGTCTCTCTCTCTCTCTCAGTGTATCCAGCTGATGAGTGGCTGGTAGTTTTGCAGCTCGAGGACAGAGACGACACACTCTTCTCTCTGAGAGTCCCACTGCTGTGTCTCTCTCTCTCCTTTAATTATACTGGAGAGAACGGCTATCGTACAGTTATCAGATGATGAGCTCTGCTCGGTCCCTTGCCCTGAGCCCTCTGTGTGAACGAGAAGCTGTGTGTGTGTGTGTGTGTGTGTGTGTGTGTGTGTGTGTGTTGGAGTGTTGTGCTGTTCGTGAGGACCAACTTTCTTCTTTCAACAGTAGTAGGATTCAGAAATAAAGTGAGCACTTTTTGGATTCTCACTGTAATGGGATTACTTTTGCATTATTTCTGTGTATGTGAAAAGTGAGTGGAGCATAGCTATTGTTGGGGAGGAGAGGAAGGTCACCAACTGGGAACTCATCTCAGTTCTGCCCCAGGGCCCCCTAGTGGTTTAATTCAAGCATGGTGCATAAATAGTTTGCATTTTCAAAGTTTTTTTCCTTTTCAATATTTATCCTTCATTTCCTTTTAAAGTGTGTCAGTATCGGACAGAGGTAGATACAAACGCTTCTGCCTAAAGTGGGATTTCGGAGCTCTAAATGATTTTAAAGCAGATCTCTATTTAGGCTTAATTTTGGCTTGTTACCAAATTAAATGTTATCCAACATACAGTATTGCCACCTGGGTATGTTTGCACTCTGTTGTTTCCTGTTTGTTTTTTTATTGTATCTATAGTAGGGGTGTGAATCTTCTCACGATTCAATTTGATTACGATTATCCTGTCAACGATTTAAATCCTCCCCAAAAGCCCCCCCACCCCCCATGTATAGCCAACAGATATTTGAACTCCTTCATTCCTTCTGTCATTAGGCTCTTAAATGCTGCTGATGGCAGCGACCTGTAACATGCAGAGCTTGGAATCCTGGGGAAGCATAATGCTTTGATTTATGTATTTATTACTTTACTTAAGTTGGATTATCGCTGTATATTTATTTAATTTAGCTGAATTTCTGCAACCTGTGTGTGCTTTGCTGCTCTTGCCTGGGTTTCCCATTCGATGACCTCCTGCTACTGACATGTTGGTTGATTGAATGATTGCGATGGTTTGTTTTTTATGTGACTGGTTGACTGCAAAATTGAATTTGCCTTTTAGGGATCAATAAAGTTGTTTGAATTGAATCCATTTGATATCACGATGCGTCACCTCCTCGATATTATATATTGATACACATGGTTTTCATCTACAAACTTAAGCAGTCATATCCAGGTCATGTCCAGGGCCGCATCGTGATGCATCGATGCAATGATTAAATTCAACACCTACTCTATAAGGCAGTGCTTGTGGGTTAATTCAATTCAATTTTATTTATAGTATCAAATCATAACAAGAATTATCTCAAGACCCTTTACAGATAAAATAGGTCTACACCATACTCTATAATGTACTAAGACGCAACAATTCCTGTAATTCCCCAAGAGAAAGCATTTAGTGCGACAGTGGTGAGGAAAAACTTCCTTTTAGGGAGAAACCTTGGACAGACCCAGACTCTTGGTAGGCGGTGTCTGACGGTGCCGGTTGGGGGTGTGATGAACAGTGGCAATAATAGTCACAATAAAGATAATGGAACAGTGACTAGAAATAGTAGTTGTAATAGTTCATGGCGTAGCAGGGCACTGCAGGGCATAGCAGGATGTAGCAGGGAATAGCAGGACGTAGCAGGACGTAGCAGGGCATAGCAGGACGTAGCAGGACGTAGCAGGGCATAGCAGGACGTAGCAGGGCATAGCAGGACGTAGCAGGGCAATGCAGAGCGTAGCAGGACGTAGCAGGGCATAGCAGGACGTAGCAGGGCATAGCAGGACGTAGCAGGACGTAGCAGGGCAATGCAGAGCGTAGCAGGACGTAGCAGGGCATAGCAGGACGTAGCAGGGCATAGCAGGACGTAGCAGGACGTAGCAGGGCACTGCAGAGCGTAGCAGGGCGCGGGGCAGGACCACGGTGACAGCTGCAACCGTGATTTAGGTGCCACCCTAATCCAAGGAAAACTGCTGGGTGAAAAAACATAAGGACTCTGGGGAATAAGCTCCCCAGAGCTAGGTTAGTTACTGTGTTCTGAATGTGTGCTATTAAATATTCACACACTGTATGTGCATGAAGGTAAAAGCATTGTCTTCATGTGTTCTAGCTGTGAATGTGTGATGTTAGGTGTGAATAAATAATTCAGTGCTTAATATTAACAAATAATTCGAAAAACGAGTTTTTGTTGTTGTTGCTCCTTCAATGTTTTTTGCCGTGGACATCCAGCCCCGGGACGTTCAACCCCGGTTTTTGTAAATAAAAGCACCTTCCCGTTTTGCAATTCAAGCCATCGTGTTATCTCATTTTAGTCAGATTCCCAATGCTTTCTTAGAGAAAAGACACACCAGCCCGATAATCGGGCGTCGGGCCGTCTGGCGAGGTCGGTGACTCGAGTCTGTTCGGTGTGTCCCGTGCCGTCGGCCGTCCGAGGAGCCGTCGGCATTCATTTGGGCCGACCTGACATGTTCAGTCGGGGACAGGGCAGTCAGGACTCACCCGGAAATGGGGAGCGGATGAGCCGCTCAAAATCTGACGAAAATCTTTTAAACTGACCTTTGTCAATCTGAAATGAAGACAGATTCAGCAACTGCACGGCCTATTTCTCGCTTAAAATGTTTTCAGAAACACGTTTCAGTGAACTATTTTAGTACAATATGAGATCGTATTCTGAACAAGCCGCCATGACAGTCTGGCTGTGAATTTCCGGAGAAAAAAGAACCACGTGACGCGTTCGTCCAATCAGCTGCCAGTTTTCATTTTCTGAAAACCGGCTGTTAATGACTGTTAATGGAAACAATACAGAGCAGCGCCGCCTGCTGCTATGGAGACGTATTACGTTTCGCGCACGCGCAGAGCGTACGCTCAAGTCGGCGTCGCCTCAGTGTGTTCTGAGGCATTTTTTGGACCTCGGGACCCGACTGATCAGTCCGACTGGCTTTTCTGCCGACGGTCGGCCGTCTGGTTGGTGTGTCAGGGCCCTTAAACAGTTTTCACCACATTAGTTTTGCGGTGCAGGATCAAGCCCAGTTCCTTGTGTGACTGGCCAGTAGAGGGGAACCGAAGAGCTGAAGTCATGGACTTTGTAGTCTATAGCCACGATGTTCCACTTCCGGGATTGCTCCGGTGCCGCCGGATGCATGTCTTTTCACCGATGTCCGTCCCCTTCCTCTTTCTTTGTGTTGGCGTTCGAACCTCCGGTAGATTTGTGAGGACTATGGTTAACTGCTCCTCAGATCTCTACAGGATAAATCAAGACAGCTAGCTAGACTATCTGTCCAATCTGAGTTTTCTGTTGCACGACTAAAACTACTTTTGAACGTACACATGTTCCACCAAAACAAGTTCCTTCCCGAGGCAATTTTGCAGAGGCTCCATCCTGCCGTGTAGACTAGCCAGACCCTCCTCCTCAGCTCTGTGGAGGAAGGTCTGGCAAAGCGATGCTAGGGACTTTGGGACGTTTTAAACGTGCAATACAAAAAATATTTTAATCATAAACCAACTAAACATTCACATTAATGTTCCCACTGTTAAAACCTCCTGTTCTCTTTCTGCTCCTAATTTTCACCTCGACCGTTACAGTAACAGTCACACAGCTAGTTATTTAGACTTAGTTTAGACCCATTTTTATCATTTTTTAAAGTAAGGTTCAAATCAAAACCATGCTTCATTTGATTAATTTAGGTGTATGGTTCAAATATGTTATAATAATGATTAACTATATTTTGTGAGCAGTTATACTAAGAACTTTTTAGAAATGGTAGTAGAAAACAATTTAACACCGGAAAAGATATTTTTGCAAAACAAACAACAAGATCCAGGTAGTAGCTTTATGTTACAGCCCTCACATAGCACCCACATAACTATTAGTCAGTGTCCTCATATTACATTTAGTTTACATATACAAACGTAGTAACAGACGTCATTTGCCATTTTTGCCAAGACAAATGTACAGTACATGCACATCTGACACCTCCTGCGACCCTTCCAAGGAAGGAAGTAGAGCCGCAGTTTACTGACGAGGCAAACAAGTACACTAATCTGTCAGTGAGAAATAATTCTCAAAATGTATTCCTGAGACTTCTAGAACACCTCAGTGCTGTCAGCTTCTTGGCGTACGGGTAAACATGAAACAGGTTTATGCAGACAACCATCTATTAACATTGCGGCATGCGTTTATTTTGATATTTCCTCCCACTTTGATGACAGAAGAACCACCAACCCAGATCAGATCTGGTGAAATGATATGCCCGTCCCGTGACCTGGTTCAGTAGTTTATCTTCATGCGAGAGCAAGGCATCCCGTCTCCACCCAGCCTCCAGGGACAGGACTCACTCGTCCTCCATGGGGACATCTTTGCAACACTGAACTAATTCTCCCTGCTGATCATCCAGATTATAACATCTCGTCCTCGTCTCTCGGCCTTTTATCGCTCTTGTTCTCATCCTGTCCTCTCTCCCTTAAATCAGGCTGTTCTACTTTTTATGAACAGACGTATTTGAAATTATGTAGAAAGAGCACGTCTTACCTACTGCTTTATCTACAGCGAGGCCTGTGGAAGTAAACAGGCTCAATCTCAAGTGTTTCCTGTAATTACACTATTTGCACATACAGAAACACACACACAAACACACACACACACACACACACACACACACACACACACACAGCAAACTATGTTCATCAACTGGCTCTGTTGTGCCTCCATAGAGCTCAAAGGAGCGCCAACCAACTCATGTGTACAATATACACTTGGCTCTGAGGCTCATACTCTCAACCCATGAATTAGATAACACTTTTTTTTCAACACTGATATGTTGCCTGGAGACCTATCCATACATTTACACTGAGTCCATAACTACATTATAACTGTACACACGATTGAGCTGTGCTTTCTTTCAGAACACTGAACTGAACACTGATGCGTGAATAATGTGTGGCCGTGTTTTCCAAAGAAACAGCTTGATTTTACTGTCGCTGTCAATAGCAATGAAAGTGTGTGTGTGTGTGTGTGTGTGTGTGTGTGTGTGTGTGTGTGTGTGTGCGTGCGTGCGTGTGCGTGTGCGTGTGCGTGTGTTATTTCCTGGCCTGTCAAACTGAATTGTTTTGGATACATTCTCTCCAACAGCTTTCATAAAATTTGAATACTGGAAACTTACTGTAGTACATAGCTATAAAGGCCATACAGCAGTAAAACTGCTACTATTGTTTTAACTTTTATCTTACCTACTTATTTTTTAATTTAGATTTTTTTCATACTTTATTGTGCCAATACATATCGTTAGCCCGGGAGATGTTTTAAACATGTTTTTAAACCCTTTACATTTAGTTTCAATTACTAAAACAGAAAACACACTGCACACGTGAAAAAAAAAGTACCAGCACAGATGTTACTATCATAGTGTGCTTATATATATATATATAAATATATATATATATATATATGCATTCATGTTTACATATGCAAAAACATGCACATAATCAAGAAGAGAAAAAGAAAATATGTACTGCGTACACATATTGTACTTTCATAGATTCATACATGCATACACGCATACATATACACCTTTAGCTAATGACATGACAACACGGTTGCTGGTTACAGTAACACAACACGTTTTAGGGCTTTGGTTTGTTCAAACCAATAAGCACCTGTGTACATATATGCATATTATATCAGGGGTTGGCTACTGTTTTTTTTTTTATAAAGTTTGGAAAGCACTGCTTTATAACCTACTGTTTCCAAATAGCCACTTCCGTACTGTAAGTCCTGGTACAAGTGCACACTCAAGTGCACACGTCTGAAGGCAGAAGGATGAATAAAAGCCACCTAACCATGAAACACCTTGTTAAATCCGACTTAGTGAAATTCCTCCATTATCTTTCAGTGAGACCATCCAGACCTCATTACTCCCTTAATTCTCTCTACAGTGAGCCAACTCGCTCCCATCTGCCCTGCCATCAGTCACCATGGAATATTTAAAGCCAATCGTCATGAAGCCTGCAGAGTGCATTTCAGAGCTGCCACGCTGGGAAAGATTAAGCCTCACTGACCAAATTAAGAGTGAAGAGTGAATGTTAGGAGTGTGATTTGTGTGGCCTTGTTCATCTCTCTATTTTATCCCTCCACTTTCTATCTCTCCATACATTCATTCGTATTTTTCTTCTGGTGGGGTGCACTCACATCGGGATCAGGGAGGATTTCTGTCAGGAAATCTTTTTAAAGCTGCACTTGGCGAGATTTGCATGGAGAAAAACACACCCGTCTAATCAGGCTAAATCATGAAGAGAGGCCCATCTACACTAATAAGGAGCTGAAGATTTGGCCCATTTTCCGAAAATGAAATGCTGGTGTCTGGGTGATCCCTTCTGGGAAGTCTTGTTTGTACACTACAGGTGACAAATTGCAGATTTAGAACAAAATGCCACATTGTTTTTTCCACAATAGTGAGTGAGCACCAAATCCATGCAAAGCTGGACTCATCAGCAACAACTGTACCTCTTAAAGGGATAGTTTGGATATTTTGAAGTGGGGTTGTATGAGGTACTTCTCCATACTCAGTGTGCTAGCTACAGTAGATGGTGGTCTGCACGCCCCCAGTTTGGAGAAACAGGTAGGAGTACAGATACGGAAGCTAAGAAATGTCCTGCTGTGGACGGGGGCACACAGCAAGCCCTTTCCGACGGGGAACTGAAGCAGTTACATGTATCATCGCTCTATGCTCTCTTCAAAGCCACCAGACTCCTTTGACAAAGAAACGTAATTGTGAAACGTAATAAACGAACTCTGGAGTTGCTGGTCTACCGCTGCCTCCATCGGGTAATTAGTTTGTGTTATTGTGTGACTTTTACTAACCCTTTTAAAGATCATAGTCACACAATAACCCAATCAAACTTTAAGTCCTGATCCTACAAAGACACTTGAAAGATGTTTTTTAGGAAATATGCTTATTTAAAGCTTATTCCCATTTTTTTGGCCAAGATTTAGATGAGAATATTGATCCCACTCTATCTGTTACGCCGCCTTCACACTGGCACTTGAAATCAGCGCCGTAATACGCAATACGCCCCCAGCGGACGTCGTACTACACCGTTGAAAAGCTTCGGAAGCGACTCACAAAAATGGCAGAGAGACTAGAACAACTGATAAGTGTCTGAATGTACGATTCTCTATGACCTCTCTTATACAGAAAAGTTGCCCAGGACGTTGACATGTCACGTCGGTTAAATGTGATATAGCGGTATAATGTCAATAGTTTGATGTCTGTTGCTAGCTAACTAATTAGCATTAGCAGGTTTGTTTATCAGTACCATAGCAACGCTGGAATTGTTAGTCGTATATGAAGCAACAGTCAGGAGACAGTTAGCTTAGCACAAAGACAGGGAGCAGGTCAAGATATAGCACATAACCCCCATAAAACCACAACTTTTCATTTTACATGTTGGTTTTTGTATGGATTATACTAAGAAGACATAGCATGTCAGTGAGCTTTAGACGTGTTGGAGGGTGGATTTCACTAGCGATGGACAGAGCCAGGCTAACTGTTTCCCCCTGCTTCCAGTCTTTATGCTAAGCTTAGCCAATAGGCTGCTGGCTCTAGCTTCATATTTAGTCATGGGAGTAGGTAGGGCTGGACGATTTTGGCTACAATCATAATCACGTTACCTCGATTACGATTATTGAACGATTATTTGAAAAAAAAATTCTTTTCTTATGCTGTAAATATGTTCACGGTTATTTTTTTCTATTGAAAGAGTGCATAATCCTATCTTTGTGATTCTAAAATAAGGAAACAACACACAGATAGCAATTAATGCTTATTTATTAAATATTTCAAACAACTTAACTGAAATCTACAACAGTAGATTTTACAATGAAATAAAAATGTCTTATAAAAAAGTAATTTAAGTTTTAATGTAAAAAAAAAAAAGTTTCCTAAAAATGTAGAAAATAAATAATAAATGTCCATCATAAGATTAACGGGAACCTGTGGTTAACTGTCTTTTCGGAGTTAAACTCCACAAGCGTGTCCTGCGGCTCGCCGGCCGTCTCTCACACACACACACACACACACACACACACACACACACACACACACACACACACACACGTCCACAGCACAGCAGGCAGAGGCGGGGTCTGTTCCGAGTATAATAAAGCCCCATCTGTGTTGAGCAAAACATTACGTGAATTACTACGAGAATGGTCGTGCATTTAATATAGGGAAAGTGCACAAGTATTAGCATCATTTGTTGTTGTTGTATGTGGCGCTAAGGTCTAGTGACGATGCTATAAAGACCGTTGCCGTGCTTGCGTCGCTCCCTTACCCCTCCTACCAGTCCCTATGGCACTTGGCCAGTGGGAATGCAAACGGGAAAAAAGATTTTGGGGGACAGTAGTTCTTAGAACTGCTTAGAAGTGTACTTTTCCTCTAAAAAGTACAAGTACTATCCGATCGGAAAGCACTTATGGTCGCAGACTGGACGGGGCGGAGTCACGTGACTACACACGCGGCTGCTGTAATATGTTTTAAGGGGAAAGTACATTAACACACAGTGGGCGGCCGCAGAAATATTAATAGGATTAAAAGACCGAAATAACCGACTTGGTAAAATTACGTCGGTTATAGGCTCTGAATTTCGGTTACGATTATTTTTCGATTAATCATCCAGCCCTAGGAGTAGGATCCATCTGGTCATTTAACTCTGAAAAGAAAGAAATAGGTGATTTTCCCAACATGTCAAACTCTTCATGTAATAAGCATTGCATTCATTCTAATTACACAAGTCCAAAAATGTAAACCCCTGTTGCTTTAAGAATACAAGTCTATGATTGTGTTGTGTTGTTTTTCTTATAATCGTCCTTTTCCCAGAGATTGTCATTTTATGTCGGTGCGTCCATTCTTCCATCCTTTCTCATCCTTCTCTCCCACACTTCCAGCAGTCACTCAGTGGAGTCTGTTACAGGCGTATACTGCAATCATCGGCGAGCTGCTCCACCTTGACTCATTGCATTTATGCTTTAGCCTCTTTCTGTCATCTCTGCATGTGCACTGATCCTAGCATCCATCCATCAGTCAACATCTCTCCAGACGAGAGGTCTGCTTCTCACTGCTACAGCAAGTCTTCTTAGGGTCTAAAGATTGAATGACACAATGAATCTCTTCGTCATCTCTTGGCCTTCCTTTCTCTTCCGTTAAAGCACCTTTCCTTCTTCCATTGTTCATCTTTTTTCATCCATCTCTTGCCTCACCTCTGTCTATATCGTATTTCCGTTTTCGCTTCATTGGCATGCCTCTTTATTAGAAACTAAGTTCCCAAAGGAGTATAGCAAACAAATTCTCTGTGTCTCATCACTGACACGTATCAGCTCCATCCGTCTCCTCAGTGACAGAGAAACCGATACCTACACCTACTCTCTGCTGAGATCTCTTTACCCGGTGCATTGTTGCAGTTCTAATTTCAGCGGTGCAGAGAAAGCATCAGAGGTGTTCATTAGAAATAACATCCATTTAAAAATTAATCTTACAGCTAGATTTTTTTTAACACATCTTATTTCTTATAACTTAGTTTTTGTCTGGAATCAGAACACATCTTGTTGATCTATATGCACATATAATATTAAAGCAGCTATATCAAATATTTTTATGATAACACTGTATAAAATGACAATATGAAACTAATGTGTAATGTGCATGGTGGCTCCCCTCAGCTTGATGTGGCTTTATAATGAGTTTCAGCTCATCGTTCAGCTGTCATGCTGCAACTTTACTGTGTTGGTTCACTCTCAGCGCTCTCATAGCAGCAGCAGGCAGCTGTTTTCAGCGGAAAAAGCTCTGAAAACCCACTTGTACGCTACCTGCTCACAGCTAACAGCAGACTGGCAGAGTTAGCAACTAGCTGGTGAGCATGGTGGAGCATTTAGCAGCTAACGAGACAGATATTTCCCTCAGGAGTTGGTGGAGACCAAAAACAGAGCTACAAGATATATATATATATATATATATATATATATATATATAATTTGTCATTTTTAAAGCTTTTTCATGCTGAATGACTTATTTCCAAGAAACTCTTTTTTTTGCATGATTCTTTGTAATAGAAACTCAGTTTTACAGATCTGTCGATGAAATCAACTAAACGATTAGTCGACAAAATCGTATGAGTGTTGGTCGACTAAGTAGACTACTTTAATCGAGGACGGCCCAAGTATAAAGCAACAGTTTGCCAACAATTCACCATATCAACTTAAGTAATAGGTTGCATTCACACCTTGTTTCCACAGCCCACAAGTTCAAGTGCACTTATTGGAGGTTTGAATATGAAAAGAAATGCCTAAAAGAAATGTTTTGTTCTGTAACAGGAGCTGTATATAAAAACTCAAATCCACAAAAGCTTAACAAGTTGTTTTGACAATTGCACCACACCACATCAATCTGTCTTTCTTTCTTTAGCTGATAGCTTGCATTGTGACTTTAAAGCAGTGCTAGGGAACTTAGCAAGTTGGTGACCCCAAATGGCAGCAAGCATGAGGTAACTGTTTGAATACTGAGGACTTCAATACCCAGAAGTCATGTACCATGACATTAGTCGACCACGTTTCTTCTTTGTAGTGTCTAGCTGGTGGAGATATAGTAAAGAGGTTCAGCTATGGCTGATGAGTCTGCTTCACACTATAGGATTGGACTTTGCACTTACATTTGATTGCATCACTTCCTGTGCGTGGAGAAATATTCTTATTAGTGACAATTGTGGCACCCAAACAATGGCACCAATTAGGGTGAGTAGGATAGAAGGTCTTTCTACATTCCCTGCTGCAGTGCTGTGTAGTGGAAGAAGAGTGTTTGTGCATGTAAGTGGATGTCATTAGCTTGATTCCAATCTGTTTGCATTATCATTCACACGCAGGTCATGTCAATCACACACAACAGCACACACAGAAATCCTATATATTTCTTTTTAAAAATGTGCCACATTTCTGCATTGCATGCTTTCTGAGGAACACACACATACACACTGATAGCTGGCAGCTCTGTGAGACTGATCAGAATTGACTCAGGTACACATTCTCTCAATGTGGGAATCATTAAAAGGAATATTTGAGGAGAAAAGTCTGGAAGAAAAAGAGAAACCCTGCCTAGAGGAGAGGTCAGAAGGTTAGAGATGAGAGAAAGAGAAGAGCAGGAGAGAGGCTGTGTGTGTGTGTGTGTGTGTGTGTGTGTGTGTGTGTGTGTGTGTGTGTGTGTGTGTGTGTGTGTGTGTGTTCTTTATGCTATCTCTGTCTGATTATCTCTGTTATGGTTGGGATGGACAGAGAATTAAAAGGCAGATGTAGACTTTGTTCTTCTTCACAACGTGATTCAAAGCAAAATGATGTTTTACCAAAGCAGGGAATGGCATCCACTTGCGACAATGTCAACACCCTTAATTACTGTAAGCAAAACATGTTTTTTGAATTAATCCATAAATTAAGCACAGTGATCTTAACTGAGCAACACAGCAAACACTGTCTCAGTCAAATATGTGCTTAAATACTTGACAGGTGACAGATTAAATATGTAACAGATGGTATCTACCTATACAATTATTTTCAACAGGAAAACGTGAATATAAACATGCAGAAAATGCATTCCATATAAGTTTCTGTGAGTAGCAGATGTCCTTTGGCTCTCTGCTGCCCCTCTCTGGCCACACATGTACGTTACATTTTACTCTGTGACAATGAGCCCCTGAGTAGTTCATTTCAGGCTGCTCCAGACAAATGAACTGTCTTCTTGCTGTTCCCACTTAACAGCCTTAGGTGGATTCACACCATTGCTCTTTCTATTTCATTAAGCTCGTAGTTGGATCTAGAGATAATGAATGCAGTAATCAACTATACATGCAAGTTATTAGAGATACTTGTGCTTTACAATAAATACATGAATCCGAGTACAACACATTATTTCTTATTTGTTTCCCTTGTGATGAACCACAAATTCACTAGTGAGAAATATAGCATCAAGAAGATGATAAAAATATTACTCCGCAGGCAATTATGTATTGAAAGACGTCTAATAGCCGTAGACATAAACCTGACGTCTAGGGAATTATCTAATATAAAATTGCTGTCCTTCATTATGTTGTGTGCTAGCATGCCTTCTGAGAAATGACTACTCTTAAGGTCATTTCTACTGTGCCTGCAATGTTTTTTCCCCAGGGGATCTCTGCACTTCTGCAGTATTTTGTTTAATTTTTTTGCTCTTGTATGAACGTCACATATCAATGTCACATAAAGTCCCATATAAATCCCTGAGATCCAATCTTTTTAGAGATGTAGCATGCAGCTTGACAGATTGACTTCTTGCAGCGGCCTGTTAGAAACGGAGCTTGTGTCAGTTGTTTTGTGTTTCTGCTGCTCAGTAGCCTGATGACAAACACAAGATGTGTATTGTAGAGTTTTGAAGACTTCACCTCCACAAGAGCTCACCTGCATGGATATTCTCCCAGCTGTGGTTGGTAGGAACAGCATTTGGAATGATTTTCATGATAACGGGTAGACTTGTTTTCATATGTTCCTTCTGAAGTCATGATGAAAGGCCGATATACACCCTTACCAATGGGTTTTTTCATCAGCATATTTTACCATTTTGTGTTCTTACTGCATAGACTTTCCTTTGTCTCGTGACATTCATGCAGGATGCATAGTAGGACATTGTGTTATTATCATTTATGGCATGTCAAATCCCCTCCACAGTCCATGTTTAATCATTGTCATGAATAATGTGGGATCAGATCATAACTTGTGCTTTTGACATTTTTACATGACATGTGAAGTGTTTAGTTTCATTGAAAGCCGCAGCTGAATGAGTAATGACATAATATGGAATTAAGAACATGTTTAATACTGTGTCAGCTTTGCAAGTAAACTTTTCAATGCTGTTATTAATACGGATTCATTCATCTTACAATGAGTGTGGATGAAAACCTGGTCCGTTTTGCAGATGGCTCACACTGACAGTTTTCCTTTCTCTTCCCTTCCCCTCCATCCAGGCATATGGGCCCAGATCCAGATGCCCCAACCCAGTATGGATGTGACCAAGGGCCAGATGGTGGTGCTGAAGGCCTCGTACAGCACAGCGCCAGGCAGTGACCCCAGCACCAACACCATCACCTGGAACTTTGTTTCTAACAACACCCAGCTGGTAAGGAAGCGAATGGGAGACCCTACAAACAGTCAACTATGGAAAACAGCTCCATATCCAATATACTGCAGTCTCTGCAGCCCAGCAGGGACATCTTTTACTTTGCCTTCTGGGGCTATAATATCTGGGATTACAGTTATAACGGACGTTTGCCTGTCCTTATGTGTCTTATGCTGTTAATCTGGCAAAGCTCTTCCTTTGTAAGCCCTTAGAAATGAATCCAAGACAAAGAAAAAAGGCTTAACGCTTTCATACAAACACTGTGGTTTTTCTTTACCGCTTTAAAACACCGTACTGTAGGTTTTCTGCGTTAGGAAATTAAGATAAATGTTTTTTTTCCAAATCAGATTATTTATGAAATCATTGCTGTGATATACATGAACTAAAGCAGAGGGGGTTTGCATAACAAGCCCATCTGACTCAACCCTGTATTGTTTTTGACACATTATCTAGAGACCTGGCCGTGGCTCAGCTTACATATCTGCCTCGGTCAGATGATTGGGCTGTACAGATGGACGGCCCAAAAGAGGATCACAATCAAAAAGGAAAAATGGGGAAAAGAGAACTCAGAGAGCTGGAAAAGAAACAGTTGATTAAAAGTGAGGCTTTTGTTGCCTGTACAGCCATCCAGTGTCTCACTCTGCTTCACTGTCATTTGTAGCCAAAAAGATGAATCAAAAGAACACACTCTCATTACCTTCAAAGCCAAACCTAGAGGCCACAGTCTCTGCAGAGAGTAGTATGTGTATGGTATGCACAGCCATCCCCGTGGGACGCAGTCTAGCAGCTCATTTGAGGTCATCACTGTGACAAACTGAACATAAAAAAAAAAAAAAAGTTTAGTCCTGTTTTTTCCAAACTAAAACATTTTCTGAGGAGGAAATCATACATGAATTAGGCTTTTCCTAGTCTCGCATTGCCAGCTCCGAGCGCAACCCGAGCCCGACAGGCATTAAGATATTTCTGTCCGAGCCCGACACAGTTAAAATCTCGTTTTTTTCTCATACTAATGACACATATACGTTTGTTTATGTGGAAAGCATTTATTAAGCAACTGTAGGAAGGCATTCAGAAATGTCAACAGATGAGGCATCAGCTCACACGGAGCAACAAGCGCACTTTAACATAGGCGCGCACCTACATAATAAGCTTTTTTAAATTTAAAATGTTCAATGCCTTATCGTGCTGATGTGACCGAGCCCGACCCGAACCTGAACATCATTTCTGAATATCTGTCCGAACCCAGCCCAACCCGGCCCGTCGGGTACCGTTGGATCCCGATGGATCCCGATGGATCCCGATGGGCTCGGTTCGGGTATCCATCCTCTAACACATATACATTCTGGAATAGGAGAAAAAATGCTCTGGGTTGTTTGCATTTCTTTAAACCAAGCACAACGGTCTTGGGCGGTGCTAAACTCTGGACGCAGCGACGGTGGCTCTGCTAAATAGTCTCAGGAAGGAACTTGTTTTGGCAAAAGAAAACGCCTCATACAATATTAAATAAAGTTAACTGTTGACACAATACAGTAATGTGAGCTATTTAAATTAGCTGATACATGGTTAAACCTCTTTGGCTCTTGTCAGTGTAGCTCCGTGTGTACTTCGTCCACAGCAATCCCACCAATCAGTCCCAAAACGTCCCAGTTGTAAACATATTCTTTGTAAATCTTTACAATCATTACCCGAAAGAACCAAGCAGGTCTGCCTTGTTGCACCATCCACATTTTCTTCAAAACTTGTCATTTTCAGCATGTAGCTTGCAAGCTCAAAGTTTGTTGTTGTTTCCCGAAATGAAGGGATTTTTGCGAGGCGAGGGACATCCGGCGGAACATCCAGCGCTGCTGGGATTTGTAAGAAAACCTCACTGACTTTTAATTGTCTGACTTCAATGTTTGTTCCCGTTTTTCTGAGGACATATGTTGTATGGTATTTGCTATATTTCTGGTGTTAGCTACAGTACATTACAGTTAAGCCTCCCCTGTTTGAAAAATGTGGCTGCTGGTAACTATTGCAGTAGTAGTGTGTACTACGGTAACAATTCAAATTCAGAAATATGAAGTAGTTTGGATTTATCCTCTGCCTGAACAGGTCATGCCTTGTGTTCCAGCACCACAAGGGTTAGGTTGATGAAAATGGGCCACAAATGTGCAGTACATGATTCTTTCTATAAGACAATTTTATCAGTGGAGTACAATTTGTGTTCCATGTTTACTCTGTAATGCATTCAACCAAAATAATCCAAAATCAATTGCCCAGGAGATGTTAGGATTAAAAAGCCTTCTAATTCTTTTGACCCAGGATAACCGCCCAGCGTAATCATATCGACATGGATGTCAACGAAACTGGTTCCTCTGTCGGAATATGGACAAATACTTCCCGAACTGTGTGCTCACAAGCCTCTTTTATTTCCTGTTTCTCTACGTCTGACATGTGCTCTCTGTTCTCTGGTCCAGATCATCTCCTACATCAAAGGCTCCATGAGCGTGGGCAGCTCCCAGTTTAAGGGCCGCGTTGGTTTTTACGCCAGTATGCCCTCCAGCGACGTGTCGCTGTACATCAACAACACACAGGAGTCAGACTCAGGACGCTACTTCTGCCAGGTCATCATGCCTGATAACCCTGGCCTCACTGCTGAGCTCAGTCTGGACGTGAAGGGTAAGAACCACAGAAATGTATCTATATTAGGGCTGAGCTGTCAGGAATCTGAGACAAAGGAACCCAAGAGCACAATTCATGAGGCAAAAGGTAGAAGCAAAATGTCTTTTACTAGAAGCAATATCCAGGCAGGCAAAGGTACAAAAGGATGTAAGGCTGAGGCGAAGTCCGAAAAGCACAAACAGGGTCAAAAACTAGGTACAGAAATGACTTGTTGATTTACTAGGGAGCTAATGAGTGAATGGGGAATGGCTGAGTGGGGGGGTGAGCAGGTGAAGTGAATCCAGTGATGGGAGGGCAGGCAGATGGAAGTGACAGGTTCTGAAATGACAGCAGAGGCAGACACAGGCATAATTAAACAAACAGGAGGACTTCAACATTCTAAACCATGACATGGGCAATATATCGATATTGTATCAACATCGATATATAAGGCTAGATATCATGTTAAAGGAACACGGCGACTTATTGGGACTTTATCTTATTCCCCGTATCCCCCAGAGTTAGGTAAGTCCATACATACCCTTCTCATCTCCGTGTGTGTCGTAACTCTGTCTGACGCCCCCACCGCTAGCCTAGCTTAGCACAGATTCTGGAAGTAACCGGCTCCATCTAGCCTACTGCTCCCAGTGAGTGACAAAATAACGCCAACATGTTCCTATTTACATGTTGTAATTTGTATAGTCACAGTGTGTACAAATAACAAGGTCACATGAGACACAGCCATCTTCTAACCGTATATAAACTGGGAACTATATTCTCAGAAGGCGAAGCACTGCTACTTGGGCGGAGTGATTAGCGCAACACCTGAAAAGCACCGTTGTTACTCTCTGGTCCTCACCACGGGGCTTCTTAGGTGTAGCGAGCAAATCACTCCGCAGAAGTAGCACGGTGAATAAGCTAAAGTCCAAATAAGTTGGCGGCTTCCTTTAAATTTTGGATATCATAATATGACACAAGTGTTGTCTTTTCCTGGTTTTAAAGGCTGCATTACAGTAAATTGATGTCATTTTCTGAGCTTACCAGACTGTTGTAACTGTTCTATTATTTGCCTTTACCCACTTAGTCATTATATCCACATTACTGATGATTATTAATCAAAAAAGTCATTGTGTAAATATTTTGTGAAAGCACCGATCAACCCTAAAATATCGCCGCAATATCGACATTGATGGATTTGGTAAAAAATATAGTAAATTGGATTTTTTTCCCATATCAGCCAGCCCTGATTATATGTGTCTTACATTGAAAACTCGACTAAGAAAGATTGAAATTAACCATTTTGTACCCGTCTGGTGTCAGTCCCTCCTGCGGTTCCTAAGTGCTCTCTATCAGGGAAGCCGGTGCTGAAGGGAAACGTGACTCTGAGCTGCTCATCCAGCGCTGGGAAGCCCATTCCTCTGTACAAGTGGAAGAAAACCAGTCCCACCTCGGAGGTCTTCTTCTCACCCATGCTCAGTGAGTGGAGTCAGCACACTAACTCATTATTATTATTCACCTGGAAGTAGGATTTATCTACCGGCTGCTGTTGCTGTCCTACCAACTTTTTATTATTTCTGATTTTTGTTTTGTGTTTTTGTAACGTTGGGATTTAAAAACAACTTTGGACATTAAAGCTAATTTAATGGGATTGATGAGATTTTTTTTATGTTATTATAACTTTTTTTCAAATTATTCAGATGGCATAAGCAACAGTACATTTTTATAGTCACCATACAATATATTTACATTTCACTAAGCTCACACTGCAACAGTTTTTTATGTTAGATGAAGTATTGATGGTGGTGCTGTTATAGTAGGAGATGGGTTTTTTCTGATTAATTGCCATTATCTCCAAGGAACATTTCTATGGCAATAAGCTTGTTTGCTTTCTTTCTTTTGAGTCAGATGAGTGTATTGTTGTTTTCCCATCTGCTTCCAGTCTTAATGCTAAGCTAACTATAGCTGGCTATAGCTTCAAATTGAGCGAAGTGAAGCGAAGGGAGTGGTATCGATCTTCTCATCTAACTCTCTGCACGAAAGTCAATAAGTATATTTCCCCAACACATTTTATGTTTCAGTACTTACTATCTTACAATCCAAACTCCATACTGCTTTCTTTTTTTTTTAACGTCGTGCTTAGTAATAAAGTCAGGAGAGGAGACATATCCCCTGCATCCCCCCTGAAATCTACACCTATGAAGAGTACAAGTCTGAATAATAAAATAAAGCATATTCATAATGCCTAAAGTCTAATGTGTCAAAGGAATGGATGCATCTGCAGTCGGGTTGTGTGCTGTCATGTATGTGCTTGTATGTCCATGACCATACATACGTAACCCATGGAACCATGTGTATGCATGCTGTTTTAGATGAGAAGACGGGCACTCTGAAGCTGAACAACCTGAGCAGTAACATGTCAGGGAAGTACGTGTGCACGGCCAGCAACTCAGCCGGAGCCGAGACCTGCTTCATCAACCTGGAGATCGTCACCTGTACGTATAGCACCCAACAACCAGTCTTGTGCAAAGTACTTGAAAGCAATACTTAAGTAAAAGTACAAGTATCTTACCAGAAAATGACTTTGGTAGAAGTTAACTTTTTAGAATATTACTTGAGTGAAAGTCTAAGTATCTGATAGTGTGCTTAAGTATCAAAAGTAATTTTCTAATATTAAATGTACTTAAGTATTAGAAGTAGAAGTAAAGAAAAACTTTGATTATGAATTTTATTGTGGCTTCCTTACAGTAAAGCATGATGTTCAGGGTTTCCACTAAACATCAAATTCAAAGTCTGACATCAAGAGAGAAAAACAGACAGACAATTTTACATTTTTTGTGAGGAAGAATCTTTCACCCAAGTAAGGAGTAACAAAGAAGCTCAGGGTAAAGGTAGTGGAGGAAAAGTATCCATTTTATTTAGGAAAAGTAGTGGAGGCAAAGTGAAAGTTTCCAGAAATATAAATAACGAAGTAAAGTACAGATACCTGAAAATTCCACTTAAGTACAGTAACAAAGTACTTGTTCCATTACAACATTACCAACGAGAAATGATACAAGTTGGAATCAGACCTGTTTGTGGTTAAGCTAGTGTTTGCATACTTATAATGCAACAATTCCTATCTTACACACTCATTTGAGACAGAAAAAAACCATTCCCAAAAACAGTATGTATGCTACGTAGACATATGAGCTTTGGTTACATGTAATTACTGTGTGTCCCCTGATTCTTCCTGTAGCCACTAATGTGGGGATGATTGTTGGCGCCACAGTGGGCTCAGTGGTTGCCTTCATCTTCCTCCTCCTCATCTGCCTCGTTTTCCTGATGAAGAGGCGGAGAGACAACGAGGACGACATGGCCAACGAAATCAAGTGAGTTCATGTGAAGTCTTGAAGATGGAGGCAAAAAGTTGCTTGTTAATTAATGAAGCTTCAAGAGGCTTCATTAAGATTAGACTTTATCGATCCCAAATTGGGACATTTCAGTGCTACAGCAGCAAAATATAAGACACACAGCACACACGCAGAATATAAAACAAATAATAATTAGGATAGAATACAAGAAAAATATTTGAGTCCTGGCCGCAGATACAGGACTCTGAGGTTTAGAAGGACTCGCTTTGGCAGACGTTTTGTCGCTTCTGCCAAAGCACTCCTGACCAAACTATCTTGCTGACTTTGTATAGATCTGGTGTCGTTGTTGTAAATGTGCTTGTTTTTACTGTATGTGTCCATATACAGTATCTCACAAAAGTGAGTACACCCCTCACATTTTAGTAAATATTTCATTATATCTTTTAATGGGACAACACTGAAGAAATTACACTTTGCTACAATGTAAAGTATTAAGTGTACAGCTTGTATAACAGTGTGAATGTGCTGTCCCTTCAAAATAACTCAATACGCAGCCATTAATGTCTAAACCGCTGGCAACAAAAGTGAGTACACCCCTATGTTAAATTCCCATAGAGGCAGACAGATTTTTATTTTTAAAGGCCAGTTATTTCATGGATCCAGGATACTATGCATCCTGATAAAGTTCCCTTGGCCTTTGGAATTAAAATAGCCCCACATCATCACATACCCTTCACCATACCTAGAGATTGGCAGGGTTTTATTTCAGTTAGCCTAATAGCTGGTTTAATTTGCATTGAGAGATGATTTTATGGAAAGTACCCCATGCCAATTACTTTTGTGAGATACTGTACCTGTCTCTATGTTATCTGTTGATGTATGTGTCCGTGTATATTGCCATGTGCATGAAACAGACATGGGACAATAAATATCTATCTAAAAATAAAGATTAAAAAAAAATACAAAGTTGCTCATCACTAGTGTAAACAGTGAGTTGACTGTGTGTCCTGTCCTCATCCAGGGAGGATGCTCAGGCTCCTAAGCACGTGTCCTGGGCTAAGGGTGGCCTGGGTTCAGATACCATCTCCAAGAATGGCACCCTGTCCTCCATCGCCTCCAGCCCCCACCATAAAGAACCCTCCCACCACCACCACCACCTGCAGCAGTACCCGCAGCGCCCCCCTTCAGACACCGCCTCCATAATAACCGCCACGGGCAGCATGGCCGGCTACCGCCCGTCCCGCCACCAGGGAGCCTCCACCCCCACCCCCAGCCACTACAGCTACAACAACAACACCGCCCTGCCCCGTGGCCAGGCCATCCCTCCCGAGGCCGGCACCAATGGGAGATCCCTGCCCAGACCGGAGCGCTACGCCCAGCTGCCCCAGGCCCAGCTGCCCCAGGCCCAGCTGCCCCAGGCCCAGCTGCTGTCCCATGCTGCCTACAGCCAGCCGCAGCCGCAGCTCCAGGCGGCTCCCTCCCCGCCACCGCTGCCCACCTCCACCATCACAGCCTCCAACATCACCCGCATGGGAGGGGTGCCCATCATGGTGCCTGCACAGAACCAGGCCGGATCGCTGGTCTAACGCCTGCTGCCTGCGCTGACAAAACAGTGCTTTTGACAAAAACGGTGGAACACTGTCTCTTTACACTCTCTCTGGTTTGAATTTTTAAAGGGAACACGTTAACTACTATTTAGCAAAGAATTACAGTAGATGAAAAGGTCAAACTCACGATTTGACGCTTTGCTTTCACGCTAAGAAGCTTGATTGCTGCAGACTGTTTACTTGCTTTAAGTATACTTAAGTCTTTTATATTCTGTATGCACTGTATACATTGCAAACTATGTATAGATATGATTTTCATACATATGTCCAGTATCCTCTTTTGTACTTAATCATTGCATTTCTAATATTTTATTTGCTGTATTTAGTTATTTTCAAATGTAGCTTTTTAAATGTCATGTTATGTATTGGTTCCTCCTGCCACACTAGTTCCACAGAGTGAGCAGCGTATGGATCATCATGGGCGTGCGAGTCTCACAGATGAATATACAGATGAAATAAGAAGAGGGTTATGCAGGTCTGCGCTACTTCGTCCATCATCTTTACTCAAAAACTACCCAAAAGGAGGAATTATCAAGACCAAAATAGGTTTAAGCACAAAATATCAGTACTGTTCAGAGGAGAGAATGTTGCTCAAAGTGAAGTTAGTGAGTACTGGGTGTAATATATAAAGATCTATGTATTATTAATGAATCTTTTTTTCAGAGCAAGACAAGAGAGAGATAAGATAACGTTATAAATATGATAAAGTTTGACATTGCAAAGTATCCTAATCCTTTTTTTGGCTTTACTTCTGTCAGTGGTTCAGCTTATAAAATGCTCTTAGACTCAATTCTTTAAACACAGATTAGCAAAAGCTTCTTATAATATTGAGCACTATTCAGAACTGCAGTACGGTGACTTTGCTAGTACACGAGTCCACACTTGTCCTAATTTCAACTTGCCTGCAGAACGGAAATTGTAAATAGGATATTTATTTTCTGATACATGTGCGACATACCGCATAGCGTAGTGTCAGCCACAGCCTGAATGGAACATATAAGACAGGTTGTATGTTTGCCTGCAACACTGGAGCCTGAACCAAAGATATACAGTATGTTAACGCTTCGTTATTTCAACACGCTCTCTTTATATGTTGTAGTTTATTTTCTAGTATAGGTCAGTGGAAGAAGAATCTGTTTATATCAATATAAAAGGGAGGGATTTTGATTCACAAAAGGCTTTTTTTAGACAAACCTCCTTTCCCATTTGATTGACATTGAAGTCATGGCATGACTCTTGAAGGTGCCTAGTTAGTGATCTGCTACCATTTCCTATCATTAGAGGATGGGGAAGACTCACTGTTCCTCCTTAAAGTGGGCAGAGTACATAGGCATAGATTTGGGGGGGGATGCAGAGGATATGTCCCCCCTAATATTTTGAAGAGGTAGATTTGTCACCCTCAAAAAAATTTGTAAGACAACCCACTCCTCAAAAGAGGTCAAAATAAATAACCGTTCAGGGGGCTCAAAACATGTACGGAGAACAAGACCTGTGTCTACTTTGCTACATCGCCCCCCGATGTGGGGGGTTAAAGAACACAACAGGAAGTGAAAAATAAAGAGAGATTTATGTAGATTTAAACTCTGGAGCTTCTGGCTTTAACAAGGTCTCATTCTCTAACAGATTTGTTGTTGAGATGTACAATATTCCAAAAAAAAAAAACATCCGCAAACAAATGTGTGATGTTTTGAATATGCAGAAAGTTTTGAACAATCCAGAAGATAATAAATAATTTCCTTTACATAAAAAAAGACATTTGCATCGTAAATTGTTGCATAAAAATCCACCAGAATGCAGGGAATGAAGTGTTAAACGCCCAAACTTTTATTTTATTTTATGGGGAATAACTTGTATACAACAGTATGGGTTGAGGAGCAAAGTTCTATATATGGGCGCCTGCTCTACCAACTGAGCTATCCGGGCGCCCAACTGTGCATCTTTTTAATACACAATAATTCATGTATTACACTGCTGAGATCTCGGTTCAGTCAGTATGAACAAGAACAGCTGTAGCTCATGATAGCTTCTGACCATATTAACAATGTCAGCTTAGTTTTTATATTCAAACATCTGTATTGCAGAGTCAGAATGTATCCAGATGGCCAATGATCTTAGCACATTTACACTGAACATGAACTGTGGTATCAAATACATGCTTTCCGAGTATATTTAATCGTGGCTTTTTTCTTTCTTACTCTGGCCACTTTCAAGTCACACCAATGCCTGTTGAAATATCATTTGGATTTGGAAAAGAAAAGAAAAACAGATATATGTATAACAAAAGTGATCCTACATGATCAACATCTATCCTGCTGTATACTGTCGTTACACTGGAGCATATTTTTGTGTACAGGATGTCAAAATAGCAACACAGTTCTCGAATGAATCGCTTGGAACGTGACGATGTTGAAGAGAAACCTATTTCCGGATGATGAACATTGTTCTCTGTTTGGCCCAGGCTGGACAGGACAGTGGTAGTTGTGTCTCGAAGCGTTGGCAGTGTAGTTGAGGTTTGTATTGTTTTTAATACACTGAAGCAAAACGGAAAGAGTTCATGTGGGAAGTTGTGAGGAAATGATTTTGATGGGACAGCTACAGGGTTTTCACCTGTGAATGGGTCGTTTAAAAAGTGTACATTATGGACATTACAATGTATTCAATACAAGCCTTTATTTTTATACAGTGATGTATAAGAGCTAGAGAAGTGCTCCGTGTCAGTGAGTTATAAACCATGATGGATTGTATAACTGTGCTCATGTATGCAGTAGGCTTAAACTGTGAACATTGATGTGCAGTGTGCACTCATCCTTCATATTTATGTTCATGGAAAACGCTTTGTATAAAATTTTCAATTAAAAGACAAATGATCAGTTCAGTGTGTGTGTGTGTGTGTGTCTGTGTGTGTGTCTGTGTGTGTGTGTATGTGTGTCTGTGTGTGTGTGTGTGTGTGTGTGTGTGTGTGTGTGTGTGACGTGTGTACGTGTGTGTGTGTGTGTGTGTGTGTGTGTGTGTGTGTGTGTGTGTGTGTGTGTGTGTGTGTTTCCACGAAGCTTCTAAAATGGCATTTTAGATTTTAACCGTATTTTCAAGCTTACAGCATGGATCTGCACTGACTACATTCCAGTGGTGGAATGTAGCTAAGTAAATGTACTCAAGTACTGTACTGAAGTACAAATGTTGAGGTACTTGTACTTTGCTTGAGTCTTTTCTTTTCATGCCATTTTCTACTTCTACTCCGCTACATTTCAGAGAGAAATATTGTACTTTTTACTCCACTACATTCATCTGTTACAGCTTTAGTTACTAATTACTTTACACATTAAGATTTCTGCACACAAAACACATGTAGTTTATAAAATCTGATGTTTTATTCTAAAGTAAACTAGCCAACAATATAACGGCCTACAAGTCCAGCTGAGATGATTAGACCATTAAACACACAACTGTTTGGATCCTTTGTACATGTATCAAAAATACCCCATTTACATTTCCTGGAACATCATTTCAGAAACAATTTGTATATCCACAACATACATTTTCTAATAATGCACAATCTCATCAATGGTGGTATAGAATTCAATCTTTAGTAGCTATTAAGTGGTTACACGCACTATTTGAAGTAAAGTAACTAAAAGTCATTTGCACTCCTCGCCACTAGGCGGTGACATTGACTAGTGAATGGCAGTGTGAACTCTAAGCGGAACTAACGGGAGTTTTGCTAAACTTTATGTCGGCAGCCATTTCGGTAGTAGAAACTACAGTGCAACAAATGTCTTTCTTCTGTTAATTACAGGTAAATAAGCATTATGAATCGAAACATGATAATACATTAGTGTCTTCACTTTAGTGAATATTCAATTCCTGACGCGCGTGTTTATAGTTTAGTACGTTAATAGCATCACACACTGCAGTTAGCTTGTTAGCTAAGTCTGTGCTTTACCGTTCGGCTAAGGGCTAACGTGGTGTGTGGGAACTGTGATGATTTGGTTTATTTTTGTTATTCACAGCCAAGTGAGTAATTGGCTGTTTATGTTATCCCTTGTGTTAGATGAATCTGTGTTGCATAGCTGTCGTGTTTTTATAGTTTAATAATACATTAATAGCATCACACACGCTAGCACTGCAGTTAGCTAAATCTGGGTTCTAGCCAGTGGCGACTGGTCATTAGGGGCAGGTGCGGCACAGCCAACAGTCAACAGGAAGAAATGCAAACAAATGTTATGTTTTTAATTAATTCAAGATAATTATCATCTATAATTTATTGTCTTCTATGAATATAACATTTTCCTAAATTGCATATAATTTGTGGTAGGATTTTATTTCACATTCTTCCTTGCTGCTTCAGACTGCGTCCTCCCGTGTTCACACTAGACTACGGCAGCCTGAATGTGTCAAGAGTGGGGCACAGGTTTGAAACTGAAACTGGAATTAAAACGCTTTGGTGCCCACCAGTCTCGGGATATTGTCGTCACTCAAACTGCTGGTAAAAGTAACCGTGGTTTAACCATAGACTGAATATAGAATGGACCAACCAAAGGGGTAAGCCTCTCCTCGGACAGCGAACCTCCTATGGCGCCATTTTAATGCTACAAAGCCATCACCTCCCGTTAGCATTCCATTGACTGCCATTCATTTTGACGTCACTTTGACAGAGAATAACTTTACATCTGAAGCGTTTAAAGACTCTATTTGTCCATTGTTTATTTCTAAAGAAACACGACAATGTATAAAAGGCTCCATTACCTTGTACCTCACGTTATGGCTCCATAGCAGACGTTTTTATAAAAATAGGCTAACGATTGGGTCATAACCACGCAACTTACTGTCTCATAGTAGAGGAATTACCGTATAGTACAGGAGAAGCTTGCAGGCAGTTTCGTCTCACATTAGCTGTTTAAGTTTAATTACTAATGTTAACTATCATTTTAGTGATCAATAATTAGCCTGTGCCTATGTTATCTCCTTACATATACCTATGCTCTCCGTCTCTGCTAGATTGGGAATGATTGAGATTTCTCTTGGCACAGCTACCAGAAGACTTCCAACTTTCAGACACGTTGCTCACGTCACATCTACGTCATCTCTCTCAGTTGGAGGCTGCGCAGTAACGCTCAGCCATCACTGGAAAAGTGCTTCTATTGGCCTTCACTGGTTTCCGTCCAGAGCAACGGGATCTGTTAGTCCACTCTTATATACAGTCTATGGGACCAACAGATCCCATTGCTCTGGACGGAGACCAGTGAAGGATATTAGAAACACTTTTCCGGTGAGCGCCGAGCGTTACTGCGCAGCCTCCAACTGTGGTTATGACCCAATCGTTAGCCTATTTTTATAAAAATGTCTGCTACGGAGCCATAACATGAGATACAAGGTAATGGAGCCTTGTATACATTGTTGTGTTTCTTTAGAAATAAACAATGGACAGAGTCTTTAAACGCTTCAGATGTAAAGTTATTCACTGTCAAAGTGACGTCAAAATGAATGGCAGTCAATGGGATGCTAATGGGGGGTAAGTGCTTGTTAGCATCAAAATGGCGCCAAAGGATCTACGCATTGTGAGCATGGATGTATTAAGAGGTTGTGAGGAGAAGCTTACCTTGCCCCCTTGGGTTTAACATGGAGTGGTTAGCTTATAAAATAAGTTTGCCCAGAGGAAGAACCGCGCGTCGCCTTTTTTCTTAGAGAGCCCTCAGCCTTGGCGAGTGAAAACCCATTTTATCATCCTGCCTTTGTGGTGCTGGTCCGTATATTGATCATGTTGTGTTGGATCGATTGATATTACGTTAGATGGTGACGAGTGTGTACATATTGGTTGTTGTCATAGAATGAATCTGTATGCATCGCCGCATGACGTTAACTTTTTCTGGCTAAACTCTAACGTTACTACCATGGCCCCTGTAGCCGGGCTTGCAGTCACCTTTTAACGGCTAACCAACTGGTGCTGGTAGCCTCATCACACTATGCGTTCACGTGATGTTACAACGCTGTCTGTAGGCCTGCCTGGTTCATGTTCCGCGATGTGGAGTTTTATATGATGGAATGTGTGATAACGTGCTAAAAGTATTATTTGCTTCTGTAGTTCTTTCCACCTATTTACAGTGTGTTCCAAATTATTATGCAAATTATATTTTACACTGATTTTTCTAAATATTCGATGCAAATGACAGTCAGTATAATTTTCAAGTCGCCAACCGTTAGGGTATCAGTTGAATTTCATTGAACAAACCACCCAATGAAAACAGTATTTTGTTAACATAGGACCCCTTCTTCGATATCACCTTCACAATTCTTACATCCATTGAACTTGTGAGTTTATGGATAGTTTCTGCTTGAATGTCTTTGCAGGATGTCAGAATAACCTCCCAGAGCTGCTGTTTGGATGCAAACTACCTCCCACCCTCACAGATCTTTTGCTTGAGGATGCTCCAAAGGTTCTCAATAGGGTTGAGGTCAGGGGAGGATGGGCCATGAGTTGGTAATATTGGTGCACATAACTACTTAGACTTACCAACATTGCCCTCTAGCGGCGTGCAGTCGTATTTCGGCAGGTAGTCTTTTTTTGGCACAACACCGGCAGTAGCGTTATAGGCATCCATGGAACAAACTACTAAGGTAGTGAATTAAGCCAAAAATAGCCATGTTAGCTCTAATACTTTGGGTACATCTACAAGAATATACGAAATTATTTGTTTGTCACTGACCGTTGCCCAACGTCCACCTGCCGTTAAACAGTGTGCCGGTGGAACACAACTGGCACAGGTCGGTGTAGTGAGGGTATCGGTCTGTACCACAGTGGCATATATGCCATCAGCCACCGGCAGATGCTGTAGTGAGTGGCATGTACTGCCAGGGCATCGGCAAATGCCAATGTACCACAGTGGCTGACCATCAGCCACTTTTCGATCTTGGCGTCGCTCCTGTATATTCTGTAACTGAGGCAGTGTAGTATTTTGTTGTTTAGAAGAAAATATGCTGAAAGACATTTTGGTTTATCGTTTTGTCTAGAGTTTTGCAAAAGCTTCCGTTGATGTCTGCAGCCATTACGCTAGTAGAAACTACAGTGCAACTAAATGTCTTTCTTCTTTTCATTACAGATGAAGTTTTTCTAATTGAAATATGTGGCACCAGATGACCTCTTCTGTCATCAATCTGCACCTGCTACATATTTTTGGAGTGCCAGCCAGAAGGGACTGAAGGAACAGAAGAGTGTCCCAATCCTTACTTTGAACCCAGTCCAGAAAGTCCAGATCAGCGTGATTAAGTCCAAAGAGGAAACATGGAGCAGCTCCAGGATGAAGTCAGCTCAGTACTGTGGACATTGGGAAAGCCTGAACTCATAAAGGGCATGTCATCAACTAAAGTGTAGTGAACCATGAGGGGAAGGATTCCATGGCTTATCCCCGCCATGCCCTGAGTCGTCTGGCATCAGGTGAGAAAAGAGACAGTCTTCCTGCTACAACACAGTCAGATAATAGTCAGCCAACCTGTGACATCCTACGGGCTATGTTCCCTGCCAGTGCCAAGCTGAGCTCATACATCTCATTGGGAAGCAGTGTTTCCCACAGGTTGAGAATTTACTTGTGGTGGTGGGTGGCTCAGGATATGACCGTGATGGCTGGGTTCAGTAATAAACTAGTCAAACGAAGGTGAAAACAATGACTACATAACATTATCAGATAATTTAGAAATAAACTATTTACATATTAAACTAATTAGACTAAAAGATGATACAGATATAGATGAAAATATTGCGAGACTATGCTGCATCTGACACAATTTCAGGATAGTTATTAGGGCTGACTTGTGATAAATAAACAGATATTGAAATGCACTCAGTTCTGCCTTTCTGCTGCCTTCAGTATTCTGTTAAAATATTATGGAGGATATATTTATTCATAATTAAAATTGAAAGTCCAAAGAGAAAACAAAAAGAGATCACATTAAAAATATTACTTTTTTACTAGACTGCTAGAAATAATCAGCCCTAATTGAATTTAAAAAAGAAAAAGGACATTGAAAAAGCAAAGGTGAAATGTAAAATGATAATTTGAAAATGTAAAGTGGCAATGAAAAAGTCAAATTTAAAATACAAAGCTTAAATCTAAATGCTCAAACTGAAATCTCAAATTAGAAGATGACATTGAAAATGGAAATAAGAAAGAGAAACATCAAATATGAAACTCCAAATGGGAAATGGAACAGCTTAAATGGAAATACTTCAATTGAAATCTCACAGAAAGCCTTTGCACTTTATAATTTGAAATTTTCCATTTGGCAATTTCCCTTTGACATTTTACATTCACCTTCGATTTATCGCTCGGCGTTTCAAAGGTGTATGTAAATGAGGGGGCATGGGAGGGTCTGAAACGGAGGGGGTGCAGAGGCCCCTTAGTTAGGGACAGCAGGGGGAGCTGACTGCTGGGGAACACACTGTCTGCAACTCCTGGAAAACGGAGAGATGAGCAATTGAGGGAGCAGGGCTGTAGGGAGGACTGTTATTTAACTAGGGGAAAGTGTTCTTACATATCTGTCACACACAGACTCACCAGGACTAAAAGGAGCACTAACAACTCCAGTGCACTTCCCTATCCCAACATTTCCTGATTGCGCTTCTTCTTATTAAAAGCATCTAAACAACAAAATAACGTGACTTTTGTGAAGACTTTAATGAAAATAAGTTTTCAGCAACTGCTTTGCTTTTTCCAAATTCAGTTAATTCAATTAAATTCCGTTATGGCTGATTATTCCTAGCAGCGTAGTAAAATAATATATTTAATTTGATAACCTTTTCGTTTACTCTTTGGACTTTCAATTTTAATTATGAATAAACATATCCTCCATTAAATACAACACATTTTTGTTGAATTTAAAACAAATGACAGGAAAGTGTCGCCATGATGCGCTTTGTCAATTAAATCATTTTTTCTTCTTTGTGCCAAATGTAAACGGTTCAGCAGATTAAATATATAATATATAATACTGTACTATGATCCATACGGCCAGTTACGTTATTTTAAATCTCAACATTGTTTCCTCCTATTTCCTGTTAAATCATATAGGACTAGGGCTAACTAAAGTAAATTTGTGTTCATTTTGTTTGTTAGATCACTGTTCATTTTTTGAAGTGTATTAATCTGTGATTTGGGGATCCTGAACACGCTGTTCTGTACTATACATGTCCTGTTGCACTCATTTAAATCTCATCTGATTAGATCAGTCATTCAAACAACCCTGAGTTGTAGTTTAAAACTTTTGCAGTCAATTTAATAAAATCTCGAGTTTTATTCTGGCTCGAGTCCATAAAGTTGTGGATACAGGTAGGCCTGTCACGATAACAAATTTTGCTGGACGATAAATTGTCCCAGAAATTATTGCGATTAACAATAATATTGTTGTTCTGAGACCATTTTCATCTAATATAATGATAATGCAGGGGTGTGATTCTTCCGGCTTTTCCAACCTGAAAATGAAGCTCTTGTAAATCATGCAAATCCACTTTTTTTTTTTTTTTCTTGGGACGGGGGGGGGTCGCAAGCCACGGGTCGGGGGTATTGGTAAACATAATGACCGGTCACTGCTGTCAACGTTTTTTTTGCCTCTGATTCATGTCTTCATATCACTCCGCAAGTGGTCCATTAATTTGTCACGATGTAACTTCATTCAAAGCAGAGCTCCACCAAAGAGCCTGCAATCGTTGCGGAAGGTTATCTGAATAAGAATTTTGGACGTGTGGGGGCGATCTTCTTCTTCTTCTTCTTAGGCGATCTATCTTCTTAGCTGAAGCCGACAACGGGACAGTATTTTTATTTTATGTTGGCAATGCAAACTGAGGCGACGTAGCAGATGACGTTGAGAAGTTGCAGTGAGGAATATTTTAGGAGCACCGTTTTCGGCAGTGCAGAGAGGTAGTGGGCAACACTAACTTAGTGTTGAGCCGGGAAACATGGCTAAAAGAACTCTACAGTGAACAGATGTGCTGGGCGAGCCGTCAGTCGGTGGAAGCTAACAGAAGCTAGCTGGCGTAAGCTGACAGCCGACCAACGCTACCAAGTGATCGGCGGAGACAGGGAGTACGTGTATTTGAAAGAGTCCGGCAGTTGTGGCAGACGAAGGTCCAGTCGGGAGTTTGGATGGAGAGTCCACTGAAGTCCACTGTGGTCTGAAAGGCTAATCCTCGCTAGATCACTAGCTAGCTAGCGGTAACCGTTAGTCGGGAGGTTGACAGCTAACGTTAGCCAGCTGAAGCTAACAGTCGCTCGATGGTGAGTAACGTAGCTACGTTACACAGGCTGGCAGGGTCAGTGTAACGCTTATCAGTTCAATTTTCGAAGCACGGACATTTGGAAAAACAGAAAAATGGGTTCAAATATGCAATTTTTCATTTTTTTCCACCTTGACAAATTAAAAAATTGGATCTTTAACCTGTTTTTCCAAATTTCTGTTTTTATTCAGAGGATCAGAAATTGAGAAAATTACAAAATTGCGTCTGAGCTCCAATTATTCAATACGGCAATGGTATTCTCTTCCTCTACTTTGCGGAATATGTAGGTCATTAATTGCATATGGACCAAAAAAAACAAACTGATAGACTTTGGGGTCAGAGGTGCTTGCAACTAATGGTTTCGAGAGGGGGGGGGGGCGGGGCGTAGCTAGGCGGAGCGAGAGAAAAAAATACCATTGCAGTATTGAATAATTGGAGGCCAGATGCAATTTTGTAATTTTCTAAATTTCTGATCCTCTGAATAAAAACAGAAAATTGGAAAAACCGTTTAAAGGTCAAGGCGGAAAAAAAATGAAAAATTGGATATTTGAACCAATTTTTCTGTTTTTCCAAATGTCCGTTTGTGCTTAGAAAATTGAACGGATAAGCGTTACACTGACCACAGCAGCACAGAGTCCAGAGTTAAGTGGAGGGGTAGAAAGGTGCTGCGAATGACCAACACCTAATCTTAAACTTAGGGTACTTAATTTACTATGACCCAATCAGAGGTTACTTAAATTGGGACGTTCAGTCAAAATCTAGCATGTCACCTTCAAACGGGATCTCCGTTTGCAGGATTCAGGCTATACCGGACCCTCCCGGTGATAATGCTGCTCTGGGGGACCGGCTGCGCAATGAGAAGCCACTGCTGACGGACGCAGAGCTCTGCCGGAACTCCGACTGCTGTCCGTCCGCGCGGCCGCCTGAGGCATCAGTATTAAATTGAGACAGTTTAATTACCGGTTAAAAACGTCTCGTTATCGCGTTAAATAGTAGTCTAATTCGGTACAGTTGGTTTTAATGCCTGTTGCAAAGTGTAGGTCTATAGGAGTACACATGAAAACTCTGAACAAGCGGCGTCGCTCTGCTCCGTCTTTCTGCTATTCCCCATTCACGTAGTGTTTAGTTTTACACTATGTAGGTTAAACTCTGCAATTAATCCGCGGTTCACATGTATGTATGAACTGTGGTGGTCCGTTACACTGTAGGCTATATTCAACATCACTGATTAAGTAGCCTAAGTCAATCCTACATTTTTCCCAAGGAGCAAAACAGGCTTATAAAAAAAGTGACCATAAAGCCGTGTTCATGCTAATTAAACAACTGGACCTTAGGGTCAAGTGTTGTCGTATCCGGCCCATGTCCCAGATGTGAAAGCCCCCTTACTGGACTACTGAATATAATAATATTCCATTATATTTTGTATTTTGAATTGTTACCTGCCACCATAATTTTGTGATTTCCTTGCAATACATATTGACATTTTTACTATAAAGTGGTGCCTAAAAATGTATCAGAATGCAGGAATTGAAGTCTTTTACCCTCAAAATTTCCTGAGGGAGGACCCCCAGACCCACCCCCCCCTGCCTTGTGTGTTCCCGCAAAGACAAATTCTGAGCAAGGAAAAACCCTGAAGTATAATCACAGACAGCCATAAAAAACCATTTAAATTGCAGAGTTAGAGTTGAAACGGATGAAAAGATGGAGAACCAGACAGACAATATGTACAGTGTCAACAGAGAGAAACAATCGACAGACAGTGTAAATCTGTTACATAAGGTACTGCTTATATTATTTCACCGTCTGTACACAAATGTAATTAGTGAATGCAAAAACAATGCAAAGTATAGGCTCTTAACCTTGCAGTTTTGCACATATCATGTAAGACTCAATTTCTCCATTTCTTTGCACAAACCTCTCCAGAAAGTGCCATTTAATGGTTTATTTTTCAAAAAAATGTCCTGGGGGGGCATACCCCCGGAACCCCCTAGGGAGAGCCCCCCACATAACAAATCCCAATTTAACCCCTGCATACAATGTTCGATGGAAGTAAAATGATTACTTTAATTGAATTTTGTGTGTTTTATTCAATTTTATAGCATTTGAAAAAAGTGTGTGTGTGTGTTTTGGGGGGGGGGGTTAGGGTGCTGTCGCAGCGTCATGGGTGTGGTGTATATTTTCCTGCTTTTTTGTCCTTTGCCAATCACACCTATGTAATGGCATAATAACCTTTTCAAAGATCAATAAACTTTTATTTCTAAAGAATATTTAACACTGGAACTGGAAGACATTTTAAATATCCACAATATGTCTTTGATCTCCTTTAGTATGTCGTCTTTCACGCTGTTGAACAGTTGTGGAATTGCCGTTTGTGACCCGTATGTTCTCCCAGGCAATTGGTACTAGCTGTCAAATGTTTGCAGCATTCCTCGAGTGTTTGTGTGATAGACTACAGACTCTGTACTACATTTAACAATTATTTATTAAACACTAAATATTAAATTTAAATAATATCTAATTAATAAATTATATCTATCTATATGGCTATCTATAATGCAACGCTACCAAGCCACGGCCGAGCGACGTGTAGTTACATTTTTCGAGAGGTGACGTCAGGCTATGGTGTAGGGTACGGCATAGAAGCAGAGGGGTCTGTGGGGGTACGCCGTCGATTCTACGCACAACCATAAAACGGCCTTGAGCCTGAAGTGATTGTTGACACTGTCATGCACGTGGCGTGCGACTTCACGAGGGGGAGGGGCTGGAGGCTGCTGGTCTTTGGGCGCTGTAGAAAATACATCGTCGTTTGGAAGAAGAAAAAAAATCTACCTGGGCAATGTACTCAGTTCTGCATATCTGCTGCTTTCAGTATTCTGCTAAAATACAACTACTTGCTTGTTGAATTTAAAAATAATAAAAGGAAATACATTTTCATTCTTTTATTGAACAAATTGAACATTGAATTGAATATAAAAGGCAGCACTAAAAAAGATTGAAAGTTACATTTTGAAGTGCAGAAGTGGAGAAAGCAACACCTTCCATACAGCACAGGCTGGCCACTGTTGTCAGAGCTATTGGTTGCATTAGCAGCAAATCAAACTTTTGATGGCTGGGTGGAGATAGAGTTTTACTTAGACTGTGACCAACACCCAGACTAGATGGTGCTAGTCCATTTATAGTGTCTAGTGACCCCAGTGTGGCTGTATAACCAATCATTGGATTCAATGTGATTGAATAAGTAGTGAAAAAATGAAATATGCGCCGATCAAAACCACAAACCATCCAAAGAATCAGTCAGGTTTTCTCTGTGACAATGAACACAGCTAGAGCTATGCTCAAAATACTGCAGACTCCATATGGTGATGAGAATGTGGGGACAGTACAAGCAGGTAAAAGAGGAGCCGGTCTTTCTTTATCCTCTATCTTTATCTCTGTTCTTGAATGTGCAGTAGCGACCGGAGCCTCTCCCAGCTTAACAGACTGGTATGCTACCTGGCTAACTAGCAGCTATGATGTTACCCAGCATGCGGATCGGTGGTGTGAATTCGTTACACCGTCGAATCCCTTTTTCTCGACTTGCATTCCACTCTCCGCACCGCTGTCTTCAGACAAAAAGTTGCGTCCTGAGATCGATAATGTTGTCAGACACTTTTAGTAACAATCCGAGCCCATTAGTAGCAAAAAACATAACACAAACACAATGGACACAAATCAAGGCTGCCCCATTAGGTTACATGGCAGCTCGGTTCGCGCCGGCTCGTCGCTGCAATCTCGCTCAGTACTGGACCAATTTCAAAGATGTTTGGTCACATCAGTCTCTTGGACACAAACTGACTTATGACACATTGGGTCAACCCACCGTCAGGGAGATAGGTATAGACAATATTGAGGTACAGACACCATCACCTTGTTCTCGGAGGCCTTGGAGTCTTACAAATGTAATGACAATGTCAAAGACACTGGTGTTAGAGACTGAAAAGACATTGCATTAAAAAGAAAGAAACGCTGTCTTACATGTCTGAACACTGAAAAGACTATGAATGAACTTTGCACTGATACCGTGTTGAAAATCAGTATACTAATGTAAAGACATTGATGGACGTATAATACATGGTGTCTAACATGCAAAGAGTTTAGGTGTGGTGACAGACGATAAGATAGTGTTGGCCGTTAATTGAGTCTGTTAAGGATGAGGATTCATCTAAATAAGTTGAAAATGTTTAAAAAAAAAACAACAATTTGGATGGTTTAATCTGCTGAGGTAATGGCATTGAGTTTCAGTTAAACAGTAATTACTTCTCCTGCAATCATTAAATGTATACAAGTGAAGGAAGGGAGGTTTAAAAGAGACAGTTTGAATGCTTTTCAGTGACAACCATAGACTAGATCCATAAAATGTCTATTGCTGTTTATTGTGTAAAATGTCAGGTGACGTTTTATTTTTGAAAGTGGGAGAGGGTGTGGCACCAGGTTTATGAGGTTAATATGTTAATTAATATGGAAATATGTTATTCATAGGACACCCCCCCCCCCCCAATACAGTTTAGTTTCTTGTCTTAATTTTATTTGAAGATGCTTATATGTAGTTAACAGCTAAGAAAGACAGTCTCTAGCGGTGTAAAAGTCATTTGTACTCCTCGCCACTAGGCGGTGACATTGACCAGTGTTGGCCGGAGTGTTAATCATGTCGGCAGCCATTACGCTAGTAGAAACTACAGTGCAACTAAATGTCTTTCTTCTTTTCATTACAGATGAAGTTTTTCTAATTGAAATATGTGGCACCAGATGACCTCTTCTGTCACCAATCTGCACCTGCTACAACAGCAACTCGTACTGGAACATTCATTAGCAGATACCTTCTAAGTAAGTCTCAAACAAGGTAAGGAAATTAAGTATTAGTCTTAGTATCCACAAAATAACTGACAGATATACATTTCTAGTAAATTAATATTATAGCTAGGATATCACAGATCCTCATAAAATTAGATATTCCTGAAACCAAGAATGATTCATATTTGCTATTTGTGATAGGACGAACATCATTTTACAATGCGTAGGGTGAAAGTAAGTAATCTGAGAGAATAACGTGTAGCTATATAGATATATTGCATTTCTTTCAAAGGGAGAGTCTAGAAACTCTTTTGTTGGTGAATGTGAGATGTTTGAGTCACACACGTATCGTCTTCATATCAGAAACAATGAAATGAATTTGGCACCGTACGTGTGTTATGTCAACCCGTTCTCACTCCCACTTGGTCAGTGGCTCTCAGAGTCACATACTGATACAAAGTCTGGCACGTGGGACTGCTGGGATTGGTTGAAGTTGCGGGAAACGCCAGTTATTGGTCAAATTTGCGGTGATAGGTCAAAATTGCGAGTCGCACCGAATTCACTGGAATTGGTTGAATTTGGGTGAATTGTTGCGATCGCGACATCCTGGAGGGACTGTCTAAAGAATATTTTGATATGATTTAAAACAAATCTGCAGTAGATCTTAAATTATATTAAATATTAGATAAGGGCCTGTGTATGATCTAAACATATGATCCTATTGTCCTCTCACATAGTCAAATATGTTGAATAAAGCCTGTCCACGTCTCCATGTGAAGCTAGTCTACAGCTTATCAGCGTTGCTCATGTTACCTGTGAGTCAAAAGGTAAAGACAGAAGGAAGCAGATTCAGTCACCGCAAGGGTAAAATGTTTATTAGAATTTGCAATTAGCAATGTGACATTCACCTACATGGCGCAAAGGAAGTCAAATATGCACGTCTTTATTGAAATGAGCCCATCTCATCAGGGGATGATAGTTTATCCTATTTAAACTCAGTGATACACCTCCACAGGGCTGCACAGGGTGGAATGCACTGAAGCCTTTCACTCAAATGACACAGTAAATAAAAGTAGAAAAAAAATCAGCAACAGTGTTTATATCAAATATTCCGATACAAAGTCAAATAAATTTCAAAAAAGTCAGAAGAGCACTGGATATTCAGATAGTGAAGCAAAAAAGAAGAGATGAAAAAAAGCTTGATAATGCACTGCACCCGTAATAGTGGTTCTTTTCATCCACGTGGAGCTACAGTACTAAGTTGGCAGAAAAAGGCGTATGGCTTTTGTTTCATCTGAAACAATACGGGGAGATGATCACTTGTAGATGTAGTATGGTATTTCATGTATTTTACAGTGTAGTTAGTTCTTACAAATCAATGAATACAACAGAGCCCAGTGGTTAACAGGTCAGTTTATGAATGATCTTGGCATCATTGAGATTCTGTTAAGAGGAACAAAAGGAAAGCAACGGTAACGTATCACTGTACCAAAGTGGTGTTGTGATATTTAATAGCATGTCATGCTCCGTTAGTGAAGTCCCTTTAAAAGTGGGATAGGCTGTCCCGCTTGCTTAACTATTCAGATGGCGGGCATTTTGGGTCTGGCCTGAGCTTAATGTGCAGGACGGGAGAAGGTGAGCTCAGTGAAAGGCAGTAGTCCTAGTTGAGTCGAGTACAATGATGTCGATGGTGAGGATCCATGGTTGATAATGGTTAGAGATGGGGGGGGCGGGGTCATGCAGCTCGGGCCAGAGGAGGGTTGGAAAGATCCTCTGTCACACTGTGGCCTCTGGCCTGGGGGGGGGGCTTTAGGTAGGACACAGGACTAGGGAGGAAAAACAGATAGAATACAGTTCCATCATTCAAGGTTTCCCACCAGAAAAGTTGTTAAGCCAGGTGACGAGTGTCTTATTTTTCTGAGGGCCCGGCTGGGGCCAGTCCCAGACTGATGACAGCATTAAGTCAAATCTGGCACAAAATGAACCTAGGGGTTAATAACACACGGTTACCAAGTCGACCGTTCTCTGGGATATGTTTTCATGCTAATTGAATGTGACCAGTTTTAGCCCAAACCGCTAATTAGCTTATAACGCTAGTCGTCGGGGCACGGGTAAAGTAAAAAGAAATCTATTTCTACACCACAAACAAGGCTCAAAATATCATCACACTTCTACAGTAGCATAATGAGGGATCCTACATGTAAACTGAAGCATTGAGAATGTTGTAAGTGTACAGACAGTTTATTAAAAAGATAGATTATAAAGATCTCTTGGGAAAACAGTCACGACCAGTCGAATGACGAACGCTGTGCTTGAGCTATGTTACTGGTTGCACGGCGTTCCACTGGACTGTTTTCCCAAGATGGCGCCCGTCTGTATACGTGAACAGTACTGTCTTTCTAAACTATCTTTTTAATAAACTGTCTGTTTGAGCCTTGTTAGTGGTATAGAAATAGCAATTTCTTTTTACTTTACTTGTGCTGCCTACGACTAGCGTTATAAGCTAATTAGCGGTTTGGGCTAAAACTGGTCACATTCGATTAGCATGAAAACATATCTCAGAGAACGGTCGACTTGGTACACGTGTTATTAACTCATAGGTTCATTTTGCGTCAGATTTGTCCTTTAATGTAGAGGTCAATAGTTACTGTGATCACAGAATCATAAATGGAATCCTGAAATTAAGAATTTAAAAACGCTGTAAGACAAACGTGGTCACTTTGGAACACACGTTATAATGCTCGCCTAGCTGCTAGCATGACACGCCCTCATACTCTGCTTCTGACTGGCTAGTAGTCCTTACCTAGCTACTGAGCATGTGCGACTTCCAACAAAGATGGAACAGAAGTGAGATGTCTCACTCTGTAGCTAAAACAGAGCTCAACACACAGGGTGAAAAGAGGAGCTGCAGCAATGTGCAGTACAACAAAATGTTTTTTTTTTTTGTTTTTTTTTTAATTAAACCATGTAAACCTATTGTGATTTAACCTCTAAATACAATTATGAACCTGAAAATGAGCATAATATGAGCACTTTAAAATACATTCATAATTCCCAGTGGCTTGCCTGTTATTGTAGGGATTCTTGTAGCAAAATGAGAAAGTTCAATTGTGCAGTAACTGCATTTACCAGACAATGTTCCAATCAGGGAACATACTGTAAGTTTCACTGCTGTGATTATACCTTTGTTCTTTTGTGTAGTAAGCTATCAATAGACGAATAGGTCTTTATCGAGCAAATACAGAAGTATTTCAACTTATGTTATGGTGTTTACCTTTCAATATGTAGTCAGTTAGCAGTGTAGGCACCTTCTCACTGTCCTCCTTCATGGCATAAAGAACTACAGGGAAGAAATACAGAGTGTATCAACTCTGGGTATACACCTTGTTCCAATCAGTCATTTTTATTTGCCTCTGATACAAATGTTCTGGGCTATACTCACTTTTTGTGAGCATCTGCAGGTCGTCAACAGATGGAGGGGTGCCTTTCTTCTCATATGGAATAACTGTATTTAGATACTGAAAACGGAGAGGTTCAGAGAAGTCAACACAGTGCTTAACCTGAGAAGCAATAGTTGAACCTTTTAGGAAATATGCGTAATCTCTTTCTTGCCAAGAGTTAGATTCAAAAAAAGATTGATACCACTCTCATGTCTATTAAATATGAAGCTGCAGCTGTGAGATAGTTTGGATAACTTACCTTAGCTTTGAAACTGGAAACGGGGAAACAGCTTCTTTTCTGAGGTTAGAGGTCTCTAGAAATCCCACCTATAATCTGTGCTTATGAGTGTGTCTTGGAGGTTTAGTACCAGACACAGTCCCTTTATTTCCAGTCTTTATGATAAGCTATGCTAACCAGCTTCATGGCTGTAGCAGGCTCTTGGCAATAGGTGTATTTCTTGAACAATTCCTTTAAAGGTCAATGGACTGTCAGTTTGTACACTGCAAACACTTTTTAACACTGAGTGAGAGGTTAATGGGACAACCTGTGATCTAAATGTTTACAAGGCTACCCATCACCAACGTTCTAAACACAGTATTCAGCCCTGCTATCACTCCAAAGCTTATTGTCAGATCTTTTAATACACAGACGTAATGCTAAATGTAAGTTATAAATACTATCTGATGCTGAACAAGGTTTGTTTACATCCAATAATGCCTGCAATACCTGGGGCAAAACAGACATACATTACATTTTCAACCATAATCAGCTGAAAAACACAATCTGACTTTTCATTCATGTATGTGCAGCGTGCATAATTAACCTTTTTGTCCACTTGTCAAATGGCTCGTTAATTTTCAAATGTTACCAGCTACTCAATATATGGAGTGAATCAAATCTACCAGCCACGTGCATATTATTTAACCAGCATTTGGCTCGGTAATTTTGTACCCTGTACATGTGCAGTCGGCTGTAATTCATATGGATAAAAACGGGGACATTTCTTACAGTGGTCGACAGGGGCAAACGCACCGCAACTTAATGAAACACACGCAAATAGACAAAACACAAGCAAATTAAGAAAACATCTGCTCAGCATTTAGCAAATACACACAACCAAATGCAAAAAGAAAAGCACACAACCCAAAAAACAGAAATGATGCAAAAGAAAAGCACACAATCCCCGAAAACAAATGCAACAAAAAAACGCTGCATCCAGATTACACAACGGAAGTTCTCCAGACCTCTAGGGGGAGAGCTGAGTGGGACAGCTTGATTTTCGACACCATGGGGAGAGAGCGCTCTGCCTTTTTATTACGTGTTTACAGACACATCTCTGCTGATTGAGTATCACCTGTGACCTGAGCCAATACACTAGAGACACCCACCAAACGAGAGAAAACATACCTCAAACATAGACTTCATATTTACAGTCTATGATCTCAAAGCAGTTGCACACCGTTCTGAGATTGAACATGCCCCGGCTCTCTCTCGTTTTTTCAAGTTTGTATGCTTTTCTTTTTGCATCGTTTCTGTATTTGCAGCGCGTTTGCTAAATGCTGCGCATGTGTTGTCAAATTAATAAAGATGTTTTCTTAATTTGCTTGTGTTTTGTCTATTTGCGTGTTTTTCATTAAGTTGCAGTGCGTTTGCCCCTGTCGGCCACCGTACATATTGCTAACACTATCAACAGGGATCAAATTACATACAGGAGGCCAATCATCCCTGTGGATGTCCTTTAAGTGTGCAGTGGACTAGGGCAGTGGTGTACATATAGTAGTTTACTGGGGCTCGTGGCCTTTAAGGGCCATGCAAATAGTTTTGCCACAGTAATGGCCCCATACTTTATCATATGCAGTGATTGCTGGGAAATACTGCTGTCTAATGTTACTATGCTCTGTTATGTCACACTCGAAGCTTTTTTTAAACATTTGAACTTTGACCGTACCTGTTTCTCATTCCCTGTGCTTCCAAATGTCTGTCTGATGCCCGTCTGCAGGATGTTAGACAGTCCCTCCATGCTGAAACGCTGCAGTGTACACACACGTACACACACACACACACACACACACACAGTTACAAGGTTCTGACTATCACTTCCTTGATCAAGCTGACTGAGTAGTTCTTTTGTACAGAACAGACCTTTCAGCATCTCACATAAACATCACATTATGGTGAGATTCTAATGAAGTTCAGCGTATATTGAACGTGGGCATTTACGCTCTCAGTTAAACCAACCAGATTTGCCAAAAATCTGCATGAGCTATCGCGTTGTTGCATTCAAACTTTAAACCTGTTATATTCTCTGCTGCTGTCATTTCAGGGAGAATCGATGCAACCCTCCTCCGCCCCTTTCACCTCCTGTTCCCATCATTCCCGGCTCACAGGGTTCCTCCTCCATCAGAAGCCCATCTTCACATCCCATCCATCCAGATCTTTGGGCTTCCTTTATCCCTTCATCACCTCCACCAGTGTCTAGACTCCATCAGGGGAGGATATTCCTAATTGTCAACGGCTTCTATACCCCTTATAAATTAACATTGCGATGGAGTCTAATCGCCAAAGACTACTAACATTTCAAACTATTATGCACCATGTTCATTAAACTTATTTCACTGAAATAAAGTCTCTCTTGATTGAATTAGCTTTACTGTTCATATTGCATCTGCATCATTAAGCCATCATTCATATTACTTTAGCAATGCAGCCTCAGGTACCCAGCAGTCCCCACATAAAAAACTGCTGCTGCATTGCATGAAGGAAAAATCCATTAAGTTATTTCCCTGTTACAGGACAGGACTGGGCTGTTCCTGTATGAAGACGACTGGTCACTTTAGGATCTTTCCTGGAAGACACTTACAGGCTAATGGGCCTAAGATCCATTATGCTAACAGTCAGAGGGAGGGAAGTGGGAGAGTTGTCAGACACTGTGTGCTTTCACCATATTCTAATTTAACTCAATGAAAACCACAGTGCACATAGGCACGCCGCCATTTCTTAGTAAATCAGGTGGTGTGCCGAGTTTTGCATGCCTGCTGAGAATTTCACAATCATTTCTGCCAAATAATGCATGCACCCCTTAACACTCAAAATACAAAAAATCTTTAGTTTTCCCTTGGGGATGCGATTCTTGGCAGGGATGCAAAACGTGGCACATCACTGGCCCATTGTGGCATAATTAGTCTCGCATTGTCAGACACACACAGTGGAATGTAAGGGAGAATCCTGTGTCAAATATCAGGCGCATACACACACACACACACACACACACGTATAGAGCCTCTCACCTTGACAGGCATGCTCCCTGTCTTCTCCGTGTGGCCCGTGGAGGCTGTGTTCCCTCCGTTTACAGGTGGCGTCCCCCCCCCCTGCAGGCTCAGGGCCTTGTCCCGGCGGCGGCGTTTGCTGCTGTCCCGTTGCTCCTTCTGCCTGTTCTGCACCTCCATCAGGGCTGTGATGAACGTGTTCTTCACCTCTTTCTCAAACTCTAGCTCCTCCCGCCGAGCCAGCTGGCTGACCAGCTCCTCTGAGTACTGGCGGATGGCCGCCTCCACCCGGTCCAGCAGCTCCACCAGAGCCGAGCTGGGCATCAGGCTCAGGCCTGCAGGGAAGATAGTTGGGTTTTATTTTGTGCTAAAGTATTTTTTATTACCCATAGGTTTAGACATAAAGCTAAACAATGGCATGCACTGTATATAAAAAAATCTTAATTTTACAGTAAATAACTTAGATTGTTAGACTATTTAAACTTTTTTTATATACATACAGACAATGGCTGAAGCTGTACATTTATTTGTAATTTAATAAATTGTAATCTAATGGTTTATGTTATGAAAAATTAATATATATTTCTTAGTAATGTTAATGTATATTACATTAATTCTACATATGCATGTGTGCTTTCACTTTCTTAAAAAAAAAGTCATACTGTAAAAACATGCAAGTTTGAGCAAAAGTGAGAGGTAGAATCAAGCAGGACTTATCGACAAAAACTATCTTTAACAGTATTTAGTCGCTGTGACACTGTCAATACCATTCATTTACAAAGTAATGTCATCAAGAAAAGGTGTTCTGACCCCGTTTAGCTTTTTCACATTATCAGGGGTGCCCAACTCTTTGTTGCTTTAGCCATTGCATTTTCAATCACAGGGTAATTGTACCTTCGCACATTTTTTCTTCTATCATTTAGAGGCCTAAGGAGTACATTTATAAAGGGTTTCATAAGGAAAAGGCAAAGATTCTAGAAAAAGATACATCATTTTGTGCAGCAACCCCTTCTGAGTCATCTCATGACCCCTTGGAGGATCCCAGTCCCCAGGTTGAGAACAATTCATGCAAATTAAACCAATCACTGTGAATTCGGTGCGACTCGCAATTTTGACCAATCACCGCAACTTTACTGCAAATTCGACCAATAACTGTATACATTTTAACATCAATGTACGCTGTGACGATCTTTTTAAAGTTGCTGAAAGCTGCTGCTGTTTCAATCCTGTCGGCTCTCTGCAGCGGGCGGGGCTGCTGCTCAGCAATTTTCACCGTATCTCGCAACTTCATTGCAACAAAAAAACAAAAGACATCGCAACTTTTATCGCAATTCTTTACAAAAGCTCTCGCAAAATCAGGCATTTTGGGCCGCAACAATCTAAAAAAAAAGGCCACGAAATCCTGGAGGGACTGATTAGATCCTATGGCCATTGATGCGCATGTTGATGATTGATCTATCCAGCCATCAGACTTAAAAAACATAATTATACATTTAATAAATATTAGGCCAGTGTGAAAACTATGTATATTTTCTAGTCCTATCGACTACTCAAAGCGCTTTAACGTAGTACAGGAATCATTCACCATTCATACACTGGTTTGCAAGGCTGCCATACAAGATGCCACCTGCTCATCAGGTAAACATTCACCCACCGATGGCGCAGCATCAGGAGCAACTCAGGGTTCAGTGTCTTGCCCAAGGACACTTCGACATTAAACTGCAGGACCAGGGATCGAACCAACGGCCTTCCGATTGGTAGACGACTGCTCTACTACCTCAGCCAATGCAACTCAGATAGAGGAACCACATGGATCAATATGTCCGGCGACAGGGCGCCTTGTTCTCTATAGACCTGCTGATGGGACTAATCTAACCATGTGGATTACTAAATCCAAACCTGACGTGTGGCCGTGGCTTGGTTGGCTGAAGTGAACATGAATACGGACACATATATCTACCCAAAAACACTAGTTGACTGAATGAGAGTAAACAACTGTTTACATAAGATATATAGTGCAACTTATTCATGTTTGTCCTTGACCATGTTGCCCATGCACTGACTATTACTGGCCTTCATGTTAGATATAAATAGGGATGATATTTATGTCCAGCCTATGGCAAGGACTCAGTTGAAGGAGGGGGGGGGGGGGGGGGTCTCGCCTTTGGTATGATGTTGATGTTTAGCAACATACTTCGAAGAGAAAAATGAATTGTAACCTAAAGGGGACTGCCATTAGAAAGACTGATCAACCTGCTGGCAAGTATACAAGGAACACTGTTTTGACAGGAATGTAGCCGGTTCACATCCTAGACCAGCTGAGAAAATGAACAAATGACTTTTGGTTGATTGAGCATTTTCAGATCTACCTTCGTAGGAGCAGTTGTTGTTGGAGGCCTGCGACAGCTGCCTGATCTCCTCCAGCAGGGAGGGGTTGGTCATGGAGCAAGGGCTGCTCTCTTCTTCATCCTCCTCCTCCTCCGTTTCGCCGGGATCTGGAGAGTTCTCCATCATCTCGACTATCTCCTCAATGACCTTGGGGAGAGAGAGAGAGAGAGAGAGAGAGAGAGAGAGAGAGATTGAAGGAGAGACAGGTGAATTTACAGGAAAGAGATTAGGAGACAGGGGTAAGTACACTCACATCCATAACCATCCATTTGTTAGTAGGGTGTGGCCACTAAAATGCCAGAAGGCTCCTGTGGAAGTGTACATATCATATTTAAATCCATTATTGATGTCTACACAGGCTGCAGCAGTGTGCTGCAGAAGCAGACTTGGACTTAGGCAAGCACCTGTCTAAACTCCTGTACTAGCACAATACTAAAGATGTTCCAATCCTTTTTTTTCGGAACTTGCGTTTTGGCCAATACTGGTGATCTGACACCATTGCTTTTAAAATATATATACATCTATTATTATTTGTTAACAGCTGTATACTACTAACCCTGTATGAATGTGATTTGATTGCTATCTTTGTTGTTTGGCCTGAAAACTGCAAATGCATACAGAGAATGAATGCCATAGAACTTTCTTTCATTAGTTTGACAGTCTGTCATGAGGAAAAAAGGAGATAAACAAACGACTTTAAAGTAGGGCTGCAACTAACGATTATTTTAATAATCGATTAATCTGTCGATAATTTTTTCGATTAATCGATGAATCGGATTAAAAAAAATAACAAAAAAGCATTAAATCAACTCAACACATACTTACATACTTGTTGTTTTAGTTAATAGTTGTGTAAAGGTAAGTAACCCAAAGAGCAGATACAGACAGCGCACGCGCACACACACACACACACACACACACACACACACACACACACACACACACACACACACACACACACACACACGTTCACTTGAAGCTTATTCATTAAATTATCATTGTAGTAAGTGAAAGTTAAGTTCATTTGTACACCACATTTAAACACAGCTTAAGATGACCAAGTGCTATAAAAGAACTTTAAAATGAAATTAAAAAGTACAACACACACAAATATATACGTCAACAATAACTGATATGGGACAAAGCACAGAATATATACATGACAACAGATTGAAAAATGAATGGGCCAAAAAAGGCGAGTGAATAAAAACGTGTCTTTAGTCCTGCTTTACTACTGTTATTAACGAGCTAACGCTAACTTGTCATGCTAGTCAGCTGGATAACGAGTAAACACCACACCAGCACCACTGGAGGGACGTTACGTTCCTCACTTCAAAACGGAACAAAAGTAGGATTGTGTAGTGACTTTACCCTGCTGTTGAACTCCCTTCCTCCTCATCAAGGACTCCAACATGTTTACGTTTTAGGTGCTGAATCATCACCGTGGTGAGCCTGTGCCATGATGTGTCGCTTTTGCTTATCTTGCAACATGTTTTCGATTTATTTAGTGTGAAATGCTCCCACATGTTGGATGACTTAGGTCGTACTGATTTCTCTGCCTCCGCCATGTGTTTCAGAACAACGTTACGGGTCTCTCCGGTCTCTCTCCGTATTTCCTCTACCCCCGCTCTGCTCTTTTTTCTTCTCTTTCGCTCCGCGCCGCTCGGCACTCAACTCAATTGCTTTTATCTCCGCGACTGAGTGGCGTGTTGCGCGACACAACGAATCGATAATAAAATTCATTGCCAACTATTTTTAATAATCGAATTTCATCGATTTTATTGATTCGTTGTTTCAGCCCTACTTTAAAGTATTTTTTTTTTTCCAGCTCAATTACGTGATATCAGATCGGTGCATAGACTCACGTACACGCTAATACCAGCATTTTTCAGTATTGGAGGCATTTCCATTGCTGGTATTGGAACAACTCTATAAAAGGGTAGTCAAACCCTCCACGCTGTCCAAGGGACACAAGTAGTTTAATTGGACATGATAAAGAGCCTCTCCATCAAAAGAATGTATGCAAAACATACACAAATCTAAATGGGAATGCCACATCTACAATGCAAAGATTATGTCTGGGGTTCCTCAGGGGTCTGTTCTTGGTTCTTTACTTTCTCCCTTTGTTATGCTGATGATATATTTCGTTCCAGGAGCATTGCCGCCATTAGATAATTTATTTTATTCTGTGATGGACAAACCCCTATACATGCCTTGGTCTCCAGCCATCTAGATTACCAGAACTCCTTATGTGTTGCTGTCTTGCCCCAGAAATCAATGAACTGCCTCCAGCTTGTGTACAGCGGCTCTCACAAAACCTGGAACTTTGAGCACATTCCCACCATTCTGGCGACCCTGCACTGGTTACCTGTGGCATTTAGAATTCATTTTAAAATTTTACGGTTTGTCCTGAAGGGACAGCTTGACTTTGACCCATTCTATAGTGTTGACCTTTTTCACTCCATAAACCCCCAACAACCACGAAAAAAATCTGAATGGACAAGGCACAAGTGGCTTTAAGAACATGATGGCAATCCCAGCAAACACAATTATTGTAAACAGAAATGCATGATGGTGAAAAAAGGCAGGTGAAAGATGAAGTGGACCCACGCACCAATCGGTGCCTCATGCTACACCCTGCTTCCTTTTTCTCATGATCAAAAGCAGGACGCAGACAAACTGCTGTTTGATCTCTCACACTCACACACACACACACACACTCTTTCTCACACACACACACACACACACACACACACACACACACACACACACACACACCTGATCAGCTGTGATGAGAGGCTCGTCCTTCAGGCAGTTGGCGTTGTCATTCTTCTCATTCATCTCCTCGTCCTCTTTTTCTTGGATCTGTAGATTGTGAGATGAAACATGAGGACAAACAAATGGCAGTATGTCTTATAAAGAAAACAAGACTAACAAGAGTCAAAAAGTCTATCAGCACTGGAATAATGAACCAAACCGTCTACAGTCATTTTCCAAAAGAACTTTGCCTGGGGTGGAGAGATAAGTCACACTCATTTGAAAATCTCATGCTTAAATATTTGAAAGGTTTTACATTATTTCATATCGCTTTTTAAAAAGCAATTTACTCCATTCCATTTGTAAAAGTGAATAGTTTATACCTAAAATTTGATGTCCTACAGTTTTGATAGTGAAGTTAATTGTAACGTGAAGAAATCTGTGCCATTGGCTGGAGTGATGGCAGCGTTGATCAGTTGGTCCAGACTGAGACATCCATGGTTCCCAGACTGTCCTGTCCTAAGGACTTGTCCTCGCCACCATGGGGTTGACATTTGTGCTTTTGTTTGAAATGACCCATCAACAAAGTTGGTTTAAACATTCACGTTACAAAATTTGAAATTGTCCAACACTTACTGGTTTATGAACAAATTCCTGCAAAAATGACATTCCCATCAGCCTCAGCTACTTCGTGTTTAGTGCTGATTAGTAAATGTTATCATGCTAAACTAAGATAGTCAGCAGCATACAGTAACCATTATAGGCTGCCTGCATGTAAAAACTGTCATAGGCATGCTGATGTTAGCATTTAGCTCAAAGCACTGCTGTGCTCTCACAGAGCTGCTGACATGGCTGTAAAATTGTAGTCTTATCATATGAATGTCCACCGGGGCTGTCTCCAGGCTACTGCCAATTATTGATACAGCATAATAGTGAGACAGTTCATTGAAAGATTTGCCATTTAATATTTGCTGTAATAAAACACGGCACACAGCAAGCAGATGTCTTTTGTGGTTATGTCTGGAATAAATACAAGAAATTGAAACATGGAAGGCACTGTAGCAGAAGACATAATGAAAAGTGTGCACTACAATATCCAAAGAAAAAATGTACAATTGTCCTTTGCGAAACATTTCCTGCTGGCCTGTTTTGACATAGAGGGAATCTCAGCAACTCATCTGACAGCAGGATCCAGCTTAATATGAGCACTATGATGCATTTCCACAACAACCCTCTCCATCTGGGGCTAAAGTGTCTGCTCTGGCCCTGACCAGCCCAAACATGGGCTAGCCTGCTAAGTGCCTGCTGTCAGGTTGGAACTGAGAGCCAATTAAGGGAGGGGAGCAGATGGGAGACCTCTGCTGAATGGCAGACCAGTCAAGGTTGGGCAAGCATATCTTCTAGTGTCAGCATGAGGATAAGCCTCAGAGAGAACGAAGCAGTTAGCTACTCAGTGTGGCACCTCACTGTGAAAAATTCATTTACAAATATAAAGCCATAAAACAGAATCATGTTCACCTTATAAACTAGTTGAACTAACAATAGTTAACATTTTCATTTGTAATAAAATGTTACGGTTACACTTTACTTGAAGGTGTCTACATAAGAGTGACATGACACTGTCATGAACGTTTCATAAACATTATAACCAAGTGATAAACGTTCATGACATAACGCTTCTTTTAGTTTTAAGTGTCATTCGGTTTTTGTTATGACAAGTGAGGGTTAGGGTTAGGGTTCATGTGTCATGACAGTGTCATGTGTTCATGACAGTGTCATGACACTCTTATGTAGATACCTTCAAGTAAAGTGTTACCAAAGTTACCTTTTGTCAAGAAATGTGGCTAAAAGGTCATAAAAACCCAATTAAATCTTTCCAAAATAAAAGTGTCTTTATTATTTGGCCTAATAGCACATTTCCCAGATTTAAACTACATATAAAGTGAGTGACATTTACCTCCTGGTCAGAAAGATTGCCGTTGAGTCCCTCTGAGTCGGTGCCGTCCCAGGTGGAGATGTAGTTGTCAGTTAGAGCATCCCACACACTGCAAAACAACACACACACATGCAGACATGTCAGCAAGCATCAGGACACTCTTTTGGCCTTAGCCCTAAAGGCTGTTTAGCATTTTAAGCTGGTGGCTCCACAGCCGCTGTAGTTAGACAGTTACATAAGAGCATTAGACCAGAGTTTGCTGTGTTGTTTTATCTTGCTGGTTATAAGGAAGTCTATTCAGCCCTATCTTCAGCATCCTGCAACTCAGTCAATATTTCATTGTGGCAAGTCAATAATGTTGTTCAATACGCAGAGCTGGAGGCTGCAGAGGAACAATGCACAACAGAAAGAAACAGCTTACTGCTCAGTAAAAAGGTATCCTTAGCAGAGATTTAGATAAAGCTTCTCACATCATTGTGCCAGTGGTGCCTGACTGCAACCCGGAGCGAGCGTCTGTCTGAGGAGGAATGACATTCAACTGGGAGAGAAGTCTCCTTTGTGTTTTTTTTTTTCCTCCTCCACTAAGAGGTTGGCTCAGGCCTGCTGCCCTGCTCCCCTGCTCCCCTGCTCCCAGTGGCACTGCCCACCCCCCGGACACACACTGGACCCCATTCAGCCGGCAGCTTACCTCACCAGCCATGCCTGCATGCCATCACTGGATGCACCAGCACATCAACAGGGTCAACGTTTCAATACACTTAACACTATGATGAAAACTAAGCAATAACAAGTGTTGTACAGAATTGTAGCTAACAGCTAACAGGCGGCTGGCTTACTGTTTAACCCAAGTTGGCACCTATGCACAGTTTGCTTCATTGAGCATGGCTTTCTCTTTCTCAAAACAGCTTAATTAAGCCTAAAAATGTATTTTGTACGTACGAGACGTTATCTCGTACACAGGAGATAAATATTGCCCGCATATATATTTTTTTTCACCTTGTCTTTCAGGGCTTCCGTAAAACTCACCTCATTAAAATGTTTAAAAAAAAAAATAATCCGTAATCACCATGACACACAACAACATCAACAGCTCATACTGAAGGCATAACACAGGGACGTGTCTAGATCATCTGGCCAGCAGGAACGGAAACTCCATGTTTCAAAGCTGTCCCGCTGTATCTGTTGGCCCGCAGCCACTGAAGAGAAATCTGTTCCGTTTAATATTCTAGCTCTCCATCAGCTCGTCAGACTGACTCATATCTGTGGTTCTAATCAGGCAACTGCAGGGATTAGGCCAAAATGTGCAACACACTGTTTTCAACCAAACAGTCAGTCCCTCCAGAAAAATGTGATTATGCGATCGCATAATTCAATGCATAATCAGCCAAAGTCCACATATTTATGCGGGGGCCGCATTTTTTCAAATACGCCGCACTTTTGCCGGATAAATTGCCGATTTCTGCGCAAAATATGTGGGCTTGTATGATTTCATAATCCCTGCATTTTCGTTGCAAAAAAGTCCCATATATCTTAACAGAAAGTTGAAAAATGTTGCATTTACTTCACACGAGAGCAGCCATTTTCCCGTTGCCATGGGAACGTTATGAAGTGACGTAATTACGCGACGTGAACATCATCGAAAAGCTGCAAACCCCGCGATGAAGCCATGACCGTAGTTTTTGCAAGTTCCCACAATTTCATCACATAAAATTGAATAAATATCCTGCATATTCCATTGCATTTTTTAACAAAACGTGCCGCATAATCAAGGATTTTTGCCCGCAACAATCACAAAAAAAACTGTGTCCCGAAGACTCTCCGGTTTGAAATGGGTCCCTTTAAATCAGACTGCACCCTCCACTGAAAAGAGATAGTTTTCTATATGTCATAACACAACACAATATCCTCAGCGTTATGAGCATCAGGGCTGTCTTTTAATAGCTTCTTAAAAGTGAATAAATATAGTGAATGAGGCTCACTTGATCAGCTGATTGTTGCTTGCAAGAATTGTTATGAAAGGGGAGGAACAATGAGACATTGTTATTGGCAAAAACTCCGGTGGAGGCTGGAACAGTTGTTATGTTTGACTGGAATATATCTGTACTAGTTTCCTTATCTTAGCAACAAATCAGAGTCAAGCATTAGGTTCATGTCTTGGTCCTAACATGCAGATTAGTGTAGTACTGTAGGACTCACATCCACCCACAGCCCTGTGTTCTGTGCTCAGTATCAGTCCACTTTATTCATCAAAGTGTATATGTGTGAATGTATTTTGTCTTTTCCGTATATATTTGTCTTAAGGACCCCCTCGAAAATGTGATGAATCATCTCAAGGGGTTTATCCTTCTAATAAATACTCTGAAATCAACACAGACTCATTTAAAAAAAACTCTCCTCTTACACCTCCAGTCAGGCTATTTTTAGCACGATTCATATCCACACAGAGTGAGGACGTGTGTTTGCGCCTCAGCGCCTGGGGGCTGAAGGAGGGTCTGGCAGTCATCTGGTGGAGAGACGGAGACAGAGACACGCCAACAGAGCCAAAGCTAACTGAGGCGTACAACACTGCACATTGAATAATTCAGCACGCAGCCCGGCTGTGGTGCTGGGGAGGGTGGGCTCATGCTGCTGATTGACTGCTTGTTTTGGATGTTGCAGCCTGTCTGTGGAAATATTTGGACTTTTGTCATGTGGGACACGCTGAGCCACTGTTTGGTTCTTGAGAGTGCGTTGTGTTTGTGTATGGTATTAATGGCATAAACAACATAATGACTATGCTAGAGTGTAATTAAAGGGCTGGAGGAGTAGTCTGTCTGTGGTAATTTCGAGCACTTTATTATGTTGCTGATGACCAAGTAGGGTGAATCAGAAAAACACTTTCTCTTGAACGGGTTCGTATGATATTGATATATGATATGCTATCCTACGAAATTACAGCGGCTGCCGGCCAGTCACGTGACAAAGTTTAGCCGACCGGTCACATGACCGTTAACTTTAGTGGTCTCTACAGTTAGATTTAGCTGACAAAAGGTGACTGTGAGCCGGGTACAGAACACCGTGAGGAGACGGTCGTTTCAGCAGCCGTTACAGTTGAGTTTAGTCGACAAAAGGGGACTGTCCTGCAGAGACGACAGTTAAGTTTAGGCACTAAAATGACTAGTTAAGATTAGAAAAAAAACGATTGTAGTTTCGGTTAAAACACAGGTCCCCTTAAGTAGTACACCCCAGACACAAACACCCGTTTCCTGGGTGAAAGTCTTGTGTTTTCTCCTGAACTTCTTCCTATTGCACAAAAGTATAATATATAAATCCAGGATAACCGATAAAGCGAGGCTTGACCTAGTCTAATCTGTGCATCCTGGCTTGGTGCGTTTCACCAAGGCCAAGCCAGGCTGAGGAGGAGAGACTAGGTCGAGTCAGGCTGAGGAGGAGAGACTAGGTCGAGTCAGGATGAGGAGGAGAGACTAGGTCGAGTCAGGCTGAGGAGGAGAGACTAGGTCGAGTCAGGCTGAGGAGGAGAGACTAGGTCGAGTCAGGCTGAGGAGGAGAGACTAGGTCAGGCTGAGAAGGAGAGACTAGGTCGAGTCAGGCTGAGGAGGAGAGACTAGGTCAGGCTGAGGAGGAGAGACTAGGTCGAGTCAGGCTGAGGAGGAGAGACTAGGTCAGGCTGAGGAGGAGAGACTAGGTCGAGTCAGGCTGAGGAGGAGAGACTAGGTCGAGTCAGGCTGAGGAGGAGAGACTAGGTCAGGCTGAGAAGGAGAGACTAGGTCGAGTCAGGCTGAGGAGGAGAGACTAGGTCAGGCTGAGGAGGAGAGACTAGGTCGAGTCAGGCTGAGGAGGAGAGACTATGTCGAGTCAGGCTGAGGAGGAGAGACTAGGTCGAGTCAGGATGAGGAGGAGAGACTAGGTCGAGTCAGGCTGAGGAGGAGAGACTAGGTCGAGTCAGGATGAGGAGGAGAGACTAGGTCGAGTCAGGCTGAGGAGGAGAGACTAGGTCGAGTTAGGGTGAAGTAATTCAGATAGATGCACGTTCACGGCTTTCTTTAATAGACCACGATGTCGATCACTGATTTACTGATGATAAAAACAGAGAATATGTATTGTGCATATAATTTACACAGAGTGCGCAGCAGCTTCTTATGAAAGTATGACAATGTGAAACACATTTGTAAAAAAAAAAAAAGTAACACGGGCGCTCTAATGAAACAGCGAGAGAAAGCGTGGCAGATGATCGCAGACCGACTGAATGCGTGACCACTGCTCTGGATTGAAACCATCATAAATCATACCATTCAAGGAGTTAGGGTAATTATTTGCACAAATTAACAGTTGTACTCGTTGCCTTAAAAGTGAGCAGAAGAATCCTAATGTTACGCAGGAAATTTACCATGAAGATCATTACAACCATTAATCTACAATAGGTCTATGATGCTAGAATATCTCTCTCTCTCACTCTGTCTCTCCCTCTCTCTGGTATGGGCTAACATATAAATTACCTAAGTAACATTAACTTCAGGCAAAGTGTACAACAGTTTGTGGAAATAATTAGCCTAACTCCTTGAATGGTTTCATTAAAGAGCAGTATTTTGTAAATGTATATTTTTAGATATATCATTCAGTCGGTCCGCTATTATCTGCCCTGCTTTTTCTCACTGTTTTTTGTTTTGTTTAAAGAGGCAGAGTTTCCTTCTCTACATATTATATGGTTTGCTCCCTTGTATATATAGACATAGAAAATAAAGACAAAGAAATTGGACTCTGAAATCTAGAAACTATAAAGATAATTAAGTGATAAATTCCATGCACACTGTAAACAATGATTGTAACACAGTATATTCATCAGTCATTTCCCCCCAGCACAATATAAGGTCAAAAACCATTGAGGTGTCCTCTCCCTGTTTCATGAATAGCCTACAACAGACTATAATAAGGGAGGATTGTAAAATTAGGATTTTTATAGTTCACACATTGTGTGCTAAGAATGCCAAATACAGTGCACATGGAAGATGAACATACATGGTCATTTGTTAGAGAATACAAAAATAAATAAATCATCTAAAATAATTAAAAGGTGTATTTGTCCCTGACCAGTCTGTCATTGTTAGAACTACTAACACGTGTACAGCACTTTATATATTATCCTTCATCGCTGACTTCATTTAAAATGCATTTGCAACTGTATCAGCCTTTTCTAATTATCTCAACAACTGCCATAATATATTAACCAAACTTCTAACAACAATATGAACAGCAGTTTTCATACAGCAATATAACAGCTTTAAATAATAATAGTGCTCAACTGAACAGCAATATGTACCTGTTGTATTTTAATACAGGCTGATAAAAATAAGGTAAAACCACTGCTGAGTGAACAGAAAAGGCAGCAGGATTAATAAATCCAGTCAACATGGGGCATACAGTAACAAATAAGTGGAATACATACAAAAAATACATTGCATTAGGTTATGTAGCTATATGTACGAATGGTTCATGTGAACAGCCTGATCACAAAGCCCAAATGTTGGCATTTTGCTGAAAAGTTCAAATATAAATAGGCCTACAGTTTAAGCCAAAAATACAGATGCAAATGCTTTTTGATTAACTATAAGTGCTATACAGTAAATGTCAGTTGGGTAAGACTTAACTGTATCAGATCCATTAAGGCCTCAGACCAATGACAGATGAATACCACAGTAAGTGGACAGTGTGCTATGAATATTTCGCCAGAATGATATTAACTTTGGTCACTCACTCTTCGTCCTGCAGCCTCTCCTCTTCCTCCTGGCTGTGGGACTGGTTGCGTATGGGCGCCAGGCCCTCCGTCTTGGTGTTGTAATTATGGAAGCAAACGTTGAGCTTCTCGTCAAACTCGTTGACCAGGTCCTCCATCGACTTGAAGCTCATCATCTCAGAGAAGTTCTCCAGCTCAGAGAAGTCCTCGCGGGTGATGGTGGCCAGGGGGGCGGTGGTGGTGGAGTAAGAGTGTTTGAGCACTGGGTGGTCCAGCTCATCCATGCGGCAGGGCCGGAGGTCCTCAAACTCCTCATCCAAACACACAAGAGGGGCTTCCATGGTGTCCTGCACAAACAGAGTGGTCACACAGTGTTTAATGCATCAAGGATGCTCCATCAGCACAGCTTATAACACTGATGCTTTAAAGAGCCCCTATTTTACTCCTTTTCGGCGTCATATTTGTACTCTTGGGGTCTACTAGAATAGGTTTACATGCTTTGATGTTCAAAAACAGATTGTTTCTCATACTGCCCATAGCTGCAGCTCCTCTGCCTGAAACACTCTGGCTGCATCTCATGTCCCTTATTTGATAGCTTGATAACTGGAAGTTGTTCTGCCCTCCTTAGAGAAGGCCATCTCAAAGCTCTTATTTCTGCCCCGAGGAGCGAGCATCGAGGAGGGATCATCGAGGAGCTATAGCCGAGGATACACGACAGCAGCCTTCCTGGAAGCCGTGCAGCTGAAGGAGTTGCTAACTCCGCCCATACAGCTGTGACGTCATGTGACGCTTCAGAGGAAAAGACGTCTCATCCCTCTAACACACATTTGCTCGTTGCCTTCCTCCTCGCATGATTTTCTCGTGTCTCTCCCGTGCCTCCTTGCTGGGAGGGACTAAGAAGGGAGGCAAGTGGAGGAGTCGGGGATGCAATTTAAGGGACATAAGATGCAACCACTGTCTGAGCTCTTGGCCCGCCTTCCTGAAAAGCCCAGTCTGCTCTGATTGGTCAACTGGCCCACTCGGTTGTGATTGGTCAACCAAATTCCAACAAGCCACTGGGCGGGCTATGCTTGTTCAGGCAGCATCAATGGGCAGCACATATGAAAAACTGGGCTGGCTTTCTCAATCAGTGACATCACTAATGGAAGAATTTCAAACAGGAATGTGGGCGAGGCGTTTTTAGGCAGTTAAGAGAAAGTACAGTCTGTGGTAAGGAAAGCTGCATTTGGAGGGAAATGTGTTTTTTTTGTACTTTATATATCTATTACATACACAAACAACTATATAACACACTAAAAGATGGGAAAAATCAAAAAAAGCATAATAGGGGCTTGTTTAATCAGCATTGCGTTTAAAAAGGAAATACCAGATTAGACAAAGCACAAACGTCTATCTATCCTCATCTGTTAGATTACCAATATCCCAGAAGGATTCATCTGGCGTCTCCTAAATCATGCGTGCCTCACCTCATGTGGAATGGCACCAAGCTGTCTCGACAAAGAGGAGATGGAGGTAGATGTGCCAGAAGGGGACCAGGTCCCTAAGGGGACCCAACCAGTTGGCTTTACTGGTAAACCACAGTTAATTAAGTACACCTACTGGGATTTAACTGATGAAGTATCCAAGATTCTGGGACATGAAAGTATAGGAACTGTCATAGTATATAACATATCACAATAAGGTCATTTCTAGTGTAGGCCAAGGGTTTCTTTAAGGGGTTTGATGAATATGCTGTATGGGTGTAAACATATATCCTTGTAAAAAATTGTGATGAATTGAGTCAGATAATGGTAATACTGCTCTGTAAATGACTGATTTAGAGAGATGGGCTTTTTACAGCACAGCGATACCCCTCACAGCACTTTTGTGGTTCTAGGACAGACTTTAGAAAATTACTTAAACATGCATTTGAAAAAGGGACAAAGAGACAGACATTAGGCGCACCAAATTTCTTTAGTTTTGATTGTAATATGTTCTGTGTTTTTGGTTAAACGTGTCAAATAAGTCAAAGAATACAGTTAAACCTTGGTACAAGATCTGGTACATTCAAATGTTCCCTTTCAAAATCATTCAAGCTAAATTTGGTGCAATTGTGTCTAATTTACTCTGAGTTGGTTCTGTCCCAGAAAGATATAAAGTCCTGACAAAGATATTATTCTCAGTTGGTTCTGTTCAATAATGATACTTAATTAGCTGGCGGGAATGCCTTTTTCTTTCCCACAGTGAGTGATAAAGAACTTCAAACACTCTCAGAAATGTACTGAGGAAAACTCAGTACTTTCCAAGATATAAAAAATATGTACATTTTCAGTACATATGTTGTCCCATGGCAGATGGAATTACCAGCAACACAAATATACATCTTTGTGTGTTGAACTCTTTCAAACATGAAACACTTGGCATGGGTTGGGGAAGAATGTACTTACTGCCTTTGAATTCTACTGTCTCCCAGAAAAACTGATCACCATTATAAACATGTTCACAGAGCATACGCTACCCCAAATGGAGTTGTTGGCATCTTCACAGTGTGAGTTGTGCTCCAATGTCTGTACTGGGACTTATTATCACATGAAGTCTGTATGTTTGGACAGTAGTAAGCATATTATGGGTCAGGATATTATTATTTCTTTAAGTTTCTAAACTTCCCTATTCTTAATTAATGATTCTTAAGGTTTTTATACTTAGTTCAGCTTCCTTAGTCCAATTACCGAAATGGAATACAAGAGAAAGCAGCTCACAGTAACTGTAGAAAAATGATACTGATGGTCATTTTTATTTGACTGTAATAATTTAATGTGACTGTACATAAAGTATATGGATAGAATCATACAGTAGGTGTAGAGTTCGGGGGGGGATGCAGGGGATGTGTGTCCTCCCCCCGCGCTTTTTACGACATTTAGAAGTTTTTTTTCAATGTTTTCAGTTTATTAAGTTTATTAATTGAGCAGCTTTGTATGAGAGAATTTTATACAGGCCAAACAACAGAAATGTTTCCTTTTTTTAACTGTAGCTACACACATACATACTAGTAGTGAGTTCTAAATTTCATCCTTTGTGCTAAGCTGGACCGTGGCCTAGCCTAAGTGGGTGAGTACAGAGGAGCCCATTTAAAAACAAGCTTGTGCAAGCCTCTTCCTCCTCATCACATCACTCAGCAAAGTGCTGCTCCGTCAACAGCCAGACGGATATGTTTCTACAGCTCTCTCTGTACTGCTGTATTTCTCTTTTTTTAATTGCATCTGCTTTGTCTTTGGCTTAACATTTATTTCTAATTATTTTGCTGAGAAAATGACTTCATGTGGAATAAATCCTGTCAGCAGAGTGATGACTCACTACTAGGTGACAGTGACTGACAACTTGCATCCATCAATAGATCCAATTAAGGTTATTAGGTCTACTCTAATAAGGAACATTAGTATCTGACTCCAAGCTTGCCACAAGGACTCCTTGCAGGAGGCACTGATGCACTGCTTGAAAATTTAGCAGGGTGAACAATCTGAAATTGAATTTTCTAATAGCACTTTCCGGTCATGCTGTAGCCTTTCTACTTACTGCCAGTTGAGTTGACTCTGGAATATTTTTGTTCTAGCAAAGGAGATGTACAGTAGGAGCCTAAATGCAGTTATTGAAGTTTGTTGATCAGCATGCAATAATTTAGGTTCATACATAGTAAAAGTATGTCATTTACATAATTAAACATTCATTTATATGGTTGATTGATTTAGAGCGACTATTCAAAATACTTTCAGTATTTACAGTTTACGTTATTACAGTCCATAATTACAGTGATGCAACAAGTTCATTGTTTATACTTTGCACTTAAAGTGGCTATATGTAACTTTCAGTTTGTGTTGATTCTAGCGTTGGACCAAAGTGGTAGTGTTTTTACCACACCTGCTGTCCTAAAGCTCTTTTCTTTACGATGCTGTACTGCCCACTGTAGATTACAGATTACAGATGCATCGTTTCATTTCCAATGTTACATACAGTAACTTAGCCTACTTTGGATGTCTCCTGAGTTAAACCAGGTATCACTGTCACTGGGTCACGAGCCAAAGCATTAAGAGATTGTTGTAGCAACCAACGTAATAATAACTTAGATTAATATAGAGTGAAACCCAAGGACGCTTACACAAGTACAGGGGGACAAGGGAAAAGAAAATAGTAAGCCAACACAAACACGGAATAAAAGGAATAAAACCTCCGCGCTAAATGGAAGGGGGACGTAATTTAATGTTGACTACTGACGTACAACCACATCTCCCAATCTGAAGTTATTTTATGAATGAAATAGACATATTACATACCTGAGGGCCAATTTAGGGATGTTTTTGAATTATTAACAATCCCGTAATAGTCTCCAGCTGTTGAAAGCCGACAAAGATTTCACCCATTGTCTTTCACTTTCCCTTTTAAGTTGTTCTTTTAATTTCCTTCTTTCCTGTGATGGTCCTGGCCCAGTATCAGCCATAACTACAGCAGATAACTTCTAAAATAATATTAAAATACAATTAGGCCTCTATAAAGTAATCTCCTGCTACCCTTAACCTGGCTGGATACACTAACAGGCTTTTCTGGTGTTACACTGAAATCTGTGACCCGTCAGAATGTGTTACTGTAGCCCCGTCTACCTGCTGTGAATCATTCTGTGACTTCGCGGGAAAAATAGAATCTGTGCAGAGGCCTTACTAAAAACTATATAGTATATACAGTATATACATATACTATGTTAGTCTCGTTTGTTGTTAGAGATCATTTAAGAACATTGTATGAAGAATGATAGAGCTTCAGAAACATTAAAAAGTTACGTATAGTCACTTTAATATGTATGTGCAGACTATTACTTTTGTGATATTTGGGAAAATGTGACTGTGCACCTTGATACAGTTTTTGACCCATCTCTTGCTCTCTTTACAATTCTTGAAAATAGATATTTCTCTGTACTAATTTTCTTGTGTAAAAGTGAATAGCTCAACTTTTACGGAGTGGTCCTGTGGATTTGTTTGGTGTGGATTGAGACGGAGGGATTCGGTAGAGCGTCGAGCTGCGGCTTCGTTCAGTGGAAACCTACAGGAGAGGTATGACATCACAGCATCCACACTGTAGCTGACAGCAGTCGGATTGCTGTGGAGGCGTTTGAGACGTGCAGGTATTGGATGTCTGCATACAGTGTGTTTGGGATGTGTGTCAGCCTTTTTCTCTATGCGACCTTCACAGAGAGTGGTCTCAGGTGCTCCACAAAGATGCAGGTGTAAAAAGAGCCAATCACAGGAGCTCATCAGAGCAAAATGAATCAATGGAGCCAGATCACGCTGCCCATTTTACAGCGAGAGGGGATGACCAAATAACAAGGCAAACACCTATTCCACTGCAGGTTTTCGAAAGCACTGATGACACCATCATGCTCGTAAAAAGCAGAAAGTCCATTTCTTACACGTTGGTTTGTTTCATTCAGAACAAGGACTATTATTTTGTATAAGAACAATTCCAACACATGACAAGTGCTATTTAAATCAATGCATGAGCCATTCATAATTCTTAGTGATATGGATTCCACTTCAAATCAATATTCAGGCAGCAATGGCAGAAATGGAAATCACGCAAGTGCATGTCATCGGCTCATCAGAGGGAGAGAAAAAAAAAACTGAGTGGGGGAGGGAGAGAACAGAAGAGCAGCGAGGAGAGAGGAAGGAGAGATGGAGGAAACCATGGTTACAAGACGAGGACGGGGGGTAAGATGATGCACAGCGAGGACCTCAGAGAGGCCTGGGCTGGGAGAATGAACAGCAGGACGTTAGGTAGAGTGGGAAGGCAGATTACCTGCAGTAGCCGTGCCGCTGTCGTTATGGCTCGGTGTGTAGGACGGATCTTCTCAGACGAGGAAGAATCTGTGCCTAAGCCTCCCTCTGCTGCGAAAGCCACCGATGAGCCGCAGCCGTCACACTCATTCCAGGGGGAAAGAGAGAAAAACAGAATCAGGGAGGTGAAGATGGCAGCGTGCTTTGCGCTCTGGTCTGTGTCCCTTCCCTCACCCGTTAGCCCACAGCCGCCCGACTCCGTCCTCCCACAGCCCGTTGTGTTCCAATCAATAGGCAGCCAGCCCAGGTCGCACAGAGCCTGCGCATTGCCAGGCCTCTGACGACAGCAGCTCACCCCCTCCCTTTCCTCCATCACTACCCTCTCTTTCTGCCTTTGTCCCTGCCTCCTCCCTCCCTCTCTCTCTCCCTCCCTCCGCGCATTAATTCCCCAATATTCATGAGGACAGAAGGGGAGGAGTAGGAGGTATGGGGGAAGGAGATGTTTCTGTAAGGTAGCACATTGTTTATCCGTCTACCTTGTACATTAAATTACATCGCCAGCCTTCCTCCTATTGTCTACTCTACCTACTATCTGAGCAGACTGACATATCCAGAAGAGAATGGATTGTTTTGAGCCTGTATATGTGCGCAGAAAAACTGCAAGGTGATAAAAATTAACGAAAACCACACTATACAGTGTAAATGCTGTGAAAATGTTTTCACATTTAAAGTGTGTACATATGTATAAAATCAAGCTTGGATTTGCTTTTAAAGCCAATGTTTATTTTGTTTTTCCTTTTTTTTTTTTTTTTTAAACAAAGCAGACCAAAAATTACTTTGCATATAATGCTGTTCCAGCATGTGTACATATACTATTTGAAATCAGACAAAAACTAATTCCATACCTATCATCCCAGCCAACTATCACAGAACCAAAAGACCATTAAAGAAAAACAGGGGAGAAATACTAAAATACGTTTCCTGTAAGAGAAAATGCTTCATAGCTGAATACACTTTGATTATATACGTGAGAAGAGGAAACCTGGGTAGCTCACCTGGTAGAGCATGCATCCCATGTACAGAGGCTCAGTCCTTGTTGCAGCAGCCGCAGGTTCGGTTCCAACCTTGGGCCCTTTGCTGCATTTCATCCCCTCTTTCCTGATTTACTCTGTCCTATCAATAAAAACAAAAAGCCAAAAAAATCTTAAAAAAGTAACAGACGAGAGGAGAGTATTCTCAAACAAACTTGCACTGTATCGGAAACTCTCATAGGGAGTTTATACTGTAGGAGGATATACTGTAACTCAAGCCAACCCTACAGGACTGAGCATACAACATAATACTAAGCAATTTAGCATTTTTGATCCCACAAGGAGCCAACACCAAGAATACATTTTGGATCCATTACTATTTTAATGCAAAGAAACTTCTCAATCTGTTTGAACAGAAGGCAGTTATGTTATCAATGGAAATGACCACACTAGATGACAATAGTTGATTTTACACTTTTGGCACAGTGGAGAACTTGAATCATCATACTTACTATGTACTTCATGAGTTACAACGTATTTGATCTTTTTTTTGTGTTTCATTTGATCCATTGTTTGGCACTATACAAAACTTTTAGTACAGTATTTCATTTATTTAAAATTGGTCATATTATGTTCAAATAACTCCTAACCTTAATGTAATGTGTACCTACATACATCGCCTATCACCCTCCAATCTCAAAACCCCACACCCACAAAAGTAAATTAAATGTAATGTGGCAGGGCTCACCAAAGAGGGGGAAATTTGAATGAAAGAATCGACAACGCCACCTAGGGAATGGCACCCTAGGAAATACTAGGTGAACATTGATAATTGGAGAAACTGAAGAGAAAGGTACACAGATCCATTACTGATAATATAGTCTTGCATTGCCAGACCTTCCTCCACGGCGCTGCGGAGGAAGGTCTGGCATTCCGGGATGGAGTAAAAAGTGCTCTGGTTTATTGGCATGTACTTAAACCAATCACAATCGTCTTGAGTTTAGAACGCCAACACAAAGGAAGTGGAAGGTAACGGACATCCAGCCGAAAAGTTCATACAGTGAAGTTTCCGGCGGCACCAGAGCAATCCCAGAAGTGAAACGTCTTGGATATGGAGTACTGATGAGGCAGAAGCATGTTTCAAAGTATACCAAAGGTTTTTATTTCTAATAACAAAAAAAGCAAAACAGGCAGGGGCTTGAACTGCTGAAAGGAAAAGAAAAAGGTTAAACAACTTCCTAAAATGGTGGGGTGGATAAAATTAATCTTTATTACAATTAATTTAAGATGACAGCCTTGATAGAAATGTTAAAACATGTTTAATATAAGAATTCAGCCCAAAATAAACAAATAAACCAAGCAGAGGCCACTTGTGGACAGGCAGACTGCACTGAGGAGTGTTCAGGTGTGCCACCACTACTCACCTGCAACACAGCTAATCACACAGCAATCCACACAGCAAAATGGTGCTGTCTCTCTTGTGTCCCTGGGCAATTACTCATGCAAAACAGTGAAGGAACCTCACCAGGGGTACCTAGCCTCCAAACAAGATGGCACCCTGCTCTGAAAGAAATAAACTAATTACAAAAATAAATTAGAAACAAATACACGCTACAGTTAAACAAATAAGCAAAGAAAACTCACAATAAAAGGAGCAATACAGTTAATGCAAATCAAACCTAAACTAAATGAAGACAAGCTAAAGATAACCAAAGGCCAAACTAATAGGGCTGTGCTCGATTGAAGGAATTCGTAGTCGACTAACACTCATTCAATTGTATCGACTAATCGATTAGTTGATTTAATCGACAGATCTGTAAATCTGAGTTTCTCCGCAAAGAGTCATGCAAAAGCACCACTTTAATTCTTGTGTTTACCAGAGATGTGCTCGTACGTTTCTTGGAAATAAGTCATTCAGCATGAAAGAAGCATACAACATGACTAATCGACTAAAGAAATCTTAGTTGACCAAGACCAAAAAGACCGATTAGTCGACTAATCGACTAAGAGGGAGCAGCCCTACAAACTAGACCAAACAAATAGGCCCAATTAGGCCAAAACACAACTAAACCAATTATCCAAACTAAGAAATGGCCAAAACAGTAGGCATTAAAGGCAAGAGGAACCTGGAAAGAAGGGGGAAGTACTATTAACCAGGTTCAACTTTACCACATATTAAAATTCCATTTAAAACTGTGAATTCACCACCACTGAGATGAGACATGAAAGGGAACAAAATGCCCTTCCCAGGGCGGGAGAAGCAACCAGAGGCTCCTGGCAGCACGTTAAACAAAAAGGTACCACCTACCAACGGTTTAACTTGGAAAAATATGTGTGTGTGTGTGTGTGTGTGTGTGTGTGTGTGTATATATATATATATATATATAAAAATAAATGTGAAATGTGCCTTTCACATACCTGGGGGCAACAAACACTTGCCTAGAGCCACAGCAAAAACAGGACAAAGGAGCACAGGTGCCTAATGTAGCCTAGCCCTGATTAGAGGGTTGGCCATGGGAGGGGTCAGGAAAGGCTGCATTCAGGCCCACTACACATGTACCTGCTAGGGGAAGCCTTCCCCAACACAGTAAGAATTATTGGAAATAGGCACAAAGCGTCAATTATAATTGAATATTAAATATATGGTATAAATATATGACGAGAAGATACATCAAAAAGCTTTCTCTGGAGAATCCCCTGTATTGATTTATTTGCACTACATTTCACAGACAGTTGTCCAAGTGAAATCATACACAAACACATCTAAACTGCAGCCAACATTGAAAATAAAAACCACACTAAAATGATATATTAATATAAAAATAGATGCTAATGAAAAATGCCATATTATGCCAAACTTGGAACTCCTTTAAAGCATGTGCTTCAAAATCTTCATAATCCTTGGCCTGGGTTTAGACCTCCTGTCTGGAAGCATCGGCTGTACGAGCATAAACACATGCATTGCATACCAGTTCACATGTTATTATCACACCCAGAGTGCACTCACACTGGGGAACATTATAAGAGGCCCAGAACATCCAGCTCTCACATATGAGCAGATTTAACAGATTCATCTTTTTAAAGCCTGATGGGTTTGAGAGAGTTGAGAACATAAGCAGTGTGTGTCATGATGCACATATACTTAACTGATTTCAAACTGAGATGGTGATGATGTATTCTGGACGTTTTGCTGCAGCCTTTAAACTGTGACTCTAGCTAAAAATACTATGATTTTCAAGTCAAGTCAACTTTATTGACAATTCTGCAATATGTGCCAGACATACAGAGCAATTGAAAATACGTTTCTCTCTGACCCACGGTGCAATAAGGACACGTACAACAAGTATAAAAGATAAGTAATACAAATAAAGATAAAAAAAATATGTATTATGTACTATTAAAGCTATAGTGTGTAGTTTCTGTCTCCCCCATGAGGAATTGTTAAACACAGTTGCTAGTAGCCAAGGAGGTCACTTAAAAAAAACATGATGGACTCTTCAGAAGAGGACATTATCTTCACTCGAGTTTCTGCGCGGGAAAGTCACCGGACGACACAATCTTCTGAACATAGTCATACTGAGAAATCCAGAGAGAGTTGTGTGGAGCTGATAGTCTTAATTAGCTTTGTATCCAGTCATTTGGTAATGGCTTGAATGTAACGGAGACGTTCATTAATATCAAACAGTTACGCACTAAAGCTTTTTTTTAAAAGTCATACGTTCAATACAGTAATACATGTTAAAAATGTAACGCAAAACCAAACAGTATAGAAAATTAAAGAAACTGAAAATGTGCAATATAAAAAGGAAGAGCGTATGGAGCGTATATTCCAAACTGGTGATTAGGACACAAATTGTCAGTGAAAAAAGTCTTTTTATCCTCCCAACACCATAATCTTAGTATTAGAGATTGGCATGAAAGACAAGGAGAGAAGCTGCAAACTGACTGGCTGAACACATGACGTCAGTACACAGGAGGTGCTATGCCTCCCTGCTCAGTTATAGATGCTGTGCACTTACGTCACAGCACATTCACTACACCTACATATCTATGAATGCAAAGTATGCCAGTTAAGCACGCAATATGCAGTACATACCTTGTGTGTACACACATCATCAACATTAGTGTGAAACCAAGCAGCCAACAAACACCAGCTGCATTAGAGTCTGGAAGCAGCTGCTGCTTCCCCACACAAAGGGAGGGAGAAGGAGAAAAGGAGAGCCGGCCTGTCAGAGGCCCCCCATTACTACGGCAACATAGCTCACACAGCCCAGTATTGCAGACGCTGGTTGCCATGGTTTTACCGTAATTGCACTGGCAAAAGGAATTACTCCACAAGCAGCAGAGAGGAATAAGAAGCCCTTTTCAACGACACACTACTAGAAAACACCACTAGAGTTTGTTGTAAATGCACTGGTTTTCTGTGAGGAGATGGGAAACATACAGTATTATATGCTGTAGTTATTTAATTATCATTTTAGCTTGAAAAAGCAAATGATACTATATAATTAAAATGCTTTGCACATCCTGCACTAAACCATAGGGGTGTGCAAAAAAAATCGATTCGCATTCATATCGCGATTCATAGAATTCCCAAAATCGATTCATACACATACATACATACACACACACACACATATACACACACACACACACACACACACACACACACACACACACATATATATATATATATATATATATATATATATATATATATATATATATATATATATATATATATATATATATATATATATATATACACACACACACATATATATATATATATATATTAGGGCTATCAATCGATTAAAAAATGTAATCTAATTAATTCCCATACATAATTTTTGCTGTGAAAGTATTTTATAATAATAATTATTCAAATGAATCAATGAATAATCAGCATTAGTGACATTAAAGTTAAAAAATCTCTTTTTATTATAATTTTCACTGTTCAAATAATGGCCATAACAATCAACAATATGACCTAATATGCTGAGGAAATAAATTCAAAATTGCTTCAGGAATAGGATTGGGTATCGTTTGGGTTTTTTCCAATACCAGTGCTAAAGCGGTACTTTTAAAATGGTGCCGGTGCCTAAACGGTGCCTCAACCGTTACTTTTTAATAAAGGAAAAAAAAGGAAAAAAAAGAAGGGTACTAAACAACAGTCAGCAACATTAAAGAATGGCTTGTTTATTGCTAAGGCCATAAACGATTTAATAATAATGTAATAACTATAACAATTACTTATTTCACTAGTAAATTGCTGTTGAACAACAAAAACAACCACCAAATGGGAAAAGGGCATTTCACAATAACTTTGAATGCACCACGAGGCTGTAGGTTACCAGTTTGATTGAACTGAACTGAATTCTGTGTTGTTTTTCCGACAACAGCAGCTGCAGATTGTTACATCCCGGTGTTGAAATCCTCTACAGTCACATACATACATACATTCACACTTTACACGGTTTAGCGTTAGCTGTCAGCATTTTAAAGGTCCCATGACATTAGGGCTGAACGATTAATTGCATTTTCGATAATATCGCGATATGTTAAAACGCGATTTCCTAATCGCAAAGGCTGCGATTTGGTCACATGACTCACGAGAGCAATCAGTCTGCACTCCGTAGAGAAAGCATCAACTAGCATGCTAACGCTACACTGTACCTTGAGCTGATTTCTGTCATTCAAACAACTCTGAGTTGTAGTTTAAAACTTTTACAGCCATTTTAATAAAATGAAGGGTTTTATTCGGGCTTGAGTCTATACATGCAGTTAATGGATACAGGCACACAGAACTCAAGGCTCGGTTGGCAACGATTAGCTCTGATTAGCGGTTAGCTCTGATTAGCGGTTAGCTCCGGTTAGCGGTTAGCTCCGTTATAAAGATATGAGTGGAGGAGCTGCCACTGAGAGGGGTAACAATCAGACTCTGATAAATGACGTTCGGGGAGCTTTCACAGCAGCACGGCCGTGGTGTTTCAACGGTTTTATTAGTACAGTTAATCCCACGGCAAGAACACCAGCAACTAGCTAACGTAACGATAGCCTCTCTGAACAAGTGCACACGGCAGCACACAACTTCACGAGGGGGAGGGGCTGGAGGCAGCTCCTCTCTGTGCACTGTAAAAAATTGTGTGTGTGTGTGTGTGTGTGTGTGTGTGTGTGTGTGTGTGTGTGTGTGTGTATATATACTATATTTTTACTTATTTAACTGTCTAGTGTGTAATTGTGTGTTCATACTATACATTATTATATTATTCTTTGTTGAATAATACAGAAGACAAAGAGCTTAAAAAAATAATCGAATCGAAATCGCAATATTTGGGGGGAAAATCGCAATTAGATTATTTTCAAAAATCGTTCAGCCCTACATGACATGGTGCTCTTTGGATGCTTTTATATAGGCCTTAGTGGTCCCCTAATACTGTATCTGAAGTCTCTTTTATATAGGCCTTAGTGGTCCCCTAATACTGTATCTGAAGTCTCTTTTATATATACCTTAGTGGTCCCCTAATACTGTATCTGAAGTCTCTTTTATATAGGCCTTAGTGGTCCCCTAATACTGTTACTAGACCGATTGGAAAACTGGGTTGGCATTTCTGGCTCAGTACTAAAGTGGTTTGAGTCTTATTTAAAGAATAGGGACTACTTTGTGTGTATAGGGAATTATACATCTGAGCATACAAATATGACGTGCGGAGTTCCCCAAGGCTCAGTTCTGGGGCCTCTCCTGTTTAACATCTACATGCTTCCACTGGCTCAAATTATGGAAAACAACAAAATAGGTTACCATAGTTATGCGGATGACACACAAATTTATATAACCTTATCGCCATGGGGCTATAGTCCAATACAACAACTGACTAAGTGCATTGAACAAATTAACGACTGGATGTGCCAGAACTTTCTTAAATTAAATGAAGAAAAAACTGAGGTGGTTGTTTTTGGAGCAAAAGAGGAACGATTAAAAGTCAGCACTCAGCTTCAAACGATAATGTTAACAACAACAGACAAAGCCAGAAATCTTGGTGTAGTCATGGACTCAGACCTGAATTTTAACAGCCACATTAAGACAATTACAAAGTCAGCCTATTACCACCTTGAAAATATCTCAAGGGTTAAAGGACTTAAGTCTCAGCAAGACTTGGAAAAACTTGTCCATGCTTTCATCTTCAGTAGACTAGACTACTGTAACGGAGTCTTTACAGGTCTCCCTAAAAAATCAATCAGACAGCTGCAGCTGATTCAGAACGCTGCTGCTCGAGTCCTCACTAAGACCAAGAAAGTGGATCACATCACTCACTGAAGTCTCTACACTGGCTTCCAGTGCATCAAAGAATTGATTTCAAAATACTTTTGCTGGTTTATAAATCACTAAACGGTTTAGGTCCAAAATACATTTCTGATCTGCTAGTACACTATGAACCACCCAGACCTCTCAGGTCGTCTGGGACAGGTCTGCTTGTTGTCCCCAGAGTCAGAACTAAACAGGGGGAAGCAGCATTTAGTTTTTATGCTCCACATATCTGGAACAAACTCCCAGAAAACTGCAGGTCTGCTGCAACTCTGTTCTTTTAAATCAAGGCTGAAGACCTATCTATTTGATGTTGCCTTTCTTTAAATCTGATTAGTTCTCTGATACAGCATGGCAAGGGAATAACAGAAGAGTCAGATGTCGGGCTGATCAAGAGTTAGAAGAAAAATAACTAAAATTAGGCAGAAGGCCTAAATACAAATAGACTAACATACTCCAAGGGAGTCCCTGTCTATTTAGAGACAGACTGCAGAAGGAAATAAGATAGTTTAAGAAAAAGTTCTTGACTACTGAAAGGTTTTTGTCTGCAGGGCTGTACCGGGTTTTTACAAGGTTTGCCGAAAAAAGAACCGAGCCTTGTGGTGACGATCACATTGTAAGGAAATAGTATACTAGCTTCTGTTATTATGAGTAGCACTTTGAATTGCCCTGTTGCTGAAATGTGCTATACAAATAAAGCTGCCTTGCCTTGCCTTGCCTTGTATCTGAAGTCTCTTTTATATAGACCTTAGTGGTCCCCTAATACTGTATCTGAAGTCTCTTTTATATAGGCCTTAGTGGTCCCCTAATACTGTATCTGAAGTCTCTTTTATATAGACCTTAGTGGTCCCCTAATACTGTATCTGAAGTCTCTTTTATATAGACCTTAGTGGTCCCCTAATACTGTATCTGAAGTCTCTTTTATATAGACCTTAGTGGTCCCCTAATACTGTATCTGAAGTCTCTTTCCTGAAATTCAGCCTTGGTGCAGAATTACAGCCACTAGAGCCAGTCCCACAATGAGCTTTCCTTAGAACGTGCCATTTCTGTGTCTGTAGCTTTAAATGCTATTGAGGAGGAGGGGGGGGGGGAGAACGCATATTAATGTTACAAAACCTCAAAAAGTGAAATTTTCATGCCATGGGACCTTTAACCATGTTTAATCCTGCTACTAGCTAGCGGTAGGCTAACGTTAGCTGCTGTCGAGTATAGTGTTAACTAGCATCACGCGCAGCGATGTTTCTGTTTCCTGTAAAGTCTGTTTTAGAGCATCAGAGAGAAGTGCAGACATATCAGTGGCGCCGAAATCCGGGTTGCTATTCGGTCCGGTAGATACAGGTCGTTAAGGCACCGGTGCCGTATTAGTACCGGATTTTGGTACCCAACCCTATTCAGGAAGAAGATTTTTTATAAGTAAATATTCCAATCAATGATCCAGGCAGCGCATTCTCGTCTCCCTTCTTCATTTTACAGTCCAATGATGGCTTGAACGGCTCCGGGTCAAAGGTCAATATGGAATGGATTGGAATGGAATCTGCGTTATTTTTTCTCAGATTAATTTATCAAAATTAACACGTTATTTTGACAGCCCTAATGTATATATATGAAACCGATGGAGTGCCTTCTCCAGGTAGGGAATGAGTCCTTACCCCAAGTGAAGGAGTTCAAATACCTTGGAGTCTTGTTCGCGAGTGAGGGGATAATGGAGCGGGAGATTGGTCGGAGAATCGGCACAGCGGGTGCGGTATTACATTCAATTTATCGCACCGTTGTGACGAAAAGAGAGCTGAGCCAGAAGGCAAAGCTCTCGATCTACTGGTCAGTTTTCGTTCCTACCCTCACCTATGGTCATGAAGGCTGGGTCATGACCGAAAGAACGAGATCCAGGGTACAAGCAGCCGAAATGGGTTTCCTCAGGAGGGTGGCTGGTGTCACCCTTAGAGATAGGGTAAGAAGCTCAGTCATCCGTGAGGAGCTCGGAGTAGAGCCGCTGCTCCTTCGCGTTGAGGTGGTTCGGGCATCTGGTAAGGATGCCCCCTGGGCGCCTCCCTAGGGAGGTGTTCCAGGCACGTCCAGCTGGGAGGAGGCCTCGGGGAAGACCCAGGACTAGGTGGAGGGATTATATCTCCAACTTGGCCTGGGAACGCCTCGGGATCCCCCAGTCGGAGCTGGTTAATGTGGCTCAGGAAAGGGAAGTTTGGGGTCCCCTGTTGGAGCTGCTGGAGCTGCTGGCCCCGCGACCCGAGACCGGATAAGTGGACGAAGATGGATGGATATATATATATCTATATATATATATATATATTAGGGCTGTAGCGATACACTAATCTCACGATACGATATTCAGCTCTCGATACGATATATTCAGCCAACGATACAATTCGATATAATTCAATACACTTACATCATTTTCTGAAAGATTTAGAGGGGACAGTGATTTTGGTGACATCTTGTGAGTGTTCCATTTCTGAAAACTAAAAACATCAATTACACAATATATGTCTCTGACTGGACAGAGAGTCTACAGCTTGCAAATGCTGGACCAAATGAATCAAAGATGTGTTGAGAAAATTAGTTCCATTTATTGAAAACTTACAAGCCTTTGAAAAGTAAATAAAGTGCAGTATTGCAATTAACAATAGAGAGTTAAAAAGTGCTGCAAGTGGCCTGTTCTGAACAGTTTCTTTGACAGCTTTTTTAGCTTGACACTGAACATATGAGGTAGTCAGTCTAGCCACCAGGTCAGTAGACATAGTACCATGACACTGAACATATGAGGTAGCCAGTCTAGCCACCAGGTCAGTAGACATAGTACCATGACACTGAACATATGAGGTAGTCAGTCTAGCCACCAGGTCAGTAGACATAGTACCATGACACTGAACATATGAGGTAGCCAGTCTAGCCACCAGGTCAGTAGACATAGTACCATGACACTGAACATATGAGGTAGTCAGTCTAGCCATCAGGTCAGTAAACACAGCACCATGACACTGAACATATGAGGTAGCCAGTCTAGTCACCAGGTCAGTAGACATAGTACCATGACACTGAACATATGAGGTAGCCAGTCTAGCCACCAGGTCAGTAAACATAGTACCATGACACTGAACATATGAGGTAGCCAGTCTAGCCACCAGGTCAGTAAACATAGTACCATGACACTGAACATATGAGGTAGCCAGTCAAGCCACCAGGTCAGTAAACATAGTACCATGACACTGAACATATGAGGTAGCCAGTCTAGCCACCAGGTCAGTAAACATAGTACCATGGCTTCTCCTCAGAACACACCGAAGAAACGCCGACTTGAGCATACGCTCTGCTCGTGCGCGAAACGTAATACGTCTCCATAGCCGCAGGCGGCGTTGCTCTGTATTGTTTCCATTAACAGTATGATTGTTTCCCAGAAAATGAGAACCGGCAGCTGATTGGACAAACGCGTCATGTGGGTCTTTTTTCTCCGGAAATTCACAGCCAGACTGTCATGGCGGCTTGTTCAGAATACCGAAATGTGTTTCTGAAAACATTTTAAGCGAGAAATAGGCCGTGCAGTTGCTGAATCTGTCTTCATTTCAGATCGATAAAGGTCAGTTTAAAAGATTTTCGTCAGATTTTGAGAGTCCCGACTGCCCTGTCGCTGACTGAACATGTCAAATCAGCCAAAATGAAGGCAGACGGCTCCTCAGACGGACGACGGCACAGAAGCAGTTTAGTCGGCGCAAACAATGGCAAACCTCACAGAAAGAATTATTCAACCTGCTCCATCCTCATTGAAGGCGAGAGTTTGGGCACATTTCGGCTTTTATAACCTTGAGGGGAAGACGGAACTTGATAGGAATCATGCTATATGCAGGCTTAGACATTTACATACTGTGAATCGATTTTTTAATCGAGAATCGTTTTTGAGTCGTGAGCCTAAAAATCAATATCAAATCGTGACATTTTCTGAATCGTGCATCCCTACTAAACTATTCAGCCTCTTTTTTTACGTTGAACAGTTATGTTGTATGTGTTTCTGTATTTATTAGGGATGTCCCGATCAGGTTTTTTTGCCCTTGAGTCCAAGTCCGAGTCATTTGATTTTGAGTATCTACCGATACCGAGTGCCAATCCAATACTTCTATAATACATAAAAAAAGAATAAAGAAGGGCGAAAAAACAGATCCAGGATGTTCCTTATTTTTTATTTAATTCACCTTATTTTAACATTCAACAACTCTGTTAACAAACAGAGCACTTCCGTTACATATCTCACAGTTTGCTATGGCAATGTTGTTGTCATCAACTTTATAATACCTCCAGACCGCAGACATACTCGCGCTTTCCGCTTCAAGCTGCTTCCGTGTTCTACTTTGCCGGTATTTAACCAATAGCGTCTCTGCAACAAAGTGATGTCATGCCGCACGCGTTGCTGTTTCTGTGTGGAGTCAAAAGGGTCTAACTCTGTGCCACCGCATAACTATAGATGTGTTAAACAATAATGAGAATATATATACATATATATCCGAGTCCTGATCGGGAGGTAACGTCCGATTCCGATCGAGTCTGAAACCACGTGATTGGGCCCGATTTCCGATCACGTGATCGGATCTGGACATCCCTAGTATTTATTGTTTATTTCATATGTTTATGTGTGCACCAACCACCAAGGCAAAATCATTTTAAGTGTTACTTCGTTTGCGATTAATTCCTTTTCAGATTTTTGTACATTTGTACCAGCATGGTCGGTATGGAAATAGCTACAGTACTGCACTTTGACAGAGAGAAAGTAGCTGCATATTCCTCCGTGTATTCACAGTGGCATGTTGATAGTAAATCTTAGCCTCTTAGTGTTAAATTGGCTGTGGTGAACATCTATCCAATCAAAAAACAACTGAAGTGGTAGTCATTACACGATGACAGCTGTTAGAACACGATGCAAACAGATTCCACTCAAACACTCCAACAGCTGACTTCACTGATTAGCAGCACACCTTCTCTACGCTAATGAGCTTTAACCAGGCCTGAACAATGGGGACCCAGCAACGCTGTTTGCCCTGAATTCAGCCTGTACAGAGGATCTTACCCTGCATACACAGTATATCTAACGCTTGGATTGGAAAACAGACAGCCTCCAACTACTGTATGCTTATAGATACCAAAAACAAAAGGGCAAAAAATATCCTTTTTTGGTATGGAGGCCACAGCACTGCAGGAATAACAGTGGCTATGGGTTTTGTGTGTCATAACTTGTCAAAGGGAGACGATAAGAGAACTGAAATAAGGCCTGTAACAATTATTACATAATAGTCTTTTTCTTTTCTTTTACACATTCGCAGTTTCTTTGTATAACAGCAATTACTTGCTGACATGAGCTAAGGTCTTAAATCTGTATGACTGGTAATTGGTGATTATGTTTAGACATGGAAAATTGTAATTATAGAAGGATTAAAGAGGTCTGACTATATATTTTATATATTTTATAAAAGATGTTTCCTGGAATTAATTCTAAACTTGAATTTGTTTCAAAAAGTACCAAATGAATAAACATGTTTAAATTTGACTGAAAGAGACAATTATATTGTTAAATCTTAACTATTTCTGAGACGATTAATTGTACAGTAACATTTGGAATGGTTCCAGCTCTGAAGGAAACTCTACAGATTAAAGAACACGGCGTCATAGCAGCAGCACGCTGCAGCTGTCAGGAGTCCCGAGATCACCGGGAATTACAGTGAAGGGATTGCACTGTTCAACAACATGTAGCATGAAGTAGGCAAAGGCTAAATATAATACCTGGATGTCGTACTGATTTGGAAAAAATCTCCAGTATGCCTCAGATCAGTCTATTTCGCCTACTGTATCCCACAATGCAAAGCGGCGGAACAATCACAACAACCGCAGCTTGCTGTTGTGGCCAACAACTGGAAACTTTTCACAATGTTCGTCTGCTATTTCATCACTAAATTCACTTCTGAGACATTTTTATGCGAGAAATCAACTGTGTAGAGTTCGAATGTGGCCAGTTTTACAAAAATTTATGGCCAATTGCAACTTTGCTCCGACGTTGTCGCCGTGACAGGTTCACAGACCCTGCTGTCAGCTGGCTGGAGCTCTCTGAAGAGACCTCGAGGACAAGAGGCGTTTATTTTCCCAATCGTTTTGCTTTAATAACACAACACAAATATCACAACACAATTATCCATTATATAACACAACACAAATATCCATTATAAGATTAACGTGAACCTGTAGTTATCTGCGGTTGTCTTCCTTTTCGGAGTTAAAAAGCTCCACAAGTGACTGCAGGCGTAACGTTAACAAGCTTGCTGGCTGACTGTCCGTCACACACATACCGGCCACGGAGCAGGAAGAGGCGAGGGAGAGCAGCGTCTGGGACAGGGAGACCCGTCTCTCTTTGCAGACTTAAAGACATTTGTATATGTATAGCATCACTGTGTCCACGTTTGGACACCACTCGCTGCTATTGGCCATACTTCCGATCTGATGCACTTTCCGGTCTTTTCGTGGTACTTTAGGTTTCCGATCATCACCAAAAATGTTAGCAGAATTGATCTATACCCATCTAATAATCTACGTATAAATTTTCCTATATGCACATGGACATTTAGATGTCTACTTAGTATATGAAAGTTACTTTGATGAGGAAAAGAAGTAAGAACGCTCGGGCGACGATCTTTCCCTCTAAAAAGTTTCTATTTTTACTTTACTGTAAATTAAGGAGCTTTTATTGCATAATTCAGAGTTGTTGGAGCATGTCATTTTATTGTGAAGGATGGAAGTACAATCTGGTAGTTTTGACAACATTGATGGGACTTAATACCCCCGAAAAACCAGCAATGGCCAGTGTTCACAGCGAGGAGATGGGGGGGTGTCCGGTTACGGCCAAGGGTAGCGCACGGCTAATTCACTGTTGATAACGTACTTTAGCTGGCTCTTGTAAAGTAAAAGCTTAAGTAAACAGTTAAAACTATATACCGTTAGAAAGGTAAGAAGTTACACTTTAGTTTTACACCATTAAATTAACTGAAAACATTAATAGATCACTTATATTTGTATTTGAACAGATATTTTGATAGAACGTTAGCTAATAAGTGGCCAAAACGTGGACACAGTGATGCTAACCTATACATTAGAGTTCATATTTCAGTTCATAATTGATTGTTGTATTGCTTATTTCACTTAAATAAAGATTTAAGAATTAAGTTTCAGTTTGTATGCAACATAAAGTGTTAACATGTTATGGCATGAATTATGCAGACTTCACCGTTTTGTTCATGTAACTGAAAAGGTTTTATGAGATTGGTCACACTATAGTTTGGATCCATCAAACGTGTTTGCAATACTGCCGTAGCATCAGCTTACAGTAACGTTAGCTAGCCTATGATGCTATGGATTCCTACCAGAGGACGCCCCCACCAAATTATAATTATATAAGTGATTATTGGTCAGACTGTTTAGCTAAAGCTATACTAGCCAGCTGTCACTTGTTGCCATAGCGACTCCAAACATCCTGGGCTATAGCCATCTAAGGCCAGAGAAATTAAACACGCTCTGTTTTTTGTTTAGGATTAGCTAATGCATAGTTTTTAATTGACGGGAATAAATGTTCTATTTTCAATATTTTGTTCATTTAAGCAAAAAAAGACAGTTTTATGATAATAGAGGCGTGGTTTACTTCATAGGCTGTGAACCTGTGTATCTGGGTTATATAACAGTGATATATAACAAAAGATGTATCCTGGGATTCATTTAAACTTAATTTGTTTGAAAAAGTAATAAATAAATTAAAAAAATTATTATTTCACTAAAAGAGACAATTATATTGTTAATCGCAATTATTTCTAAAGCAATTAATTGTCCAGCAAAATTTTGAATTGTTAAAGGCCTATTGTAGCCTTGAAATCTAGACACCCTAGTGACAGTAAATGTAATTTGGAGCCAGGGTCGTCTAGCAACTCTCCGTTGGCTTGCGAGCTGGAAAAACCAAACTCTGGCCGGGCCAATCACATCGTGTATAGAGTCGGTGGGCGGGCTTAACATAACGACAACGGTTCTGCGTGAATTCCCTGCTACTGGCGAACAGCGGTCTTTGGAGTCGGCTTTGGCCGCGACTCTGGAAGACTTGGAGTTCAGCTTTTCTTTGAGAAAAGAACAAAGAACGGCACTGAAGTCATTCTTAAAAAAGGAAGATGTGTTCGGAGTTTTGCCGACCGGATACAGCAAAAGTTTAATCTATCAACTGACTACGTCACCTTCTTCGTTGCTCTGCCTGGTTGTAGCGCTATCCTATTATTGAGGGAATTTGAAAGACAACCGTTTATCCCGCCCCTCAGATTGAGCCCTGTCAATGGTGAGTTCCCAGACCCAACATCTTAATGTGGGTCTGGCCTGTCAGGCTAGGCCTATTGGTCATACACAAAAAACTCAAAGCTCAATTAATGGTGCGAGTTCCTTTTTTGTCCAGAGCTTTAAGAAGTTGTTCTAAAGGCTCAGCCTGGCCTAGCATACATCGATTTAACTGTTTCATGCTGCACATTATTGATGACCGCAGTATACTGCATACTGCATTCATCTCTAGTATGAAGTAGGCGATTTCGGAAACGGACAATAACTTCTTTGGGGTTCGTTTATTTTGGTAATATTGATGACTTGTTGCAGTTTGACAAAAGGCCAAACAAAAAAGAATTAAAAACCACAAAATCCTCCAAAACATACAGCAGTGGGCTGAGGAGAATGACATAGAAAACAAAACAATACAAATATACCTTCACAGTACAGTTTAACTTCGAAAAAACATCTACATTACACAGACTCCAAAAACGGGCTCCACCAGGGAGCGCATAACTTCAGACACTGGTCACTCTGTTGTCTAAATACAATTAAAACACATAAACAGTTGTTGTATTTTACCAATAACTACATAACACGTAGCATTGGTGAGGCTTTATGAATGCTAACCATACCTTGCTAACACATGGAAACAATGGCGTCGGCCGCTGCACACCAATCCGTCGACGTCCATCCAAAGTCAGTGTCATCTACAACAACATGTCATCCAGTTACGAGATGGAAACAGATATAACTTTAACATTTTGTACATACATGTTTTAACCATTTACTGGTTTTAACCAGTTATTGCAATATTTACCTATTTGTTTAACACGATACTGTGGCATATCAATATTCTCCACTGTGCCGCTTCTCTGTTCCGCCGCCCGAAAGAAAAGAGAAGAGCGACCAAGAGGCACCGCGCAACTACCTGGCGCGTGACACTGCCACCTAGTGGCTGAAATAACGATCTGGAAAAAAACAAGTACGTGCTCTGGTTTATTGGTATCATCCATGCAGACACCCGGTAAATTAGCCTCGGGAAGGAACTTGTTTTGGTGGAACATGTGTACGTTCAAAAGTAGTTTTAGTCATGCAACAGAAAACTCAGATTGGACAGATAGTCTAGCTAGCTGTCTGGATTTACCCTGCAGAGATCTGAGGAGCAGTTAACCATAGTCCTCACAAATCCACCAGAGGTTAGAACGCCAACACAGAGAAAGAGGAAGGTAGGATATCTGGCCGAAAAGAGCGTCATCCAGCGGGACTTGCACATTTCTTTCATGTTTAGAAAATTTGAATTACAAGAACACAAAATACATGCTGTAGGTAACCAGAAATAAATGTGATGGGGGTGTTACATCAAATTCACCACCCGACTACAAACAGAATGAGACGTTGATAATAAAAAATCTGATGCATAACCTTTAATTGCATTGCATTTTAATTTCCCATGCTGAAAATACATACATACATACATGTAACACAAATAAATAATATATGGCTGTACTTAATATTTTTAGATAACAAAAATGTAAAAATACATCTTTACATCCATGTATTTCAAATGTAGCCTATGCCAGCAGATGGAATATATTTGTGTCTTGTCCATCTTTATTTTGCTGACATCTAGCGGTGATACATGGACACCATGTTAATTACCTACTCAAGAAACAGAGAGGGGGATTTAAAAATTGTCACATAACTCATTTTATATAATATGATAGTATTATGAGAAGTGACACAGTAAATTAAACACTGACCCTTGACCCCTGGGTGTTCTCACTGTCCTGTAGGCCTGTGATTCAACAATAGAGTGTAAAGATCACAGGTTTAATCCCTGCATACAACATGAACCCACTATGGCTCTGAATGGAACAAAAAATCATTATGAGCATCTATTATTATACCTGGCAGTGCTCCATCACTGAAGTGTCATGGGACATATTGTTTTCTAGGTAGTGTCTGAGTGGTTCCTCCATACTTAAAATAATTAATAATAAATAAATAACAAATGAAAGATTTAAATGACTATTTAGAAATGGCTTGTCTGTTAACTAAACCTGTTTTTTCCAAATTCTTTCAGAGCAGCCTGCTAATAGACTCATTACTTCCATAATGATTGTAACTATTATTAAAGTTCTTCAGTAAGTCAGAGAACTGCCGGTTTCCCCTAAATACTATCTAAATATCTAAATTAAGGATGTCCCGATCAGCTTTTTCTGATTTTTAAAATATTAAATATCTGCCGATACACACTGTTTTTTTTCTCTAGATCCCTGATCAGTTAAAAAATGACCATGTCAGCTCTGATCCGATACTTTCCACCGATCGGGACATCCCTAATCTAAATTGTATTAGCATTTGTATGCGGTTTAGACTGGATGTATTTCATTATAACAAACAACATTTTGAATACACTTGTTGTTTAAAAAGGAAAGTTTATTCACAGAGCACCTCTCTGAAAGTGCTTTACACATCGATAAAAATAGAGAAACAAACTTTACTATACAACTGAAAACACATAAGTGACCGGCCAGCCCAACGTCTAAAGGAGGAAGGTTAAAACGAGCGACAACAGCAAGCCATGGCACTCTAGTCCAAATCCTTATAGTATGGTGTCAAACATAATGAATGGAACCTTCAGCCTCTGAAATGCTATTCTCAACAACAATTCAACATATATATTCACAATCTATCAGTGGTGAGAGTCAAGAAGGAAACAGCAGCATAAAACCTTGCCTTTACTCTTTGAGCAGCCTCAGTAGTTGACTGGGTCAGTAAACTGGGCATGAGACGGTGCATACAGTATGTGCCTCCTATGGTGACTCCTCTCTGCATATTGAAAGTCACGTGGGATTTGTTGGGAGGGAACCTAGAACCATAATTGTTTTTGTCATGTCATTTTATGGTTATATTTCATGTAGCTGGATATATATATTTTAACAGCACAATGTGCTGAATCATTTTCTTCTATGGTAAGGTGCCTCAAAGGTGAGGGAGGTGTACTGAATTTTTGCACTTTTCATAAAACGATTGGTTGGTCAGGCCCCCCTTCCCCCCATTTAGAGCCAATCATAAGCTAAAGATGGCTATTTATACATTCTGTTAGTACCATGACTGAAAACACATTTAATACATGCACAGAAGGTAACTACATACATTCAGTTCAATTAAATAATTCTAATTCAGATATATTGTAAATATTTGTTATAGTATATTTTCATCTACTATTTATTCATGGAAGCATACTCCATTTTATTTTTATTTAATTCTTGCCATACTTGCATTTATTTTTCAACTTATTTTCGCTTACTATCTTTATTGTATGCACCATTCTTGTATAGTGAGAACCTACTGTACTTGGCAATAAACCGGATTCAGATTCTGATAAAAACATGGTTTGCAGTTTCCTTCTTTGCTTGACCTCTCATGGATTGTGATGTAGAGTTACTGTAATCTACTCAGGATGAGAGAAAATTATGAATAACTGATAGTGAAAGAGTCTTATTTTGAAAATATACTAAGCTAGACAGAACAAGAACATAATAGGGACTTGATGTGTTGCTCAAGATATATATATATATATATTGATTAAAAATGTATCCTAGAACGTGATTTATTATAGAGTGAAAGCTATTTCCTTCCTGATTGCCCAATGGAAATTAGCAGCATTTGTGTATAGCAGCAGTGCTATTAAATAATCAGTATTGCAGTCATAATTCAATACTACGTATCTACATTGTAAAAGTCTTTTTTTCAGAGAGGATGATAAATGGTAAAATGCAGGGTGTTTGAAAACATAATGTCATGTGATGTGGTAATAGATCTTTTTAAAAATGTCAGATGGCTTCTAAAATATTCCCTCATAAAGGCCATTATCTTCTCACAGGGTTGTCGATCCTGAAGCCCCCCCCAGTGAAGTGAGGTTTGCTGCTCAGCTGGGGCAGGGGTTCCAGCTGCTCCACCTTGGTCTTGGTCCTCTGCTCACTGGTGAGACACAAAACTACAGCATCAATAAATGGTTCCCTTTCCCTGCATAAAATAAACTATGATTTCTTTTTACAAATCAATATGTCATTTCATTTCATTTCATTTCAAACCTTTATTTAAAACTCTGGGCCCATTGAGAGAGACCCTTATTTTCAATTGGGCTGAGTGCACAGCATGCATTTCAGCAAATTACATTATAGAAATAATGACAATAACATTTAAATTACAACAGATAAAAAGTTTAAACAATCAGGTAAGACAGACACAAGAAGATACATAGAAGTCATTTATCTAAGCTTTAAATTAACTGATAGACGGGGGAGAGACCAATTTTAAGGTGCTTTGTGGCACATTCCAGGAATGTGGAGCAACAAATGAAAAAGCAGTCTTGCCAAGCTCAATCTGTCTGTGAGAGACCTCAAGTAAAAGCCATTCATTGGACCGAGTTAACAAGCTGGAATTGTAATGGGGTAATTTACTCTGTAATAATAGTCTGTGTTAAAATATTTTTCTTTCTTTTGTATGTTCTGTTACTTGTTCTGCCTTTATGCAAAGCATCCTTGAGTCACTTAAAAAAGCACTATAAAAATCCAAGCTATTATCATTATTATTATTATTATTATTATTATTATTATTATTATTATTAATGTTAAGATGTAAAGCAGAGAAAAGATCAATCTCACCTGTGAAGCTTTTTCTCGCTGAGGTACTTCTTCTTAATGTTTGCTAGCTCATTAGCTAATCGTTGGTTCTCACTTTTGTACTCATTCATCTTTGAGTCCAGCATTCTCAGCTCTGCTATCAACACCTGTGGAATCAGAGAAAAATAACATCATTTAGTCACAGAACGCAGAGAAGCAAACAGGTACCATGTTTGACCTGAAATCAGACGCTGCATCTGTTATGATAATGTGTGTGTTATTTATAAAATAAAAGTTTTTAGATACACATGGACTGTTACATAGTGAGTTGACCTGTCACTGAATGAACTGTCTGACACAGTATCAACTGACAGGTCTTTATATCAAAGTCTACACAGATCTGATGAAGTTTGGCACATACTTTATTTAGGCAACTTGTTCTTCATAATTAAAACCATTCCACCCTCCAACATTTCATGAAAAGCCTTCATCCAATCAATACATATTGAGGCTTACATTCTGACAAAGGCCTTTGTTGAACAAAACTTTAACGGAATGATTTAACAAATACATATTATACAGTCAAGTTTTTAAAGGACAGGCTTGTGAGGGACAGAGAAAGAGATAGTTGACTTAGAAAAACCAGATTCTGATGGGGTCAAAAAGTAAAAATAAGCAAAAATGATGAGTGGGATACAACAACAAAAAAAACAACCTTGAGCTTTTTGGTTCTCTCTCTGATGGTCCACTGGCACTGCTGGAGCTGCTCAGCTGCCTCTGGACCAGGCTGCCGGGCCAGAATGTGCTTCAGCTCCACATACAGCTTCTCCTTTTCCTTGATGGGGAAGCAAAGACAGTGAGTGAGTGAGTGAGTGAGTAAGTGAATGAGTGAGTGAGTGAGTGAGTGAGTGAGTGAGTGAGTGAGTGATTCTTGACAAAATTAACTTGGCTGATATATTTGTATTATTGTTAACTAATCCCATGTAAAGATCAACATCAACAATGCATTTATCCTCTCCAATTATGGTGTGTGTATCCAAAACCTGATATATCTTATTTATATGTGCCATAGAGCTCCATTGTTGTCCAAAAACTATCAAACACATGAATGAGCCACACTAGCTGTGTTTCCATTTACTGTAATTATCAAGCCAATTTTAAGCAAAGCTTTGAAATGTCGCGAAAAAGAAATGCAAATTAGGCGTGTGTCTATCAACTGGTTTTGGAGCGAATAAACTCAGTTACAGCTTAGTTTGGTCAGAAGTTGGCACTATTGGCTACACATGGCTGTAATGCTCCAGTAAACAGATGAAGTAGAGGTTGCTAACCAGAGACAAAAAAAAAGTCTAACCCTGGCATCTACAAGAGAAAAACAGAGAGAGGACGTTTAATTGTTCTTTCATGTCAGCTAGTATTTGGAGACAAAGACACCTTATGGGAATATCCTGGAATACGCCGACAGCAGGAAACCGCTGATCAGTCCTGTGAGTTAAATGTTCGCTACGTCAGAATTTATTCGGCAAAGGCTTTTCGAATCCCATTTAACGCATCAACTCTTTCTCGACAAAAGAAAAAAAACACCTCAAGCAAGCATAAAAATGGTTTTGCACAGTTTAGGAAGTTTTATCAAATTTTGCCTTATCCATCCAGCTTTTCTAATGCGATACAATTTACCTATACATTACCATGAACACACACTGTTTAGTTTGACTCAATCCGACACACACCATCTTGTTGCCCCAAATATTCTTTAGATCACCAAATGTGTATTAATCCACCACTGAAAATAGTCTCCAACAAATGCACTTTCCTCCTGTTTCCAGTTTGTTTGCTGAAAACTACAGTGGCCAGTTGTTTTAGGATATTACTGAGCTTTTTTTTAATTTCTTTAATACATATTTGTGACCCAAATATATACTTTCACGTACTAATGTTTAGTTGGTTTGGAATATTACTTGTGTGTACACACTGAGGAGAGAGTTTTGACCTGTAATAGGAGTTCATGCTCCTCAAGCTCTTGGGTCTTGGCGATCAGTCGTTTTTGTAAGGACTGAATCTTCTGGATGAGTTCGTATTTGCCCGGGTCACTGCCCTGCAGGGGAGAGTCATTTACAAAATGTTAATGGACAGATCTTTTCCTCTTTGAAAAAATGCTTGAAGGGTGTGAGTGGCTCCATAAACTAGGAATAAAAACATTCATGTCACTGTGAGGCAGAGAAAAATAGATACGGTTTAGGGTTGTGATGGCTTCAAGCTAATCCACACAGACACTATTAAAAGAGTGCTTCACCTCCAGTCGCCTCCATCGATGAATATTTATGGGCTTCAGCTGCTCCTCGAGGACACTGTTCCTCGTCCTCTCTCTGAGCAGCTCCCTCTGCAAGTGAAACAGCTCTCGCCTGCGACACGACAACTCAATGTTATTTCGCACAGTTCTCACATACAACATTATGTGAACAATTAATACAGTAAATTTGCCCCATAGTTCACCGGAAGGTCATTTTAATCAGATGTAGAAAAACAGACATAAGGAAATATAAGCAATAACAGCTTCTTATCCTTTGCCTGGTTAGGTAACAATCATAATGCAAAATGATAAGCTTTATTGGAAAATAAATAATAAAATTAAGGAAATTAAGCAATGAAGTGACATGTTGAGTGGAATCTTAAAGGTATTGAAAGGTACTGAAAGCTTTATTTTGAAAATGCTGCAGTTGTAATAGAAAAGTTTCCTATGATATTGAAAGTTAAAAGGAAGTCATTCCTACCTCTGACTCTGGATCTCTCTCCAACTTGCTCTATCTTTCTTTGAATGGTATGCTTCTACTCTAAACACTGCTCTTTGTGGGTCACCTCATTCTTTCTCCATCCTGTCCTCCTCTACTCCAAATTCTTCTCTTAGAGCACTTCAACACTGACTGTCTTTGTTTATAGTCCACTTCATTTTCTCTTTATCCTGCTCAGGCCCTGCTCTCTCTCTTTCTCTTTTACCTCAGGTCCTCTGTGTTGGGCACAGTCTTGTCCAGGATGCTCTTCTTGCGCTGGAGCCTCTTGATCTCCAGCTTGAGCAGGCGGATGTCATCCATTCGCTGGTTGTAGTGGAAGTCCCCCTTGCTCAGGATTGATTGCTGGATCCTGATCTTCTCATACAGCAGCGCACGCTCATCATTGCGGTGCAGCAGCTGTTTGCCCAGGTTGTCTCGCTCTCTGATCACCTAGGGAGAAGTTTTGCCAACAAATAATCAGATACAAGTCTCCAGTGGAGTAACGCGTTACAAAAGTAACGCAATTACAGTAATGTATTCCTTTTTGCTGTAAGGCAGTAATATAACGCATTACTAATAACATTTTGGTAATATTATACCCGTTACAATCTCAGTAATGCGAGTTACAACGCATTTTAACCCTTAATAATGTATTAAAGTGGATAAAGATGAGACTTTATTGATACCGTGGTGAAATTCACAAGCTACCTGCCAAGTCATTCTTCCACTGTTATTTTGGTGAAAGTAACTCAAAAGTAATGCAAAAGTAGTGTAAAGCATTACAATTCAAAGACAGTTATATTGTAATATAACTAATTACTCTCAAATGGCAGTAACTAGTAATCTATAATGTATTACATTTTGGAAGTAACTTGCCCAACACTGCAAGTCTCTGTTTGTCATTCTCCTTCTCTAGTTCTTCTTGTCTATCTCCTTCTCTTTCTTTACCTGTTCAAGTTGTTTCTTCTGTTGGACCTGCTCAGCGTCAGCGTCGGCTATAATCTTCTGCAGTTTTTGCTGTTCTGCTTTCTGGCCGTCAACACTCTGCTTTGTTTCTTCAAGCTGGAGCTTCATCAACTGCAGCTCCCCCTGTAGGACACAGAGATGGATGCACACATGTATACAGATTAGGCATAAAAGGTTCTGGCAATGTACAGTGAAGATAGCCCTAAAAAGTGAAAACCACTCATGGTTAATGGCTATATTTAGCTTTGGAAGTTGGTCAATAGTTCCCAGTGCTACTTCACTTTATTTCAACAAATAAAATATACTTAATTCATATATAATTAATACAAGGGGGCAAATTGACATTAACATGTATTCATTTGGCCAAGGTTTTTGTCCAAGCGCAATTTAAATGTTGATGAGGAACTCAAAACCACACCCCACTATGAAGCAATGAGGCAGGCTGCATTACCTTGAGAGCCTCGTTATCCTTCTCCAAACGCTTGTGTTCCTGCTGATCCTTGGCGATGGCAAGCTCCTTTCCAGTGATCTCATCTCTCAGTCGGGTGACCTGGTTGTTCATGGTCTTCATCTTCCTCTTCATCTCTGAAATCTCTTCCTGAGGCAGAGAGGCAGACCATGGAAGGAAGGAAAGGAAGAATGGAAGGTAGAAAAAAAGATAATTATATGGAACAATATATTATATACTGTACATATAGAATAAAAAATGCAACCAGTAGTTGAAAAGTTAATAGAAGTTGTGAAAAAGCTGCCTAGCCTGTCAGCCATAGGAATCGCTAGAGCCGTTTTACTGGGGCACGTGTCAGAAATGGCTTTCCCTCTTGGAGATATTTTCCTTGCATCATATAGTGCATTTCGTATATGTTTGTTATTGCCTTTTGGGTTCATTATTATTATTGCAGAATAAGCCCAGTTATTTCAATTTCAGCAGCAGAATAGAAATGGCAGTACTAGTGGGCCAAGCAATGGCAGTATGTATAGCACAGCATATAGCAGACTTTTCTTGGGGGGCCCCAGTAGAGCTTTATGTCTAGCAACGCCCTGTCAGCCCAGGTTTACCACTGGAAAAATGTGGGCATATTTAGCCTCAGCCATCTTTTCACACTGGGAAATACAGAATATAAACTAGCTGATTGACTCCTTAACAGGATAATTAACTAACAAATTAAAGATGGCAAATAGACAGACTGCAGTAAATGGGCTACACATTTTTCTACCTTAACGGGGTAATGCTTTACAATTGGCCTTCATTCAAAATCACACTGATGGTCACCGAGCTCACGTGCAAGGCTTTGGCCTGCCCATTGGGAGTCTTTGTCACTTTGACATGTGGACAGGAGGAGCCAGGGATCAAACACTAACCCTGTGATTAGTGGATGATGTGCTCTACCTCCTGCGAACAGCTGTGCTTTGGTACCTGAGCCTCGATGAGGTTTTTGCTGTAGAGGTTCCTTTCAGACACAACAGACTCCAGCAGGTTTTCTTGCTGTTTGAGCTGGCACTCTGCCTCAGTGACCTTCTTCCTCCAATCAAATATCTCCGTCTCTCGCACTTCAACGTCATTCACTTTCTGTTGCACCTGTGGAACAGAGCAAATTTGTTTTTTGGTTTCTGTTAATGGATATTGTTCATACAGTTAATGTTTCTACTAAGTTATATTTTTTTAAATTATTTTTCCACTATTATTTAGCACTTTGGGACTTTATTCTGATTCATTCTCTATTTTCCTATGGTTTTAAGTATGATGACACTTCCGGTCTTTGTTCTATATATTTCCTGTTTGTATCACTTCTGGTTAGTCACCCTGAAGAAGGCCTGTGTGCCGCAACGCATTGGTGCGTATTGTTTACCTTTTGCTATGCATTAGCCGCATCAATAAAGGCTTTTTAATATTTTCTTCAAGACTGCCTTGCTGTTCCCTTCAGACATGCTAAGGTTGATGGCAGCTTTCCCAACCTTGTGATAAGAAATAGCTTTGTGTAATATTAAAAAATAATCCAAATGATGAAATGCAATAAGCTAGCTTTTCTGCATAACTTGCCTTCTGCATGAGGTTGCTGGTCTCGTTGATGTAGCGGTCCCGTTCTTTCTCCAGCTGTTGGATGATCTTGCGCTGCTTCTGGGCCTCATGGCGGTAGCCACTGATCTCGTGTTCCAAGGTCTTCTTGTCCTGCTCCAGGAGCTTCACAATGTTCTGCTGTTTCTCCGTTGACAGTGCAGCTTTGATCATGTTCTATTGAATGGGATCATACACACAAATGTATAAGCATGAGTAAATGATGAGGAAAACTATAGATAACAGGAGAAATGTGTGGTGGTGATGGCGCAGTGGATATAACACATGTCTTTGGTGTGTGAGATCTGGGTTCAATTCCCACTGTGATACATCAACCAATGTGTCCCTGAGCAAGACACTTAACCCCTGGTTGCTCCAGAGGCGTGCAACCTCTGACATAGCAATTGTAAGTCGCTTTGGATAAAAGGGTCAGCTAAATGACATGTAATGTAATGAGAAATACTCTGTGTGTCACTGCTCCACTGTCCATGAACATTTTAATGACATAATATTGTGCATCACACAACGTCCTCCGTTAGCAAGAACCTGAGGTACACTACAACGCATACCTTATTTAAGATGTCTCTCTCTCGGATAAGCTCTTCTATGGCTTTCCTGTCAGTTTCAACTTGCTTTTGGGAAGATTCAAGATCTGTGGAGGGAGAAAGATGAGGACAGTTTGTATTGATGGCCAAAGCCAATAGTGTTGGATATTTTCATATTAACTGTTTCAGGGGTCTTCAACGTTTGTAGAACAAGGACCCCTCAGCTGAAAAAGAGACGGAGCAGGCTTAGGCTACTATATACAGTATAATGTATAAAATTGAGCTGCATAATAAACTGGGCCTACAATATAGGGCAGCCTAAATCCTTCAGATATACCTTTTTATAGTAAAAACAATAATAAGCTATTAAAATAATAATTTATTGACATATTCATATATTTCATATGTTAAATGTGGAACAGTGAATCCTTAAGCTTAACTGTATCTGTGGATGGCTACCTTACCTACAGGCCTATCATCAATGTTGTGTAAATTTAAAAAAGATTTATCTTTTCAAATAATATGTTTGATTCATGTTAATGTATATATATATATATATATATATATTTTTTTTTTTATCAACTATCAACTACTATCAAACTATCAAACCATAATTTGGTGCCCGCCCCCCCTGCAGCAACTCTGAGGACCCCCTGTTGAAGATCTCTGAACTAGTTCTCTTTCATGAGCGTGCCACTATGTCATTTTTAAGTAATTTAGCAGGTCTTAAGGCTTTAGTGAAGTCTGCTAAGAATAAGAGCTATCTCAATGAAAATGCTCACAGTGCAGAATATAGAACAAAATGAAGTACATACAAGAATTGTAAAAGAGAAACAAGAAAATGCCAAGAAATATCAGAGACTTATCAGACTAGGCTGCAGGTGTGAGACTCTATAAATACAAGAAAATCTAAAAATAAAAAAACATCACTGTGTCAGTGCATACAGAAACAAATATATGGGCTGTGATTAGAAATGGTCACTGCTTGTTTTCCTCTTAATTACCACATACAGCTGTTGACCACCCTGCCAGTCCCCGACTCTATCCATCACCCCTGAGACCTTTGTTAATGTAATGTATGTATGCATTTTAAGCCCTTCCATCTCAACTTCCACTCTGATTATAGCATTTAGAGAACTACAGTAGATGTTAGTGTTAAGAAACAGGATCAGCAACTGCTATTTCAGCTCCAAGAGATAGGCTCTCATACTTCCTCCAGACAAATTCAAGTTATAACACTGATACTATAAAAATACTACTAAAAAGTTAGTTCTATTGATATATTGTTTACCTTTGTTGTTGTCTCTTTCCACTCTTCTAGTTGTTCCTTTCTTCCAAGGCCTCCGGATGTACAGGACATGCACACATGCATATATACTTGTGTCTATGTGTTTTGGGAATCATTTGTAATATATTGTTTTGTATTGTATTGTAAATGCAGGGGCTTTTTTTGAGCATGTGCACATGCATGCATATCTGAATGCATCGGTGGATGCATATGTGGGTTACTTACCACAGTGACTTATATGGATTTGGATTGTGTTTGCGTGTGGACAAATCTGCATTTATGTAGGGAAGATAGACATATTTTCATGTGCTCATCTTGTACTCTTGTAGGATGAACGTTTAGGTTTCATTATCTCATGTCAGACTTTAGAACTTATTTAAGCTTGAGGCTGATGAGCTCACAGGGACCAAGACAGGGCAGCACTGATGGCTAGAAAGACTGGGCAACATACTGTAGAGAGGATGATGGTTCATGGAACTCGCCAAGTGTATGTGTGTGTCTGATTAAGCATGGCAAGCTCCCGTACCTTTCTCCAGACCGGCGATCTGAGCTTTCAGCGTCTCCCTCTGCACATCCACATCAGCTTTCTGATCCTCCATCTGGTGGAACTTCTTCTGGATGGCTTCTCTCATCTTTGTCTGTTTGGCAATCTCCTGACGCATCTGATTCACCTCCTCTTCTCTCATCTGACAGGCGGGAAGGGCGGAGTTGTGTGAAGTATTCACCAAAGTAGCGAGGAGTAAACAGGAGAGTGGAGAGGGCTATGAGTCAAATGTGGTCTGTCTCTATGACCACAGCCCTCACATAACTATTTGAAGTACTTAAGACAAAAAGAATAACCCTTTTTCTCTTCTTTCTGTCTGATACAGTTCAGAACACAGTACACCTGTTTCTGACTGGCTCATTACATGATGTACTGTCGGAGCAGTGCCCCCTTGTGGTTCAATAGGACAGAACCACATCATCCATTATCAGGTATCCTCCACCACTGTAGATCTGAGACATTACTGAGAACAATGCAAGTCCCATGACTTCCATTTAGAGTTGATAAATAAGAGAAGAAAATGGAATGTTAACCGCGTAATGCCTGCACAGCTTTACCTCTTCTCTCTTCTGCATGTTAAATAATATCACTTTCAGGACTGGCCAACTTCAGCTATATACTGTATGCGGCCTATGAAAGATCAAAGAGGAGTGAGTAAATGCAGGTTTTCACTAAGCATGAATGTTACTGTGTGGCAAGCATGTATGGTATCGTAGTAAGAAATATGGGTGCAGTAAAACTCAGAATGAGTGAAACCCAACAGCTTTTTCTCACTGTACTCCTTCAGTGTAACAATGTTGATGCAGGTTTTGTGGGAGGAGGTTTTTCAAAAGTAAAGTATTATAAAAATGGCTCAAAAGATAAAAAGAAATATTCCTGCAACCTTTTCTCCAAATAAGATACTTGCCATAGCAAGCTGCCTATTAAGGATGAGCTCTGAAAGAACAAACGTATGCTTTCATATTTCCATGTTGGGTGACTTCCAGTAGGGTTTTTACATTAAGAGTGTGAACTCATTATCAGTTATCTGTTACTTGGCCACTCTCTCTCTGTCCCATTCACATTCAAAGCCATGCATGACACACTGCTAACATACACAACACAATATTAACGTGTGCTCAGTTCTGCCTTTCTGCTGCTCTCAGTATTCTGCTAAAACACGTTTTGCTTGTTGAATGAAAGGAAATCATTTCCGACATTCTTTCATGGAACAAATTGAACACTGAATTGAATATAAAAGGCAACAGTTAAAAAAAATGACTTTAACTTTCAACTAACACAAAGACTGTCTTTCGCAATATGTTGCATCCTTTCACGTTGTGTTTATTGCACCGGGTGACATTGCGATGACGATAACAAAACGATATATTGTGCAGCCCTAGTGTGTGTGTGTGTGTGTGTGTGTGTGTGTCAGTGGACCAATGTGTACCTTGAGCTCATTTGTTTTCTGCTGATTTTCCAAAGAGAGATGTTCTTTGACTGATGAGAGCTGCTCACACTCCTGCAGCAGCTTGTTGTTCTTCACTTGCATCTGCTCCAGGTCCTTGGTGGATCGCTCATTCAAGATCTGTCACAGTCAGGGAAGGGATCCAGGTGTCACATGTCATTATATTATATTATATATGTATGTACTGTATACATATGTTTGTGTGTATATATATATATATATGGAAAGTAACTATATCGTACTTCAATATAATTGTAAGGTACTTTTAGTATTTTTTTGAGTATTTTCATTTTCTCCTACTTGCCTATTGTACATTTTACCTCTCTATTTTATAGCTTTAGTTACTTTGCATATTCACATTCATTGTACAAAATATTATGAATAAACTATGATGTATTAAAGTGGATAAAGATGAGACTTTATTGATCCCGTGGTGTAATTCACAAGCTAGCTGCCAAGTCATTCTTCTGCTGTTATTTTGGTGGTGAAAGTAACTCAAAAGTAACGCAAGAGTAGTGTAAAGCATTACAATTCAGAGACAGTTATATTGTAATATAACTAATTACTCTCAAATGACAGTAACTAGTAATCTATAATGTATTACATGTTGGAAGTAACTTGCCCAACACTGATAACTACACACTATGAACCATTACTTAAACTTAATTAATCATTTATAAAGCATTGTTCCTAAATTATTACACATTGTTATGGTATTCATAAACACAGTTATACATGTTTTATTCTTGATTAATAAGCTCATCTATAATGTGTTTAATGATTGTATTTTCATACTTTTTGAATGATGGATTCACCATTTCTAAATTAGGTTTAAAATAAATTACACAACAGCTATTTACGGGTTGTCAATGGTTCACAAGATCATTAAGAAAGTGTGAGTAAGTGTGATTACCAAACTATTTAGATGTACGTGTATGCATGCATTTACACATATAATGATTTAGACATGCACTAATGGTCAGTCTGTGTGTTAATATATGTTTTATAAACACTTATCAATACTGCAATTCATGATTAATTCAGGTAGTTAGAAAGCATTTACTCATACCGTTGTGAGATCATCTAAAGTGGGGACTATCTATGGCTCACAAAGCATTTATAAATAAGATTAAAGGGCACTTTCTAAAATCTTGTGAGCCATTAACCATTCGTAAATAACTGGTTTTAAAATGATGTAATACTTAATTTAGAAATGGTGAATCCATTAATCATAAAGTATGGTAATAGTTAGAGGTTATTAATCAAGCATAAAACATGTAAAACTGTGTTGATGAATTACATACTAATGTTTAATAATGTGTGAACAATGCTTCATGAATGATGAATGAAGTATTTACTGATCCTTAACTAATGCGTCATAGTGTGTAGTTATTATAAAGAGTAAGGATCTATAATTTGAAAGACGATGATAAATATTATAATGGTAGGTTTAAAGAATATGCTTTATGCTTGACCTTTATCTCTTTGAGCTGCTGCTCCAGTCTCTGCTGCTCCTCCTTGGCCCTCTGGGCCTGCACATTCACAGCTTTCATTTCCCCCATCCTGGCCTCCATGTCGACGTGCAGCTGCTTCACCTCCTTATCCAGCTTTTCCTTCAACCTCATCTCACGTGAAATCTCATTCTGTTGGACCTGGAGCTCCTGCTGGAGCTGGATTTAGACACACAGAGCAGCAACAAGTTGGCATCAGAGCTAGATTGAACAGAGTTTTATTTGTGAGCATCCCCAATGGCTTCAGCAAAGCAATGTCTATTCCTCCTACATATGGTCATCTGCAGACATATTGATGTGGAAAAAGAATATTGTAAAACATAAGTAACGCTACTATAATATATATAACTATATAATATATATAGGCCTGTCACAATTATTACATAAGTCTTATCGTGTTTGTGTATTGTATGTTCATTTAAGAAAATGTTTTATGATAATAAAGAGGCGTGGCTTACTTCATAGGCTGTGTACCTGTGTTACTACAATATCTGGGTCACATAACAGAGATATAACTAACATATCTGTTCTGGGATTCATTCTAAACTTTAATTTGTTAGAAAAAGTAATACATAAATGAATAGTGTTTTAATTTGACTGAAACAGATTGCAATTATTTCGGAGACAATTAATTGTACAGCAAAATTTGGAATTGTTACAGTTCTAAATATACTGTATACACAAATCCAATTTCCTTCTACAGTACATCTCTGTTTTGCTGCTGCTCAGGCAGTATTAGCAATCTTCCCATGAATAAAAGCCTCCTAACAAAATTTTAATCCGGAGTTACAGAAACTTATTGTGTCTCTACCACTGATGTGAAAATCTAATCAGAAGTACATTACAGGACATCCGACTGTCTATAAGAATTTGCCACTTATTTACCTGAGAAATATTTTCTGAGGCACTATCTCGCTGGGCCTCTATCTCCTGCTGGGTGGCGATGGCCTTGTTTAGTTTCTCTCTCAGAGACTCCACGGTTGTCAGCAGATCATCCCGCTCTTTAGTCAACTCCTGATTCATTTTTAGTAGATCACTGAAAAGAAACAGATTACAGATGGTTCCATCCAGTTTTCCAACACAATAAATGACTGAGAGCACGGGTGATGGTGACAAATGGGTCACCTCTGCTCTTGGTCCGCAGAGAAGCCAGTTTGTTGTTCAGCCATTTTTATTAGGTTGGCAACTTCTTCTTTTAAAATCCTGATGGCCTCTTTGTCCCTCTTCTCTTTATCATGTGCAGCATCAACCATTTTCCAAGCTTTGTCCAGCTCCTACAGTGTAGGCAAAGGAACATTTGAGCAAACTATTGTAGAGTTAATAGAATCTGAGGAGTCCAGAGGAGAAAAATGATAAAAAAGTCACCCAAATGAAATTATATAATAAAATACAACTGTCTATACTAAACACCATATACTGCATCAGCTTGGATTTCTGGTCATTTATTTCACAAAATATGTGTAACATAACCTCCATGTTTGAAATCATGTCAAAACCTTTATAAACAAACAAAAAAGAAATAACGCGACACAATACTGTGGCCCCACCAGGTGTCAAACTCAAGGCCCGCGTGCCAAATATGGCCCCTCACAAATTTTGATCTGGCTGGCAAACCAAAAAGACGGGAAACTGTTTTTCAAACTGCAATCACGAGACACTTTGGCAGATTTGCTGACTTTGAGACTCAGAAATTTCCCCAGAAGCAAAGAGTTTTCATATTCAGGCTGTGAAACAGGTTGCTGTGAGGCGGCTGTGTGGTAGCCTACTTTAAAAAAAATCTTTGATCTGCTTGATTTGCTAAATTCTATTGCTGACTTTTTTAAGGGCTTTATGTCGACCAAACTGTAAGTGAGAAGACTGTATGACACATGCAATAATACAGTCAAAGTTATTTGAGTTTTTTTGGTTAAATAAAAGCAATAGCCCTTGATGTGATTCTCATTTTCCAGTGTGGCCCTTAGTGAAACAGAGTTTGACGCCCCTGCTGTAGCCCCTCATGTTCTGGCAGTATACCCTCTTTAGTGAAGTTATGGTTGTCTCATCATCCTGGGACAGTTTCAGGGCAGCTGCCACTTTAGTTGAGGTGGACACAACTTCCGCATTCAGCTCCCTGCATTTGGACATGAGCCTCTTCTCATTCTCTCGGGACTTCTTCAGTGCAAGGATGAGCTTCTCGTACTCCACCCGGACCTTGTCCATGCTCTTGTCCCCTGCCAGCTCATTGAGGACCATGTGGAACTCTTCCAAGGACTCAAACATGTCCTCTCCTACCGGCCTTGTCTCCTGGAAACACAGCAGAGCCACACAGACTGTATGTGAACATGTGTGAAGGTTGGGAGTCAGAATGAGCCTTTTATATGTATTTCAACAGGTAAGAAGTTCTGGGTGAGCTATGATCTGTCAGATATAACCCTCATGCATTAAATCAAGTCATTATGAGGCAGAAACAACCTTCCAGGTAGAGACTGCAATCAATTTTAAGCAAGCGCAAAAGCGCATTTCATGGGTTGTAGGCCTATTGCTCATTTAAAAAGGTATTTCGACAGGTAAAAAGTTGTGGGTGCATAACCTGTCAGCTATAAATACAATCAAGTCATTTTGAGGCAGAAACAACCTTTCAGTTACAAGGGAAAGACTGCCACCACTTTTTGGCACAACACCTGTCTTCTGTCCATATGTGCTTTCTATCGAAATGTGCTTCTGCACATGCGTAGGAGCATTGTTTATGCTATCCCTACCTCTAAATATATTATAACAGAGTATCAAAATATGCTCCCCACATTCTTACCGTACACTTTACCCGGTTTGTAATCAAAAACATAAATAAAGTACAGACGAAAATACACAAAAACACATAATTCATTTTTAGACAAGGCAGTAAGTACCGTCAGAACACCGCCTCCTTTTCTGTCCTTATGAAAAGGCCATTTCCACAGACAAATAACAGGTAACGTTAATGTTATGTGAAATATATTATTACACGAATTTACTTAGCTAACCTACTTAATGTTTAATCTAATGGGCCATTTTCAAGTTAGTACTTTGTATTTGAACATTTGACTTACAGTAGGTTTAGCTAAGTTAATACAGACAAGGTGGTGAAATTAACGTTAGCAAACATGCTAATAGTTCACTTTCCACGCGGTCTAATATACGTCATATTAGCGAAATTTAACGTTACATTAACTTTAATTGTGTTGACAATTCCTTGCGACACTTAGCTAACCATTTATGTTAAAAAATAAATGTTTACGTTACGTTAATACTCAATGAGCATAGCTAAACGTAAAGTTAAGAAGAGCACTTACCTCCATTATATGAATGGAAAAGTCAGTATACAATTCGTGAATCCTTAGCTACAGTTAGAGTTGTACTGGTGTTAGTTAGCTACATCAATCGAGCTGTTGACGTCAGTTGCTAAGCAACCGCAGATCTCGCGAGAGTAGGAGCCGCTGGTCTGCTGTGTTGAACAATCTACATTGTACCAACATTATGTACTAACAGTGCACGTTGTTTTATATATATATATATATATATATATATATATATATATATATATATATATATATATATTCTTACCGTACACTTTACCTGGTTTGTAATCAAAAACATAAATAAAGTACAGATGAAAATACACAAAAACACATAATTCATTCAGGCCCTTTCCACAGATAAATAACAGGTGGCGTTAATGTTATGTGAAATATATTACTACACGAATTGACTTAACCTACTTAATGTTTAACCTAATGGGCCATTTTCAAGTTTGTACATATATATATATATATATATATATATATAAGTCTCAAAGTCTCAAAAAGACCTTCTTCCAAGGATATTCCACAGAAAATTATAATTTAATTCATTCCTTTGGAACCAATTCAAATTCATGTTTTGATGTTGTTTTGTTGTTGTCTTTGTAATTTGTCTCATTGTTAATGAGGGCCACCCCTAAATGATTTCTTGAGCATAAAAAAAGGTTGAATGAATGTAAGGATAAAGTGAACATTTACACAGGGGTTTTGATGTCAGTGTCCATTAATGCAGGTATACCCACATATTGTAGGGAGTCTAAAAGAATAAATAATAATACATAAATAATAATAATAATAATAATAATAATAATAATAATAAAAGAAAAGGGTGCCAAAACACCATGTTCAATACAAATATATTTAAGAGGTAACTGGGTCAGATCAGTTCAGCCCAAACAGATTAGAGGTGTGTCATTTACCACTATAGTCTCATGATAACTACATAGTGCTATGTGAGACTTTTCTATCACAATATCATATGGCTTAAATCACTGTGTTCATGGTCTTAAAGGATGTATAGGCATTTTAACTGCAGCCTATGTTTGTGTTGGCCTATGTAATTTGGCTTGCCATAGTAGGTAAAGCACAGGTATGATACATAACTATAACAACTCCGCTGCATTGAAGTCTCTCAGTAAGTCATGCCTGTGAGCCAGAATATCATACCATGCCAAAAGGCCCCTGTGGATATTCCAGTATATTATTTTAGTGAAAGACAGGCATCATTGGATATTTTTTAGGGGGCCCACATTACCTAGTTATGCTCTTTTTTTATAGTAACTCTGTGAAAGCTGACTGTACTGTACAAAAACATTGAGTAGCCTACATAGTGTACAATTTACACTTCTGAATAATTCATATTTCAATGATGAAATGTATGCATTTCTTCTTTATAATAAGCAGCTAAACGTTTACCTTTGATACCAGTATGATACCACTCCAAGTTAAAAACAACAGCCAGTGGCTCTGAGAGGCTGACGTTATGAACAGCTGTTCTGTGAGCTAAATGCTAATGTCAGCATGCTAACATGCTTACAGTGACAATGGCAACATGCTTATTGTTCACCAGGCACTCAACACAAAGTACAGCTGAGGCTCATGGGAATGTCTTGGGTTTTGCAGGTATTTGATGATGATGACCTGATGATGGCGCCGGAAGAAAAGTCAGAAATCCATGTAATCATAACAATACTAGGAGCTGACTTTTGTTCTCATTTCTCATTTTTCACTAATCAAATGTTGATGCTGATTGCTTTGAGGACCATACCAGTGGTTTTAAATGCTTTGTCACATTTACTCTAAATCACATTCATCACACAACTTTGCAGAACTTGATGCTTTGTTTTAGATATGTACTCTTCCTATTTTGTATTTTACCTTCCAATTGATACATATCCATTGGTCTGTATAATAATGTATAGGTTGATGCTGATTAGTCCTAAGAGGCAATGCAGACTGCTAATTTATTTTTTATTTTTAGAGAAATCAAATGAATGGAGATCAATAGCGGCCTGAAACAGTAGGGGAAATACTTAAAAAACACTGATATGGCCCTTTAACACAATGCAGAGAAAGACCTCTATATCTAAACAATGTGCATCAAATGATACCACTTTGCTCAATAACATGAAAAGTCATCTTAGAAAATTTAAACATTTTAATAAATAAAAACTGATGTAATATACACCATTATGAATATACAACTACAACAAGCATACCAAGACATTTGAAATACAAAAAACTGACAGTTTGCTTTAAAAGCTTCAATTTTAGGAAGAGTGGGAGTGAGCAGGAATTACAATAGCCATACATTCTTGTTAGTGTTTGTGCCAACACATATAAAAAGCATCATGAGTACTGACTTCTCAGAGATGGTGAACATAAAAAAAAGTGAATAGTTACAGTACATATCTGGACTAAATATTTCCATGTAGAGACATGTTGAGGTACTGAGTTGTCTACACCTGTAACTAACAGTGAACACACTCACACGTTTTTGTAGTTCTCCAGAGGGTCATGATAACAAAAACCCCATTAAAAAATGAAGTCTGTAACTCAGTTCTACACGTCTCAGGAAGACCGAACAATTAATAGGAGACAACTTCAGTTTGTTCTTCTTCCACTTGTATTGCATTTTTTGATGAAACAAAAAGAAGAGATAATCAGTGTCATGTAACTTGTACATAAAGATACAGTTTTCATGTATAGAGGCTCCAAAGAGTGTTAACTAGTATTAAACAGCATCTTTATAAGACAATATTTCAATGCTTTCTCCGGTCTTCAAACATATTAACAATACAGGTCCTGTATAAGCAACAACCTCCATCTAGTGGTGGCTTTTGGAGTAGCTCGGTTGCAGAACGAGTCCTAATGACTTGAAGGTAAGAGATGTTCCGATACCAATAACCGTGTCGGAAAAGCCTCCGATACCGCCTAAAATTATGGTAATTGCGATACCACGTAATTTAGCCACAAAGAAAATCTACTTTAAAGTAGTTTATTTATGTTCTTTTTCCGTTATGACTGACTGTGAAACTGGATAGTAAGAGAAAGTTCTGTGGCGTTCATTGTTTGTGTCTGTTCATGTTTCACAAAAGGTTTAACCCGAGCCAGACCGTATAACAAAGATAGCAATCATATCACATCCATACAGGGATGGTAGTATACAGCTGTCAAAACATAATAAAATTTATGAACCGGTATCGGATCAGCACTCGGTATCGACCGATACGTCAGTTCAGGTATCGGAATCGGTATCTGGAAGCAAAAAGTGGTATCGGACCATCTCTACTAGAAGGTGAGTAAAAGTCGGAGTTTCACTCCCTCCTGTCATCATGTTGCTTAAACTGTACAATAAAAGGGCACCTGCAGGAGGAGTTAGTATGTTAACCTGACCTGATAGAAAGACTTGGAAGGGATCTGAATGTCTAAGATGAATACCGTATCAAAAGTCATGGTGAGCATATCTGTTCACTCAGCACCGAACACAATGTGTGGATACTATTTGCAACCACCAATACATGACATCGAAGCACTGTGAGACCAAAATGATGAAGAACAATTTTTCAAACTCAATCCCAAGATAAATCATGATGACACGTGCATTCAAATGAATGTCCTATTCAATTTCCTTGCTTTCAAATTTGCCAATCAAAATGTTAGTCCTATCTGATCTGTGTATTCCCTGAAACAACAGCAGTCAAAGTGAACCATCTACACACATGAACCGACCCAGATCAAATGTTGACCGACTGGCCAAACAGCATCCTACAGTACAGTACAGGATTGTGGAGCTACATTTTGTCTGAAGCAAGGAAATATCTAACTTAAAAATAAAGCACCACAGATGTGTTTAAATAGCACCAGTGTCAGAATGTATATGACGTGTTTTTTTTTTGGCAATGTACAGCACTGAATTGGATGTCACCAATGTCTTGGGTAACGTTTAGCAGCTGCTGCAATGCTCAAACTCCACTTCTGAGCAAAAGGCAACAGAACGTTCATATTACTTTGCACATGCTTCTGCCTATAACCTAAACAAACCAAAAAACCCATTCGGATCCCCTTATGTCAGTTCAAAGCATCATGAAGCACTGTGTCTGTTACATACATACTGTAAATATACGACGTGAAACATTTCTATCTGCACAGTTTGTGAATTATATGATTATACAGTTATATTTATGTGCTCTGCTGTGATACAGATTGCAAAGGAGCACCATAGTAAGGAAAAAAAGATTCTCACCATTCTTTCATGCCAAAAATATATTTTTGAAAAGATGAATGTGTGACTGCAGAAGCCAGCCTGGTAGAAAAAAAAATAATCAAGAAGTAAATAAATAGCGAGGAGTTAATCACTGTCCCGGAAAGGACCAATGTTACGTGTGGTAAGATGATGGCCCACAGATAATTCAACAATTACATTTGCTATTCACACCAAATGGACATTGCTATAATAACTAGTTTGCTGTATCCTTCTGTGAGAGTCTCTGGATAATGGACAGTGAGATATACAGTAGTGACAGCAATTTTGGTGCACCATTCTCTTTTGTTTTGTACACAACTTAAAAACCTCAGACATATTTCTCTACTGTGTGTACGATTCTGCATTGCTACAGTATAGAGCAACAAATGGATATAAAAATAATAGAATATAGACTTATACATTCTTGAAAACAAGTACTGTCCCCAAATATAGATACTCATATAACCATTTTGGTTCCATGACAATATATTTATATAGACTTTTTTTCTCTATATTTCTTGGCTCTATAATATTAAACTCTTTAACTAATTTCTAGCATTTAGAAGATTTCCATCACTCACATATAGACATTGGTCTGTTACATCATGTTATAATGTGTCACTGAAGCAGACCCTACACTACTTCGGTTCCCACTCACTCTTGTATATAGTTAATGTTCATCATATTTTCTTCTACAAAAAATATATATGACAAGGTAAGCTTATTTGAGATATTATTTACACAGTGTAACAAAACTTTGTTTTCTAAATCTCAAATCTGTAATGCCTTTTTGTACACACACGCTTGGACAAAAGTTGACACATTATATCTCAATACACGTTGCTGTATCGATACACTGGTGGTAAGTATCTGCAGTGTGTTGGACTTCTCTAAGACTGATTTTAGATGAGCTTGGCTTTGTGTCACATTTAGTTTAGATTAAGGTCTCTGCGTCAGTGCATCCTTCCTGCCAGCAAGATGATAGAAGAGTCTTTTATTTAGTCATTTATTTACTATTTCACTGGCTTTTCAGCTTTTATTTCATTTGAAAGGCAGAGTCATGTTGTGTGACGTATTACAATGCACTTTATCACTGTATCACTTTGCAGTTTTATAATATTCTAAGTTTGTCAGTTCTGGCCATTAGTCAAAATAGCAATATGTCTATTTATTTACAGATATCTCAGTGATCTCAGTGATATGATTAAACCCCATGTCACAACACACGTGTAAATTGCTCATTTGGGCTCTTTTTTTTGTTGAGGAAATAAGGAAAATAATATGGCAGTTTTAGGTATCAGATCCAGTTAGTTCAGAGAGTTGCATTTCAAGAGCAACTAAATGTAGTAAATATGGCGGCAACAAAAACTTTGTACTTGTGCGGCATGTGTTAGCACCAGAGGTTCTCCACTCTTAGCGTATGGGATAAAAGCCTGCTCAACACGTCAACAATACGATGAGAAGTCTCTTTTAATGCATCTTAAAATATGTAAAGCCAGAGCAGAACGTCTGGTTCTCGTCTGCTCAAGAGTCAGGAGTGATACAGTACTGAGATTTTCTTTTAAAGAGATTTTCTTTTTCGCCAGACACCACAAACATAATTATTTGTAAGCTATTTCAGAGGCTTGTACAGTACTATCAACTGTGAATCATCACTTTATCTCTAAATGTGTTGCACTAGTGGGGGCTCATATGACAGTAGAGTTACCCTCATCATGGTACAAAGTCTGTAATATAATTCTGAGCTCGGGTATTTCACAAGTTTACATCTATGTACTGCACTTAACACAAGTCAGACTGCAATTTGACAACTAAAGCATCTTTTTAAGGAAAACATCCGCACATCCAACAATTCTTCTGTGCAGGTGCAACTAGAGCATCAAAATGGACTTGTATCTTTTCACTCCATACTACAGTTTGTGAGGTAACATTCACCTAACATGTACTATAAAAAATATCAATTGATAGACATCACAGAAGTAGTAAAGAGCAAACTACCTGCCCTAATTACCAAATCATCTAGAAACAATTCTGGGTGTTGCAACGGCTTCAAATCCATGTATCTAATGTGCTTTTATTGCATGTCAACACTACTACTACTACTGTGGCCAAAACTGCCATAATGGTCAAATTTCAAACATTGGGACTGTGTCTGCCTGTACAGCAGGTGGTTTTATCATTTAAAGAGCCTTACTGCTTTCCTTTAACTTCCAGGTAAGCATAGCTGTTTCATTGGGACTAAACATGTTGTTATGCTTTTGTTACACATAACAACAACAGTACGTTTGCTCGGGTAGTGGCCATTCCCCATTTTAGTCAGTAGCGTTCAAATGTTCATGCAAATAATATCTTTCACTATACACTATGTACATGGACACACTTCTCAGTGGCACATTAAGAGGTATACAGTACTTCTTTGTTGAGGCAGATCTGACCTCGCCCTCAGCCTCGTTAGGATGTCTCACCCGTCCAGCTCACACTGTTCTCACTTCACATAAGTCTCATTAAAGCCCTAGGTGATGACAAAACTGCACAGTCATACAAAGCTACAATTTCCCACCACCGCTGCTTTAAAGAGCTGTCTTGTGACTTTGAATTTTCAGGGTTTTGTTGGTGTACTAAGTTTTCAATGCATTCTTTCTCTCTACATTCAGCCAAAATATATGAAAGCAAACCATACCGCTGAACCTTCCCTATGTACAGAGCAATGCACACTGCAGTGCTTTAATTCAGTTAGCTTAATATTTTGGATGTGGTTTCCCCAAACGCAGAGGCTCATCTTGTTCGTTTCTGCTGACTTAATCCACTCTGCTCACATCTACATAACAACTATTTCCATATTGAAATAAAAAAATGGGTATATATTTTTTCATTTGTGTAACTGCATGCATATCATCGACCAATTTTGATAAAATATGCAATTTCTTATTTTTTACATATTACAATATATATATATATATATATATATATATTCTAATTACATCTACAAATTTCAATAAATAATCTGAATTTATTTTAAGTCTTTTTCCACACTTGTAAAGTGAATTCCTCAACAGAAACAATATAATATGTATGTATATTGGGAAAATATCATCGCTGTCAGGTGAAAACCTTGTATGTCCAAAACGGTTGTTTTTCAGGAAATGAAAAAAGGCTAACGTAAAAACATTTTATTATAATATATAAAATAAATATTTGTAAAACCCACAGACATAAAGGGTGACCAATAGCATTGATTCATAAAAAAAAGACAAATATGGAGATACAAGGTTTCTGCCCGACAGTGACGATATGTTGGTACAGTACAGTATGTGTACATTACAAGCTATCCCTATTGGTAATACACTTAGTTTTGTTTTAAATGTAAACTCTTCACAGGATGTTGTCGACTGTTTTTTTAACACCTATTCTACTGATCTTACATTTATTCCATTCTAGAACGTCATCATTGGTAGAAAATAGTACCTGCTTTGGAATAACTGGTTAGAAATGCTCTGCTGGTATTAGGGAATGTCAGATTCCCAAACTTACCTAACAGCAATATCTTGCTCGTTTCTTAGCAATGTAAATATAGTCATTCTAGTCCTGGTTGATAAATCAATTGTTAATTGATGTTAATCAAATCGTCCCTTAAGTGTGTTCACCTTGTCTTTTCATACACATTGTTACATGCATGGCCTCTGTGCCCTCTTTCATGCAGGCCTAGAAATTACAATGCCAAAGTCTTTTAACAAAACCAACAGAGTGACTTCATTCATTCAGTGAACTCCCTCCAGAGCTCTGCTAAGATGACCCACAGCAACACAAACATTAGAAGGTCTGCAGTGAAACAGTCAATAAACCAAAATGTCCTTCTGAAAGGAAACTATGGCACACTTCTTCTTACATCTGACAAATACCTTTCTATAATTACATATTTGACTTGGAGAACATCAGAGTGCCTTACACAATTAAATATCACTGTAGGTATGCCACAAAAAAAGGCTTTTATGAAAGAAGAGGTCATTGTTTCTCTTTCAGTGTGATTTTGAATCCAACCATCACTCCAACAAGCGCCTTCCAACCACCAATCTTTTAAATATTGGCTAATTAGAAAAAAAAATCATAAAATACAACATTACAGCAACTACACAGTTGTGAAAATGGAAGTGGCATTTGTAATCATTTACATTACATTACGGTTCACTTAGCACATCGGACTGCAAGAAGCGCCTCTGTTCGACACCACTGCTCAAACACTTCCTGTATGATGGGATGGCCTCTCCGCTGATAACTTTTAGTCATCCCATCAGTTAGTGCCTTAAAAAGCTCATGGTAATTCCTCTTGGTTCGGCCCAGACACATTCACATTGGAGGGCAGGAGCTCTCAATGATCACATGTTGAAGTTGGTTGGGGATTGGTAATGTTGAAGTTGGTTGGGAATTGGTAATGTTGAAGGTGGTTGGGGATTGGTAATGTTGAAGTTGGTTGGGGATTGGTAATGTTGAAGTTGGTTTGGGATTGGTAATGTTGAAGTTGGTTGGGGATTGGTAATGTTGAAGTTGGTTGGGGATTGGTAATGTTGAAGTTGGTTGGGGATTGGTAATGTTGAAGTTGGTTGGTGATTGGTAATGTTGAAGTTGGTTGGGAATTGGTAATGTTGAAGGTGGTTGGGGATTGGTAATGTTGAAGTTGGCTGGGGATTGGTAATGTTGAAGTTGGTTTGGGATTGGTAATGCTGAAGTTGGTTGGGGATTGGTAATGTTGAAGTTGGTTGGGGATTGGTAATGTTGAAGTTGGTTTGGAATTGGTAATGTTGAAGTTGGTTGGGGATTGGTAATGTTGAAGTTGGTTGGGGATTGGTAATGTGGCAGTTGGTTGGGGATTGGTAATGTTGAAGTTGGTTGGGGATTGGTAATGTTGAAGTTGGTTTGGAATTGGTAATGTTGAAGTTGGTTGGGGATTGGTAATGTTGAAGTTGGTTGGGGATTGGTAATGTTGAAGTTGGTTGGGGATTGGTAATGTGGCAGTTGGTTGGGGATTGGTAATGTTGAAGTTGGTTGGGGATTGGTAATGTGGCAGATGGTTGGGGATTGGTAATGTTGAAGTTGGTTGGGGATTGGTAATGTTGAAGTTGGTTGGGGATTGGTAATGTTGAAGTTGGTTGGGGATTGGTAATGTGGCAGATGGTTGGGGATTGGTAATGTTGAAGTTGGTTGGGGAATGGCCAATGACCAATGATCTGGGTGTTCTACGTGCATTCTCATGCCACTTCATTCTCACTGAAATGATTCATGCTGACTTTGTTATCTTTGGAAGTACAGATTGTGGTTTCACTTTAGTTACATATGTTAACATTATTATGTATTACTAATGTATAAATTGTATTTCAAAGTTATTTCCACAATAATTATGTTGACATAGGCGCAATACTTCACTGTTAGCTACCAGATGTTCCAACCTTGGAGACATAATAATTCATAAAGGCACTAGCTGCTGCTTTTTTTAACTTCTAAAGCAACACTAATGCATCTGTATGATGCATGTATTAACTTTATTCCAGTATGATGGATATAGTCAAGTTATTAGTATTAGTATTATTTTTGCTTGTCTATTTATGTATGATCATTTGTTACAGGAGACATAGTTATTATTCCGTTTTATGAAATAAATCACATCACTTTGTCTTCTTCACTTCTCCTGCACTTTAAATATTAATATGAGAGGATAGGTCGGTTGTCAGAGCAGATTGTTTTGTAAGCTTAACACCGCTAAGCACTAAGCATTCATTGTGGAAATATCTTAATCAAGCAAACAAATTTAGTCACTTAAAATGTGGTTGATTTTAGAAGACTATGTTGGAGTTGTCAGAATCCGCTCAAAATCACAATAACACAAATAAAATAAATTCATAAAAACAACTGAACATGAGCAAAACCACTCCAAACACTTCAGCAGAACAGCTTTCATTTCATATTAGGAGCCCAAGATATGTTACTGTAACATCTATGAATGAATACAACTTCTGAAGAAATTGAGCACCTTTTGAGCAAAACTGTAAAAACAAATCAAACAAAAAAACAGCAACAAAACTGTTACAGTACAGACCCATCCTTTGTTGAACCTAAAATATGATTGAGCTGCAGCATGTGTAATGTGTGATATAGTTGAGTTTCGGATGTTATGGCACTTCCTTTCCTTATCCAATAAAAACTAATTTTAGCCCCTTAATGTCTACATTTTCATGTCAGTTAGACAGGCAAATGTAATCTCAATCACTGGAATCTTAAAGTAAAACTGGGCCACATGTTAACAAACATGTTAACAAAAGTGTAGTATACAACAAAAACTTTTGGCTCTCTGTGTGTTGCCTTCAATGCCACTTACTATTTTCTTCAGGGATGACTGTAATCTCAGCATTTCCATTTAAAATGACAAGCACATAAAGAGACAAAATACAAAGAGGCAGGTAATTACACATGCACGCACACATAAAAAAAATATGTAAATAGAAATTAGACGTGAGTCAGGCAACCGACCAGAAGCTTCATTAAGGCCAAAGAAAGCCATTGTTTTTTATGCCCTCTAAAATCTATGAAGAAAATACTATAATATACTATGTCACAAAATCTTATCCTCCACTATGTATGGTTGGTTACTTTTTTAATTGGATTTTTTTGGCATAACTGTAGTTCTTAGGATTTGGAACTCTCTACACTACCTAAAGAAGAAAAACTGGAAGAGATGTAAAGAAGCAGACACAAATCTAAGGAAATGGACCAGATTTTGCTCCAGTGCAAACCGTTACGAGATACGAGAAGCTAAAGACGGAGCAGTTAATTGGAGCGATTAAATGACTTCATATAGAATAACTCAAAGCAAGTGAATTAACACTTTTCATTGCGCCTGTTAATCTTTGTTATAAGAGTGTGAAATGCAAATGTAGAGTAAGCCCCTGTGCGACTCACTGCTGAATGACATCTATTCAATAAGTAATTGGATATAGTGGAAGTCAATAGAATTCCCTCAGTAGGCTGAGTAAAGTAGTTTAAGGTTGTGTTTCTGTTTGTCAGTCCTGATCATTTCCGGCAGAGCAGAAAAGATGAGTAGAATGTGACAGAATTATCATTCTGAGAGATACATAAACTGAATTATGTACATTTACTGTAACAAACTAGAAGAAGTGCATATAAGAAAGGAAAAGTAAAGAAAAACTATAACGTGTCATTATGAGGAAAAGTGGAACACAATGACATGAAAAAAGTGTTCTGCTGGCTGATCCTGGTGGTTGTGTGGTCTCGTGTCCTGTGCTCTGAGGTATACTTGGTAGGAAGTGAGAACACCCATATTTGTGAGGTGAGTTTTTCGGCAGATTAGAGACGCTGCTGGCGGAGAGGATCTGGTGGAAGGTGCTGTAAACGGAGACCCGCAGGGCTTTTTTTTGGGGTTGGGGGGAGGGGGGGGATTGGCTCAGCACAATAAACATGATCTTAGTCTGGAGAAGCCTTTTAAATTAAGTACGGTAACACTGGAGTGGGAAAACTACAGTATATCTTTTTTTATTTTAAATGGGGAAAACAGGAGCTGGTAATTATGTACTGTATTGCCTCTTTTTTTAATTAATAATAATAATTAATAATTTTTTTGCACTGGAGTAAAACTTTGGAAAATTGTGGCAACTATCATTTTGATTTAAACCACTAACAGTCTAAACACATTTTTAAAAGGAATACTACTGGATTTAAGCATACACAGATCATCCCAATCAGTAGTAGTCAAAATAATCTAAATTTTTTTCAGAGGGAAAGCTTTGGAACCAGGATGCACTCTGTGATGCCATTCCAATTTACAAATTCTGCTACTGTATGTCACTAACAGTAAGTTGGGACCAGCATTTCAGACACAATCATTAATGTACTTTTTTGTGTGTTCTTGATCGATTGTTCGGGGTACATTTTCTGTCGTCACAGATTGAACATAGCAGAATGCTTACTAGTGCGGATTGAACTGACCAAGGGCGTAACTACAGAAGGTACCCAATCTGAACGCTGAAATTTAGAGCTATTCCCCTTTATAGACAATAAATTGCAATCATCTTTGTTTTTTGTTTTTTACCATCTGGTATGTAGCTAGTGTTATCTTGGAATGAGGACATATGGTTGTGACCTTTCAGAGGAGGGTTGCATGGTCTAGGTCTATGTTGTCCATGCTGGCCAAAATAGCCTTCTGGTCCTCCCTGGGTGGGCGGCGGTACAGCAGAGCAGAAAAGCGAGTATATGGGTCATAGAGGATGGGCCGTTTCTTCTTCTTGCGGAGGTAGAGAGCTTCTTCGGGCTGGAGTACCTGAGAGGTGTAGGCCTGCTGGGTCTGAGAGGTGGTGACACCTGGAGGAGGGGAGATGGAAGGCAGGCCATAGCCACCATGTTTACAGGCAACGCTGCAAAATTGTCCCACTCACATGACTATAGCAGTCGTTTCCTGCCCCACCACTATCTCATTTTACCATGTTATGTGAAATCATTACAAAAAAATGCAAATGAAACAGTATGTGACTTGCCTGAGGTAATGCTGTTACTTCTGGATGAGGCAGAATTGAGGGAGTTCAGTGTAAAATGCGTGTTGTATGTATGTACCTTTGTGTGTATGTACCAGTGTTCAGTGTGTCCGTCAGCAGTTATTTTTTTCTACAAAGAAAATATTCTTTTGGGAAACATATTCATTTGCTTTCTTTCAGAAAGTTACATTAGAAAATACAACTCTCATGTTTGTAAACTAAATATAAAATGAATTTACAGTCAGCATATGCTTAGCTTAGCTTAGCTTAGCATGAAGCGGAAGCATTGGGAAACAGTTAGCCTGGCTCTGTCCAAATATAACAAAATCCACCTACCAGCACCTCTTAAGCTCACTAATTCCTGGAGTCTTTGTTGGTTGCCAGGCAACCTCATGGTGACGACAAGGCTCCAGAAAGTCACTGTCCCGGCCAAGAAATAGTTCCAGCACGCGACTCCCCATAAAACCATGACTAGACGTTTTTAAATCTGTGTGTGTGTGTGTGTGTGTGTGTGTATGGATTAAACAAACGAATGATTCAGTATGTGACAAGTTAATTTGTAAAATGTACAGGTGCTTTCAGTCTTTACACTAAGCTAAGCTAAGCTAATTGTCTGCTGACTCTAGTGAAATATTTAGCATACAGATGAGAGTGGTAACGTTCTTTTCATCTACTGTAACTCTTGGCAAGGATGAAAATAAGCGTGTTTCCTAAAATGTCAAACTATTGCTTTAATCAGAGATGTAACCAAAATATCAATACTGTACCTTTAACCATTTTTCTCAAAGGCACCAGAAAACAGGAAATGACATCTGCTGTTCTGGGAGAGGATTTGCATTGAATAGTAATGTTCACCTAGTGTTGTACGTACTGAAGTGCATTGAAGGGTGATACGTTCACTTAGCTTAGAAAAAAATAAAACCAGATCCAGATCAGTGGCTACAAATCTTTAAATAGACCTGAACAAAAGGACTTCAATTAGCAAAGTGACTTGTAATTTACATCTCCAGTGTGTACCGAGGCTGCACGTTTTGTTTGCTTTTGTTTGGATGTCTCAATCTAAGTCCCAAACAAGTTTAACAGGAAGGCACTGGGTCTGTGTTAGTTCATTTTCAAACTTTATAATTCTTAGCCTTACATCTCTGCAAACTGCAGCGACAACATGATTAAACATTCACTGCCACTTTCCCATATCAAAGTAAAGTCATGATAGACTTTGCTGCTTAGCATCTCAAAAGCTTAGTTTTGTGTTCTTATTTATTTATCATGAAACTATCTTGTGATAATTTAGGCAAAAGTGAAACATGATTAATAAATAAGAGCACACAGCACGTTTTGAAGGACTAGAAGCAGCAACATTCTCATGATTTAAAATGTTGATGTGGTGACTTGTGGCGGAGCTAAAACGTTTGGTCTTGAAATCATAAAAAGTAATGCACACATTATTATAATGTGCCAACCATACCAGGATATGACATATGCTCATTGAAATGAAAGGGCTACTCCACCAGTTTGACCCATGAAGTTTAGTTTACCTGTTACAAGGAGTGCTACTGAGAGTACTACTATTTACTACTTTTACTACTGTTAAAGTGTCTTTTTTATGTCTTCTGTGGCTCTGGAGGGAGCACTTCAAGGTTTGAAGAAAAAAACCTGATGATGTCATCTTGACTTGGATGAATAGAAAGTCTGATTGAAGGTTGAGTGGAAGTGGGCATTTATGAAGCAGGGGGGGGGTTAACGAAATAAGCTGCTAAGTTATATGACAAATGCAGGACATATAGGACTTGAACAATAGCCAGACTAGTTTGACTTTGATCTTTCTTTTTTCTTCTGTCTCTTGTGAGTCCCCCAATGTGATGGAATTGCAAAGCTACATCACTCATCATCAGGGTAGTTTTTAGAAATGTAAACACATTTTTACAATGCCATGCCCAGTGTTGGGAAGTAACAGAATACATGTACTGGCAACAAATTATGAGTAACTGTATTCCGTTACAGTTACAATTTAAATAGTTGGTATTTAGAATACAGTTACATTGTTGAAATCAATGATTTTTGTAGTATGCAGTTCGGGACTACAAATACAACAATCTATCTGCTTGTTTAGGTACACATTCAGCCAGTTGGAATAGAAGAACACAACAGAATAGGACTGTTTAGTAAGCTGTATGTGATGGCTGCATTCCTACACTTATAAAATGCAATTCAATGTGGAAGTAATCCAAGTATTCAGAATACGTTACTCAGATTGAGTAATGTAACGGAATACGTTACAAATTACATTTTTGGCCATGTATTTTGTAACGGAATACGTTTTGAAAGTATCCTTCCCAGCACTGGCCATGCCAAGTCAGTACTGACCGCATTGTGTTTAATTGAGTCAACGGTGGAGTTTTGATTCTCTTATTTCTACTGACCGACACAAAACTGATGCTTCACAAACCCATTTGAAATCACAGTATAAACATCACATTACATTATAAATAGTATTACCAGTTTTAGTGTGGACTAACTGCTATGCCCTCCTTTGGCAAATGACTGTGAAATGTTATTCCCTTTTAACCTTTCTGCCAAGTGTGTTGTGCAAATATCAACACAACAAAAAACATACGAATGCAGCAAAAAATAAAAAACATTTTACCTGTGGTCATAATGGTCATGATCCTAGCCAATTTAAAAAATATCACTGTGTTAGAAGTGAAAACAGAAAGGAACAGGGATCATACCTGCTTTCTTTCTGGACTTGGAGTTATTGTTGTTCATCATCATCTTCTTGGCCTTTTTAATACGTTGGTATCTCAGTGCATCAATCCTCTCAGACCCCGAAAGGGCACTCGGCGCACCTCGGCGTTTTCTGGATAAAGAGCAGAGAGAGGGGAAAACGGGTAACTCTAGGCCAAACATAACCAGTGGACTGTGTTTCTGCACTACGGAGTGCAACAGAACCAGAAACCCACACAATCTCAAAACAGCACTGCTCGTGCTAAGCAAGAGGTGCAGCACATTGCCAAAGGATCAATATGAGACACACCCAAAGAGCTGAAATCGGAAATCCAGCGAAAACTTTTTTAAAGGTTTTAAGTACAAAGTAATTCATTCTACTATTACCAAAACCTTGTACACCATCTGGATTTACTAGTTATGTTTAGGTTAATGATGACTATGTTTCACAAAATACATTTAATACATCCAGAAGGTACTGTAGATATTCAATTGTGCACATTGAAATGCCATTGCCCTTCAGGGTCATCTGAGATATTTTGCTCAAATTGATCCAAACAACCTTTATCTAAAGGAAAGCAAAGTATTACATGACCCCTGGAACCATCTATTTACCTCACGGTGCAGATTAGAACAGCGAGTAACATTTTTGAGAAGAACATTTTAAAAGACTTGCACTGTTGGTTTCAGAGGGAAATACTCCAAAAATAGAACACTATTTTGAACAACATGTAAGCAAGACTTTTCAATTGATATGTTTGCAGATTGTACTGTATACTTCTTTTATAAATGAATCTATCCCACTCTGAAAATAACAGGTGCAAGTGTTTCCTTGGTGTTGAGTGTATACAGTATTTCTCAGCTGTTAATGACTGCACAGACATCCCTCCTATTCATTGAGGCACTTATGACTTGGCAGCCCACAGATTTCTGCCACAAACAGACACTTGGTTCTCTCAAGGCACAGAAAACAATTAGCATAACAGAGAGGCCATCTTCCCACCGTGGCTGCAGAGAGAAACCGAAGGTTGTTAGTAGAGGGGGAGAATCACAGCTGAGCAACAAAGCATCATCAATATGTGTTCATAGACATGGATACTGTCTACAATGGGCTTCACCATGCTGACAGGGGGAGAGATGGCGGGAGGGGAAAATGACTACTCGGGAACAGTCACATAATGAAAAATAAGCCAAAGAAAAGCGAAGCACTAGGACAACAAATGTAACAATAATTTATCCATATAATTTTTCCTTTTTTTGAAACGGAGGAGCAATATTTAGCGATGGCATGCATGGCAGTTTGCACATGGAACACGACTTTAAAGGGGAATACATTCAAAAGCACTTGGGCAGTTCACTCACACATAAAAATAAGGGGGGGGGAGGGGGGGGGGGGGGCCTCAAGCCCCCTGTGTTCCCCATCTACAAGCCCTTGGCAAAATATTTGTTCTTTAGCATAAAAAGAAGAAGCTGTTTTGGCAGGACACTTGCTTCACTTGGTAGTGAGAACTGTTCTGCAGTCCAAACTTACAAGTGCAATTGTATATTTACAGTAGATGGTTTGATTTGTGCTCTATACAGATGCTTTATACAGGGGATTAAGGCCATGTGTCCACCAGGAAACTGCTTTTAGTTATTCGGGCTAGAGATGGTTGCCGGAAGTGCTGGTCATGGCTCCTGCTATTGCTCTGTTGCTGTTCAAAACCTGCTAAGAATCTGGTGCACTTTTGACAAAAGCTGGGATATTTTTGAAATTCTTGAAACTGATGCGCTGAGAACTTTACACATGCTAAGCTTTCATCACTGCCAGGAACATGCAACAGCATTTGCGCTTCACTGTTAATGCAAAAAAAGAGCTGTGAATGATGGCTCCCAGTGGACACACAGCTTAAGTTGACGTCATAATGCCAATCTTGCAAAATATTTCTTGGGAGATTGGTGTCCAAAATATTTTTCAGTTAGTGTATACTACAAGCATCTGTAAACATATATAAATGGCAGAATGTGTCACGCTTGAGAAGAATGCTAAGAGCGCTTTATAAAGTGATCATCTGACAATAAAGAATGTCTATGTAGACGTCCACATAGACATTCTTTAATAAATACACAGTATGCCACACCTTGTAATAATCTATATCGTACAGAGAGACACAAGACAAAAATAAATTGGTGAACATACCTGCTGAGAACAGTATCACTGCTTTTTATAATGAAAAATCGCGACTATTCTATACTTTCGGTTTTGTTATGGAAATCGTTATTGTTTTTTATATAAAGGAAGTAATTAGTGCCCTTTATTATAAGCATTATTCATTCTATGGATGAGATTAGTCCTCCAAACCCCTACTAGGCTCATCTTCCAGACAGATAGGGACAGATAGGAAGGAGGGGCCTGGAGCAGCTGGATGTCAGTTCAACATCTTGCTGGATGTTAGACAGGTGAGTTGGAGGGATAGCATGTTGAGGAGCGCTCACCACTCAGGGTCATTCATCTGTACATCTGTTCACAACTGTATGTAGTGCACATGGTTCTCTCACAGCTGATTGTAAAGACCAGAGACATCCTGAGAAGTGTTGGCCTCATTGTAGTCTCACATTGCCAGACCCTCCTCCACAGCGCTGCGGAGGAAGGTCTGGCTAGTCCACACAGCATTCTGGGATGGGAGAAAAACGTGCTCTGGTTTATTGGTATTTCTTTAGACCAATCACAATTGTCTTGGGCGGCGCTAAGCGCCGGACAGAGCCACGGTGCCTCTGCAAATTAGCCTCGGGAAGAACTTGTTTTGGTGGAACGTGTACGTTCAAAGGTTGTTTTAGTCGTGCAACAGAAAACTCAGATTGGACAGATAGTCTAGCTAGCTGTCTGGATTTACCCTGCAGAGATCTGAGGAGCAGTTAACCATAGTCCTCACAAATCCACCAGAGGTTAGAACGCCAACACAAAGACAGAGGAAGGAGACGGACATCTGGCGACACTTGAACAATCCCGGGAATGAAACGTCGTCGTTTTAGACTAACCTCATTGTAATCCTTGCCAATCTTCACTGCAATCAGTACAGTATTGTAGTGGCAAGAGAGACTGCTAAGAAGGCTAGGCTAGAGCTGCACCCTGTGCAGCATATGCATATAAGAAAGTGGACAGGATCGAGCAGCAATGGATTTCTTCCTCAAGAAGATGGCTGAATGACAGAGATGGTTTACCACCATGTCTCAAGAGAGGAAGAGGGAAGGAGGCACTGACTATATTCTTGACATGTGCAATTCCTTTGTTTGATTGGCAGGCCTTAACCATGCATTTAGTAGCTAAAGCCATTGCCACGGGATAAGCAGTTAGCAATGCATTCCATTCTTACTTGGCGTGGTAAAAAACATATAAACCCAGGCCTTAAACCTGGAGTCTTGAGCCGAGATAGGAGTGGAGCAGAAGGATCAGGTCTCATCCATGATGATATCTTGCAATGACGTTGGATTGTGACATGTTTGCTGAAGAGTTCTTTCTTTTTTTCACATTGATTCAAGGTGAACTGAGGTAAACACCAATCTCCCCTCTCTTGATTACGGCATAATACTAGAGTGCAATGATCTGTCTCAGGGTGCTGAGGCAGAGGCTTATTAGGATAAATCAATAGAGAAGTCAGTAGAGGGCTGAGGATGTACAAAATACCATCAACCTACAGTACACGTTCAAAACTTTATAAAATTATAGGAGGCCATTTAAGGGGTTTGCGTCTGTATTGACAATCATGTAACTTTTGGCTGATGTCAAACACATTACATATAGGACACAACAACTTTAGTGTGGCTTTAAATATATTTTAAAATAAATACTTGAATAAATATTAAAATTGGTTTGAGGCTGATAAGAGTACCATTGTCTTAATTATGTGTAGACCTGAGGTAGATTGATCGGTGAACGTGGTCAGTTAGCAAACCACTCAAGCATGAAATCATGTCGGCGATACATCTCTAACCTAATCTATTAGCTAACAGATGGCATATGCATATCAGAATGCATAATGTACTGAAGACTGCAGAACTTAAAATGCATAGCCACTTTAAGAAAAAGGAAAAAGTAAAGAACTGAAATGAACTACACGTGTTGACTGAAGGAAGGAACAAATCAAACAAAGACTCAAAGTCTTGTATTCCCCTTTAAAGGACGAGGTGATCAAAAAAGTCCCACCTGCTAACCCCCCCCTTTCAGACATGGATCCAACCCTTACCTATTGCGGTGTAGAGGACCTGGTCACAACAACGCTGCCCAGATAGCTGAGATCAATCAAAAACAAAGCAGGTAAGACTCCAGGAGCCATCAAGAACCACCATACTGCCCCTAATTCATAATGATGGAGACATTGCAGTACATGAGAAGCGGACAGGCCCTGTGACACACTTTGCCCAACAACCTTTTCCTTGGTAGTCAGACCTGGGGCTGTCCTGGGGGCAATTAAAGGGGTTGGGGAAAGGAGGGTTACAGAAAGGGAAGGGGAAGTAGGGTAGGAAAAAATCGGAGAGGTTGGAAGGTAAGGGAGAATTGGTCATGCAGTCAGGTTACTAAGGCCGAGCATGGGCCGCAGGGCCTGCCAAGATGAACTCTTCTTAAAGCATCCCTCTGCATGATAAAGGCATCTTCAAAGGCTTGGAGCTAGACATAACAATGGGTGTTTGTTTTGTCTGGGGAATCAATTGGATGAATATTATGGGATTCCTCCTGTTAGTTGAAAGCAAGATAACGCATGAAACAGATGGATAAACAGGGATCTTGTGGTGATGTCTGCAAATTCCCAGGCTTTTAGGGGCTTGTGCCAAACAAATTACTGTACACAGTGAACTGGCAATATTGTTTTTCATCCGGATGGACTGTAGCCCCAAAAGGTCTGAAATATAATCTGTGAAGCAAATGCATTTTCTTGTCAATTCAACAAATAGTTACTTTCACAATTTATACTTTTTGGTTTCACTAGAAAATGCAATGTATTTTTCAAGGTGATACTTTTGGAACAATGCTTCACAGATTCAATGGGTGGTACCTCTAACTTGATGTCTGACATGAAAAGCAGCATTGACCAAATTAAACTAAACTGAACTTCCAGAGCTCATCAAATGAATCATCACAACAAAATGGTTTTCCTCAACCATACAGTTCATTTTTTTCACATAAAAGTTCTAACAAATGGAAGAAAAAAAACATCTAAAGCAACTAAACTATCAAACTAATTTGCCACAAAGATGATTTAACAAATTGATGGATATTAGACAGCACGTCAGTAACCAAAATGTTAGAGCAACTTCACACATCAAAGCATTATGGGTTGGGGCAGATGACTAAAATTGCATCCCTCTCTGCATGCCTAATGCACCTACCCTGAAGCTGACCACTGGGGTGGAGAGGGCTCAGATGGAAGGATCCCCTCCTCAGTCCTCCTCTGAGATGGCATCTGCCCAAATAGGTTGCTGCTTTCCATGGGGGGTGATGGGGACTGGGAAGCTGGGTAGCTGGTTGCAGAGGTGGCAAAGGCCATGTGGGAACGGTAGCTGGGACTTGCCCTGCCTTTACCCTGGCCGTGGGCAGGTGAGGAGGAGGGGGAAGATCTCCTTGAGAAGCTGGCTGTGGAAGGAGGGAGGAGGGTAATCTCAGACATCTCTGGGGGTATGCGAGGTTGGACAATGCTGGGGCGTGGCCTGGGACGTACTACAATCTCTGGGGAGCCCTCATGAGAACTAAAGGGGCTTTGGGTGAGGGGTGAGAGTCGGGAGGGCTGGAGAACCACCTGATGCATGCCAGAATCCATCCTACGAGCCTGTCTAGGACTGAAACGAGGGGTTGTTTCAAACCATCGTGTGTCCAGGCTACTGAATGTGCTAGGGACAATGTGGGCCATTGGATCGGTGTAAGGCAAAACTGGCACACCAATACCGTGGCTTGTGTGTTTTAGCTGCCCTAAATGTGCCTCTTGCATAGCTAAATGCTTGGCTGGGGAGCCATGAGGCTTGGCCTTGCTGGGAGACTTGCTTGAGCGGCTCTTTGGGGCCTCCAGTGGCAGAACAGCTGGGTAGGTAGGCATCGGAAGAGAGGAGGGCTGGAAAGCACTAAGCGGGAGAACATGAGGTGGAGGATAGGGGGAGCCATGGCGGAGATGCAAAGGGTGATGCGGCGGAAAAATAAACTGGGGCCCCTCCAGACTTGCAAAGGTGAAATCCAGTCCCTGCCAAATCTCTGGTGAACGAGAGGAAGAGGTGAGTGTCAGAGGAAGAGGGAAACCAGGGACAGCATATTGTGGGAAATCACCCTCCCCCATTTCTTCAGGAATCATGGGGTGACCAAAAGGACCTTCAGCAAGGTATGGAGGGGAGGACATGACAGAGCTGAGTGGGCTAGTGTCGGGCATGTAAAAAGGTGGGGGATCATGATCCCCATGGGGACCTAGATAGCCATAGAAAGCCCTATGGTGGAGAGAACCTCGGATCTGCCCCGCGGCCTGGAGACGACTGCTCTCCATTATGGTCATACCTTCGAAGGGCCTGTGGAATCGAGGGCTGTAGGCTGGAGGTTGCAGGTAGGATTCCTGACTGGAGATTGGGGAAATCTGGTGAGGCCGAAGGGGGGCCATAACTGGGGGCAGAGGCCTAGGATCGTCATTCTCTTCGTCTGACTGCCGGAATTCAGGATAGAGGTCTGATTCTTCCACAAAAGGAAAGCCCTCAATTCGCCGGGGTTTAACAGACATTTCTGCATCAGCGGGATCTATGACAAAGCGTCCATCTGGGCCACGGCTGATGAGTTCAATGGGTGTTGTTGCTTCAGCTTCATGCTTGGAGATGCTGTATTTCTTGCTTGTTATTGCTCTTTTGGTCTTCTTGTACAAAGACAATTCCTCCCTCTTTCCCGGACTTGGGGGTGGTTTCTTCCCACGCTGGTCATGACTATCTTCAGATGATTCTGACGGGGATGCCTTTGAACGAACGCTCTCTGGGCTCACCTTTCCTGAAGATGACCTAAAGAAAAGAATACAGAAGTGAATCTTTAAATATTCAAAAAGCCAGTACAAAGATTTACTGATGAAAACAAACACAGCTACAATAAAACAAAAATGACAACACACCTTAAAAGCACAGGTGTAAGTTATAACTTCAATGACAGCTGCATTCCATTTACAGGATTATAACTTCTACTTCAAAACACCTTTTTGATTATGAGTCATTAGTGTATAAAGGTATCCTGCAAAATATGTTGGTAGCTCATTTTCCACCACAACAATTAAGAATATATAAATATAATAACTAAATAACCTGGCTTTTCTTTGTGTGCCATTTGGAGACCGTCCTCCACTGAAAGACAACCCAATAGGTAATTTGTACAAGCAGCAATTATGACTCATATTTGCGTTTATTGTTAGGCTGTGTCCTGTAGTGGCTTTAGTAATTATGACCGGAGCAAAACAGGAAGTCATGTAACATGGTATTAAGACCCAGAAAGTCTGTTAAGGGTGGCAAAAGTGGATAGGGATGGGTCAAACAAACAGGACTTTTACCCAGGAGACCAGTGTTCTTGTCCCGTTAAAATCAGTTTAAAAATAAAAGTAAACGACGAGTTATTTAAACTTTACTTAACAAATAGAAAAACATCACGTTCTGTGTCACGTGCGTAATTATGTCGTGTACGTACGCATGGAAGTGAAGTAACAAATGAACTGATTTTAACCCAAACCACGATCTTTTTCTAAACCTAAGAAGTTTTGTTGCCTAAACCTCACCAAGTAGTTTTTGTGCCTAAACCTAACCAAACTGTGACTGTTCACAAAGTAAACGACTTGTTTAAAACCGCGACTGCTACGTTTAGGTAATGAGGACAGAAAACGCTCCTGTTGGGTTGTATTTCCTGCTTTATGAAACGCTCTTACAAGTCGTATTAGAATGTAGAAACAAATGACCTATGTGTCAAATGGTTTGGAGGACTTGTTGGCCATTTGTAACATCTTCATAAGTTGATACGAATATCACAAACCAACAGCGACAATGGGAACTTAAGAAGAGTAATGACTCCTTCATAAGCTGTCTTTGCTCTCCTTTTGATACTAAATGTTATGAACGTTGCCTAACAGCCAGGAGTTTATGTGTATTTGCTGCTGCACCCTCTAAACCTGTTCATTAAACAGTCTTATACATACTGGCAGAGCTAAGCATTGGAAAAGGTCACACACCATGTGCCTCTATGCCTCACTGTTATACCACCAACTTGGCTGGACACATAACTTCGCTTGAACAGTGAAATTTAACGGAGTGTAGATGCTCGAGTTTGGTGATACAAGAGAATTTTTTATTTATTAAGTTGTCAGAAAGGTGCACACAAGGAGGGGATATCACACACAAAATGAAACACTCAATAGACAAGCGTGAATCTCAAACATTCAACAGTATATTCATTTCATGCAATTCCATTACAAAAAATAACTTTTAATTGTTTGGCTCTGTACTCCAACACATTTGATTTGAAATTAAATGACTACAACAAAAAAGAAATGAAGCTATAACATAACTTCAGTCAGGAAGACTACTATTTTGCATACTTAAGCCGTAGCCTATTTCTCATACATACATCAATCTGTCAGCAGTTGAGAAACTATGCCTCCATTTGCTGTCAACTATGGGTGAAGGCAAATTTTCAGGAAAAAAACCCACAGGATAGAAGTGTGCATGGTTTGTTGTCACGACATGTTAACTTTCTGAGTTCTACTTTTTTGTTTTTCATTTATTTTATTTTATTACTTCTGCCAAGTAGCTTATGATTTTGCGCTTTTTGAAATAAAAAGGAATAAAAATACACTCTGGGACTCAAGCTTGGGAGAAACAGCTTGCTAGACCACTTCAGGGCCAAAAAATAACTATCCATGACAACGTCAAAAAAGGAAAGAGCTGGCCTTTGCACTAGATTTAAGCAACACTGTGGCAATAGGGTTGAGGTAGTTTTTATCAATAACGCTCTAGAATGGCAGACAGGTGACACCTCAAAAACCTCTGTACAGTAGGTGTCTTGGATCAAAGCCTTTCTTTTCACTCTTCTAAAGAATATGAATATTACTAATCTAAGCTTGGAGGGATGCTGACTTGTAAAAACCAGGTCAAAGATCAGTCTAATCGTGCAAGCTAGTTGAGATGGCCCAATTGTGAAAACTGCCATTTTTCTGTAGCCAGCTTTAAGGATGAGGATTCTGATGGCATCAAATACCTTAAGTTCAGGTGATGACAGACACTGTATACATTGTATTTGCATTTGAGAATATGACCAGTATGATACTGATCCAGTATATTACTGATCCAGCTCTTACAAGGAGCGCTACAGGATGTCTTTCCTGCCAGCTGCCATCTGCCTATCCAACCTGTCCCCTCTGTGTCAGGACAGGGGGCACTTCCCCCTAACCGACTGAAGGCTAATACAAACATTCTCACCCTGGACTTATACATACCCTTTAAATGATCTGACCCATACCTGCACTAATTCATTTTGCACTACTTCCACTATGTCCACCTCACAGCATTACCAGTACCCTATACAGTATATGTACAGTCAAAATCCTCTTATTTATTTAAGCTATTGTCGACAAGTATTGTATCTTGCTAAGTTTTGTATATTGACAAGTATTGTATAGTTTCTTGCACATTATCTTTGTCTTTTTTTTGCTAAGCTGCTGTAACAGTGAAATTCTCCGCTGGTATTTATAATGTGTCTGTCTGTCTGTCTCTACACAACACACACTTTAAAGTACATGATGAAACATAAATGAAAACAATAATTTGTTTTGAAGCCACAATTACTTTATTTAGTGGAAAATGAAACATATAGCCAATCCTCATAGGAATCACGAAGGCTTGTGCTAATAATTCTGTTATAAATAGAGACTGAGAAACACTGTTACATATGATAGATATTCCTGCTGTGTTTCCAGGGTGCAATGCCTACTCAGATATGGTTATCTTGAAAAAGCACATCTGCTTTATTAAGCTAGAGAGAGATATAATACTAAAATATCAAGTAGCTTGTGTTCATAAACTACAGTGATAATATATTCTACACACAGTAATATAACAGAAACACACAACAACTATGCCATTCTTAATAATGTGCTGCCTTTCCAATGTTCACATAAAAGACTGCTCATCAATGTAACAATCTTCAACTCATTTAATCCATACTTTTTTGTTATGTTTGTTGATTTGACCATTATTCCCTTTGGTTACAATAATATTTGAATCAGAAACTTCATGAAACAGTTCAGACATCATGGTAAAACTGGGCTTGTTTTAAAGCTTTCTGATGACTTTAGTTTGTTTAACCGTGTAAGAATATGTTGTTAAGTTGTCTCTGCTGATGCTATTGCGTCCCTGCTTCAACCGAAAGGAATAGTGGCCAAAACGATAAAATGCAGGGTAAATACTGTATAATCAGAATTTTCCCTTGATGTGCTCAGTACTCAGTACGTAAGAAATACAGCTGACACTCGTCAAACTGGCTGGATCATGACAGAAAGAAAATGACTGTAAGACAACACTTACTCATTAAACAGCCACTGAATGAAGTTTCAGTGATAACTATCGATGCTGTAAAAATATAGATTATTCACATTGACTCGATCATTATACAATTTAATAAACTACCGAGTACAGACAATTCTTTTCATAAGCTTACACATATTACCATGAGCAGCAGTTGGCACTGATGATGTAATCTCTACAAGCTAAAAATGCAGACTAACAATTAAAACACTTGACTAGTAGACTAACAGGCAGAACAAAAAGTGTGAGTGTGACAGCATCTGGGATGAGAAAGCAATAGTGGTGAGAAAAGAAAGTGTTTCAGGCCACTTGGAGGTGAAACAGTGATTTAAAGGAGTGAGAAAGGACCCGGTCACATATACAGCTCAAACCATAGAAATGGCCCCAATGCATAAGCAAAGTGCTGTGAACAATGCAGAAAACAAGGATTGTGTTAAAGGAATAGTTCGACATTTTGAGAAATACGCTTATTTATCTGTATAGTAAACATAAAGCTACAGCCAGCAGCTGGTTAGCTTAGCTTAGCATAAAGACTGGAAACTGGGTCAAAACAGCTAGCCTAACTCTGTCCAATGGTGACAAAATCAGCCTACCAACACCACTACTGAAGTATTCCTTTAACAAATAGAGTTAAGTACTGTGGTTGAACGCACAGCTCAAGAATGATTTATTCGCTCTGGAAAGAAGTACCTCAGGATTTAAATATTAATTTCAGACAAAAGCAACTGTATACTGTATATTCCCTTATATTTAAAATAACAAGTATGTTTCTCATGCAGTGTATGATGTCATTTACCACGGTAATTCTCAAATCTTCACTTTCATTTCATGATCTGCATTGCTCTGTTTGATGTTTCAACAAATGAATCACCATTACCATACAGTGACTGATCATTATACTAGATGTAGTTGACTAACAGGTTCTCAGAGCCCGGCAGCATTAGAGTTAGATGAGAAGATTGATACCACTCCAATGTCCGTATATATGATGCAAGGGCCAGGGGACAGTTAGGTTAGCTTAGCATTAAGACTGGAAGCAGGGGATTTACTCCAAATGCTAAAAACTCACCATTTAACATGTTATATCTGATTTGTTTTCCTCTGCTTTCAGTCTTTATGCTAAGCAAAGCTAACCATCCCCGGGCCCTAGCTTCATATATAGTGTACATACATAAGAGTGGTATTGATTCTGATTGAACTCTCAGCCAGTAAGAGAATAAGTGGATTTGATAAAATGTCAAACCATTCCTTTAAAGTTACAATCTCGAAGATCTCTGTTTCGTTCTCTTTGGCGGCACCCATGGTGCCAATTGAGAGACCGGAAAAAACAGTACACCGCTTCACACACAAGTGAGTTGGAGAGCGAGTCTGTTGTGTTAGGTCCACCTACCGCCTCTGGCGGACCAACCACTGCTGGGTGATGGAAAACGCGTCACTACCTGTGCACCGTGTGGCCACAGATACCCAGTTCATAATAATTAGAGGTGTTGAAATTAATCAAATAATCGATGCATCGAATCGTGGACATGGACGATGCTGCATCGATAAACGGCCGGGCCATAATCGATTATTTCTGTTTACAATTTAATGTAGGCCTAACAACAAAAAGTGCCATGTGCTCAGTGCTGTAGTTTTATGTATCCAATTTATTTAGTATTAGAGCACTGCAGAATGTTTTGTTTTTGAAGCTTGAAAAGCTATGAATTAAATATCCTATATGGCTTTAATAGAAAAATGTATTTGTCATTCGCGATGCATCGCGATGCATTGAGATATCGAATCGAAGACATGATAATCGTTATCGAATCGAATCGGGAGATCATTGAAGATTCACACCTCTAATAATAATGCAAGGCCTTTTATCAATGGGCAATAGGCTCAATCACCATTGTGTTACCTCATAGTGACTAAACAAATATTTACTGTATTTCAATGGAAATCTTCCGAGATTTATTGCTGGGAGGCACCATGATCCTCTTAGTGAACTACATACAGTAAAACAGCCATTTATTGTTTGGTAAGGGTGATTAATTCACTGAAACATCAACAAGGAGTCCAGAAATGATGATACAAAAGTAAAGATTATACGTCCCGTTATCTACTACTGCTATCCTGAATGGAGATAAGTGTTAAGCTAAGAGAAATTAGCAGACATATTGTGTCATACTTCCCTGTGTCTTTGAATCTTGTCCTGCATGGCAAGATGGATTGTTTATTTAATTTTAAATCCCTAACAATCAGGGCTGAACAGGTTTTTTGAACATCTTCTGATAATGAAGAGCCTTCATCTTTAATCAATGAAAGAACCAGACCAGTATTGTTGTTGCCTTGTGGGGATATTAGGCAAGACGCATGCAGCCAGGTCAGGAGTCTGAGGAGCTTGGGTTGAACCAAAGAGCAAAGGGGTGTATACAGTGTGCAAGAACGGGGGGCAATGGTTGGCACACTCACTGAGGACTGGAAGGTTGGGGCCTGTACCTGCTTGCGTCCAGCCCCTCCCAGAAGGGTTCAACGCTGGGAATGAGGCTAAGTGGACTCCTGTAGAAGTGGGGAGATCAGACAGTAAGAAGTGAGGAGAACATGGAGGTTAACAGGAAGCCTGTCAATGAGAGGTATGCTTGAAACCGCAACAGAAAATGAGAGAAAATATAGCTTTATTAATAAGTGGGCTGGAAAAGACAGAAATGGCAAGAGACATTAGTAAGTCACAGAGAAGATCTGAGAGAAACAAGTGTCAGAGAAAAAGCTTGAAGACAAGAAAGGCTACCATGGAGCAACAAGAGGAAGAGAAAGACACGGGAGAGGAAAGAAATATGTAGGATGTGACCACTGCACTGTGAGACAGTTCTCCATTTATTGTTTCTAAAGATATATGGCCAAAATTACCCATTCTCAGACTTGAATTCCTCTAGGTGCGTGTCATAAGAGGGGCAAGGAAGGAGAAATCAAGGAAACGCGCATTTCATGAAATCAGACGAGCTTCCCACCGCATGACTTGTCAGTCCCTCCAGGATTTCACGCCCTTTTTTTGAGAGTGTTGCGGCCCAAAATGCCTGATTTTGTGGGAGCTTTTGTAAAAAACTGCAATAAAAGTTGTGATGTCTTTTGTATTTTTGTTGCAATGAAGTTGCAAGAGAGACAGTGAAAATTGAGAAGAGAGTGAAAATTGCAAAGAAAAGTTGCGATTTTTTTTTGGTATACTTCTTTAAAAATAAAAGGAAACTTGTTTCGGGGAGAATAAAACTACTCTGGGCTGAGTTTTCCTAGTAACCTTACCAAAATGGCTCAGGATGCTGCATATGTTGGTATAATATAAATATATAATATATATATATATATATATCATTTAATATAAAATGGCTGGTGGATTTAAGACAAAAAATAATAATTTATTGAATGAATCAAATTTGAACATATGTGTCAGTGGCTTGTTGATCTTTACATTGTTAGTTAATTTCCTATCCATTCATACGGTTTGATAAAGTACTTATTGGACTTTAACTTATCATTGCACTTACAATAACGAGCATAGCTGTTTTCCTGCATCCACTGCGTGTGTTTGTGTGTGCATGCACGTCAGTCGCGGGGGGAACTGAGCAGCAGCCCCGCCCGCTGCAGAGAGCCGGCAGGATTGAAACAGCAGCAGCTTTCAGCGACTTTAGAGTGAAAACGTTACAGCGTACACTGATGTTAAAATGTATACAGGTTGGCAGGACGGTCTGAAATGTTTTGTCTTTCGCTGTACGTTTTGTTGGTAAATGTGAGATGTTCGAGTCACACACGTCTCGTCTTCATATCAGAAACAAGGAGGTGTAACATGGATGGATATTTTCCATTTACGTGTGCCAGTGCCAGGGTTCCAGTCTGTGCATGCTGGCTCACTGGCATGGCTTACTAGAGTCACGATTAATGTTACACCTGTGCTCTTTCTGATAAGACATGTCAAAATGTTGTGAAAGCTGTGAAAAGAGTCTATTAAGGGACCTGAGGCGTCCTTTATGATGGTGGATTGGATTGATTTTAGGGTCACACCAGGACAGAGGAATGAAAAGACATGAAATAATGGGATGGCACCTTTGTCACCTGCAGTCTTGCTGTCCTAAAACTCACAGCATTGTCCAGTTACATTTGACACATAATAAATCCTGTCTAATAAATAATAAGACTTCAGACAGATGTCTATATCCTCCTTTTTTATGACAGATGATTCTTTTTTTTGTAATCTAAATAGAAGCAATTTCCTTTCCCTAAATTATGACTTTTCAAATTGAAAAAAAATCATGACCCAGCCAAGCTAAAGCTTTAAGCTGCTAAGCTCTGTTCACTCCTGCACAAAGAGTGTGAACATTTCGTTAAAACTGAAGCAACAAATCTTCATTTGCATTTTGGAGTTGTTCATTGTCTTGTTGTCTTGTAAGCAGGTGTCATATATTGTGAAATGGAAACATAGCCCTTGGCTCTGAGATCCCCTTTCCGGCAGGGTGGCCAACCTTTTAGACCTTTCTGACTGAGGTTGAGCAGCTTTCACTTGAATGAATCAGCAGTTTCATTACATCAACCACTGTTATATACAGCCATTGCTTTGTCTGATCCTTCCAACCACAACACACACCTGTTGCTGCGCACTGCATGCAATGCTGTGTACATTTGTTACATCACAAACAGAAAGCCCTGCCCCCACTCACACAATAACCCACAACAAACGTCAGCAGGCTACAATGCTAACTAGCCTGCTGATGTTTGGTTAGGAGCCAGCCTAGCTCTGTTCAGTCTGACACAACAGACTTCCACCTGCTCACTGTAATGCCACATTTGACACACTGATAAACCGGATGTGGATTTCAGGTCAGACGATGTAATGTAAGAAGAAAAAGATACTTTTTTTGTTGTTGCTTCTATACACAAGAAACATTCAGGATTTACATAATTTGAAGTTGTCATTTAGATATCAACGGGATAACTTTATATATATATGAACTGTGAATTTACTTCTAGTTACAATGATACTAACTAATATTAATCATGTTATTGTTCCGTGCTGCAGTTTTACTTACCATGTTACTAATGTACTGCATACATCTCACATGTAGAAATAAAGTATCTGCTCTGCTGAATACAATTCTATTTGGATGACATAAAACGATGTCTTCTGATCCAGTGAGAAAAAATGAATCCTAATGGGTGTGCTGTTTGATTGTGGGTTTGTGGTAGAGTACTCTGCAGTGGAGCAGTGCTGTGTGTCATGTAGGGGTTACTTACGGAGTTTCCATGCTTTTTCTGCAGTGGGTTATGGAAAGAGGGGGGTCTGGAAGACAGGAAAAAGACAGACAAGGCCATTACAGCCATTTAAGATCAGTTTTATGTATATATGTACATTTTAACTATATATGATAAATACTAGTGATGTTACGTTCTATGCCGGGGCTTCGGAGCGTGTGTCGAGATATCCCGGAGGTTTTTCACGAAGCGCGTATGAAGCTTGTATTGTTTCAGACAAAGACCAAGTGTAGACAAAGCATCACGGCACTTCCATACCACGTGAAAGTTTTAGGAAGTGGTTCAAATCTACACAGTTCAAATCTACATACATCCATGATATACACAAGCAATTCACTGCCCTCTGCCTGTTAAACCATTGCCTTTCCAGTTTTAGAATTGTAATATTGCCCCAACTGCTATTATTATATTATGACCAAAGGATTGATTTACACACATTTGATAGCTACTTCCTCTCAAGGCAATTATTTTATTATACAGTTATGTTATACAATCATTATACCACCAGAAAATACACACTATAAAATATAAATGGATAACATTAATTTTTTTTATTGTTATTTCTAAGCCTTTACTGGCACAAAATATAGTGTTTTACACTCTTTGACCAACAGGTGGTATTGTGAGCACACTCAAGAAATGAAACACTTTGCTGGAAAGCTTCAACGCTTCATTAATAATAATAATAATAATACATTTATTTATAAAGCGCTTTCAAATCAAAGTGCTGTACAGAGCATAGAAAATACAGTTTAAAAACATTTCTAATGACTAAAATAAACACACTCGGACTCTCAGAAAAACATACAAAGAAATTAGGCCTCATACACAACAGTAAACAGATGGGTCTTTAGCTTTGCTTTAAAAACCTCAACAGAACAAGCCTGCCTGATGTCCAGAGGTAAACTGTTCCACAATGTCGGTGCACGAAAAGCAAAGGCCCGTTCACCAATTGTCTTCTTTTTAACCCTTGGGACACTCAGAAGACCCGTCCCCTGAGAACGCAGGGCTCGAGCAGGCACATAAGGGTTCACTAGGTCGTTAAGATACAACGGTGCGCTGCCATTTAATATTTTATAGGTTAGCAGCAATACCTTAAAGTCTGCTCTGGCATGAACCGGGAGCCAATGGAGAAAGGATAACACTGATGTAATATGTTCATATCTGGAGGCTCCGGTCAGAACACGAGCTGCAGCATTCTGAACCAACTGCAGACTCCGAAGACTTTTCTTTGGCAGTCCCGACAGAAGGACATTACAATAATCTAGCCTGGATGACACAAAGGCATGAATGAGGACCTCAGAGTCCTTAAACGACAGTATTGATCTGATCTTGGAGATGTTTCTAAGATGGAAAAAGTAAACCAAAAGAAGGTGTCTGATCAAAAAGCACACCAAGATTCTTAACTTGGTCTCTACGATTGATTACACAATCATCGAGAGACAAAGTAATGTGATCAAAAAGATGACCTAGTTTTGCTGGTCCGATAACCATCATTTCTGTCTTAGCAGAATTAAGCAACAAGAAATTTGTTGATAACCAGCTCTTAACAGCTGCAAGACAGTCCTAAAGTTTAGCTGTGTTAGACTCGCTTCCTACACCTAGTGGCATATACAGCTGCATATCGTCAGCATAGCAATGAAAATCAATCCCAAAAGAACGGAAAATCTGACCCAACGGGGTTAGGTAAAGTGAAAAAAGCAATGGACCCAGTACAGACCCCTGGGGAACCCCATGCTTGACGGCACAGGACTCAGAAAAAATGTTGTCATATAAAACACATTGAAATCTTTCTGACAGGTATGATCTTAACCACTCTAGAACTTGTCCTGAGATGCCAAAGAAATTCTCAAGTCTATCCAATAATATACAGTGGTCAACTGTGTCGAAAGCAGCGCTAAGATCTAACAGCAATAAAACACTTGTTGACCCCGAATCTATAGACAGTAGCAAGTCATTCACCACTTTTGTAAGTGCTGCTTCTGTGGAATGATTTACCCGAAAAGCAGACTGAAATGGCTCAAATAGCTTATTTATTGACAGATAATTTAAAAGCTGAGTTGAGACCACTTTCTCAAACACTTTTGACAGGAAAGCAAGGATTGAAACAGGTCTATAATTGGTCATGGAGTCTAAATCCAAGCTAGGCTTCTTTAGTAGGGGTTTAACCACAGCAGTTTTGAAGCAAGCTGGAAAGACTCCAGTGATGAGGGAAGAGTTTAAGATCAATAAAACATAAGATCCTAATGTAGGCCATAGCTCTTTGACAACCCAAGAAGGCAGAGGATCGAGTGAGCAGGTTGTACATCGTGCCACCATTACAACCTTACTCAAAGAAGCCAAGGAAACTGGTTCAAATTCAGAAAAGCCTGTGCAGATAGACAAAGCAACAACACACTCTGCTTTGTCACTGTAAGACTGGGGTATTTTGGTTCTAATGTCCTCGACCTTTTCATTAAAATACAATAAAAAATCATGTGCAGATAGGTCAGTACCACTAACTGCCTGGACACGCTGTGAGAGTCGTTGTTCAGAACTACTTAAATAAGAGTTCACGATGAGTAAAACATAGAGGCAGTTAGAGGCAGTGTAAATGCAACAGAAGGAGGCCAATGAACTGTTTTCACATTCACAGGTATTCACGATAAACAGCACTAGACATTTACACAAAAGGTTTATAAAAACTGTTGGTGAGCCTTGAGCAGGGTTTAAAACCAAGTTCCAGAATAACAAAAAACATTAAACATAACGGGTGGATCCCAAGTCTCCTATTTGATATCTCCTTGCTCCTCGCTTGAACTAGAAGTCGTTGTGGTCCGCCTTCGTGAAGGCCGTCCAAAGCTCTTATTCCTGCCCAGAGGAGGGAGGATGGAGGAGGGATCTCTGAGGAGCTATGAGCGAGGATACACCAGAGCAGCCTTCCGGGAAGCCTTCACGTGCCACTTCAGAGGAAAGGACGTCTCATCCCTTTAAAAACACATTTTCTTGTTTCTGCTGTCCTTACATGATTTCCTCGCATCTCCACCATGCTTTCTCGGGGGGACAGACTAAGACGCAAGGAAGGGAAGCATGTAAAGAAACATGGATGCAATTTAAGGAACTTGGACGTACCCAACAACTATAGCCATAGCAGCTTTCTGAAGTGTCATTAATCCGCTTTTAGTTTACATTCCAAGTCAAACATTTAAATGGATGTTTCCTGTTTGAACATGTAGTTAAAGCTGAGAGGACATGAGTCAGATAAAGCAGCATGAGGTTGCAGTTCAAGTCCATGAATCAGTGAAGTACAAGTTAGGTAACTTTTGTCACAGTTGAAGTTTGACATAATAAATGTATTAATTAACCATAACTGTATACATGCATGTTTTCTGTACAACATGAAAGAATCTTCTCATCTCATTATTTGAAGTTGCCTAAAAGCTGGCTTAGCGATTGTGGAGATAGCTTTTAATGACCAGGACTTTCACCTCACCTCTTTTCTTCTTCAGCTTCCGCCTGCGCTGCTTGTTGACGAAGCAGGCAGCCATGGTACTGAACAGGACAGCCGCTGCCAGGAAACAGATGGTGGCCACGATGCCAGCCACCACCGGCCGCGCCAGGCCACGCTCCTCAACCAGCTCTGGGGGAGGGAAGAAGTCTGTGGGGTGAGGAGGGAGGAGTCAGGGCCGTACATCTGGTTGAAGTCACAGAGGAGCATTAAAATGAAACGGATGTAAAGAAAGAGGGACATGACATGTTTGCAGTTGAAGATGTGTAGGCACAGACGTGGCCATTCAGAGGTGAAGGAAATTACAGATTAATGGAGGAGCATTTGTTATTAAGATAGCAAACAGAATAAAGAAACAAATGTAAAACTTGAATTTGCTCACTAGACTTCTAATATGGCACTGCTCAAGTCTAATGCTAATGTCAACATTTATTTTCTGGCTCTGAAATGGTGGCTGATATTTAATATGAGATTACCGCGCAGATGTGAGTCCACTGAAAAAGAGCACACTGTCCCCTGCAAGAACACACTGTGCTCTGATTAGGCTGCTATTTAACTATATGAGAAACGGAATCAGGATGCATATATTATGCATATAAGCTCCTTTGCTTTTTGCCACCCTCCCTAACAAAAAACGAGACTCCTCCTGCAATAACTTGTACCTCGTTCCTGCAGAGAAGCCTTTGAAGGGCCTATGAAAGGAAAAGTCCTGCCATATCCAAGGAGACTTAAATTTGCAAGAGCTGACCTTTACTACTGTATGTGTCTTCAAAATGGATATGCAGGGCATATGCCATGATGATTTAGCAGAATATAAACTTTTTTTCCCAAACTAAATGCATTCCGACCTTACAGTGTAGGAAGCTGCAGAGGCCACATGTACACTGTATTGCCTGGGTGCTACCTCTTTAGGTTGTTTTGGTTATAAACACTGACTTGTTAGAAATTCCCTCTAGACATGTTTTAAGACCAGGGATGGAAATTAGCAGCCGCCACTCACCAAATGCGGTTGATTTTGTGCGTTGGCGGGTGAATTTGTCAAACCTTGTCAAATCAGCCACAGTGGCAGGAGAATAAAAGCAGCATACTGATTCAATCGATTTACGTATGTATCGTGATGTTTTTGCGACAATTTGTAAAATCGATTCTTTCCCCCAGAATCGATATTTTGTTATTTTTTTATTTCTAGCAATGATTCACCTAAATATTTACACTACATCATATTCGTTTCCAACAAAACAGAGCGAAAGCAGAAAATGTAAAAAAAATCCATGTTATGTACTTCTTTACAAATGAAATGTCAGATTGACTGATGTGTGATGTGCATTCTTCTTATAAAACAATCAGTATTTAGAAATGTCTCATAATATATTGTCTCTAGAAGTGACACGAAAAGAGAATCGCAATACTCAATACTATCGAATCGCAGTACTTCTAGAATCGCAAAAATGAAAATCGCAATACAAATCCAATCGGCACCCATGTATCGTGAAAGAATCGAATCGTGACAAAAGCATATCGCCCCAGCCCTAATTAACCATCACTGTATGTAGAACTACCATTTAGCTTGCGTTATTCAAAGTTCAGATTGCCTGAACAAATCCAGCACTGTACCATATTGTAGAGCTGCATTTCTTCTCTATTTTGTGACGCTGTAGTCCGTTCAACATGACTGGCTATACTCTGCAGCTTGTTACACTCAGATGATCATTAAGAAAATGAAAATCCAGCCAGTGTACTAGAGGGAAATGTGCTGTGCAGCTGCTTTAACTCCTGCTATAGAGCTACTAACTTCAGAACTGTCCTCAGTTATTAATGTTGGAGTTGTTTTAGTGGCCTGCATGCTAATGAATCGCTCAGTGACGACCAGGGGGAATAATGTGTCAGTCTTTGTTATGAACTTGTTTGAGTGGTTTATGTGCAGCAGTGAAGCATGACACAGCAAAATGCAAAGGTATTGTACCTCCAGCAATATTGGTACCTGAAATAACTACTAATCAGCCAAAGAACACCTTCACTCAGGACAGGGTGTATCCACATCTCGCTTTGAGTATGATGCTGACTGACACATATGCACAGAAAAAGCAGTCCCATTGATACCAGAACAACAGAGAAATGAGCAGGAGCCTTTGATCACCGCATTGCATAGCACTCCGTCTTTACCAGTAGGGGGCAGCAGAGTACCTCCAGAGATCCAAGGGTTCCTGAGCCAATCCTGTCTATAAATGCTACCAACAGCTGCTCTTACTAAATGATATGCACCCAGTGACCTCTGCAGGGGAGTGACATCACATTTTGAGGGGTTTCGTTTCAGATTTAAAACAGACTTTCAGTATTGTGATAAAAAAAGACAGCCTTTAATGAGTCTGTTTTTAGCACAAAGCAGCCCAAGACAGTCCATGGCAGACAGGCAGGACGATGATGTCATACTTTTCAGGATGGTACAAAGCAGTGTGCATGTAAAGAGAGCTTAGATTTAATAGTGCTGAGTGGGCAAAATGTGAAGTTCGAGTTGCTGCGTGTGCAACAAATTCGCAGCCCCTCCTCAGAGTTGACTGCCTGAGGTTAGAGATGCAGGTTACTGCCAGAGGTTGCTGGGTTGAATCCCAACATTGACAAGAAAAGCTCCTCTGAATGCAGTGAGCAGAGTTTTTAAGAAGACCTGCCTTTTCTTCCCCCAGCTTCTGATTGCATATTGCATATTTAAATCGGAAATCGATCAAATGCAAGATCAGCAATTCCTACAGTATTTGTTTCTCTCTCCACCTCTGCCTACTTGCGGACGTCCGAAGGAGAAAAAAAACACACGATGTAGCTTGCCACCGGTAGCATTCAGAGCGAACGGTAAAGCCAGTGGGCTCCGATGTGACTTCATGGTGCGATCAGGTTCACCTCGTTAAACTCATGGCGCATGTAAGTGCGCCTTGTATACTCTGAGAAACTTAACTGTTATTGTAAAGTACCCTTCTGTCATCTAGTGGCTGTAATTGTGACATTGCCGTCAGTGCTGAAAAAAAAGGTTTAAATCGAAAATTGAATATATATATATATATATATAATGTATAATGTAAGGTTCCCACACTTGATATTTATACTTCAATATAAAATTAGATTGTGTTAAATATGACCACAGGTAAAATTATAATGCAGTGTGTGATGTAATGGCTCACCTGTGCTGGACACTCCTACTACATTACTAGGCTCGCTGATCATGTCATCCATGATGGCCATGACACGGAACTCGTACCACGCCTCCTAGGAGCAGGGGAACAGAGAGAGATCTACGTTCAGAAGGTAAACTCATGTCTGGTGACAGAAAGGTTCGATCAGGCTGCAGGATTCTGTTTGTGTCTCCAAAGACCAGCCAGCTGAGTCACCAAGGCTTTGGAAATGGATGGTGCAGCTCAGTCCCATTTAGTGTTTAACAGCTAAAAAATAAACATATTTGTTCCTACAGTGCATGAATGGCACAATGGAACCCCAAAGTCATGTATTGCAAACTGAATTTGGCATGATTCGAATTTTTTTATTTTAGGGGCATTCCACAAATTTTGCACACGAAGATCAGTTTGCTAAACACATACCACTCAGCCAATGAAAACTGTTGTTTAGCTTCTGTGGCTCTGGGCAGAGCGTTCCTAAAATCTGACAAAATCACACTCATGATGTCATAGTGATGTCATTAGGGTTATATTGGATTGGACTTTTGGACACACTCACATTTTAACAGAAAGCCTGCATTATGAAATAGGGGTGTGGACTGTGGGCATTTATCAGGTGGGGAGAGTCAAAGTCTCCCTCAGTCCTGCTTTTCCCATTCTGCCTCTCTGTGCCGTGTGTATTTGTCTTCCTCACTTTTACGTGACTAATCATGTCAGGAAGAGTCTAACTAGTTATATTATGGGAAAGTAGGATCCAGCGTTTTTTGGAGCTTGACCCACATTCAGAGATAGCTCAAATCTGTTGCTTCCCCTTCATTTTTATTGATAGAAATTTCAAAAAAGATATTTGAAATGTTAGAATGTGTAAACAACCAATTAAGAGAAGTGTGGATGATATAGTTTAAAGTGCTCATATCTTTTTTGGCTTTTTCCCTTTCCTTTATTGGGTTATATATCTTTTTTGTTCATGTAATAGGTTTACAAAGTGAAAAAGCCCAAAGTCCCCCCCAAAGGGACTTACCATCTCCAACAGAAAACACTGTTCACAAACTGCTCCAAACAGCTCTATTGTAGTCCAGCCTTTACTTCAGAGACAAACGTGGTCACTTTGGAACACACGTTATAATGCTCGCCTAGCTGCTAGCAGGGCACACCCTCATACTCTGCTTCTGACTGGCTAGTAGTCCTTACCTAGGTACTGTCAGGGCATGCCCTCATACTCTGCTTCTGACTGGCTAGTAGTCCTTACCTAGCTACTGTCAGGGCACGCCCTCATACTCTGCTTCTGACTGGCTAGTAGTCCTTACCTAGCTACTGTTAGGGCACGCCCTCATACTCTGCTTCTGACTGGCTAGTAGTCCTTACCTAGCTACTGAGCATGTGCGACTCCCAACAAAGATGGAACAGAAGTGAGATGTCTCACTCTGTAGCTAAAACAGAGAGCTCAACACACAGGGTGAAAAGAGGAGCTGCAGCAATGTGCAGTACAACAAAAATATGGTGTTTTTTTTTTAATTAAACCATGTAAACCTATTCTGATATAACCTCTAAATACAATTATGAACCTGAAAATGAGCATAATATGAGCACTTTAATGTTAGAAAAAGAATTTCATTATATTATTCAGACAGCAGGATGATGTAAACCATAATAAATGGAAGCTTAATGTGGCTTGTCAAATTGCTTTAAAATCAATAAGATATTATGAAGCTGTAGGCTGATAAGAACAATATGTAGTCTACAAGGAGGAATAGGTAATACTACTTAAACCCCAAAACATGACAAAGTCTTAATAGAAAATGATAAGAGAAATGCACTGATTATGCGAATATCATAATGGATGATTACTAAATCAGCTATGACTAAGTCATGATGAAAAGACATATTAAGCCTCTTCTTTTTATTTCCTTGGTGCTGGCTGTGCTCCCCACAGTGTAGGGTCAGCTACAGAACAGCAGCTGTGGAGCTGGCAGAGATTCAGTCAGTGTCTTGCTCAAGGACACTTTAGCAGGGTGCAGTATCTAATTTACTGTACTGTTGGCATAACACTCAGAAACCGTCTGATACTCTTGCCGTGGACTCAGTTGTCACACACCAGCAGGAAATAGGATTAGAATGTGGAGAGTTGTGTCATACCAAACATCACTTCTACATGCAGACAACCAAACATCCAGGAGCATCCCTCCCGGTCATCTTAGCTCCGCCGATGCAGTAAGACATATGCAGCAAAAAAGTTATACAAACTAGGTGCATTGTGTGTGTGGTGGGAGGGCTGGAGAGAAGCGTGTGTGGGTGTTTGCTGTGCAACGGAAGGAGAGATAAAAGCATCTGCATGGAGCTGACAGTGGTAGATTAAAGCTCTAACATGTCATGGCAGGAGAATTAGCTGACGTATGCAAAGATGTAAAAATGCTGAAAGAGAAGTATAAATCAGAAATCAGTATTGATTTTCCTTTGCTGTAGTGAAATTTACTCTCCTCCTCTAAAAAGCATATTGTATTCATAATTAATATTGATACAGTGTATTACATGTATCTAACACCATGTTTCAATCGCTATTCTCTCTGCTCGCTCAGTACGAGCCACTTGCAGACCCGCAGAAGTAAAAGCATCTGTGTATTCTGCACAGCATATAAGAACAAAAAAGTCAAGTCCACAGAGATGGTGAGAAAGTGAGCCTAGTCAGCGCGTGCACACCTGCATTGTTACTATGACAGCCAAGGTGGATATGGCAGCACATTATTATACGTATGCAGAATCTGATCTGGGTATTTAGAGCATTAAAGTATCGGTGTGTAGGATGTAATGGCATCTAGCCGTGAGGTTGAGATTGCAACCAACTGAAATTTCTTCCGTGTGCCAAGCGTGTAGAGAACTACGGTGGCCGACGCGAAAACGCAAATGGCCCTCTCCCGTGCCAGTGTTTGGTTTGGTTATTCTGGGCTACTGTATAAACACGGCAGTGCAACATGGCAGACTCCGTGGAAGAGGACCCAAATGTCCGAATGTACACATAAACAGCTCATTCTTTAGGCGACAAAAACACAACAGTTCTTAGTTTCTGGAGATTATACACTACATTTTTATAGATTATCTCACTAGACCTTTAAACAGTACAGTTTGCAAAACAGATCAACTTTGCCTGCAGTCAGAACACTGTTCAGACTGTTGATTTTGTTCAGGTATTAAATAAAGTTTTTTTCTGTAACAGATCTTATTGTTATTTGTTCTTACACTTTCAGTAGCATACAGTGTTAAATCAGTACAGATGGGAATGAGCAAACAGGAAGAAATTCAATTGCAGCACTTTTAACTGAATCCAAATGATTTCTGAAGACTCAGATTATGACTGGATGAAGTGAAATGATGGAACACTTAAGCTTAGAAAAATATGTTTGACCTGTTGGTGGCCACTTAATACTAGTTTGCTGAGTAACCAGCTATTGCACATAGTTAGTTAAGAAATCTTTTTTTATACTGTAACTCTTGCATGAAGCTATTATAGGTAATCCAGTGAGGTAATTCCTGGGTTTACTTGGTTTGGACTTTAACAATTTAAAATGAATTGTATACAATTTCAAACATCCAAACCAAGTAAACCCAATAATTAGCCCACTGGATTAGCTATCGTGTGTATCGTTTGGACTCAAAGACAAGCATTTGACGTAGTCTGTGTAAAAGAATCTTGAAAGGCTTTAAGGCTCATGCTGATTGCCCAGATATACATTCTTTTGCTGGATTCACATATCTCTACAACTAGTGATGAGAAGACGGGTTCTTTTAAGTAACGTGGTTTGTGTCGAGTACGGGCCACTATGAACTGACTCACAGACGACCCTTTCTGGTTCAGTGAGTGTGCTCTGTGCTACTGAGTGAGCTCTCTGAACGAGAGACGATCTCTGAGAGTCACACCTAACAAGAGTCTGGAGTAGCGGCTCTCGGAAGTTAACCTGGCTCACATGCACTGTGCATGCACCACACAGAAGCAGGATTTTAGATTCAATCCTGCTTGTGAATCGAGTTAACGTGTTCCTTTTTAAGAGTTGTTCAAAAAGAATGATTCGTTCGCAAATCTAAAATCACTATCTACAACAGAGGTGGCGAGTGTTAAGTTCTTTTGACTTATAGTCAGAATGGACACAACTATGAGGATAAGACCTAGGCTGACAAATACCTGAAATGTCCTTTAATCATGGACATCTGTCTTTTCATCAAGCTCTTAGTCAAATATGAAAAACACCAAATACCCTCAGTCTCTTTTTAATACATCTTAGGCTGGGGTGTTTTAATAAATGATGTACTGTAGCACACGCAAACACTAAAATGTGATTGATTTTGTGAAATGCAGTAACAGTAACATCCACATTTTCTATGTAAAATAAGGCTGCATTCAAGAATAGAATTATAGACAGAGAATTCTAAAATGCTTGACACAATCATCTGACACATTTAAAAAGGAACATCAGGTAATGATCCTGATACAGTAGTTAGAATTAAAACCATAAAGACGATGTATAACTTGGACTCTGCCAATTGAAATGTATATTTAACCCTCCACTATGTCCCAGACGTGCCTTTATCCTGGAACTGGTCTTGTATAATACCGTGTGTGAAGTCTACAGTCCGTGTCCTGTCTTTTACCTGGATCAGGTCTCGGGCGAGCAAGTCCGTCTCCCCAGCAGGAATGCTGTCGTCCAAGACCTCCCACCGTTCCCCCAGGCGGAACTCCATGACGTAATGCTGGATAGGTGCTGTATGATTGGCAGGCGGGATCCAGGACAGCAGAACTCCCTGCTGTGTGCGATTGGCTGTGAGGCACCGTGGTGGGGTAAGCAGCACCAATGGTTCAGGGGTACTTATAGGAAATACTGAAAGAGCACATAGGGTTGAGAATGTGTGTGAGTGACTCAGTTCTATATTCAGTTCCACCAGCATGATGCCAGTGAATCAGCTCTTCACACTCTGACATGTATTACAACTGTGACTACATGTCATAACACTTTTATACCAAATGCATCTCCCACACACGCATACAATTCACATGCATCGTTTACATAACTTCTAGGGTTGTTCTCACTTAAATAAACTCTTAGTCAACTAACATTCATATGATTTTGTCGACTAATCGATTAGTGGATTTAATTAGATCTGTAAAACTGAGTTGCTCCACAAAGAATCATGCAAAAGCACCATTTTCAATCTTGTGTTTACCAGAGATGTGCTCATGAGTTTCTTGGAATAAAGTCATTCAGCATGAAAAACGCACTGTAACGATCTGTAAGTTTATTCCCATTATAATAGACAATGAACTCACTCTGCATTGACACTTCACACACAGTTTTTCTCTGACCACCTGTGGACATGGTTTGGTTAAAAGATCGTCCAGTCCTTGCCATTACCCTCATTTACTAATTCAAGTCATCTCCATTAAAAACAAATAATAGTTAACTGTAGGTGGTATCCAACTTATTAGCTACTGCATTTTTTCTTTCTTCAATGAAAAAGCATTATGATTTAATAGATGTGCCAATATACCTGACTTTCCAATGAATGGTGTAAAATGGTTTTGAAGCGAGAGAAAGACAACAAGCCGCCTTTGTTTCTCCTCCTTGGCTGACACAGAAGGTGATGAAGCACGACTAGTTATCCCAATTTTCAGCATGTCACTTATCTTTAATTAATAATCTGTGACAGCTTGTTTTTATACCTAATAAATGTCCTCACTGCTGTTAGTAATGATACAATGCATAATGATTCAACCAAAGCCTGGTTTAAGCTTTTACACTGTGCTTCTGAAAATCTGTTTGTTTCAGTCAAAAAGTTGTCTTGTTACAGTATATGTACCCCTTCAGTGCACTTATCTATGACCCAATATAACAGGGCACTTAACAAGCTGAAGCAAATGATAGTTTGAGCTGGGGACTGTTGATTTCACCGCCTTCTAATGACAACTGTCCCCGGCAGATTTACTCAGCTGTAGTTAATAAACAATAATTCTGTAAGTTGGCGGAGCAGCAAAAGAATACATCTTGGCTGTTGTCTGGTTAATAGATTTTTTGCCTGCATGCTGCTGTCTGCACTTTCTGGCGGTTTTGTGAAAGAAAAAACACCACTCTGTCTCATTTTTGACTGTGGCTGTGTCCTTTGCTGTTAATATAAGACCAACAGAGTGGCCCGTCTTTCTGTACATACTCTGAACGATTACCTTATCATTTCAGACAGGCAGTGAGCAGGTAGCTCGGCAGATGTGGTGTAAATCAATATAACGCCACTTTTGAATCTTGTGATTATATATGAATATTACTGAGTAGTGTGCAGTATACCACTAATGTAATATCTTAATGAATATGACCTGCTCAATTGTGCTGTAGAACACTACGCAAGTTTACTTCGATATGTTTAGACTTTTCTTTGACTGACTGGTTAAAACAACCTCCTCAACAGCAAGCACCTACATTATTTTATCTGATTTTATTGATGTAGAAACAGGCTTTGTGATAATGTTGGGTACAATCATATCACGTTTGATATTATGTAGAAAACAAATAGAGGCCTGCAGTTTAGTACATAGAAAAGAATTGCTATTTAAATTGCAATATTCGTCAAGAAAATTGCAATTACATATTTTCTTTTAATAGTTTAGCCAGAAAATATAGGGTCAGAAAATAAAATGTTCACTGACAGAGCCTATACACCGACGGCGAAGCATCGCAAAGCGCCGTGAAGTGTAGATTCGTGCCTGATTGCGCACCTGGCTGTTACCAGACGCACATTTCTCCACGCCGGTCATAAAGCGATCCTTCTCATCTCCACTCTACAGAACGTCTCTCTTTCTCTCTCTCCCTGTGAGTGTTTGGTTGTGTGTGTGTGTGTGTGTGTGTGTGTGTGTGTGTGTTGTGTGTGTCACTCTGTCTCTTTGTCCGTCCGTTGGGCTGTCTCTGTGGGTGGCGAACGGTGCTTCACGGCTATTCGCGCTGCTTCTGCGTGCGGTGTGTTTCCGGCATAATTCTTTCACTCACTCACTGACTGGCCCATATTGGTTAGACTATGAGGTTAGCAATATCTAAGAACAATCACTGAACCAGCCAGAATCATTCACTGCCTCCTCCCTGAATACTCCTCAACTATGTGGTAATCTTTGTATTTGTTTAAGGTTTCTGGATAACCACCAGTAGACATGAAGGGAATATGGGAATCGAAGCCTAACAAACATGAGCATGATCCTCTACAGCTGCTGAATTCTCACACCTCACAACCAGCACTCTCACGGAGGGTGTTGTTTGGATTTTCCAGAGCTGAGGCGTGAAACATGAACTTGTCAGACTTCATTTACAGCACAGAACTAAAAATTATTGCTCTACCACTGGAGCGCTAATCTTATCTGGAATGATATCCGGACATGTTTCTTGAACTGGCCTACTTTTATATTTAGCACTTTCCATAGTTCTTTAGGTTTACGATCCTTGGTTTTTTAGTTTTGCACAAAAACACTTTAAGATATGAAAAAAAGGAGAAATAAAAATGATTGTAAATATTGTGTTTCAAGAAACAGGCTTTCTGGTCATTCTAGTTGCATGTCAAAGCCATTTTATAATTGGATCCCTTTGTCCCGGGCGAGCAGCCGTGAGTATACTCACCTAGTGTGTTCACAGTGACAACCTCGCTGAAAGGGCCTGTGCCAAGCTTGTTTTGGGCCAGGATGCTAAACTGGTATGTTGTCTCTGGCTCCAAGCCGGGCACCAGCATCCAGTCATGGCCTCCAGGCACGGGTATGGAAAGCCAGTCATGGGGACCTAAATGCTCCCTCTTCAGCCTGTAGGAGTCAGAATGAGAGGTGAGCGGACAGACAGGATAATGGGGGTGCCCTCACTTTTTTGTTTTTGATTAAGTTAAAAGTCTTGCAAGTTGCATTTAAAAAAAAAAAAAAAAAAGATACAATCTGAAGTAGAGTCTCAGCATCATTAGCCATTATTAATCCAACATTACAAGTGTAAAATGAAATATTTCTTCCATGAATTTTTGTTCACTTCATTCACAACATGACTTTCACTTGATGGTAATAATGCCCATGCTGCGCTCAGCTTTGCGGTTTGATGTTTGCCCATGCCATACATTCTGCGTTGACTCCACCTAGTCACCAAACAAAGCAGGACACATGCAGCAGCTGCAACACTAAATGCCTGGTGTAATATACCTGTATTTTGCAGGAAATGCAACATTTGTCACAGAGGACATCACCTACTGAGATTCTTTTATTTCACCAACACAGCCACTATAGTACTTCGAAGTGCACACAGTACAATTCAATATATTGATTTAAGTATTAAAGGTCCCATGGCATGACATTTTTTTAACATTAATATGAGTTCCCCCAGCCTGCCTATGGTCCCCCAGTGGCTAGAAATGGTGATAGGTGTAAACCAGCCCTGGGTATCCTGCTCTGCCTTTGAGAAAATGAAAGCTCAGATGGGCCGATCTGGAATCTTCCCTTTATGACGTCATAAGGGGAAAGGTTACCTCCCCTTTCTCTGCTTTGACCGTCCAGAGAATTTGGCCCACCCATGAGAAGAGAGAGACATCATGGTTTGAAAACAAGCAAAGTGGCAGTTGGTCAAGGCCACACACCCCCCTCCACCTTGCCCCCCCTCTCTCCTCCTCAATAGCATTTAAAGCTACAGACACAGAAATGGCACATACGAAGGAAAGCTCATTGTGGGACTGGTTTTAGTGGCTGTAATTCTGCACCAAGGCTGAATTTAGGGAAAGGGATACAGTATTAGGGGACCACTAAGGTCTATATAAAAGAGACTTCAGATACAGTATTAGGGGACCACTAAGGTCTATATAAAAGAGACTTTCATATACAGTATTAGGGGACCACTAAGGTCTATATAAAAGAGACTTCAGATACAGTATTAGGGGACCACTAAGGTCTATATAAAAGAGACTTTCATATACAGTATTAGGGGACCACTAAGGTCTATATAAAAGAGACTTCAGATACAGTATTAGGGGACCACTAAGGTCTATATAAAAGAGACTTCAGATACAGTATTAGGGGACCACTAAGGTCTATATAAAAGAGACTTTCATATACAGTATTAGGGGACCACTAAGGTCTATATAAAAGATACTTCAGATACAGTATTAGGGGACCACTAAGGTCTATATAAAAGAGACTTTCATATACAGTATTAGGGGACCACTAAGGTCTATATAAAAGAGACTTCAGATACAGTATTAGGGGACCACTAAGGTCTATATAAAAGAGACTTCAGATACAGTATTAGGGGACCACTAAGGCCTATATAAAAGAGACTTCAGATACAGTATTAGGGGACCACTAAGGTCTATATAAAAGAGACTTCAGATACAGTATTAGGGGACCACTAAGGTCTATATAAAAGAGAATTCAGATACAGTATTAGGGGACCACTAAGGTCTATATAAAAGAGACTTCAGATACAGTATTAGGGGACCACTGATGTCTATATAAAAGAGACTTCAGATACAGTATTAGGGGACCACTGATGTCTATATAAAAGAGACTTCAGATACAGTATTAGGGGACCACTAAGGTCTATATAAAAGAGACTTCAGATACAGTATTAGGGGACCACTAAGGCCTATATAAAAGAGACTTCAGATACAGTATTAGGGGACCACTAAGGCCTATATAAAAGCATCAAAAAAGTCATAGGACCTTTAATACATTTTTGCCCCAGATCCAAAACCAAAGTCTGTAAAAAATGATGGACGTAGCATCCGTGACGTCACCCATTGGTTTGTGGCCTGCCGCTTTGAAGCCTTGAGTTTGGCAATATCTTGGTTTTTTGACGCTGGACGTGACGATTTTCAAAAAAAAGCATGGAGCTGGCTAGGATGACACCGCCAAGCCAGTGTTGTTTATGGTTGCATTGGCGCTGCGCTTAGCTGAGCGCTAAAGAGGGAAAGTTGCCGATTTTCAACCCTTCTGAAACGAGTCATCCAGCGGAGATTTACCAGCGGGGTAATCTTGCATTGCCAGACCTTCCTCCACAGCGCTGCGGAGGAGGGTCTGTCTAGTCCACACAGCATTCCAGAATGGGAGAAAAACGTGCTCTGGTTTATTGGCATTTCTTTAAACCAATCACAATCGTCTTGGGCGGTGCTAAGCGCCAGACGGAGCAACGGTGCCTCTGCAAAATAGCCTCGGGAAGGAACTTGTTTTAGTGGAACACGTGTACGTTCAAAAGTAGTTTTAGTCGTGCAACAGAAAACTCAGATTGGACAGATAGTCTAGCTAGCTGTCTGGATTTACCCTGCAGAGATCTGAGGAGCAGTTAACCATAGTCCTCACAAATCCACCAGAGGTTAGAACGCCAACACAAAGCTAGTATATCGGGGTCTTTAGCCTAAAGTAAACTAGTAAAGCTAATCCAATCATGATATTCTTGACAGCTGAAAAGTTTTGTTTTAAGAACATTTAGCATGTGTCACAGCTTACAGATGTTGGGAATAGTACGTTGTAGTATTTTATAGAGTAATATACAAGAGTCAGTGTGCATGTGTTTTGGCAAGAAGGTTTTGGACAGAATGTGGAAAGCTACTTATCATCCCCAGCATGAACACAATACTGAAGTTGAAATGGACTTTTAAACCAACAGCAGAACTTTAGAGGGCTGGACCACCTGAGAAATGTCATGGAGATGGATGCAACCTGCTCTGCTCCCATCACTCACTGATGTGTGCTGTCAGTATGAGCAGCATTAATTAAAGCTGCTGTCTGCTTTTTAAAATTAGTGCTGCTCTGCAGTTCACTCACTGTTTTAATAAAGCATGATGGGTTACAATAAACAGAGTTGGACTTATAGATCCAAATATATAACTATCCAAAATTAAAAGGCACTATTTAATGCATGTTAGGAAGCTTAAAGGAGGAACCAGCTTTTAACTGGTTATGAAACAGTCTTAATTTAATACTGATGCCTCTATATGACCTTCATAAGCAAACGAGACCATCGGCGAGAAGATTGGCTATTTCTATGAAGTTATTCTTAATGCCTGTCCCCAGCCTGATTCTCAGCAAAATCAGATGAAACGAATTACGGCACACAGACCGGAAGAGCCCATGTTTACATTTTCCCAGGCAAAGTTTGGCAGTGAGTCATATGTTAACCTAGCCTGACAAGCCAGACCCACATCAAGATGTTGGGTCGGCACAACTCCGAACACATCTTCCTTTTTTAAGAATGACTTCAGTGCCGTTCTTTGTTCTTTTCTCAAAGAAAAGCTTAACTCCAAGTCTTCCAGAGTCACGGCCAAAGCCGATTCGAAAGACCAGCAGCAGCAGCCATCTTCTTTGTTTTCAAGTAGCAAGGAATTCACGAGGAACCATCGCAACTCTGTCGTCCTTATGTTAAGCCCGCCCACCTGGCCTGACCAGAATTTGTTTTTTCCAGCTCGCAAGTCAATGGAGAGTTGCTAGACAGCCCTGGCTGAAAATTACATTTGCTGCCGCTAGGGTGCGTCTAGATTTCTAGGCTAATGTTAACTAGTTAAAAGGAAGCAGGAGGATTTTTCTTTAGTGGCTATGGCTGATATTAGGGCAGGATCAGCAAAGAGAAAAATAATTGACTGAAGAACAAAAAAAAGCTAAAAGGGACAGTGGCGAAAACACGAGTCAACCTTGGTCGCTCATTCAACAGGAAAGGATTCAATATCAATGTTAAAACGTCCCCCCTTCTATAGACGGGATGTAATATGTCTATTTTCTTCATCTACATTGAGACATCATTTTTTCATCAATATTTGAATTTATGTTGGTGGCTAAAACCATCGTCATATTACAGTTATAAATCTCACATCGCCACAAATAGACACAGTGGTGAAACTCAACTGTAGTCAATACTGCAGGGTCCAGCTGTTTCTTTCTACTAAAAGAAAGAATGCATTCAACTCCTGAGTTCAAGAACAAAAAGCATGTTATAGTCTGCAACACATATTACTGGCAGCAGCTACCACTATCACAATCACATGTATTAAATATATATCAGATTCATGCCTGAATTACTGCATTAGTTGCTACATCTGTAACTGAGTCAGTCTTGTAGAGGAGTTTGCTAATATAAAATCAACACATCCACTGAAAATGCATACAGATGGCAGCAATGTAAAATACCACAGACCTTAAAATGAGCACTTAGTTAAATAGAATGACAGCATCCTATAAACTTGTTGTTTTATTGATTACAATGGCGTATACGTATATTTCTACTCCTCTCCTTGGTCATATGTCATAGAAGGCTTCCACCAAGTCCACCAAACTTTTCTTTTGACATTCTGATCACACAGTGGGAGATTTTATGGAGAATCGGTGCAGCGGGGGCGGTATTACATTCAATTTATCACACCGTTGTGATGAAAAGAGAGCTGAGCCAGGAGGCAAAGCTCTCGATCTACCGGTCAGTTTTTGTTCCTACCCTCACCTATGGTCATGAAGGCTGGGTCATGACCGAAAGAACAAGATCCAGGGTACAAGCAGCCAAAATGGGTTTCCTCAGAGCTGGCGTCTCCCTTAGAGATAGGGTGAGAAGCTCAGTCATCCGTAAGGAGCTCGGAGTAGAGCCTCTGCTCCTTCGCGTCGAAAGGAGCCAGTTGAGGTGGTTCGGGCATCTGGTAAGGATGCCCCCTGGGCGCCTCCCTAGGGAGGTGTTCCAAGCACGTCCAGCTGGGAGGAGGCCTCGGGGAAGACCCAGGACTAGGTGGAGGGATTATATCTCCAACCTGGCCTGGGAACGCCTCGGGATCCCCCAGTCGGAGCTGGTTAATGTGGCTCGGGAAAGGGAAGTTTGGGGTCCCCTGCTGGAGCTGCTGGCCCCGCGACCCGACCCCGGATAAGCGGACGAAGATGGATGGATGGATGGATGGATGGATTCTGTTCACACACCCATCAGCCAAAATGCAGATGCAGCCAGTCATGGCTAAAATCTCAAGTCATTAAATAAATTAAACATTTCAACCCAGGCCTTTTCTTCAGTCAAGCAGCAGCAAAGCAGCAGCAGCAGCAGCAGCACGACAGAGAACTTTGGGTCATGTTCAGTTAAGTTGCAACTGTTTGTATGCGTTCCTCCAGAAATTCCAAAGATAAGGGATGAAAACTCACTCACACTGGATCTTCATGTATTTCCATCTCTACGTTTTCACAACTGTTCTGAACACAACCCTGGGAAAGGACATTTTTTAGAAATAACAAAGAAAGTAATGAAAGAAGAAAAAAGCAGGAAGCAAAGCATGCTGGGATGACTCACACATGGCCATACCAGACTGAGAATGTCTGCTGGAAGCCTCCGTCATAGCCCGCGTCCCAGGACACATTGGCCCAGGTGGAGGATGGCACCACATGGATGCTGGTAGGGGCGTGGGGGCTTGTGCCTGCAAGGAGGGAGAGCAGTGACATAGATGTGGTTAAAAGAGCACAATAGTCACTAATGTTGTACATTCAATTTACTTCAAACACATGAAGACTGTGAGCTGGAACCAGTAATGTGTTTTTAAGCCAGCCAGCAACCCAATGTAACATCTAAGTGTAAAATAGAAACATTTTAGGTTGCATGAATAATGTAATATTGATCTTTGTCAAAAGTCCAAATTTATTTTTTTTTCTAGTTTTTGCCTGTCAAATGTAAATAATGTAAGTAAAAGTGCTAAAGAATAATTCCACCCAAAATGCTCAATATGCATTTTGCTCATTTCCAGTTCCATTGTTAAGGTACTGTACTGGAGCCAAAGCAACAGGAAACCAATCAGGAGCCAGTTCAATATAGTCTTTGTATCGCTCTGATTTGATGGGCTCACATCCACATAGGAAGCACAGTGGTCAGCAAGGCAAAAGGTGGACAACAGGACAGACAATGCCAATGACTGCATTAACCAGAGACATTTATTCATATTGTAGAAACAAATAACATGTCAAAACTAATTCTGGAGCCAAATCATTTTACTCCTGGACAGCTTGTAGTGTGTTGTCCCTGGGGTTGAGCGTATTATGAAAGAGTTGCAGGATGCCAGAGTAAAACAACCAACACTACCACTACTGTCTACATGGGCAATCATCTGGTTTCCTCTTGGAGACTTAAATTATCCACCATTAAGCAGCTTCTGAAGAAGCCAACCACTAAACACATCTTGTAAACGTGAAAATGTAAAAATGAAAATGTTCTAGTGCAAAAAATGGAACACTAGGTAGGTGATAGGTGTAGCAACAGTAACGGAGGCGGGGCTTAGTGAACAAGTCTGATGTAATGTAGGTTTCTATATGTGAATGTGTGTTTGTGAATGTGTGTACATGTTGGGTACCTATGACTTGGACGTGCGTGCTGGCAGTGATGCTCGTGGCAACGTTGGTGGCGACACACTCCCACTCCCCGTGGTCCTCCTTTATGAGGGACTTGAACTGTAAGCTGCCTCGGGGCAGAACATTGTGCTTGCTTTTACTGGGCTTCCCTACCTGCAGTCCAGCCAGCCAATGAAAGAGACGGAGAGAGGCGCACAATAGATTGGAACATGCAAATTAGAATTCACTTTGGAAAAACATAGAGGCCACACATACAGAAGGGACAGTTTAGCAGCTTCTAAAAATCTCAACCTACAATTTTACATCTACTGCAATACTATTGCTCTCAATATCTAACTTAAATATCAAATTACACAGAATGATGATTTTTTTTTTAAGTGGGGGAAAAAAACAACAGCTAATCACACAGTAGTCAATATGCGAGATTCAACATGCTTCATAATCAAGCAAACAATTGAGAGAATCTAATATATTCCCTTGATTGCATATTTTATAGACATCATTAAAATGTGATTAAAAATGCTAAAATGACAAACAGTAGTTTGAGTAATTAATATCAGAGCACCCACTACAGGCACACAGCTTTCAGACTCACTCTAAATGGAAAACAGTGAATGTGATTTAAAACAAAACAAAGTGGTGATTTAAAAACAGCCTGACAGAAAATCTGGTAGCCATATACACATATACAATTATACACATAGGCAGGTGGGGTGTAGAGCTAGAAGGGGTCCTACCTTCCTCCATGTGATGTTGGGAAAGGGGTCTCCCTCCGCCTCGCAGGGGATGACCAGTTCTCTCCCAGCCTCCTGCCTGTACTCCCCTCCAGGAACCACTGAGAATTTGGGAGGGTCCTGCCGGGGGTGAAGAAGCCAGAACAGGTAAGTAAACTGATGAGTTGGTGGGGAACTTGCAATGCCTCCTGTTTTGCTATCTTCGGATCATTTAAATGCACAGTAGTTTCGCATTGCCAGACCCTCCTCCACAGCTCTGCGGAGGAGGGTCTGGGTAGTTCACACAGCATTCCGGGATGGGAGAAAAACGTGCTCTGGTTTATTGCCATTTCTTTAGACCAATCACAATCGTCTTGGGTGGCTGCGCCTGACAGAGCCACGGTGCCTCTGCAAAATAGTCTCGGGAAGAACTTGTTTTGGTGGAACATGTGTACGTTCAAAGGTTGATTTAGTCGTGCAACAGAAAACTCAGATTGGACAGATAGTCTAGCTAGCTGTCTGGATTTACCCTGCAGAGATCTGAGGAGCAGTTAACCATAGTCCTCATGAATCCACCGGAGTTTAAAATTACAACACAAAGAAAGCCGAAGGTAACGGATATTGGGCCGAAAAGAGTGGCGGAATTTCCAGAGGCAAAGGAGACTAAATGCACAGTGACTATGGCTGTACCTTTAGCACCAGGGGAGCGGGAGGGGACCATCCCATGGAACCCAGGGCGTTGTAAGGCATGCAGGTATAGGTGCCGAGAGAGTCCTCCGTGACCTCTGCCACACGGATGCTCCCATCGTCCATTTGGCTCCAACCAGGGTACTGTGGAAGGAAAAGTCATGGACGGTGTGTAATGAAGAGTTACGTTTTGTTATAGATCAATGCAAATGGTTCCTATCAATAACTTTGAAGGTTAACTGAATCCTTTCACTCAAATAAGAGACAGAGGAGTGCACTGAAAATGAAAGGATGAAGTGAAGAATGGAATCGCATTCAAGCTTCATCTGAAGAAATGACGCACTTGTTTCCAGTTTGAGGCAGGGTAAAGTGAGCGGAACCAAAGCTGCAGCACTGCACCGGCTCACCTTATCTATCCGGAGAGGGAGGCCATCTTTCTTCCACTTAACCAGAGTTACCGGGGGGTTGGCATCGACAGGACAGCGGATGAAGCCGGGCAGACCAATGGCCACGTAGATGACAGATGGCATGTTTCCCACACGGGCAGGATCTGGTGAAAAACACATGAAACGAGATAGAACATCTCTTTGTAGCTTAGGAAAACGGGTGCCTGCTGATTGTGAAATCAAACCGTTTATGGGATGTGGGCTCATCATTAAATGATAAATTAGTTTATGTGGAGCACAGCTGGTCTCAGAGCAACATTTGTGCGTGTTTGCAGAGTGTAAATTGTTCTACACTGAACTCCCATGCTCATCAGTTTTATTCCTGAACTGAAGCATTGTGCACATGATGGCACATAAGAGTAAATCAAACAAGATTTTAACAAGGTTTAAATCTCACTACAAACCTGCTCTCATGCATGTGTGTGCTTCACTGACTTCTACCACACTTAAAGGTAATCTTTCAACCTGGACCCTATTTCCCCATGCATTGGTGTCTAAGTGACTAATGTGAACAAACATCTAGAAATTGGTTCAGGATTTTGGGAGAAAATGATGTAACCGGATAATTCTTAATATACCCAGGGACAACATGGGTTTCTTTTAAAGTGCTCATATTACGCTTTTTACTTTTTCCCTTTCCTTTATTGTGATATATCTTTTTGTGCACGTTATAGGTTTACAAAATTTAAAAGCCCAAAGTCCACCCCAAAGGGACTTACCATCTCCAACAGAAAACACTGTTCACAAACTGCTCCAAACAGCTCTATTGTAGTCCAGCCTTTACTTCAGAGACAAACGTGGTCACTTTGGAACACACGTTATAATGCTCGCCTAGCTGCTAGCATGGCACACCCTCATACTCTGCTTCTGACTGGCTAGTAGTCCTTACCTAGGTACTGTCAGGGCACGCCCTCATACTCTGCTTCTGACTGGCTAGTAGTCCTTACCTAGGTACTGTCAGGGCACGCCCTCATACTCTGCTTCTGACTGGCTAGTAGTCCTTACCTAGCTACTGTCAGGGCACGCCCTCATACTCTGCTTCTGACTGGCTAGTAGTCCTTACCTAGGTACTGTCAGGGCACGCCCTCATACTCTGCTTCTGACTGGCTAGTAGTCCTTACCTAGCTACTGAGCATGTGCGACTCCCAACAAAGATGGAACAGAAGTGAGATGTCTCACTCTGTAGCTAAAACAGAGAGCTCAACACACAGGGTGAAAAGAGGAGCTGCAGCAATGTGCAGTACAACTAAAATATGGTGTTTTTATAAAATTAAATGTAAACCTATTCTGACATAACCTTTAAATACAACTATGAACCTGAAAATGAGCATAAATCTGTATGCCATTTACCATTTAATATTAAGTCAACAAAGTAGTATTACAGTGCATCTAATCAAAATACTGTCCAAAGCCTGCTGTGTCTCCATGAGGCTCATTGACATAAATGTTTGTTACTGCATATCCAGCAAATTAAACTATTCTCACATTCAGTTGTAGACAGTTTATAAAAAAAAATCACACTACATCACACCTGACCTGCCTCACCTCAATCAGTCTAATCAGATCAGCTCCTAAATGTTTGAGTTTTATTTCTATATTTGCTCCACATTAGTGGCTATCCTTTCACATGTCCACCCCCTGTATTTTAGGTCTTAAATAATTGGGATTTGATATGGTCGAGCTATACCCTTTGGGCATAGACAGGCACACAAAAAAAAGAGAGTCCATCTGGTAGAGGAAAAAGGGGCTGAGAGGAGGAAAAGGAGGGCAAAAAAAGAGGAGAAGCTCAAACTTCTCCTTCCCAAATCCTGAATCCTGAAGAGGGGAGAGAACAGTGTGGTTCCTAAATGAGGTCAGAGATGAGAGCTTCAGAGCAGGCACTGGGTGATAAGGAGGAGAATTGGTGTGAGTGAGAGGAGGGAGAGGAGGGGGGGGGTGGTGAAGAAGAGGCATGAGCGCTATCAGAGGAGCGATAGAGGAAGGACGAGCGAGGCTGAGCGTGGGAAAGAAGACAGATGAGAGAGAGAGAGAGAGCTAGTTTGTTACAGCGCTTTAAATATCAGTATACATGTATATCTGTTGTTAAATTCTGTTGAACATTTTTATTAGAATTGAATTTTTTTGTTTTTGTTTCATGTTGCTCAGTAACTTTTGTTTTCATATTTGCTATGTAAACTGATTTACATAATTAATATTAATCCATCTGATTATTGTGTTAATGTTCATATAATTGTTTATTGTGTTCTGTCCGAATATTTGGACAAATTGCACGTTGATGCTTTTGCAAGATTGTTATTGGAACTTTCATGCCAATAAAGCCCCTTTGAATTTGAGAGAGAGAGAGAGAGAGAGAGAGAGAGAGAGAGACAGACAGATGTGAATGGATGACGTAAGGTAGAGAGGAGCTGGTGGAGGAGAGAGGAGAGAGAAGAGAGGGGGAGGAGAGAGGACAGAGGAGAGAGGGGAGGAGAGAGGAGGCGGGGTGACACAACGAAGCAGGCAAAAGGCATTCATCTGGCTTTGCAAAGGAGAGGAGATGAGAGAGTGAGAGAGTGAGTGAATGAGTGCGTGACATGGGGAGATGGAGGGATTAAACCTCAGCGAGAGAGATCGACTGACCGCACCGTTGCCAGAACAACTTTGTACTACAGCTGCTGTCCTCCCGAGTCCTAACCGCCGGCCAGCCAGCGCTCCACCACAGAGAGCCCAGAGGAGCCCCGCCACCAGGACCACAGACAAGAATATCAGCCAAGTTTCTAAATATAGCCCTCAGACAGCGCTATCGCTCACAACACGCTGGTTCCCACTGGAAGATGCTTTAGGGAAGTCATTCACTGGCAGGCATTTCAGGGAGAAAGACAGAGGCAGGACAGGGAGGAAAGGAGACTGTGGGAGAGAGATTTCAACAGGACGAGGCAGAAAAGAGAAAAAGGGCATGAAGCAAATGGTGAAGAGTGAATGTTGAGGATTGAGAGAAAGGGATAAAGAGAGGAAGAGGGGACAGAAGGAAAACATGAGAATAAGGGGAAAGAATAGGACAGAAAGACAGAGGGAGCGCTCTGCAGTCTGACAAAGAAAAGTCCTTGGTCTTACAGCAATGATGTAATCCCCCCCTCTCACGTCTCCCTCCCTCTCACGACTGGTGTTGCCTGCTTCTGTTCGACACACACACACACACACACACACACACACACACACAGACACACACACACACACACTAATGTACAGCCATCAAAGGAGGCAGGAGCGCAAAGGAATGCAAAATGTCTGTTGCCTTGACTACTGCCAGTGGCCGGTCACCGGTCGACGAGGCTAAAATCTCAGAGCTCGTCCTGCCTCTGCCTGTCTGCTCCAGATAAGAGGATAAGAGCCAGATGCTTTTCCAAAGTGACAAATTCACCAAGCGTCATGATTATAGAGCTGCGAGTGACTGATGGACTGAGTGAGTGTTTCATGGGAGGGGAGAATGAGGAGGCGGACACCCATGATGAAGACAGAGGGAGGGAGAGATAGAGATGTGTTGCTGTGCATATGAATATATATACATAAATGAGTACAAATGAGAAATGTAGAGGGGGGGGAGGCAGGGGAGAGAGAGGGAGCAGGAGGGAGAGGCAGAAAGCAAACAAATAAAAAATAGAAAAGTGTATTTGAGATAGCAAATGGGTGTTTGTATGGCACTGGCTGAGAGGTGGGACAGAGTAAGCCTGGAGACCAGGGGTTTCCCTTCCATTACAAGGATTAGGAGCAGCACCCAAGCCTACCATACACTAGAAGACTTTGAACAGACTTTGAAAAGACTACTGCAGTCTGACACCATCTCACATCTAAAGACAACCGTCTCACATCTAACGTTAAAGACTGTCTTAATATGTAAAGACTGGCGATCTTGCAGGGTCACACATTGCAAGGCTACAACTAGATTCATTTTGAGCCCTGCGTTTATAGTTTCCACCAGGGATTTTGGTTTTGGGCGGACTCATTTAGAACCCACAATAAAATATGTTTTTATCACTTCATTTTTCTGTAATATGTGAAGTTTTTAACACCCAAACTTTGTTATAGCCAATATATGTAATTTACCTAAATTGATTCAGCCCCATCTGTCACTCAAACATCTCACAGAGCAGATACGCTCACATTATCAAATGGATAAATCCATAGTGATGGAACAGGAATCACAGGAACCCCATGTTTTTTCTATTTTCCCTCTGGTGCGCTTCTCGGAGCATAATCGTGAGCAGTATCTGTAATGGTTGATCATGGAGTGTTTATGAGCTTCGTGGTTCCACTGTAGGAATACAGTATACCTAATCCCCACCGTAGGGGGCGGGGTAAAATTAAGTTAATTCATAAATGAAAACAAGGCTGTTTTCTGCCACTCCTCATGGAGCCCACTTGAAAGCTATTTTTATCCAGAAAATGTCTGCTATCAGTCAGCCTGGTGAAGACAGTTAGGCCTGCCGCTGTCCTTTCAGCTGCTGCTGACGGTCGCAGTCGGTCTGGACTCAGTAACAGCTGATGTGGATTCCCAGTAGATTATATTATGTGTTTTGCATTTAAAGAGTATCAATAACACAAAATACATTTTGACGTTCTTGATTGGTAAATAATACAACTAAAATACAATTTCATGACCTGTTGATTAAAGGCATCCAGAGTCATATATATATATATATAAAATAAATAATAAAATTTACTCCTTAGATAAACTTGTCTCATTTACACTTTGTCTCTATCTCAAACCACTTTCAAGTCAGAGCCTTCTGAAATTTAGGTGTCAAAATCTAGTATTTTTTGCCTAAAGGGTTAATGGTTTTGATTACACCTGTGCTTTTCCTACTATGACATGTCAACATGTCTGCTGTGAAAAAGGTCTATTGTAGCTTCAAATTCCCTAATAAAGTATTTTCTTGACAAGCTTCTTTCTATGAGCTACGGGATCCTATATGAACACACTAACTTCTACCAAAGTTAGAAAAAGGTGATGTCACAATCCTCCATGCCCCAATCAGGATTCATTTTTATCAAATAATTGAATGGAATTTGGTGGATTGTTTGATCACTGTCAATCAAACCCACACAGTCCCCAAGAAACCAATTAACAGACCTTTTAGTATTGACCTCTTAAAATAATACCTAAGGATGTTTTTGATTGTGTCTGATTTAGTTATTAATATTTAATGTCTAAGATTTGAAGCCAAGTTTTCAGGGGCTGGAAGTTATCCATGTTCTTGCAGTGGACAGCGTCTCTTTCTCTACCTGCTCCGCCATGCTTCATTCCTCTGAACCTCCGGCATGATTAGCGCTTGGGTTCAGGTATTATTAGTACAGAGTTGACCCACACAAACAGGCCTAAAGAGGAACCCTTGCAATGAACCAGGACAGACTCTAAAGTTCAGCACATACAGCAATGAAAAGTGTAGAAAAAGCTGAACACTCACATTGCACTGTTAGGTAGGCAGAGGCAGTGGGGGGTTGGCCCAGGCTGTTGCTAGGAGCACAGGTGTATTTCCCAGCATCCTCCGGCTTGACTTGAGCAATGATGAGGGATCCATCAATGAGAATACTGACTCTGCGCTTTAGGTCACTGTGAAAAAGAAGAGAGAGGAAATGTTAATGTTGGGATCAAAGTGGGTTGTTTTTTTTGGGGAAGAAATCAGTTTTGAGAAAAAAAGACTTGCAAATTAGCAAACATCTAAGGCGTATTTCAAAAGAAGACTCATGCACTGTGCACCAAATGTGTACACATTGGGACAGCTATCTTCCACACTGAAGCTTAGTCTTTGTTAGTACTAAATACTATTTCAACACATCTTCTCAGTCATCAGAAGGCACAAGTCTTACCCTTATGAGCATTTACTTGAGAATATTTATAGATAGATACACGTATACTGTCACTGATTTATGATGCAAGGCTTCCATGAAGACGACGATAGTATATTTGGCCAGTGCCACATTGTCTTGCCCTTTTGTGCTTTTACCCCAGTTGATGTGTAGCTCTGACTTTCATACAGTATAAATGATGTCCTGCACACAGCTTGATTCATATTTCCCAGCAGAATGGTTGGTTGCATAGGAACTGTAAGTCTCCACGCTATAAAAGGTAGCTGGAAAACTCATTAGGATATGCCAGTGTGAGGTTGATGGATTAACTGATACCAATATCAATAATAACTTTGCCAGATGCAGAGATTTCAGACTTTCTAGAACTCCCCCAGCTTGCAGGCTTTGTGTTGGATCTGAAGAAGGGGATCACAGAGATCTCGGTTCATGCTCGACTTAGCGTCACGCACAGTGCCTGCAGATTTTTCAGCAGCACATTCATACTTTACAAATCCCATTTATTTTCATCCTAAAGGGGCTCTACTATTGTGAGATCTGGGGTGTGTGTGTGTGTGTGTGTGTGTGTGTGTGTGTGTGTGTGTGTGTGTGTGTGTGTGTGTATATCTCTGGAGAACTACACCAAAGTTACTGTCATGTTTCTGGAACTAGCCTCAAGTGCAATATCTGTGAGAAGTATCCATTTGATTGCATATGGTTAGACTGTGGCGGTGAAGGGATTTTGACCGCTGTTTTAGCTGATTTTGGACTAAGGAAAAGAAAACAAGTCAGGCATAAAGTAGCCTAGCATTTTCAGGTTGTGATGGACTACATCACACCATATTAGCATGACAGTATTAAAGGCAATTTTTTATTTTACCCATCAAACTCCAAAAACACTGGCGCCTACCCTTGAACAGATGTATTATTTACAGAATAAGTCTCTTGAGATCCTGTTGTCAAAAGGGTCCTGACATTTCATTTTACCAGCTGTTGGGTGGTGCATACAAAAAGCATACAGAAACCCTTAAAGGTCATGGATTATGAGAAAAAAAAGAATGGTCAAAATTGGTCAATCAGCAGAGGCAAAGATTTCCCAACTTAAGTCCATTTATGGGTCATGCTCCCCAAAACCCTGGCTCCAACATTTCCCATAATACAATGAAATAGTGTCCTTTTTAGATAGTGCTCGTTAATGTTTATTCTTTTAATGTCAGGACTCCGAAGGTATTCTTCTTCCATCATTTAGCTTCAGCTTTTCTCAGTTTCAGCTTTAACAAAAAGCTTGGATTTCAAGGTGTGGAGTTTGAAAGATTTGGGTGTTTAAAGAACGTCCAGACCTAGGTTTTTATTTTTTCACTGGCAATAATGTGGAGGTTGGATGACAGCTCAGAATCAATAATAACTTTTACAATTATATGCATAATATTAAATAGAATCAACTTGTCATAATAAAGACCAATCACTGCATGTAAGTGAAAGAATATTTGAGGATCTTTTGACTCAGTGTTTAGTGCCAAGAAGCATACTAGAATACTAGAATTTCCCATAATGCATCAACAGCATCCTCCCTGTCTGTAAATGCCCTTGTCTTACAAACTCCAGGCTCCCAGTTTGTAATGCAGGTTATCTGTTGTCTAATCTCCAAGCCTAAACTGAGATGACCCTGATTTTATCATCAGGGTTATTTTTTTTCAGACTTTGGAAGTCTCCCTCCAGAGTCACAGAAGACATTAAACAACTGTTTTCACATGCTGGGTAGTACTCCTCATGAGTACATGTATGTGTAAAATACAACATTACAGTATTAAACATAAGGGCACACTGTAGATTATTCAGTGCTGTAAATCTGCTGTTTTGTAGAACACAGCATGCGCTGTAGCTCTGTCTATAGTTTCAATAGTCCAAGATGTTGCATTTATCCATTTCTACATCAGACATATGTTTGCATTTGGAGAGAGTGAGCAGGGATGAGATACGTCTGCTGACTGTTGACCAGCCACTTGCAGTAGCCAAGGCAACAGATATTTTGCAATTCTTCGCTTTGCTCCCTCCGCTGCCCTGTAACGAGCAGAGGTATGAGTCTTGGGAGAAAAGCGAGTGAAAAGAGATGACATCATCCCTGACGGAGACAACATGTTTGTTGTCATTTAACCACTGTTGTGGTGTCACTTTCACAGGATGTGTTTTGCAAAGCAGTATTTCTGCTGATTGAACATAGACTATAGAGGTCTTAGAAGCAAAACATCAAAACAGAGATCATTTTCAAATCTGTCATGATTGCGGCTTTTTCAAAAGACAGAAGCCTTACATTTCAGAGAGCTGTTCACGCTGCTCCGACTGAAACATGAGGGGAAAACAGCTGTCACATTTAAGGGATTTGTTAGCAAAGGCAATCATTTATCAAACTACACCATCCAGTCCTCAGTCACTACAGTACATAAAATAACTAGAAACTGCCAGGAGCAACAGAATGTGCATCCCCTGCCCTGTCTGGAGGCATTAGAACAAGCTTCGTGTGAAATCCTTCGTTTTTATACCACAGTCTCTAGTCAAAATATATCACGGCAGTTGTAGTTTAAGCCCTGTTGTGGACAGAGAAGCTTAGCAAGCGGTAGTTTAGGCTACGAGTGACTTAAGAACTTGGGTCAAACTGGGACAAGCCACATTGATTGCCAGGCTGATCTAGTGTCTCTGTGAATAATTCGAAATACAATTTGAAAGCATTACTGATGCTTGAGCCTTGTGTCACACAGTATCTCTCACAATACGCATGGTAGTGAACTGATTCATCAGCGTGGTTGTTTGTGTTCACTATCTCCAGTCACAGAGACTGATGAGCATTAAATGAATGACTCAGCTGTAAGATGCATTCGGTGGGTCTCCCTTCCACAGGATAGAAGCTGCAGAGTGTCACCCATCTCATTTCTCCTAAGCTTTACTTATGGTGGCACCTACTACTTATGTCTTCCTTCTTCAGGGTTTCCCCCAGAAAAGAAAGTGTCTTTTTTTGATGAGGGCCCGGCTGGGTCCAGTCCCAGACTGATGGCAGCATTAATGTAGAGCCCATTAGTTTCTGTGATAAAAGAATCATGGACAGTATTGCGAAATTGAGAATTTAAAAAAGCTCTAAGACAGATTAAGTCAGAGCTGAAAGCTAAGTGGAGATTTGAAAATATGACTGTCTTAATTTTTCAACCCCGCGGCCCACTGTAACTATAGTTTTAAAAAAAATCTTAAAAATACATTAAAAAAATATTTCTCAGTGGCTTAGGCACTGGGGAACCCCTGCATCTTGTTTTATTAAATCTTCCCATTGCTTTTTGGCTATCAGGGTTAGGTTTTCTTTTTCTTGTTGTTTATGTTTATGTTTTTATACCCTTGCCAAATGTATTCAGAGGTCTGCACACAGGGCTTTCAATTTGTGTCCCAGAAGTACTTCTTAATGGGACCGGTGTTTTAACCCAAACCACTTACCCTTTTCTAATCTTAACTAGTCCTTTTGGTGCTTAAACTTAACTGTCACGTCGTCTTATCACAGTCACCTTTTAGTGGATAAACTTAAAGCAACACTAGAGAACTTTTCCCAATTCGGTCCCCCTACAGGTTGTCTCATACCCGATCTGGCAAACTTGCATAATGTAAGGTAATGGACAATTCCGCTTCCAACCTGTAGGGGGATCTGTTGATGAGAATATGTGACTAGCAGTGACTAAATATGTATTGAAAGCATTTTAACTAAGAGATGGCTTAATTTCTCACCAAACAAAAACGATGTAAAAGAAGATGGAAAGTCATTTGAAAGGGTTCAGATTTGATGAGTTATTTCGGAACTGGACTTAGATTTGATAAATTGCGATGAAAGCCCAGATGACCCTGATAATACTGCAGAGCTGAGAGGTGATACAGCAGCCTCCAGACCGCTTCAGTCCAGCCTTCCAGGCTTTGTTTTTCTGCTGTCTATTCATATTAGAGATGACACTTTCAGATATCTAGATTAATGTCTCCCTTTTTTTTCCATAAAAATATCCAGTTCTTCATTTTAAGTGATCTTGTATTTCACACAACAAATATGTCCTTAAATAGCTTTTTGTTGAGGAAATAAATTCATTACTCAAGTGCGAGATTTTGTGTGATGTTTTAAACCTTTTTCACTATATATCAACTCTGGAAAATAAACATATCATAGCAAATTTTTCCATCATGTCCTTATTTTACATTTTTCAAAAGGGCAGACATCCTGTTATTGAAATGAACTTACGGTATGCTGTAAAGACTATTTCCTATTTCTTTTTCATAATTTAATTATAAATGAAATATAATATTAGGCAGCATGAAATGGCCATACCAGTAAAAAGAGAAAATCTCCTCTCTCTTTGTTTGACTAAATTGCCCGATGCATGAGAGCTGGGTTTGACTCCGTCTCCTTTAAAAAAACGTGCATTGAAGCGGATGTTGATGTAATTTGATGCATTGTGAATGTGCATCATAAACCTAACTTAACTTCAAGCTTTGGTGGCTGTAGGGCACTTTATGGGGAAGCGGAAAGGACAAGTACATTTTTGTCTCTGTCAGAACAGCTTCCAAGGATCAACAGTGGAAATGTCAACGCTTGTGGCAATGGAGGGAGATGTGCCGACTGACATTTCTAGAGATCCATCATACAAAACAAGTGATTACGCTTTCTTTCCATTATAACGGTTTTTTTTTTAGTTTAAAGCTGATAACATGGATCTTTAGGAGATGTATGTCTTTCCGTCTAAAAACTCATCAAACTGACTTGGCTCATAAAATGCGATGAAAGCCCAGATGACCCTGATAACACTGCAGAGCTGAGAGGTGATACAGCAGCCTCCAGACCAACAGGGTGTAGAATTGGCATTTTTCCACTGCATGGTACAGCTCAACTTGATTCTACTCGACTGGCTCCGTTTTGGTTTAGATAGTACTGCGCCTGGAACTTTCTTCGGTCGAGGTTCCAAGCGAGCTGAGCTAATACTAGAAGGTGGAGTTAAAACACTGCGGACCACTGATTGGTCAGATAGACTGTTACTAGCGCGACACGCAACATTCTGCACAAACCTGCCATTTATATAGCCAAGCTATCGTCAATAGCAACGGCAATTATTTATTCACTTGACCCACATTTAAAAAATCTCACCTACACTGATGGGGTACTATCCTCAGTGGAAAACAAAAAGAGAAAAGTACTGGTACCAAAAACGTGAGCCGAGTCGAGCAGAGCCGTACCATACAGTGGAGACACGGCATTACAACACAAGAACTACGTGCTTGTGCAATATTTGGCACCTGTTGTGCGAGAGGAAGAGGCATCACTGCCAGAAATCAGCAATGACTTGAAATGTCTCATGATATAAAGGAAGAAGAGTGTTTTCCGTTCTTTCACAGGCTGCATCACTGATGGATTTTATCTTATTTTGCAGGGCGGCCTCTGGCTCACCCAGTGGGAGCGCACGCCCCATGTGGGCTGGGTCCTTTGCAGCGCCACGGGTTCGGGTCCGACCTGCTGCCCTTTGCTGCGTTTCATTCCCCATCCCTCTCCCCCTTTGCTGTCTATCCACTGTCACTATCTAATAAAGGGAAAAAGCCCCAAAAAATAACCATAACATTTTTTTTTTTAATAAATGAATGAGAATTCAGCTGCAATGCCTCCACAATCACTGTTTGCAAAGCTAGGTTTTGCTGGATATTAATTTATTCATCTATGCAGTTGGAATATATGAAATTTAAAGGAGGGGGTGCTGGTCCGATTATTACTGTGGTTGTTTTATTAAGTATTTTGTAACCTCTCACCCATGAGGGTAAAACATTTTTTATAGTCTAATCTGACATGAGAAGAATCGTAAAACTTCAAATCTGCTCGTTTAAAGTTAATAAAACAGATTTGACTGTTTTTGAGCAAAGGAGATGATAATTAAGTAATTATGTAATAACGGTATTACAGTGATCTTAATTAGGAAAACAAGACGTGCATGTATTCCATGCAAACTTAACCATGTGATGCAACTTTTACATTAATCTGACCACATTTCATTTCGATTTTTGCCACGTTTAAAGTGTTACAGAAATGGTACTGTGTTTGACCTAGTAAGATTGCTGCCATGCTTTTGAAATAAAAGTGTCTAGTTTAGACATGAGACCCACATGTTAAATTACCATTTACATAAGGAGTGAATGTCTGAGAGGGGCTTTGGTCCATGCGGTCTTGAGTGGACTCTCAAAAACATTCATGTGAGAACCAGGACTCCCTGGGAGAAGAGATCTCATATCTCAATGGGACCTTTCTGGCTAATTAAAGGATACATAAAATAAAAAAATAGCATGTGATGTTATTCTCAAAACCCAATAACCAAGTTGAAACAGAATGTAACATACAACGACCCCTAGAAATTATTCATAAAAATATACATAATGAAGTAGTGCAATATAACATTTATGAGGACAAGGGTATTGTTTTTAACATTGGATATCATTTTCATGTAAAAATGACTTTTCTAGTTATACTGCAGCTACTACAATCATAAAGCAATTAGCTAAGCCATTTTAAATGCCAAAAGAGTCCCTAAAAGCCTATGTAGTTAGCTAAATAACTGCTACACCAAAAGGCAGATTTCTGTCCACACACTGTCTGCCTGATCATCATTGCATTTGTACCTGTTGTTTTTTTATTTAATTAAAGTTATATCATTACTCTCTAGTAAATATCCAGCACAGAAACAACACAGGACTCTTGACAGTGGCTGGTGAACAGTCTGTACAGACAGGTGAGGTGATATGGCAGACCATAATGAAACCGATCATAACTTTACTTCTTGAAGAAGACGTTGTCCTCCTCCCAGAACCAGGTGTAGGTCAGATTGCGAGGGTAGGCCTCCGCCTGGCAGGTGAAGAAGGCGTCCTGCGAGATGTTCACTGTGATGTTCTCTGGTGGCAAAACAATGAACGGAGGGCCTGGTGGGGGGGGGAGACACATACACTGAGTAGGACACTTTGCCTCAGCAGAAGTGCATGATGCCAAATGTCATTTTGTCAAAAAGGGATTGAGACAAATTTGTATCAAATAAATCAATTATAATATTTTGCTTAGCAGAAAATCCATTTTTGCGGGGATGGAACCTGATATTGGAAAAATAATTACTAGGGATGTCACTTTACATTCAAAATTCAAACTACTATTCAAACGTAGGAAGAAATCAAATATTTGATCTATAGTCATCGGATCAAGTTCAAAATGTTCAGTGTATAAGTGCAACATGTCAACAGTTTGTTCTTAAACCAGAATTATATATATTTTTAAACTAGGCTGCCCCCTCTTAGACAATTAGTCAACTAATCAGTTGTTTTGGTCTTAGTCGACTAAGATTTCTTTAGTTGATTTCTTTACTCATTTTTTATGCTATTTTTCATGCTGAATGACTTTATTCCAAGAAACTCATGAGCACATTTCTGGTAAACACAAGATTTAAAGTGGTGCTTTTGCATGATTCTTTGTAAAGAACGACGGCACGGAACACACCGAACAGACTCGAGTCACTGACCTCGCCAGACTGTCCAACGGACAAATTATCGGCCCGGTGTGTAACTGCCTAAGAGAAACTCAGTTTTACAGATCTGTCGATTAAATTAACTAATCGATTAGTCGATAAAATCATATTGTGTTAGTCGACTAACACCTGAAGCACACCGCATGCTGAAGCGCCGTGAAGCAGAGCTATTTTCATTTCGGCGCCCATGTAATCCGTCATCCGTTATCTGTCAGGCCACACCAGCCGGCACGGTGCAGCGAGCTTTTCGGCGTCTCTTCTATTTTTTCAGCGAGCGAATGTGTCAAGCCAGACAGGTAATCACATACAGGAAGGCCACAGGGCAGCCAGATACTTTACAAAATATAAAAAATTTCAAAATAAAAACACCCAGGTTATGGTGATTTTGGCTGCCTTGACTTCTCAGCTGTGTCTACGATCAGGCACAAGGAGAGAGACAGACAGAGTGACACACACACACTTGCTGGGGGAGAGAGAGAGAGAGAGAGAGAGAGAGAGAGAGAGAGAGAGAGAGAGAGAGAGAGAGAGAGATAGATAGATAGATGGCACTAGGATTAGGCAATGGTTAGGGTTAAGGTTAAGGTTAGGTGCCTTGAAGTCGACGGTCGCAGCGCTGCCTTGAAGTCGACGTTGGGGGCTTAAAACACCATCGAGCGCTTTGTGACCAGTGCGGAGAAATGCGTGGCTAGCTATTTGCGGCGCTTTCACGTGCAGTGTGAATTTCTTTAATCAAGGACAGCCCTAAAACCAACACAAGACATATACAGCATATACAGGACAAATATTTATCATTTTACTGTCTGCAGCATGAAACTAATCTGTGTGAAGCTATACCGCAATCTAAATGACTGCACTGTCCACATGGAGAACAGGGGCCAGTGTGACACTCACATATTGACCACTGTCAGTGGGAAGCTCCCACTCAACCACGTCATACCCACTACAGACACAACACAGGAATTAGTTAACAGACTGGGCAAGGGTCATGTGGGGTATATATTTATGGCTATGTACACATACTGTGAAGACACATGGGGATTAACACCGGTACAGCCACTCTGGTTCTGTCAACAGACCCCAGAGCCATATCACATACTTATTTTGCACTCAGTAAAGGATTATGAGAATTTATTGAGTGATCCTTGCTGTGCCAGATGGATCATCCTCCTTGCACGCATGGATATATTTATATACCATGATACATGATTTGCAGTTATTTCCTATCTGTGACGATACCTACATCCGTAACCATGCTGAGTTTGGTCTGGAAGCTAAAAGCAGCCTATTCTACCAATATCTACGTTCAGCTACTTACCACACACTAGGTGGTAGGATTTATACAAGAGCACCCCTTTAGTGTGTGAGCGTATGTGGCAATACCACCAAAAATAGATTATACTACATATAAGTACTGCTTAAGACTGAGCTATTATGTGTGAAAGATCTCATTTGAACGTGCCAGTCCTGCAGGCTTTCTGATGTGTGGATTTTATTCTTTCAAACTAAATATATAAATCATTTCTACATAACAGGAACAGTGGCATAAGCTTAAAAGTCAAACTGTAATACAGAATTTGGACAGATACATGTAAAGCCAAGGAAGGATGAAGAGATGGACAGGTAGATGGCCCAACTACATCTCAGTGAGACTCTGCTGGAGAGGGAGCCAGTATCAAAGAGATCTTTCTCTCAGCTCCTCAACTGGCTGGAAGAGTACGAAGAGGCAACTGAGGGTTGAAACTAAGTATGGAGAGATTTTAAAGTGTGTGCTCAAGACTACTGGCAAGGGTTAAAAGGTAGAAGTAGCGCCACCAGTCTAGAGATAATTAGTAATGAAGAGATTGATGCAATAAAGACATGGCTGCGGTGCGCTCTGAGTTCAAGGCTGAGGAGTCAGCAGTTTAACCAGCTGAGGATGCAGTCAGTTTTTATTTTATTTTTATTTTTTTTACAAAAGTTAGATCAATAAAGTGAAAGAGGGAAAGAGGGAAAGGGGGGGGGGCATGACAGTAACATATGGTTATAAAGTAGGTGTTGTTAAATTGTTAGGTTAAAGGAAGGAGGCAGACATTATAAAAAATACAAAATTCCAGCAATATGAGTGATCACTTGTTTGATGAAATATTATTTAATATTGAATGAATACAAAGTACATTCAATGACATGCTTCACTGTGGTATCGTACTTTGCTTTACAGCATGATCTAATTTACTATTCATCAAGGGATTCATCAACACCCACTTTCTGCTAGTTTTTTTTACCATAATCTATAGCAAATGCAGAGTTCTCTTGGAGAGTGTGCTTTATCCTTTACAGCAGTGTTTCCCAAACTTTTTACAGTCCCGTACCCCTTCAGACTTTCAACCTGTAGCTATGTACCCCCCCACCCTTACACCCTTACATGATTATTTTTTTTAGACGTACCCCCTAAGTCACATCGTGTAACCCTGGTTTGGGAACCAATGCTTTACAGCATAGTTCCAACAAATGCATCCAGCATTTCCTCCTCCAGTTAGGACGACTGCCAGGCGTGTGTGTGTGCGTGCGCTATCCCGCCCTATTTGGAACCAGCTGAGTGCTGGAGATTTGTTGGCGCTGTAGTCTTAGCTGATCTGCTGCTCAGTGGCTTTCCAGGAGGGCCTCTATTAATCCGTCTGTCCCGTAAATTATACAGAACAGGTCAAACAAGCGCTCTGGCCTCAGCCATAGCTTTGGACTCAGTCGCTAAAGGAAACATGGGATCTCTGTGGACATGTTCACTGTCTGTTCTTTGACGAATGACAGCAACTGACAACCAACATATAAACCACAGTTTTCTCGTGTAGCATAAAGAATAACAATAAATTACATGTACATGTCTGTACAAAATTTGGTGCCAATCCATCTGATGGATGTTGAGATAGTTCACAGGATAAGTGTAAACTTTAAACGGCTGGTCACACTAAATGGAAAATCAGGATCACCAACATGGTGATCACCAAAGGACTCATCCTCTGGGGAACACAAATGTCTGTTCAAAATGTCATACCAATCCAACTGCCAGTTGTCACACTGGACCAAAGAAGTGGACTGACCGGCTGGCGAACATTGTTAAAACTTAAAGATCCCCTCCATACATGCTTAGGACATATGAAAATGTTGTGTATTGGTGAAGCTCAAACATCCCAGTGAAGTGATGTTTGACATAGGAAGTATCATTCAGAGAAATTCTCTGGTTTAGGAGTGCAATATATGGCTTTCAGCTAGCTTTATGTCTCATAGTCCAGTCTTGCATAGTCCTTTTTCTGGTATCTAACTGGCATTCATTATGAAGTGAGCATGTCTTTGCTACTTTGTTACATTTCCACAAGAATGATACAAGTCAATCTGGTGAAAACTCAGTGAAAATGTTTCAGTCAGAGATGGAGCCTCAATTTCCTCAGTTCAGATGAGGTCGTGACCACTCAGCTGTGTTCATCTATGGCAGCCATCTTTAAATGAGATGACCTGGAATGCCATGTTTGCTGCTTTATCATTTATCCTCTTCGGTGAGGCGTATCAAATCTATGGTTGCTGCACAGACACATTTGATACTGTGTTTACTTTCAATTTCTGGAGGGAAAAAAAATAGAGTTTCAGCACTGATGTGTGCATGATGTGGCACATTCTAGACAATAAAAGATTTATTTGCTAAATGTGTCTTGATTTTGTGGTAAAGCGTGGATGATACAAACAGATTGTTGTAGTTACAGAAGCTGACGTTTCATTTAGAGCTGCAGGGAAAATGCTCTCTCATCCTCTGATTCTTTTTTCTCTGTAGGCCTCTATAAATAATAAACTGTGCAAATGTATGAATGCAATTGCTAAGCTCCATTTAGTCTTAAATGTTCCTGTTGTAAAATGCAGCAGTTAGTTGTCTCCAAACTAATTTCAGTGTAGACCAATCCCACCCCTAAACATACTATCATTAACTATTTAAATTCTCCTCAGCCTGATGTGTGCACATGGGTGTGATAGCACCCTTGATGGATCAGCTAGCTGATATCACAAAGGTTGTGACAGTTTTACACCAGCAGGGAAGAGATACATTTAGCTTTAACACATTTCAATCCAAGACAAAATGTTACAGTTTCACTTAAAACGGTTTACTTTATTGTTAGCGATAATAAAGGCATGGCTCAAGGACCAGCAATGTTGGTGTGTTTGTCAGCTGGTCATAATTTACATGTAAATGTAAACTCATCTGTAGTTCTGTTATTCTGTACAGTATATTACATTGGAGTGTTGTGGCTCTGACTTGCAACGCTGCACATCCAGAAGAGTTTCCCTTAGCGAAGCCACTCTGTACTGTCCTTACTGCTCATTAGTCTTTCGGCTGCATTTTATAATGAGGGGAGTTCATGAGATTGGCCGTTACTGAGGCATGCCCAAACATCAATCAAAGCAGTTACACCGCAAAAAGTGGTGTACATGCTTTAGACGGGTTTCCGAGCAATGGCATAATTTTCAATGCAACCCAGGATGACTAAGAGCTTATGAGAAGATCAACATGAGACGATTTTGTGCCATAAACTGCACAAATCGAAAAGCAATGCACGAAAAGTTCAATATCCCAAGAGGGAAACCTCCCTGTTAGCTCAGAGGGCATACATCTATATCAGCATCCTGTTAAATAAGGTGGTGGAAAGTTTTGCAAAGATAGTTTATCAGGCTCTATCATAAATTAGGGTCAGAGGGATGTGTGCTTAGTTTCAGTGTATGATTTGGTTACAGCTGTTAGAGTTGCAGTGTTGGCTTTGGAAAATGCATCATGTTGTTATTGGTCATTTTTCAGAGAGAAAACTGTTATAAGTACAGTATTGCCTGTATACTGTACTGCTGTATGTACATGCTAACGTTACTTGTTAGACGAGCTAACTGTGTGGCACGGCTTTGCGTTATTACTGCTAGTAGCTACTGTTTCTCACTGGAAGGCTTCTCTTGCTGGCTAAACGTTTTGGAAATACAAGTACGGTACACAAATTCACCTCTGAAAAGCAAGTGGTTTTCAGCTTGTTGCTCCATTTTTGAATACTAATAAAAAACATTGTCAGGTACGAAAAATTATTAAAAAAAATATGGTCATAGGAATAACAAAAGAACAAAAACAGTGTATCATATTAAATTAAAGTAAAAATCACATAAAAGAAAAAAACAAATAAAAATGTCCTAAATAGGCACAACAGCATTATTCCACTAAAATATTAATGTATCTCTCAAAGCACTACTCCTTAGTATCACATTCCCAACCTCCAAAAAAGTAGCTGTACTTTATCTATAATGTGTATGTACATGACTGTATATTGAAGCGTGGCAGCTACCACAGACTCAGTGTCAACAGTAATTTCTTAATCAAAAGAAGTGTGTGCTATAAGAACATGTAAAACATACTTTACACTTCTAAGGACACAGCAACACATACCCATGTACCTACCTTGTACTAGCAGCCGTGTGGTGTGAATGACCTCTCCCTGGGGGCTGAAGGCTCGACACGTGTAGGCCCCACGATCCTCCCGGGTGATGGATAGCACTGTCAAACTCCCATCAGACACCTGAACACACACACAAACATTGTAACTATTAAAAGTCTACTTTTAAGGTGGACCGTCAGTGACAACGGGCCACATGCGTTTACACATATAAACACACACACACACACACACACACACACACACACACACACACACACACACACACACACACACACACACACACACTAGTTTGTTGTATGCTTATTGGAAAACATTAAGCAGATTTGTTATTTATAGTTGTTATTTTTGGCACAAAATATTAATATTAAAATGACACATTAGTCAAACCACCCATCCACCCAAGCACCCACACCCACACCCACACCCACCCACACACACACACACACGCGCGTATAGGGCTGCAACTAACGATTATTTTCATTGTCGATTATTTTCTTAATCTATTAGTTGTTTGGTCTATAAAATGTCAGAAAATGGTGAAAAATGTGGATCAGTAGTTTCCAAATGCCAACATGACGTCCTCAAATGTCTCTTCTTTTGTCCACAAGTCAAATATATTCAGTTTACTGTCACGGAGGAAAAACTAAACTAGAAAATATTCACATTTTAGAAGCTGGAATCAAATAAAAAAATGTTTTCATAAAAAAAGACTATAGTTAGCGATTAATATAGCAATTCATTTGACAACTACACTAATCGATTAATCTTTGCAGCTCTAAGTCCAAAGAAAGTTTAACTAAGAAATATAGGTATGTACGCATTTCCAATACATTGCATTTGATTATACAATATATAGACAATATAATGAAACATCATGATAGATGGGAGATGGACCACGAGAGAGTGCAGGGAATATACTTATAAGATCAAAGCATATAATAACTTTGGGCAAGAAAAGGATTATATTTATACAATAGACTAGAAATAGTGCTGTTACAGTGCAGTATTATGTCCCAAATTTGACAAAAGAAAGTCAAAGTGCAGTAGAGAAACCAATCATCACAGGCACAAAAAAAGTTGTGCATTTACGTAAGATGATCATGAAGTGGGTTCCATCTGTGTGCTGAATGGTAGCTAAAAGCAGCTTGTTACTACCAGCTCATTGCTTCTAAATCATCTGAGGGAACTGTTGTGTTTATATTCTCTAGGCAGAACTGCATGTTGGCCTGAGGTTGTTAGGTGATTTATAAACCTGCAGTAGCACTTTCAAATCGGTTCTGTAACTAACCAGAAGCCAGTGGAAAGATTTAAAGGGGTGATTGAATGATTATATAGGGTATTTTACACTGTTCCTTAAGGTCTCCTAATAGGGTATGTAACATTGGTTGGGCTGAAAATTGCCCGAATGCTATTTTATTAGGCCCTTAACTACCCTGTGAATATGGCTCTATTTGGAACAAGAGCTTTTGGTTCAATCAGCTGCGCGCTGATTGGTTTGAACGAACCCCATAGAAACACATTGGAGACGAGACAGCAGGTCTCATATTTCAGACACTGCAAAGTTATACATTGTTTGTCGGGCTATTTCGTTATTAAATTCACTTCTGAGACTTTTTTAAGCAAGAAATCAACTATATAAAGCTCAAATTGAATCGCGAAAATTGATGGCTAATTACAAATTTGGTAAGATGTGTCGGACTTTAGGAGCTCCACACAGTCTGACGAGAAAGCGGCAACCTCCATACCCAGTGAAAGTCACTGTTTCCCTGGGTACTGGACTACTGGAATACTCGGGGCTTCGCGGAGCTCCGTGGAGTTCCACGGAGCTGGCTGGCTGCCAGCTGCCGGCATAACTAGAGTAGCTATATTTACAGTTTGAATTTTGTCACGCCACTTATATAACATATACCCCAAGGTCTTATAAAGCTAACAATGGTGTCCAATTTCAATTTAATGCATTTTTGTGAATTTCAGAGGAATTCTAAGAGGAGGCTAGCTAGCTCTCATTGATAGAGCTCCATCCAGCCGCAGGCTCTATCAATGAGACTCACGGACAAGAGGCGTTTATTTCCCTGATCGTTTGTTTAAATAACTCAACACATTATAATTACACACATTATAAGATTAACTGGGACCTGTGGTAAGAGATTGCTGGCGTAACAAGCTCGCTGACCGCGCTCTCACTCACACACACTGGCCATTTAGCAGGAAGAGGGGCAGTCAGGGCAGCGGCGTTTGGTAGTCCATTAACCCAAAAAACGGTGACTTTGCGCGGGTATGGAGTGCCGTGGGCTGCTAGCTGTGACGGAGCTCCATCTACCTCCCAGCAGGCTGGGGTCTGTGAAGAAAGGCAGGCCGGGCGGCGAGGCAGCAACACAGGCAGCACCGGCCGCTGCACTCCGACACACAGTCGGACAAAATTTATAATTAGCCATCAATTTTCGTAAAACGGCACATATTTGACCTCTACATAGTTGATTTCTCGCATAAAAAAGTCTCAGAAGTGAATTTAGTGGTAAAATAGCAGATGAACAATGTGTACAATTTCTGAGATCTGCGCGACCTATTCAGAAGACTACCTGATCTCAGGTCAGTGGTGTAGCCTACGTAAATGTTGGGGCGTGACAAAGATAGAGACTAGAGCCAAATGAGGAGATTTGCCCATTTTCAGAGGCAGTTTCAAATTGTGAGATTTGCAGAGGAAAGAGGTGTCAATGGGATTTTGAGGTTCTATGTATGTCCTAGTTACCCACTAAACTGTCATTATTCAACTATGACAAGGTAAAATCGGTTTTGCATTCAATCACCCCTTTAAGGACAGGAGGAATATGCTCAATGGTACTGGTACCGGTTTGAACTTTGGCAGCAGTGTTCTCAATGTGCTGAAGTTGTCTAATGGTCTTTTACAATAATCCACCCTGCTGAAGATGACATGAATGCATTTCTCCAAATCTTGTCTTAACATGAGACTTTTAATTCTTGCTATTTCTTTGAGAGGATGAAATGCTGATGTAGATTTGTTTCTTCATGTTGCTATTGAAGCTATGAACATCACTATGATGATGCAGATGCACGTAAATGCAGACGACAACTATATAAAATAGCCGTTATATTTGGCTCGCAAATAAAATTTTAAAAGTCTCTCGTGTCCTTGTTCGCCCACCTATATCTTTGTCTTTGTTGACACTCGCCACGTCTGCAAAGAAAGCGGAAATTACCTTCTTCTTCTTCTTAGTTTTATGGCGGATTGCAACCATAAAATGACCTAAAACTTAATCACAATTCATTATTTATTCAGCAAATAACGTTTCCATCTGCGTTTATCGCATAAGCCGCTTACCAATTAAGAAAAAATCCAATGAGATCGAACGTATAAACTTTTTGTCGATATTCATGAAATTCAATCAAATTTTTCTGTTTCAAGTAATTTTTACATTTGATATTACTTAATTCGCATTAAAAATGTGTGGATGGAAACATGGCTACTTGCAGTCTTTACTGAATTGAAGGAAATGTAAATGATTGGACGCGCACAGGTACGGGCTATTGTTGCCCGAGCAACAGCCCGTTTGCATAAACCTTTCTTTCATTTTTTTTTTCTTCTTTTTTTTGCTGTTGTGGCTGCATCATTACAATAAGCCCATCATTAGTAAAGTTAAATCAAATTAAATCGCCATATCATCCAATCTTGTGTTCATTCATTTTTTACCCTCAGCGATGCCCTCTGCCCCCAGTCACGTGACTTTGTTTATATTCTCACACAGAGCACTGCGTGTGAAAGAGAGAGAAAGCCCTTCTGCCTTCACGTGAGTTTTGGAAGTTATAGAGATAATGACAAATGCTCTGACAAACCAACAAACAGACAGACCCGAAAACATAACCTCCTCGGCGGAGGTAATTAATAATCCAAAGCTTTTGTCATTTTTTGATTTAAGGGGCAGGAAGTAATCTATGAATTTCATCAAACTTGAGCATTGATTAGGGAATTCTAAAAACATTTACAGGTCTCTAGTAAAATCTAAAACTGCTTCCAACTGGAAATAACAATAGTTTGATTTTCACAATAGACTAATAACCTGATGTAGCTCATTGCAGCAGGGATCCAACTACTATTACAATCCCAGAAATAATTATATTGCTTTTTAATTTGCTTTTTGGCTGAGAATGAAATTAAATCTTAATTAAATCTCTCTGCACCCGTACCAGCAGGTTCAGTGGAAGCTTCTTTCCTGCGGCTGTCACCCTACTGAACTCTTGCTCTGCATCCCGGTGACAATTTAACCTACTAAGCCCCCCTCCCAGGACAATTTGCACTACCCTACCCCACCCATACTGTTCTATTTATTTATTTACAGATGCACATACTGTAATTACACCTATACATGGCCATATTCTACTGCTCTTCATACTATTCATCCTGCACATACACTTATTCTTACTACTCTTATAATGTTAACACACTGCACATAGCTGTACATACTGTACATATCTGTCTATATGGTTCATACAGAATATCCATATTTATTCTGTTTTTCTTATTATATATTCTGTTAATAGACTGCATATATCTATATATATGTTATTCTTACTACTAGTATAATGTCACTGCTACTACATTGCACATATATGTACATGTTGTTCATATTACATAGCCATATTTATTCTGCTCTTATAACACTGCAATATATGTATTTTCCTGTCTATGCACCACCTGTCTATACTTGCTTTTTTTTGCACTTCTGGTTAGACGCAAACTGCATTTCGCTGTCTTTGTACTTGTACACTGCACAATGACAATAAAGTTGAATCTAAAATGTGATGTCACTTGGAGCAGTGTCTGGTGCATTCGTAGGTAGTTTAAAACGCATGCTACTGGTATTGCAGAAGGTAAATGGGGACTAGGGTTGGGCATTGTTTGGATTTTAACGATTCTGATTCCAATTCCGATTCTTCCTTTCGATTCCGGTACTTATCGATTCTTGATTCCGAATCTTTGAGGGGAGAGTTGAAACGGGTCACATGCTTATTTCACAAATAAGAGGAAAGTTTTATTTTGATTCAATGGTGGGTTGAAGTTTTACTGGGCTTTTTCAACGTAAAATAAAGCCAGACTAGAGCGCTGCTTACTGTGCTCCAAGGCTGCAACACAACAAGCGCCTGGCCGCTACGGAAACCAAAAGTTGCGCATTTTAAATTTGGAACCCATGATCAGATTTGAAACCAAATAATTCCAATAAAGAAACGATTCCAAAGGAATCGTAATTTTTGAAACAATTCCAAGTAGGAATCGGTTCTCGATGCCCAACCCTAATGGGGAGTATAGCTGGAAAGTGAGTTGTGGAAGACTACCGTTACAAGAACCTCACCAGTACTTACTACACCCAGGAGAGGGAGGTTTTATGACACAATGTCACCTTCAGGGCCGAGCCTAGAGGCATGGAAACATTGAACTTGTTTCAAATAGTAAATTGGTGTTTGTGAAGAGCTGAGCATATTGCATTGGTTGGGCGGCTTAACTTCTTATTTAATTGGACGGATACAAGTAGTTTGGTGTGGCTTGTGATTTAGGCTACCTTTTGTACCATTTGGGCTGTTTCACTAAACTTAAAAAGGAAAAAAAAAAATGTTTACATTATATTATTGTTTTAAGACAGACATGAAAAAATGTAGTATAAAGTAGTTGTAGTTCTAAACAGGTCCTGTTTTTTGCCATTTTTTGCAGAAACTTTAAAAAAACATTTTTTATGGTAAGCACATCATATAAAATAAACACAGCTGAAGTCAAAACTGACTCAAAGGACTTTCCTTCTCCTCCCTCTAACTTAATTTTTCAGTCCACCACACCTGACAGCATGATGCAACAATTTCCACTTTACATGGGACAGTTTTTTCAGAAAACAAGAAGTTTGTTTACTGAAAGAGATGAGTGCAGCCTTTTGATTAACACTAAATGGTCATTCAGATTGATGAGTCAGTCAGTGTAGAGCACATCTTCATGTTAACAGATTTCACAGCTGCTCACCAGTCTATAAAAGTAAACAGTATAGTCTAGTGACTCGGCAAAAGCTGCTGACCACTACTTTAGATATATAACTCTTCCATGAACAAAGTTTAAATAATTGATCTAATGTGTGTGTGTGTGTGTGTGTGTGTGTGTGTGTGTGTGTGTGTGTGTGTGTGTGTGTGTGTGTGTACTCTGCCGTATTAAGTGTAAAGATGATTGAGACTCAAAGATCCCAGCTGCAGTGACAATTTGTTCACCATCTGAGATGCTACACTTACAGTAAATCCCACAAGGAACATACTCACTAATAGATTCACAAATTCTCCAGGAGATTCAGCCTCTCCTCTTGTCTTTCTCTCCCTCATGTGCATGATGTCCTTGTCTCTCTCTCGCTCCCTCTGTGTGAATGGTGTGCTTGAGTTTTGCCTCTTGTGTGTTTGTGTTGTCTGTCCTCCACCTGTATCCATTTTCTTTATATATGTTTACAATCTTTATATTTCCCATATTGTAATTTCGCTATTTTGGTCTATTCTCTACACACGTTTATTGCATTTCTGTCTGTCCTGAAAGAGGCATCTCTCCTTTTTTATTTTTTTCCTGTTAAAGCGTTTTTCATTATGGAGCGGCAAATCTGTTGGCGCAAACGTTTTGAGCGACCATAGCGTCAATCAGAAAGTTGAAAGTAGGTCACCTTATGGTAATGAGCTATGACGCGGTTCAGCGGCAAACGCCAGCAACCAATGGGAATATAGACGTCCTTCGCTCTGGCTGATTCCAGAGAAACATATGATGTAAACTTTCGTTCCTACCAAAACATTAGTTCTGAGAAAATGGAGGAAAAGCTCATAATTGCCGTTGCTGGCTGTTTGCATATAGGGACCAGTTAACGTTACCTGCCGGTCACATGGTCTCTAAACAGTCAACAGAGTAGAGTCTGGCGGCTGCTCGCTCTGCCTGCATGCTGCTGCGGTTCAGCGGCTAACGAGCGAGTTAACTGCTAACAGACACCGCTGCGACCAACAAACAATACAAATTAAAAAGTCATTACACATGTAATTTATAAAAGGTTTCTAGTGTCAATATATTGGCTGTGCAGTGGCTGCTTGTGCTTTTTCTTCAATAGTGTCTTGAACATGATCGAAGAATGCTGCCACGTCAGAGAGGCCAAAGCGTCAAAAAGCTTCCCCGTACTTTTTGACAAGCGTCCTTGACAGGGCAGCAAGAGCTTCTTTGCAGCTCAAGTTGGCGGCGGTGTGTACGTACAGTAAGGGTAAGGACAGAGGGTGTTGCAGGCTGTACAGATTTGTGATTTTTTAAATTGGGCTATATAAATAAGACTTACATGACTTGACTTGACAGATCAAGAATTAAACAATAATAAAGAGGTAAAGAAAGAAGCCTAGAAGAGTGGTCAGGAAGAATGTTCAGTGAATTTGGCCATTCATGATAATATTGTCATTCTAAGTGAACCAATCACGCAACAAGTTGTTACAAGATGTATTAATGAATTCCATCCAGATGCAGAAGTCCAATTTGTCTCATTAAAATGAATAAGAAAGCTGCCTATTTACACACAGCACTGGTGTCAGTCTGAACACAACCTGAGAGGAGCGTCACGATCAATATTCAGATGAGACATAAATACATTATACAGTCGTATACCTTGTACTTGGCACTGCTGACCACGAGGCTGCCTTCCCGCAGCCAGCTGACCGAGGGTTTGGGGTTGCCGAAGGCTGTGCAGGTCAAAGTGATGCTACCCCCCTCCTTGGCCTCTACATACTGAGGTGGCGTATCCGTGAACGTGGGGGGGGCTGAAGAGTCAGAGGACAGGGAGCAGAAGAAGACACAAGGACATGTTAAAATGCTTCAAAAGGGATCAAGCACAGATAGAACAAGGACAAAAGAGTTCTTTCAGCAGACTTGTTTTGATCCTTTATAAACTGTTGCATACTGTTAGCAGCAACCAACCACATCCATCAGACAATGATAACTCTTGTTAAACCAATGTCGTTTTGAGTACATAGATGCCTTTGGAGTACACATGTTTGGTCAGTCATTGCCGATCTCAGCTTACCCAACATTAACTGAGCCCATGGACAATATTCACTAAATATGTTTTTCTAAATATATGATCTTATAGTATACTGGCTGTAAAAATGAAACCAATACTTAATCGGGTAAATCAGTTATTTTATGTTGCTCTGTGTATGATGATGCGGATTTGTCCCTGGTATATGGTACCAAGAGTGTGCAGGTGGGACTCACAGTAAAAGGGCAGAGCTTTAACCAACGCATGAGGAAGACTGCCCAATTATACTCTGTGGAAAGCAAACACAAACACAGTCCAGTCCGTACGCTGTACAATCCCATGACATCTACATGACGGAAGACACGTTTTTGTGGAGGAGGTCAGCTGTATTTAGTAAGCTAATTATTTGGTTCAGTGGGCAAATTTTTACAAATTATACGTCTGCTTTGATGGCACAGTCTTTTTATAAGTTCAAACCCCTTTGGTACTTTCTTGCACTCCCTGTTTTTTTCTTGTTGAGCAGTAAGCAGTGATTGCTCACTGCAACCTTACTGCACAGTGAGTGAGCAATGCTTCCTAATCACTGGGCAATATTCCACAAATGAAGACAAAACTGCACTGGTAGCTAAATCTTGCTGTAACCACATGTATAACATAATGTGTTAACAAAATATGTATTTGTTACACATACCAGCACTGGCGCCATCTCTGGGGGGTTGCATTGGGTTTCCCCTCCTGATGCTGGTTGCACAAAATGTAACCAGTGGATCTGCCGTGCGTAATTGTGGCTTGGCAGTGACATCATCACTCCAGTTAGAGAATGCAGATGTAACAGATACCTGTTGCATTCAGAGTCACACGTAAAGGGAAGGCCTTCTGTATAGTACTAAGGCGCACCAGAGAACACCAGTGTTGATATTTACATGTTAAAAGAACCCCTTCCATTTGACATTGAAGTCTTTGAAGGTATGTTCTTACATGGTTGCAGAATTCCTCCTTTGGAAGCCAGGTGTACATAATAGCAGGAGACTGACCAGTCAAACAGGTTACCTAGAGTAACTACTCAATAATGCATGTATGTAAACATTTGCCTGGCTTTGCCTTTGCTATCTGGTTGGCTGCACATGTCTGAGGGTCACAACTTTAGATTTGTACCAGAACAGAAATAAGACAATGAAAGTCAGGTAGCAAAGGAGTGCTTGTCATATAACTGAATGGGAAGAAGAGCTGAGTAATAAACATGAATGACTTTTACACCTGGTGCTGCAAGTGCATGTACACCAACAGAGCATATGCAAAACACACACTCACAAGCAGCTGATGAAAGCCTTTATGTTTGAATCCACATCTGTCTGAAAAATCGTGTCACAAATGGAGCAGCAGGTCTGACATTTTCTGCAGCCGCAGAATAATAAACAGGAGAACTTGTTCTTGTCCTTCACGGACATGAGTTCTTAGAATAGTTGTTTGTCTGCTTTTGAATTCCAAATGTCACCATTTTTTAATCAGACCTCAATTTTGCATGCTGCATTTTGTAAAAACATTTTTCAAAATCGTCTTTAGCTCAGAGGCCTCCTAGATTATGAAGAGGTATGATCATGCAAGACAGTTGGCATGTCTTCCTACCAAATATAGTTAAGCTGTGTTTTCTAACTACCCTACCCCCATGTAACCTGAACCAATCCCATTCAATGCACACACATGTTGATATAATTTTTAGTGATTTAATACCGATTTTGTTCAGTCATAATTCCTGTTTTGATATTCTCAATCTAATCACCTTAGGACTGAAGCTGATCTGCTTACATGTGTAATCCTGTAGCCTCTCAATTGCCAACATGTCATTCCATCTTCAACCATAAACCAGACCATAGTGCTAATTCCATGCCACAGAGATGGTGACAGTAAAGGCACTCCAACCATGCAACTTCTTAGTGACATTTTTTATATTGATTCATTTAATATTTAAAAAAACAGCAAATGTGTTGGGATTTCCATCTTGTTTTTGGATGATCTGAAATTGCTAAGGGACGCAGGGTATTTCATCATCATCAATCAGATATCTTCTGGAATTACTTTTTATTGTAATATTATGATTATTTTTAAATTTAATTTAAAACTTTTCCTTTTTCAATGGTGGTGGGTTTTCATATTTTAGTGCAACTACAAACTGCATACACTGAACAATATTTTTAACCATTCACCTTTACCATTTGCCAGAGTTACATAATTGTCGTCATGTGAACTGCAGTAGGGAGCAGGTACTATTTTTATAACTCTACTCTGTGGTGCATTCAAGGGCACTTTAACTCCCAATAGTGATAGCCGGCTTTCCCAAAGCATTGCATTCAGAGGCTATGTTGTTATTCAATTTTAAAAGACACATAACAGGCAAAAATGGATGTTGTGAAAGCTTTAGTGTCTTTTGTTTGGCAAGTTACTCCCAAATCTCAGATATTGGGCATCACTTGAGTTTTTTCCAGAGAAGTCTTGACTCATACCAAATTGTTTGAACTGTGTCATTGATTACCGTTTCCAAGTAAATTTGAAGTAACTGCAGGTTTAATTCTACTATGCATTTCAGTACAGTGTAATACATTTAAACCAATGGTTCCCAGGAAACCTGTTAGAAGTAATGCAAAAATATTGGCAAATTGTGGTGTGTTTTATGTGGTATGCCTGTCTTAGTTGAGCGAAATGCAAGACAACTGATCTGGAAGTTTGCCATGCTTGCTAATACTGTACTGTGTGCAGGTTGACTGTGATCATAAGTCATTCTTAACTGCATCCTGTCATGCAAAATCTGCAGGTAATGAGATGTGATTCATAAATCTACCATGGCAGTGATTAGCATCATGGGGTCAGGACACCATTGACCTACTCTGAGAGGTGGCATATGTGACATAAAATGTTAATGCTAACTGTGCCTCACTGCAGGCACTGGCATAGTGTTGGTTGGGTGTCTACAGAATCAAATATCAATCAAAGATGTTTCTGTTGCTGTTACAGCTATCACAATAGGCATCTCTCTGTTTCACTGTAGGTGGCCACATTACTATGTTAGATTGGCAGATGGTAGTATTCCCTTTGGTCATGTTTTAATAGGGCTGGGAATATTCATGCTGAGCTGAGTTGTGACCAACCACTATTCAAGCCCTGCTGGCATGGAGTGTTTTCCACAGAACAGCAAGTTAAAAGGCATTGCTGACCTGTTGGAGGTGTGTTGGTTTGAACCAACCACAGTAAGCACAGTACGCTATCCTTCAGCTCTTTATCTCACAGCTCTCTGTTGAATGCTGTATGTCCTCCCTGCAATATCCAAAACAGATGAATATGAATATGCCATGTCAGTTAGCAAAAAAGACGGTCCTTATAACTCCAAAACTTGCCTGAGAAGCATCATGTTTTTAACTTTCCTTGGGTATCAAAGTAATCTCATATTAGTTGTCTGTAAATATGTGGCTACATCAAAAGCAGGAACTGCTAATAACTAATTCAGCATACTCTAAATGGTGCCAATTTGCCAAAAACGTAAAAGGCATAAAAAACACACAACTCAAGTTGCTCACTGACTCCATGGCAACATTATACTTGCTTTTCACATCCCCCAAAGCCCCCAAATGAGGGCCCCAAACTAAGAGCATGATAGCAAACAGTAAATAGCAAACAGCAGGACATGGCGGGTATGGTGGGGGGGCGGGATGAGTCGCCCCGTCAGACTTTGCAAACCCCTGGTTTGTATTGTTTTAAAGGAGAAGACCATCACAGGTTGGTTGCTATCTGCAATGCTAGTGTGGCTATTCCCTGCTGTGAGGACACAGGGAGAACTCATGTGTTCATGACATGGCATTGCACAAAAACCCATGGAAAGGTGGCCTAAGTCTCATTATAACAGATTCTATGTACCACTGACTTGAAATGGCACCTGTTCTCCTAAACAAGGTGATCATTATTGATGTCAGTGTAGGTATAAGTGGCTTGCTATTCTCTCTATTTCAATGTCATATATTTAATTCTCATAAAGTATCGAGGTTAGGGCACTGCTCCTGGAGCATCTGTTTTACCAGACAGTAAAATACAAAACCTCCCCTTCCCCTACTAACACAGAGTGGTTAGAGGAACGTCGCTCCACAAAAGAGCATTAGACACGTGTTAGCATGTCACCACAGTCACTCACAACAGGCAACTTGAAAATATGAAACAAGTTCAAGTGAGGCCAGCACAATGCATCAGTAAGAATAAAGGGCTAATTATTATTCTGTAATATCTTAGACTTACTGTGTTCATTGTACTCTGAAATAAGTTCTTATGAAAGCTGTATGTAAAATCTTATATTACAGAAAGTAGGTGTTTTAACTTGATAGATTTGGAGGGTGATCATTTTGTCTTGGGGGTTTGGACACTGTGCTTGTTAATCCGACAGCAGTGGCCAGTGGTCAAATCCAAATCTGTTTTTAGACCATGACAAGGAGGGGGCATAATGACATTTGTATCCCTTTTTCCTCAATGTCCTCAACCTGTGCTTTGTTTGCATGTGTGTGTTTGCAAGTCCAAAAAGCTCACAAGAGAGAAAAAGAGGGCAAAAGGTAAAGTAGTAGAGAAAAGATGGGGGAAAGAAAGAGAAAGGAAGCCACCATCAAAGAGGTAAGATAGAGAGAAAGGCTGTTGTGCAGCATGGAGGCACTGCAGACTTCTGCTGCAGAATACAGGGATGGCAAGCAGGAGGATGTGCTGAAGCTATTTTAGGGGGAGCTGTTGAAGACTAACCCTGGGAGATATGAACCTTGCTTCCTTGGAATCACCTCATGCTGGATTGGGGCCTGCACAGTGATGGAGAGCGAGCAAAACAGTGGGAGTCTAAATCATTTTAGAAGGAGAATAAAAGGAGAGAGTAATGCCCCAAGAAACCAGAAACTGGGATACTTAGTTATAATGATCCTCTTCGTCCATCCATAAATTCAATTTCTAAACTACTTAGTGGGTAAAAACTGCACGTCTCGCAACAGCAATAACTTCAATACAAAAAAATAGAAGAATAATATTTGCTTAAATCATAGTGTGTAAAAATAGTGGATGTAGCATCAGTGACGTCACCCACTTGTTTGTGGACTGTCGTTTTGAAGCCTTGCGTTTGGCAATTTGGCCGTCGGCATCTTGGTCGTTTTTTTTTAACCGGACGCAACAATATTTGAACGAGAAGGTGGAGCTGGGGAGTATGACACGGCCAAGCCAGTGTTGTTTATGGTTGCAATGGCACTGCGCTAAGCTAACTGCTTCCGCAACCCTTCTGAAGCGAGTCCTTCATCTGCATGTACGGCAGTACACAGAAATCTGCAAACTTTCGCTTAAGTTACCAGCTAATGCTAAACTAGCAATTGAGACTATAAACTCATTATGTAAATGTTTACTGAAGTAATAAATTGTAGGGTCATTTTCTCATAGACTTCTATAGAAACAGACTTCTTTTTGCAACCAATGCTCCCTGCTGGAAATTAGATAGAATGCGAACCCCATTCCATGCTCATTCCATTCAATAACTGGTGGTATTCCTTTCATTCAAGCAAATGGCTTGCACAATAATTACATCATTCTTACAAACACATCCTCTCTTCCTGCTCATCCTTTTCTCCTCTCACACTCTCCGAAAAGAGATTAAGGGGGATATAAGTTCACAGGAATGCAGCATAGGTGTCAATTTGTAGAAGAAAAGCATCAGAGTGGTATAGCACTCTCACCCACAATCTATATGCATCACACCCGGAATCTATGCATCGCTTACTTCCTCAATGCCTACAGGGCTGACAGCTAAAGTGCTGAGAGTAATCACTGACAACCACTGATGTTTGACAATGATAGGGAGAGGTGGATTGCAAATGGGGATCTATAAATAGCATCACTGCTGGAGCTTCATGCAGCATGAGTATGTAGCAGGGCCCTGAACCTATGAGATTCTGTCACGGCAATTCCTAAAAATATAAGCCACACTTAAACATGGTGCTAGAACACTTAGTTAAGCATTCAACACACTTGTGCTATTAATGGCCAGGTAGGTATTCACAGACTCACAGGTAGTACAGTACTGAAGGATGTACACTGCAGTTGTAAGCACCAGCTGGTTCACTGTGACTGTATAATATCTACAGCCTGCCAGCACTGTATTGACAGAAACTGGGGTGTGAGGATGTAAAGCTTGGGTGGACTCATCTACTGTAGATGACATCTCATAGATCACATTAAAACCCTATTAAAGGTAACCTCTATTTCAGACATGCTTCACTGCCAATGGAGCTCTTAAGGCTCATTCATCTTCTCAAATCTATGGTCAGAAATTGGGCATGTATATGCTCAGTCAACTACGGTGGACCTGGGCCCGTATTTGTCAAAGTGCCCGATGACCAGCCAATTTGAAAGAGTGGGGTGGAACTGATTTCTCATTCAGGAAATATTTCTTGTTATAATTCATGTTAATGGAACAGCACTGTGAAATAATACAAGCAGCAGTTGCTTGGCTGCACTGAGTGCAAAACAGTGACAGAGGTTACTGACAATAAAATGTGTGATAAGACGTCTTATTCTTCACCTGGAATTACTTTGATATTTTATATGACCAAAACATTTAGAAGCATATCTTTGATGCACTATGCTCTGGTGACTCCACCATGACTTCCACAGCCACAGACTATTGGATTCTGTACACATCTGTCACGGTGCAGAACACACCACCGCTGCCATGGAAGACTGGACATCCGGACTTAACTGCTTCTACCTGCCAGCCAAGCAGAGGTGGGGGGTTCTCTCCTGTCGGGCTGCATGTGGATGACATCAGCAAGCAGTAAAGCGGCAGGGAAGCCCCGGTCCCCCTGACCCTGACTCCGCTTCACTGCTGTTTCACCGAGCATTTCACCAGTAATTGTTGTGCATTTGATAATATATAACTTAAATGTTGGATACAATATTCAGATCACTGATCAGCAAAGAGGAGCCTTCGTCTGCCTGGTTTTTTTATAAACTAACAGGGTGCAACCATCTTTTCTCAGTGGGCAGTTTCACAACACATACCATGTTATACTACTGTTTTTAAATCACGCTACCTTTCAGTTTTATTGGTACAGTACACTGTAAGTTGGTTCTCATATTGACCTCCCACCCACTCCTACACTGACATCTAGCTTTGTCTTTTTCTTCTTAGTGAAAAACTGAAACCCTAAACACGCCACAAATTGAATAGAGAATGTCTGATTTAGCCCCTCACTTAGACACATCTCCTATTCAACAAAATCATCAGGGAGGACCCACTGATTACAGTAAGATATACAGTACATCCAATTTGTGAAGCCTTGTAGTGGGATCATGTTTCACACCTGGACTCATAATGTGATCCTGCAGTTTTTGATTTGTTGACTCCACAAGCCCAAAAGTACAGTAGATTTAGCATTTTGGAATGTCTAAATACAATACAACTTCCATTACTTCATTATTTAAGACAGTGACAATGCTTCTTGGTTTGATATCTCTAAATACACAGACTTGAAGTCATAGACCGACAAACTCCGGTCTCATTTTCGTCTCATCAGAGACAACATCAAAAAATCATTCCCTTTTTGGCACATCTCTGACCAAAGTTGACCTTGTCAGCTGTGCACTGTACACCACTGACTGTCTGACTATTACAACTGATAGGAGTGCCGTGGCTCATGTCTGAAGTGGCAACAAGACACTAAAGGACAGCAGAAGGAGTGATAGACATGAAGACCGAAAGAGAAAAGAGGCCAAGGAGGAAGCCTGAGGCCGTTAAACACTTCTGGGAGGGAGAGAAGAGGCAAGGTGAAGTCAAACAGAACAAGAGCAACACTGATGAAACTATGCTAATGTGCAGTGACCATATGTGTGTGTGTGTGTGTGTGTGTGTGTGTGTGTGTGTGTGTGTGTGTGTGTGTGTGTGTGCTCCGTCTGTTACCACAGCAACTAGCATCATCATATGCTGTCTGATTAAGTGTCTCGATGAATGCTTGAGCTATCAAGAGAAGGCAAGAATAATTGTTTCTGTGTTAGAGTCCCATGAGTAGGTTACTTATTTTATACTCAGGTGTTTGTCTGGTGCTCCTCTCTCCAGGGGGGTGCAATGTTTTGCTCAGGGTCACCTTTGTCAATCTTCCGAGTAATGACACCGCCACCATGAGGCCAGTGAGACACCACAAACAGTGAGCGATAATCAGCCAGGGATACTTTGGAGTTGTTACTATGGGGACCTAAACTTTGACCCTGTGGGTCACTGGACAGTAGCTCCACCCAGCTGACCACTGTTAGAAAATGTGACATTCATGCCCAGAAGAAAATTATTTTAGTTTTATTTTGGTCAAGAATTTTGGTCATTTTAGTGAAGCAAAAACTCCCAAGTATTTGCTGGTTCAAGCCCCTCAAATGTGAGGATTTGCTGCATGCTCTATGTTTCATATCACTATAAACTCAATATAGTTGGGTTTTGGACCCATATTTGGGGTTTGAACCAACCAAATATTTGTTGGTTGCAGCCATAACTGTGATAAAAAGTGTAATAGTTAGATCTTGTTTTTTCGAGTCCTTTAATATCAGGTATCTGCCGATGACAAGTCCTATACGATACTTTTATGTACTTAAAATGTTGCTTATATATGTACCTGACGCACTGGAATTAAGCTGTAGCTACTCAATCTGACACACCTTGTTTTTACGAGCTACTTGATCCAAATGCTCAAGGTCCTAGTTCAAATATATTATGTTAAAATACTAAAACTAAAATGATTGATACACTGTATTATGAATGAAAGATTAACTGGAGAATGCATCTCCTGTTATGATGGATACTTGATACACTCAAGATGGCGCCGCAGAATGGCGACACGGTGTGTTGGAGCGCTCTGTTTTGTTTTGTTTTGTGTTTTAATTCTGTTTCTTGCGATGGTACCCGTATCTCATTCACAAGTGAAGAGCTCGTGAACTTCAGGGCAACAACACCATCAGACTTATTTCCCACTTTTCTTCTCCCTTCACTGGAAATTTTGGACATTCTGGTCAAAGGTGCGCTCACCTTTGCTCACGCAGAGAAACGCCGGAGGAGAGGGAAACGGGCCGGTGCGCTGGTGCGTCTCCGCCAGCGAGGATCACGCACACCGTTACCTGGAATATTCCTCTCTAACGTGCGCTCTCTGCCCAACAAAGTGGAGGAATTACAACTGCTGTTGGGGGGAAACAGGGACTTTTCTTCATCTGCTGTTTTGTGCTTCACGGAGACGTGGCTCTGTGGATTAATACCGGACTCTGCGCTGCAGCTGGCAGGCTTCCAGCTTTTCAGAGCGGACAGAGACACGGCTCTCTCCGGCAAAACTAAAGGTGGAGGAATCTGTTTCTACATCAACAGCGGTTGGTGCAACGACGTGACAGTGATCCAGCAGTATTGTTCTCCTGACCTGGAGTATTTCACCATAAACTGTAAGCCTTTTTATTCACCCCGTGAGTTCCATTCATTCATTCTGGTCGGTGTTTACATCTCACCGCAGGCCAACGTGCAGCGCATGCTTGCCGACCAGATACTGTGTGTGGAGCGGACCAACCCGGACTCCCTAGTTATTGTCCTTGGTGACTTTAATAAAGGGAACCTCACTCATGAACTCCCTAAATATAGTCAACATATTAAATGCCCGACCAGAGAGGAGAACATTCTGGATCACTGTTACACCACAGTCAGGGATGCTTATCACGCCGTCCCCCGTGCTGCACTGGGGCACTCTGACCATGTCATGGTCCACCTGATCCCCGCCTACAGGCAGAAACTAAAGCTCTGCAAACCTGTAGCGAGGACATCAAGGAAGTGGACCAGTGTAGCTGTGGAGGATCTCCAGTCGTGTTTGGATTGTACTGACTGGGATGTGTTCAGGACTGCTACCCACAGACTGGATGAGTACACAGAGGCTGTGACGTCATACATCAGCTTCTGTGAGGACTGCTGTGTTCCATCAAGCACCAGGGTGAGTTACAACAATGACAAACCCTGGTTCACAGCCAAACTCAGAAGGTTAAGGCTGGCTAAGGAAGAGGCGTTCAGGAGTGGGGACAAAGACAGATTTAAAGAGTCAAAGTACAAATTTAGCAAGGCAGTGAAGGAGGCTAAACATCGGTACTCTGAGAAGCTCCAACGCCAGTTCTCAGCTAATGACTCTGCGACTGTCTGGAAAGGACTTAGGCAGATCACCAACTTCAAGCCTAAAACCCCCCACTCCTTCAATGACCGACACCTAGCCAACGACCTGAACGAGTTCTACTGTCGATTTGAAAGACAAAAGGACAGTTCTGACACCATCCCCCACGACACCTCCCTACAGCTACAGCCACTGTGCATCACCTCCAAAGACAGTGGAGATGGTTGTGGACTTCAGAAAGAACCCAGCCTCACCTGCCCCCATCACCCTCTGTGGCTCCACAATTGACACTGTGGAGTCTTTCCGCTTCCTGGGAACTACCATCTCCCAGGACCTCAAGTGGGAGCTGAACATCAGCTCCCTCGTCAAGAAAGCACAACAGAGGATGTACTTCCTGCGGCAGCTGAAGAAATTCAACCTGCCAAAGACAATGATGGTGCACTTCTACACAGCCATCATTGAGTCCATCCTCACATCCTCCATCACCATCTGGTACGCTGCTGCCACTGCCAAGGACAAGGGCAGGCTGCAGCGTGTCATTCGGTGAGCTGAGAAGGTGATTGGCTGCAATCTGCCGCCGCTCCAAGACCTATACGCCACCAGGACTCTGAAGCGTGCTGGAAAGATTGTGGCTGACCCCTCCCACCCCGGACACAAGCTCTTTGAGCCACTCCCCTCTGGCAGGAGGATGAGGTCCATTAGGACCAAAACCTCACGCCACATAAACAGTTTTTTCCCCTCCGCCACTAGCCTTCTAAACAAGGCTCGGAATCCATCCTGACTCTCTCCACACCCCACCTCTGGCTCCTCATGCCACTCTACCTACTCTGCTGTAGCGTCCCTTTTCACTACTGTTTAACTTATTTTACTATTTATTTAAATTTATTTTATCGTTATTAATACGTACTGTGTGTATATGTTTATACTTATATTGTTTATATCTTTTTATCCTTCTTATATTTGTATGTGTGACATGCTCCAACAACACCATGACAAATTCCTCGTATGTGCAACGTACTTGGCAATAAAGCCCTTTCTGATTCTGATTCTGATTCCTGAAAGATAAAGAGAAGACATTTCTCTCTGTTGGATTTGATGGGACTACAGAAACACTCCCAATTGTGGTGTTGCAGAATGGAGCGTCCTCCCACACAAACAATCTTTGACGAGCAGAATTAACAGTGTGTTGGGAAAAAAAACCAGCCCTATGGAGAAATGATTAGCCTTAAATTAACATTCATTATAATATTTCAATAATTTTAACATTAGCCTCACAATTTCTGATTTGAACATTTATCATATATAGAGCCCGACCGATATATCGGCGGGCTGATATTAGGCATTTTCCAAACTATCGGTATCAGCATTTATAATGGCTGATAAATGAACATTTAAAAAATAAAAACCCGGAAAAAAGACGAAACCCCCTTCAACCATGTTCTGAGTGTTGGCGTTGCATAGTTTGTCCACCAGAGGGCGCTCTACAACCTCCCTGTTAGCAACGCTCGTGTTTAACCCTTTAACTTTCATATCTTAAGTTTGTATTTTTATACATTTTATTTATCAGAACTTTAATATATTTTGATCTTCTGTTGTGACAATAAAACAAACAAGTTTATTTTTAAACTGCATTATCATATTATTTTAGTGAGGACTCATAAATAACTACAAATAATTAATGAAATCTGTTTGTTTTGTTACGCGTTTCTGGATATTTAAAAAAATATATATATCGCCCGATATAACGGAATATTGGAATATTTGTAGCGATATCAGCCTTAAAAATCCTTTATCGGTCGGGCTCTAATATATAGTGCTAAAATCCTGTAAGCTCACACACCACTCATGCCATGAGAAAACATCAACAAAAAACATAAAACCTATGTACATATGTATATATATATTAGGGCTGTCAAACGATTAATTTTTTTAATCGTGATTAATCGCTGAAGTTCTATAGTTAATCGCGATTAATCACATATTTTATCACATGATTAAAATTCTATTATTTTGCATTTCAGAACAGTTTTTAAGTACATATTAACAATCAAAAGCAATTCTTACCAGTGGATCTTGATTGGGAATCAAATGAATGCAAAGAAAGTTACTTTATGAACTTGATTTTAAGATTTGTAATTATTTATTTACTGTAAACAAAAGAAAAATGTGTGAATCTGTCATTATTGCACAATTCCTCCAAGTACTAAGGGTGCTCCGATCAGGATTTTTGGGGCCGATCACCGATCACCGATTGCTGTGAGCCGTGTCGACCAGTGCCGATCACCGATCACCGGGTCTATTTGAAACCTTCTATTTATCATGTCATATATTTATCATATATTAATTTTAATATTCTTAACAACAATGCATAAGTATTAAAATTAACAGAAGATAATGTATTGTGAATTGTCAACGGTTTACTTTTACTGACAGGAAACGTTCAACATTCCACTTCCTCTGTTAGAAACACACCTTAAACAGCTTAGAGCTTAACATATAGCTAAAGACTTACTCGGAATAAATTACTAAAAAACTGTCAGTGTGTTCTTCAGTGTGTCTTTAGTGTGTTCTGAGCAGGGTGGGGCCACTTACATTTTTTACCAGCCACTTTTTCCAGAATTCAAATTTATAAAAGAGAGTGCACTATCATATTTTGAATTGCTTTATTAAATTATGTTTTATTATTAATACATATTTTATTAATATAATGTATTTATTATGTGTCAGTAGCTTGTTGATCTTTACATTGTAAGTTAATGTCCTATCCTGGCCTGGGACACACATTCATACGGTTTGATAAAGGACTTATTGGACTTTAACTTATCATTGATTTTACAATAACGAGTGTAGCTCATGGATGTATTAAGTGTAGCTGTCCTCAATTTAGGTCATCCTGTACGTCTCATCTCCGGTTTTTCCTGCATCCACCGTGTGTGTGTGTGTGTGTGTGTGTGTGTGTGTGTGTGGTCAGTCGCGGGGTAGAACTGAGCAGCAGAGAGCCAACAGATTTAAAACGGCAGCAGCTTTCAAGCGACTTAAACATCGTTACAGTCTACATTGACGTTAAAATGTAAACAGGTTGGCAGGATGGTCTGAAATGTTTTGCACGGTCTTTCGCTGTACGTTTTGTCAATGCGCCACTTGTTTGAAAAGTACCTTCTCTTTTTTTTAATTCGCCCTCAACAGCTTGTACATCCATAGCTACTGCTGACTCCGCGGCGGGCCTCTTAACACCGGGGATATGTCGCCACATTTTTTAACACATAATTTTCCTTTCGTCTGTACCTCAGCTCAGCTAGCTAGCTAGCTAGTTACACGGCGGCGTCCCGGACTAGCGCTGAAAACTAGCTACTCGACTGGTCAAAGCCCCGGCTGTGAACGGTTTCATTTCCTGTAAGTTCTTCACAATAAAAGTCCTCCGTTATTTTCGTATTTGAATGTTTTTATTATGAAGCAGCAAAATCCGGAAATGTTAGGGATTCATTAGCAGTAACGTAACGCGATTCCTATAAGCATTGTGCAATGTTACTTAGCAACAGCATTCTTTGACAAAATCTGGTTAGTGTGTAACTTAGCTGGGTATAGAACATTTTCTCACGAGTAGTGCGTCATCTGATCGGCCTATCTGATCGGCCTTTATGGAGACCACCGATCAAACTATTTAAAGCCTTTATCGGCCGATAACGATCGGTTCCCGATCAATCGGAGCACCCTTACCAAGTACCTAACTAAAAAACTAAAAATCCCTATCCTTACCAGAGTCAATATAGTGTTCCTAAATGATGTTGATTACTCACTGACGTCCAGTGATCACCGGTTAATGAGACAGCATTGGCAGCACCTTGCAGCAGTTCCAGTTGGGCTGCTTTCTCCATGTCGTACAGGCTGTGTATGCGTGCCGTAAACTACTGTCCCCCTCGACGGCAACGAGACAGGTCAACCGTAGTACGTCTTTAAGACTCGAGTCTTCTACGATGCTGACAGGTCTGCAGTTAGTTGCCACCCGTTTCGCAAGAGCTGTAGTAATTCTTTTGGGATTTGGTTTCATCCACAGGTCGGCAAGTAGCATGCTAACGGCAGCATCACTTTAACTGAACTATATGCTTAGCTCCATAGGTGGTAGCTCAAGCTTGACGTGCTTCGGTGATATTTTAATTCAGCTTTACACAATGTGCATATGGCTTTCGACTTGTCTACGAGCTGTCCGGGAGTTTTGGAAAATAAAAAGCTCCATTCAGAGTCATTGCTGCTGTCTTTCTCCATCATGCCTGCAGCCTGCAGCAGCAGGATGTGTTACGAGGAAGTGGCAGCTTGATGATAAGTGGTGCTGCAAATGGTCAAAATAGTAGCCTGTTAGGCACGACGCAAAGCAGAGTGAAGTGTAAAATAAATTAATAAATGCCGGCATGCGATTAAAAAAAATTCATCGCGTTGCGTCGGCCCTTAATCGCATCGCGATTAATGCATTTATGCTGACAGCCCTTATATATATATATATATATATATATATATATATATATATATATATATATATATATATATTACAGATTCATACTGGCTTATTTACAGTATCACAGTAGTTTATCTAAGTTTATCCAAGTCCATATCCTTGTGCAAATGGTACTGAGTTGACCTATAAAATCCCAGTCATACTGTGTGTGTTTGCATTGATTGTGTGCATATCTCAAGGTGAGAAGGGTCTTTAAAATGTCTTACACTGGAGCCCATCTTTGCTAGCTGACACCACAGCTGCTAATATTAATAACCCTAATAATCAATATACCTACCTGTGCAATAATATATCAGTCCCCATATGTACACCTATATAAGTCTGATGTTTTATTTTGAACCGTATGAATAAAGCATGCTAACTGTGCTTACCGTTGACGGTTAGATGCACCCAGCTGCCGTTGTGGAAGGTGTTATACTGCTGCTCCAGCATCAGCACCTTACACTCATACCAGCCTTGGTCGTCTGAACGCACGTTCTCTATCCGCAGGGAGGACTTGCCGTGCAGACTGGCCCGGCCTAGTGCAGAGAGACGGAGATGAGGTGTCAGCAGAAAGAGACACAGAGAGGTGAGAAAGGACGGGTGGATTGAATTTAATGAGGGGAAATGAAGGGAAGGAAGAAACAGGTGAGAGGTGAATGAATAAAGAGGAGAGGGAAGAGAAACGCCAGATGAATTTTAAAGAGAACATCAACCTTTGAATGGTTCAGATATAAATGTGCAGGGATCACAGAGTGTGTTAGTGTAGGTGTCTCAGGGTAACATCACAGTTCAGACCTGTTTCCAAACAGAGTCAATGCTGCAACAACATCAAAGTAGGATACCCAACGCAGTTGTGTACATACGCAGCAAAATCTGTCACTTAAGCCTCAGTGCGGCTGAGATGTCCTCATCTCCATGTGTGTGGCAGTCTATTTTGGAGATGCACTGAGGCAAGGACAGGTCATTACTTCCTTTGAGGAGTGGGAAGTGGCCAACATGACAACAGAGAAGCCTCAGGGATACACAGCAGTCACAATCCATCAGAACAGATATCAGCTTTTGACTTGGCAAGTACAGAGTCAGGAATAGCTGCATTTTACTTTTACAGATCAAAAGCTGAGAGAAGGGGGATTGATGATGTTGCTCCGGGCAATCTGGCAACTGGATCATAGCAGATGGCGACTGGCAATAAGGGCTAAACAAAGGGCTTTCATGGAGCACAGGCCGGCTCAAAACGTCAGCATTATCAAAGCCTGGCTATCCCTCATTAATCCCCTCACTCTGCCCTATCCTCTTCACTTTGTGGGTATTCCTGACTAATTTTGTTTGCCTTCCTAAATCCCCTCTGCAGCATGACAGCCCAGGTAAATATATCAGCTGCACTGGCGGCTGCCTCACTGAGTTAAGGTATGACAGTCAAAGTGATGTTTGTCCCCTAGCCTGTATTTGTGTGTGTGTCTGAGTATGTGTGGCCTGGTTAGCCTATTTATATATATCAGATCATATTTGTCCAGCTTCCAACCATGTCGGTCTCCTCTCTTGGCCGACTGGAAAGAACTGAGAAAGAGACTCCATGTTACTTATTGAGTGTGAACTATGTATTTAATCAGTTCAGTTTCAGTTTAGTTTATTTATGGAAGGGGACAGCGCAATTTAATAAAACACATGATTTCCCATGGGTTAAAAAAGCCAGATTTAGCCAAAAGGCTATTTTTCATCTGTAGTCCCCTGCCTTCGATGTTAAAAAAGGCTTTTTAAAATACAAAAAAACAAAGAAACACAAGCAAAACAAAACTTAGCATACCGCGTCACAGAGACAGAAAACAAGACAAAGTACAACACATAACTTAGCATAAAACAAGACACAACGGAAAAACAGAAAAATATACAACAAGGCAATACAACACGGTATAAAATGAAAAAAAACCCAATATGAATTAGAACAGACACAGCCATTAATAAACTGTATATAGTCTCTATGTATCCTCCACTATCCACCACTGTGTACCTGCCCTTTGATTCCATCTCTCTTTGTCTGAGGGTAAACAATCTGTCCAAACAGAAGTGGATGTCCTTTTTGGACTTGATATATTCAAGCATAGAAGTTAACAAACAGGAAATCATGCAGTGTGTATAAACACAGGGTGCTATTCTGACTCTCACTTATGGTAATATGACAGCGTAGTGGTGCTTCATTTTCACATATGGCCCTTGCTTTGCCCACGCTAATCTCCGAATTACCCGGTGAACGTTTATGTAAATTAAGATGTTGATGACTAGAGACCATCTTGCGATGGCAAGATCACACCAGCCACTGTTGCGGCTGGTGTGATCCTCAAATACAGAACTGTAGAGTTTCCTGACTGTATCTTGCACAGTTGTGACACTATTGCGGAAACAAAAATCTGTTGCAGACAGACAGACACCGTCTTGTAATTTTGGAGCCAGTAGTGATCCCATCCTGCCCATACACCCGCTCGAGTCAATCACAGCTGTCAATCATGACGTTTCAACCCATTTTTATGGCATCAATAATTAATAAAAACCTCAACCAAACATCAGCGGGATCAGAACGACCTAAAAAGACAGAAACCATCTTCGGAGAAAATGTGATTGACGTTTTTAGTTTGGCTTATGTCCCATCCGTTAACGTAGAGGGGGCGGGGTTTACTACCTATACTGCAGCCAGCCACCAGGGGGCGATCCACATGTTTTGGCTTCACTTATACAGTCTATTCAGCAACCCCTGGGAAAAAGAAATATTACATATCCAAAATGTATCTGTATTCGTTCACATTCCTTAGAAGAAACACAATCCTCTTTATCATCAGTCCTTGTGCTTGCATTACTTCGTTTATGTACAAAACAAAGACTCATCCTGCCAATTAAACGGTTGACAAACTGTCACTTAAAAGCAGATGTCTAAACAATCTGCTACACGATTTTTGGGATCACCAGGTAAAATCGAGTAGCTTTTAATAAGCACTTAGAATACAACTGAGTCAATGCTATTCAAAGCGTAACGCTCGCCAAAAATGCAACCTAGGGTGTTTTTGTGAATGTACCCGAGTCAAACATTTGTTTAAAAGCATAATTAGGACGGAAGCACCACTTTTAAGACTTACCATATTCTTGTTTTTCGGTGAAATGGCCTTTTGAATGGGAGTGCTAGGGGCACTACTATGATCGCATCAAAATCAACATTTTTAAAACACTAAGAAGGCTCGACACAACATGAGACTTTGCTCCAAGTATGACCAGGGGCTCTACACCTTAACGAAAGCACTGACAACATTGTTTGTGTACCCAGAGTTTACTAAAAAGAAAGGTTTTGAACAACTCACTTTAGCTGTTGGTTTTCCAGTCGCTACCATCTCGCCAGTCAAAAATAGTCGAGGGAGGAGAGTAAAGATGGAAAGCTCCTAAAGCTTAGTTCCATATAAATGCACGGATAATTCGTTGTTTTGTCGTTAGTGAAAAACAATATTGACCTTGTAGTTGAAAAAGGAGCCTCATATAAGAATGACATTTGCTCCTATGGAGTCCGTTCATTCGAATTCGGAGATCGACTATTTTTGACTAATTAAAAAATAGGCGTCCTAATTTTGTTTTTAAACGAAAGTTTGACTCGGGTACATTCAAAAAAAGACCCTAGGTTGCATTTTGGTGAGAGTTATGCTTTAACATTCTGACTGTTTTTTAAATATCTTTAAACAGGAAACAGAATAGATACTGCAAGCCCTGCTCACACAGAAGGTCAAACAATATTATATACCACAACCCCGGTAATGATGTATTTTACATTTACCACCAGTTGCTGACATGGCCTCCATGCTCTGTGTCCTCTGGGGTCACATCCTACTCAATTATCAACGAAAATAAATCTCCACTGTTGAGTCAAAACACCATCAGTGGTGCTCTCCGTTTGCTCTGTGTGTGGATACATTTCACACCTCTGACAGCTATAGTCTTAAGTATTTTTGAAGTATATGAATGCAGGTTTTACTCTTGTTTTCACATCAGTAAGTTAGCATTTGTCTGACAGCCTATGGGAAAAAAGATATCACCGGGAACAGGATATGTCAGGCTTTGATACACACTCAATACATGTTATCAGGGATGCGTTCAAATAGCCAGTTCCAATTTGGATCTGGTTCAAAGTTTGTAAAATACCCAGATTTCTCTGTTTCATTCACCATCACTCTTAGATAGTCTCTTTAGCATCTTACTAGGGTTGGGTATCATTTGGGTTTTTTAAAACAATACTTTTAAAACGGTGCCAGTGCCTAAATGGTACCTTAACCAATACTTAAAAAAGGGTATTTTACATTAACTTTGAATGCACGACAAGGCTTACTAGTGTCAAGTGAAGGCACCACGTCTGTGTTGTTTTTCTGACAACGGCAGCTGCACACTGCTTAACGTCCCGCTGTTGGAATCCTCTACAGTGAAATACAGCTACATGCTGCTAGCTATCGGTAGGCTAACGTTACCTGCTGTCAAGTGAAGTGCTAACTAGAGTCACGTGCAGCGATGCTCCTGTTGCCTCTAACATCAGAGAGCAGCGCAGAAGGCATTTCAGTGAGGCACCGAAATCTGCGTTGCAATTCAGTCCGGTAGATACCGGTCGTTTAGGCACCGGTGCCGTATTAGCACCGGGTTTCGGTACCCAACCCTACCTCTTACTGACACTACAGGCATCTGCAAAGAAATACAGATGTCGTATTCATATAATACTCTACTATCATTCCATTCTGAAGACAATGGTATTAATAATGCATGCATGTTGCTCCCCTCCTGTTCCTCGCTCATTTTCAGGTTGTGGTCGACTAGCGGGGCCTGCTTTGGTTGATTGATTAATTGATCAACATTGATTGTGATTGGTGGTTGGCTGTGCATGCAGAGCCTACATGTTACGCACTAGCAACAAACTCCATGTATCCAAGAACCCTTGAATCAGAGTAAACTATGTTATATCAGACACAGACTTCTCTTGTAGATTAGTGCCATGTTTCCAGCTTCAAACCGTAGTTGGGACAGACCCCTGGTTTATTTAGGCTAACTCAATTAGCTTTAGCTGGTAACTAGCTTTCAGTCTGGGAATGGTCGGGAGACATCGTGATAACGATGCATTAAACAGGAGCTATATTTCTTCTTTGCAGCAAACAAAACACTGACTACTGTAGCTTCACTACCCGTGGAAAAGCACACACACACACACACACACACACACACACACACACACACACACACACACACACACACACACACACACACACACACACACACAGGACAGCCTCATTTCCCACAGCAAACCCAACATTAGACATGTATAATGAGAACAGTGCAAGTTTTCCTTTTGTATCAAGCAGCAAAAAAGTTGTAGTGTAGCATTTACATTACACGACCTGCGATGTGACTATTGCACATGCGCACATCGCAATGTCGATGAAACAATATATCATGCAGCCCTAATACTGACTGACTGACTGAACATGGGGGACAGCCTTAACCTAAACATTCCATGTATACTTTGCAAAGTCAACCAAACAACTGCCAAATGTAATACTTGAGAGAGGATATTCACGGCTTATGGCAGAATACCAAGTCCCGTACATCATGTTAAAGCAAGAACTTTGCAGTGAGATGTCTTTATCCCCCACCAAACAAACTACCTAAAAAGATTCAATAAGAGATTTGAAAGGATTTACATTCGATGAGCGGATTTGGATCTGGATTCAGATTTAATAAAATGCCATTAAGCCCCATCTCTTCTTGTTAGTATGAACAATTCATTGTTGGTTTTGGTGGTGGTCTCATCCTTTAGCTTTGTGATGTTTCCTGTACCATATAATGCCACAAAGACTTTCTGTGTTCAGAAACATGTCTAAGGGTTGCCAGGGTGTCATTTGTCAAAGGAAGCAGAGGATGGAGGTGGACATAACCTTCTCCAATATGGTTTACCAACAAAATGGTGCATTCCAATTAAAACTTTATTCACAGGAAACTTATAAACAGGAGACAGCACAAATGTCTTGGCCATTAGAGGCCACTAAACTGCAGTAATTGCAGGAGACAGAAAAGTGTGTGTCAGTTGTAGCTAGTCAGAACAGTGGCCATCTAACTTGCTTTATTCGATCTGCTAGTTAAAGACTCCTCAACATTAACTACTGATGAGAAGACCTCTTTTAGGCCTCATTCACACTACCTGCGTCGGCCATCCGATAGTCTGGCGAAAAACGCAGGTCTTTGCATTCAATTTGAATGGGGGTAGTGTGTTTAGGCTGCGGCAGACTTTGCCGCAAGGGGGGACACGCAAAAAAATGCAGTGGGCCTGCGCCGAAAAGTTGAGATTGACTCAACTTTAGGAGAATCACAACCCATGTCACGCTGCGGTGGCCAGTCATGCAGGAGATCAGACTCGTCAGTGTGTTTTGAGCTAAGATTTGAGGCGTTGTGAGAGTCCCATACAGAAAACAGGAAACAGGAAACATCGCTGCCACAAGAAAGTTTTAAAACACTATGAGGGTAAAAACGAAACACAAGCCGGGAGTTTGTGTTACAGCTGAATGTTTCCTGCAACAACAAAGCACTCGCTATGTCTCGCTCCTCTCTTTTCTTTCTCTCTCCCGTGAAATGAAGCTGCCTTCAAGTGTGGTTGGAAACTTTGAGATCTATAGCGATCTGACGGAAAACAGTTATTGTGAAATATAAAGTCTACTTGTGCTACATTGGGGCGTCAAAGAACACAACAGGACGTCACACAATTGGGCCGTTTGTGATGCCCCCCCACCACCGGACTACCCTGCAGCAAATTGCTGGATCGCTGTTTCCCTGTCTGAACGCAGCCTGGCGTTGGAACATTAGCAGAAATAAAACACGATTACCAGAAACGCGCAGAAATTTCATTTCAAACTCAATATCTTCTTTTGATTCTGAATATTAGGAACAGTTTCAATACTCATTCCTCCAATACTCTTCTCTCCAACAGCGAGTCGACACACAACGCTGCAGCGCCCACATAGCTGCTCTCTTCTCGTCACTCGCCTCATTCTCTCCGGTTGAATATAATAACTTCCGGGTTTTTGTTATGGCGTTAGCTCACTAAAGAAATTATTAAATAAGCTTTTACTGGTTTTGCTAAATACTTTGCATTTGAGGCAAATGAACAAAGAAAGCCAAAGGCTATATATTATCCCTGTGGTATTCCAAATGGTAAAGAATATCAATATTTTTCAAATACTGTATAGAAGTTAGAAATTCCAGTATCCTGATAATACTACTTTATAGTAAAATACAGGTTTTACTTCTCAGAAAGTGGCATCTACATTATGGCAGCAGAAATACTCACTGTAAAACATTTAGTCCATTAAGAAGGGACTAACTCTGTCATACAGATGGCTTTAGTCCGGCTGAACTGAGTATAGTCCTTGTGCCAGCCTTATAGATGATAGAGAGGCAGTGGTGGTCTAAAGGTTAGAGACGTGAGTTTGTGACTGGGAGGTTGCCGGTTCAATCCCCAGACCAGCAGGATAAAATCTGTACTGGACAGTTTCCAGGTATGAATGTGTGCAACTGTGTGAATGTGATCAGGGTGTTCCTGCAAAAGAGAGAGGCTTCCTCTCAGTGAACCTTCCCTTAATAAATAAAGGTTAAATAAAAATAAAGTAAGATGTGAAGCATGGGTTATGTCGTCACCATGCAGCCCAGCCCGTGCACGTTCTTTTCAAACTGTGGCAATAAGGAGGAAGCCTAAATGGAGCCTAACACGCAGCTATGGTACTTTTATTCCCTCCTTATTTAAGGAAAGCTAAACCATGCAGAAAACTGACATTGACTATCTATTGATAGAATAGGCCAATTAAGTGTATACTTTCTCTTTTATACCCTGTGGAGCACTGACAGTGTGTCAGCACGTTGTTTTTAAGCCCTGCAGTGCTATTTCCCTGTTAAATCTTTTAATTACACAATTCATTGACAGAGTTATTTCTCAGGCATACAGTATTACTCTGGGGAGGAGCCCCGATTTTTCAGGGGACAACAATCCTACAGTCAGCCAGGAAAAAGGTGAATGTATTATGATTAACGATTATTCTTATGCATATATACAAGTGTACGGCCACACTAGTGGCTCTGTAGGCTGTACCTGGGGACAGCTTTGAGCTAAAAGCTTAAGTCAGCATGCTAACTAGGGGTGGGAATCACAGGGTACCTCATGATACAATAAGATACACGATATATGGCTCAGGATACAGATAACATCACATTACAGCAATTATGCGATAATCAATATATTGCTAGACAATCCTATAATGATACATCACGACATCGGTCTAACTATGAATACAAAATGCCTGTGAAAAGGTTAAGTGCAGGTGATCTCTCTTGATTCACTGCAAGTCCAAACTGTTAGAAAACAGCACAATTCTGCAACACACGTTTTTCAGTCTGTAAATTAATATTAAACAACTATAGAGCAACTCTGGGTCCAGACTTTGGACTTAAACCTGGCTGGGGCATCTGTTATTTTCCTCAAATTGCTGTCCGTCTGTTTCAACAGCCAATAGAGAAGTCATCTGGTCAAGTCAACTATAAACTATAGAAATAAAATAATCCATAATCCATTTTATTTCTATGTTACAAACTGTCAGCTGGTCAAGGTTTTGAGAAATAATACATTGTTTTCGCAGATTCATTACTAGAAATGTAGCTGTAGCAAGTATCTAACTATCACTAACGTTATCCACATTAATATTTAGACGCAACAAATGATATATCCAGCTAAATAAAAGGGCTAAAAGTCGGAAGTTAAAACGGAAGTACAAAGAGTCGTTGCTATGGAGATGATACACTCGATGCACTGGTTGAAACTGGCAACTTTCAGGTCTTTGCAGACTGGCGCGTTGCAAGTAGTTGCACTGTTTCAACTGAACTCGTCGTGAATCTTTGGTCTTAACCGTGCTTTACGCCTCTGCAAAGATTGGACAGTGAGATTAGCGGTCGAATCAGGCTCCTTCGATCCAATCGTTGAATATTCGACTATTTGGTGTCACCCCTAGACCTCACAACTAGTTTGGAAGCCAATCAGTGGGATGTGGAAACTTGAAGCCTCCAGTGCACACACACTAAGAGTGGACTTTTGAACTCGTAACTTTTGAAATTAACAATTTCTGCTTTTTCATTGATTCTGGATTTTTCAATGACGGAGAAGAAAAAAATGTAAGTTTAAGAATTTTTAACGAGCTAAATAAAAAATTATTGGGGGGGACAAAATGATTCCAAAAAGAGTATTTTTGTTATAAAAGAGTAAAATAAAAGCTGCAACTTTTCTGCACACACAACCTCATATTAATGGAAAGACATTATTATATCTCAGCTTTGAAACCCAGAAGATATATTGGCTAGTATAAAAAAATTCAATTAAAAGAGATTGTTTGCAACAGTGGAGGATGTAGAATTACTAAGGTGCTCAAAATTCTCATTTAAATCCCTGTTCAATTCACAGTGGGAATATACAGCCTGAACTGTGTCCATAGTATAATGTAATAAGTGAAAATAACAGTATCCCTCAGGCAGCAGGAGCAGCAGTCTGGAGTCAGGACTTTGGTTCATTGAAGTAATTATAACACAACTCCAGCTGTTCCTCCAATCTTGTTCTATTCAGTCAGTCTACCCCACTTTTTGTCTCTTTTATCAGCTTCCTGCAGTCAACACATGGCAGTCTGTCACCGAGCTTTACTCCCCGTGATTGGCGTTAACTGTGATAACATAAAAGGACTCCCCTTGGGTCCACATTTTCAACTTCATTATAAACTGCCCTTCATAAGTATGAACCCCACCGAACGATTTGATTCTATTTGTTTCATAAGATCAGTTCTAGAAGATGAGAGCTAGATTTGAATCGGAGCCCAAAATATTCTGCATAACTTTGGAAGAAGGGCAAAGCAGATTTGTCAGCTTCAGGGAATGTCTGCTTAGGCAAGTCATTTTAAAATGTCACCATTCTTCTGGACTAGCTTGGAGATCGTCCATGATGATAGGAGACATTCAACAATGTAATCTGGGACCACTGCTATTTCTTTATTTTTTCTCTGTCCCTCCATTTCCCGTTTAATCTTCAATTTATATTGCTTTCTTCCTGCCTGGCTATCACTTTTTGTCCATCTCTTCCTCTCTACACTCTCTCATGGAAATGTTTAATACTTGGTCTGTACTCTCACGGATGTTTTCTCCCTCTTCCTCTCTATAAAAAATAAGACAATGGCTTGTTTGAGACCAAGGGCAGACGGATGTCTAGGAAACAATGCCCCTGTGGTTGGCTCGACTCATTAACCCTCGACATCTTCCCAATCTAAAGAGGGCACAATATGAGCCTCTATGTATCTCAGCAGCTTTGACTGTGACCTGTGACTTCCTTCCATGATACAATATCATGGTTGCACTGAAGCACAGTGGGATGTTGGTATTCGCCTGCATCCGGCTATGGAACTTCAGATATTTCACTGGTGCACTTTGAAACAACAAAATGCTAAAGGCTAAAGCCAATGATGTATCGCATCAGACTGAAAACACAGCAAGAGGAATTTTACAGTACAAGGACCAAGCAGAGGTTGTCTCTCTCAAAACCAGTGTAGATCACCATTTTAAATCTAATACCAACCAGCAATGCATGACTGACAAAAAAACATTTTTACTATAACTAAGAGGAAGAGTAACTGAGGACGAGCCCCTCAGATGGCAAAATACACAAATTTGTTCAGCTAACAAATCTCTTTTCAAACGTTTAAGTTATTTCCCCTCTTTTTATAAGAAAGAGCAATGTAGGTAACATTAGTAGGCTTTTTTTATCCTGCATCGCCACCATGTTTAGCCTGTGATGGCTGTCACTTTCACCAGTTTAAATGACAATTGTTGCAGTGGTATTAATTAACCTTCATTACATGGCTAAAAGGAAACTTTGGGCTGTTGTCTGGGTAATGTGTGGTAAAGAAGGTGTCTGTGCTCAACTAAAGATTGTTTGTAAGGCAAAAGAAACATCACTTTATAATGCTGCATTTCCACTGCATGGTATGGCACGACTCCACTTAACTGGACTTCCCTTTTTGTTGCTTTTTGCCATTAGCAAAGGCTGTGGATAGTCCCTTTTTTTTTGCTACCGCCTTGTTCAAGGTTCCAAGCTAGCATAGCCGATACTACAAGGTGGAGTACAAACACTGCAGACCACTGATTGATCAGAGAGATTCGTCACTAACGCGAAACGGGACATCCTGCACAAACCCAACATATTTAAATATCCAAGCTACCGGCAATAGGAACCACAATTTTTTTATTCAGACCCAGATTTTTACAAGACTAGGTTGAAACCTAGTACATGGCTGGACAGTGTTTGGTCAATGTGCTTAATTGTGGCCACATTGTTACGGGGATAGTCAGCAGTGGTTTTTTATAACATGACTACCATAAGGGATTATATAAAGCGAGCTGGTCATTATTGCGAATTAGAGCCCTAACAGGGTCATGCAGGACCAGCCGGTATTTGACGGCGTGGGATTGAAAATGAGTTGGACCAGCCCTTCGTGTTCAATCTCGCTGGCTGGATAAACGCCGGTGACTCACCGCCGCTATGCACGCTATGCATGCTATGCATGCTATGCATGCTATGCACACTGCCCAGCCTGTTCTTCTGCGGGAGATCAGTGCTCAAACAATGTTTACCTGATAACTAGTCTATATCGACGACGTTTCATTTTTTTTATTTGCTTTACCTACAAGTGCTTCTGTTAGGGCCTTACGTCTTAATAAGACTAAGTTGGTTAAGTAAGTAGCAGCAGTTATTTTAATGATTCAGATACATTTTTTGGTTGTACTGTAGCTACAGGTTGTGAACATTAAGAGGGTAATAGTACCACTAAAACCTGTTTCTGGCTTCTCAGCTAACAAAACATAATAACAGATTATACCTGAGTTTATTTGAGTTTCAGTTATGTATGACTTAAGTTACTTGCAGATGTTGAAAGCTGAACCTATTTACATTCTTACCAGGGATCTGACAGGATTTGGATTCAATAAGAAAATGTAATATTGGATTGAATAAAATCTAATGGACCTCAACCCTATACAGTATGAGTCTAACTCATAGGTGGACTGGCATACAAACACCAACTAAATCATGATATGATCATGTCCTCAGTTTGGTGGCTCAGTCCTGTTTCTAGGTCTACAATACAGACTTTGTTTGGTTCATGACAGAAAACTGTCCCACATAATGGTGTGATTGTTGCTGTCCTCGGGGACTGTGAATTACATTCATAACCTACTGCTCTTTTTGCTGTGGTCAGGATTCCGTAACTCAACCCATCGGTTCTGAGACTCAGCAGGTATTTGTGCTCAGCGATCTAATCAATGGAGACTGAGGAGATGGAGAGAAGTGTGTGAGAATGCAGAAAGATTATACAAAGCTTCTGTATTTTTGCCACAATCTTCTAATATGTCAGACTGTTTTTCTTCCTGCTGCAGCAGGCAGGTGGGATGTAAAGGACACTTTAAAAATAAACATGTTCCTGTATCCGATGCAGACGGTGGCCAACCAATCAGCTGCCTTTCAAACAGATGTGGAGATTAGTAGCTGCCATGTTAATGGTATAATGTTTCTAATTAGAGTAAACCTGTCATACATCGTCACAACTAAATATTTTATTTTACCAGTGCCTGACCTCAGTTTGACCAAAAGAGGTACCCTAATTCAGAAGCTGCATGACATGATCATCGCATGTGTGGATATATTTATATTTATACGCATATCTTAGTAATATATCACTATAAATGTATTTTTGCAGTACATTTTGGAGCAGATCTGAAATTGCTATTATGGTATAATGCTCAGAAGGCTTGAAGAAAAGGGACATCCTGCACACTGCTCTTGCAGCAGCATCACCATTTATTAAAGAAGAGAAAAAAGTATAGAGTCATAAAGAGTCACTCTTGACCAAAGTCCAGAGGGGCCGAAACGTTTTCTTAAATAAATGATGATGCTGCAGCAAGAGCAGTGTGGGGATTTCCCTTTTCTTTTTTAGGATTTCTTATTTTTACCGCACATGCACAGAAGAGTTGTTTGGATGTGTGAATAAAAGAAAAAATAACGCTCAGAAGGGAAATGAAGTAACTCTTTAGATGATCCAAAATGTTTGTGGATGCTACTTGCACTGGCTCATACTCACACAAGGGATACTTGCATTTCATTTGTTATGACATTAATGAATGCATGATAAAAGCTCTTTGACTCACACACATACCAGAAGGGGGGATTATTTCTGAAATGTAATGATCAGAGGGAAGGAAAGCAAAAGCAGGCAAGGGGAAAATCCATCTCACCTCCCCAGCAAAGTTCACCTTGAGCGCAACACATAAATAATCTGAGGTGGAAGGAGCTGCTGCCTCCAAACGAAAAATGTCATCTCATTAAAGCTGTCTACATTAGTTAGTAAAAAACATGTATTACAGTCTATCCTGGTAAGCACATCACTGATCAAAGACAGAACTGTTGTGGTTTAACGTCTTTGTTTAAACCCTGTTTACCAAAACAGAGAGTGGAAGAAAAACCAACAGCAAAATGTGATTCTACGAATCAAGATGTATGCACAGCAGCTGACTCAGTCTAAGAAACTATGATTCACTAAACATGTATCTACACCATGCCTCTTCAATCACACCAACATTTAACATAACTGTTGAATATTTTGTCTGTGACTGTAATTATGTTTGTCTACGTATGTGCATTGTTTACTCTATATGTCACCTTTTTGTTACACAGAATCTTCACAAATAAAAAATAATAATAAAAAGCTGACTCAGTCTGAGGATAATATCCCTGGTTTCACTGAGACAAAAAGGGGGGTGGGGAGTATGCACATTTATCATTCTGCACAGTGAAACTCAAACAGCACGGTGAAGGAACTGTAGGGAAAACATGTTCCCAGTGGAGGGGGGCTTTAAAGAGCAACCCGATACCAGCTGAAACGTGTTCTTGCTGACCTCCAGTGGTTTAACCTCTCACCTTGCTGCAGTGATGTAGACGTGTACTCAAGGGTGGTGCTGCACAATTAAACTCAATTTCATCCAAATCGCAATATGGACTAGTGCATTATCCAAAACACATTGTGAATTAAGTATCGTGGCGATCCAGAGACGTCCCAGCCTACATATCGTATCCAACAGACAAAATCCTCGCAAAAATCAATCATTTCTTTTTTTTTAACTTTTGTCTTTTTCAATGAAAATGAGAATAATGATACAAAAATGGCCATTCCCTACAATATCGTGAATCATATCGCAATCGCAATATTAGTAAAAATAATCACACAGATATTTTCCTTTCTATTTTCTTCATATCGGGCAGCCCTACCCAATGGTGTGTAAGTACACTGTGACATCACTGTTGTGTGTAGTTACAGGTGCAATAGAGCACACTTCTGCCCACATCCGACCACAGCCAACACATTCCACAGGCAGGACATTTGACCAGGGAACGGTTGCCTTTCAGCCAAGTATCAAGTCACTGCTTGCTAGGGTTGGGAACTGAAATTTGGTTCCAAATTAGAAGTGATTCCAAAAATGTCAAGAACCAAGTACCCGAAAAAAATAAAATAAAAATTTGGTTCTGCTTATCTGTTCTTCTACAATTACACATGGTGCTCTTTCTGGACTAGACGACGCTGCGTGAAGCGATGCATTTGGTTTTGTTTAGGCAGTATGGGCGAGATAAATTAGAGTTGCGAGCACACGAGTCAGCCGTGCACCATGGACCGCAGCAACCAAATACTAACAGCAACCAAATACTAACAGCAACCAATTCAAACTGCATGAAATGAATTTACCGATTTCATAAACTGTATGTGTATATAAGTGAATTTTAAATATTAATTGTGTAATAGTTTTAAAAATATGTTTTGTTCTGTGAATTTAGCACTGATCTGTTTTTCCCCCCACCCCTCAAACAATCAGAATCAAGAATCATTAAGAACCGAAAAAGATGACCGGAATGGGAATCAGAATCATTAAAACGATACCCAACCCAACTTCTTGCAGTCTGAAAGGGACTGCTTTCACCATCTTACCAGCATATTCCGGGTCCACATGAGGAGGGTAGAAGCGGAAGTTGATGAAGAAGGGGATGGGCATTCCATACTTGAACCACTCCACCACATAGGGCTGGCCGTTCAGGGGGTGGGACACGTCGCATCCCAGGATGACGTTCTCTCCTGCGCGTGATGTCACAAACTGGGGCTCGTCTCGCACTCCGTGGGCACCTGGGTAACAGCATTCACAGGTCAGCCAGCTCCACAATCACAGCTGATCTGCAGCTGTGGCTAAAAGCCCATTTTAAGCCTACACATTTGAGCTACAGATTACCATGTAAAGCAAAACAATGCTTAAATATTTCATTTCAATAGTCAATATTTCAAATTTGTTTCGGCATTTCACACAATAACATTTTAATCTTCAGACATTTAGTGCTCACATTAGTGCCTGTGAAAACATCCTGTAACCACAGAGCAGTAGGAAAGAGAAGAAAAGATATATAGACGGACATATGTGATTTTACTAAGTAGTGTCAATAGAGAATAGAAATTACTAATTCCTGACAGTAATTACAGTTATTACAGTACAGACCCATTATTACCCCTAAAAATAACAGTTATTTACTTTTATGTGAATGATTAATCCTATTTCTGGGTGACAACCATAAGACCTACACCAGCGTTCTACTATTGTCCAGTCAACAACAATAGCACAGTCAGCAAATATGTGCTTTGTTTAAAGGGATAGTTTGTAGAAAATATGCTTATTCATTTCCTGGAAGAGAGTTAGATGAGAAGATTGATGTCACTCTCGTGTCTTATCATAAAGACTGGAAACCGAGGGAAACAGCTAGCCGACAATTTGCTGAGCCAAGCTAGCTGTTTCCAATCCTTATGTTAAGCTAAGCTAACAGATGACTGGCAGATATGAGAGTGGTATCTATCTCCTCATCTGTTTGTGATTCCCAAAATGACAAACTATTCCTTCAGGGGCTCTTGACAGTAGTCTAGTTTAACAGAAATGCCACCGTGCACATTAGAGATGGTTCAGATTACAAAGAAATATAGCCAAAGGGTCTTGAGTTTCACCCAGGAAGTGAGTGTTTGTGTGTGATAACACACACATGTACTAAGCTACAAGTCCCATCACTCAGGACAGCACAGACTGCCAGTGGCAAATCCAATACAGAGCCAAGGCCAATGGGTTGGGAAAAGAAAGATTAACAGCACTTGCAGACTCATGACTCGTGATTTATCTGGCCAGAATCTTTTTCATCTAATTCGTCTGACAGAATGTGGGCAGACAAAAACATAAAAGAGGTAATGAGACAGTAATGCACCTGATGTTCAATAATACTTGGACCTTTAACCTTTTACAAAAAGAATTCCCTCTGTTAGCTCAGCGATGGAGAAATCTCAGTGAAAGTGTGTAGCTGCTGGACAGCCACATCGATCCTAGGCTAATTACTATGTAGCTCGGCTTCATGAGCGGAAACCCGGCATGGTAGCATTTTACCAGTCGATATGGTAAATCAGATGTACTCGCTGCTCGTCCCTCTGTGGCCTGTAAGGAAGCCAGGCAGGCAGCTACTTTCTTCTGCGCACAGAAGATGGTCAACTGCCTGCAATCGCCTCTCATTAGTGAAAGCAAACAGTGTAAGGCGTTGTGTACAAGGAGCCAACAGAACTTTATCTATTACATCTGCAAATAACTAAGGCAAGGGCGAACCACTAGTCTTGGTCTGTTATTCTGTAGCACAGCATAGATGAGAGTCAGTAAAAACATTCCCAGAAAGAACTGGAGCTGAGATCAGTTAAAACTCTTCCTACACCCGAATGATGCCTTCACACATAGCCTAGAGTGGCTATGTGTGAAGTAAAGCCCGACCGATACCGGATTCAATACTGCTATTAATATTTGGGCGTTTAAAACTTTTAATACCTAAATGCATCGGCAGACAGTATTTTCTTAAACAGAAACAACACTCTTCATACGGACCTCTATGGCGACTATGGAGATACCACATGGGGGCTGCAAGAACTGTGATTGGTCAACTTGGGTTGCTTGTGTTTTCTGTGCCTAATGACAGTGGAGTTGCTTAAAAGGGACACTTAACCAGACTGAAAATACATGATAAATGCTGGCTGGTCAGTTTTCAGTTAACAATTAAGCTAGACGGAAAGAACATGAGGGATACGTCTGTTCAGCTCATAGTCTGCTTATTGCTCCAACTAGATTGGTCTGTTTTTCACACAGCTTAGTCCAGAAATAGTTTGATAGTAGTTTGGTGTTTATAATAGTGTTCATGTTTAACATAAGAATTCACTAGACCTGTTTCAATTAACCTGTGACTTAAGACAGGAGGTGTAGTTTTGAGCTGGAGTTTTGCGCTAACTGCGTTTGATGTGGTCATGCATCTTACAAATAGGGGAGGGGGTCTGCGGTCTCAGAGAGTTAGGGGATTCATTTTACTTTTTATGTTTTTGTCACACCTTGCTCAGAGCTAACAGTTCAACCTTTGATACAGATTTGTCAGCAAAATCCAGTAGGGTACGTATGCGTTTCAATTTTGAAGATGGCTGAGCTTTCAATCCTTTCAGTTAACATCAGGTGGCTAAACGGGCCGATCAAACGAGCTAAAAACATAGACGTGGCACTTATACAAGAGTCACACTTACGTAAAAGAGATGTAAATCGTCTACAAAATAAATACTTTAAGGTTGCTGCCTCATCTGGTGACGACACCAAAACCAAGGGCTCCATCGTGTTGCTGTCACGGAAATCTGCACTTACCGTAGACAAAAGCAGTAAAGACTTTTCAGGCAGGATATCTTATATATGTACCACGATAAGGAGTAGGAAAATAGCCTTTGTCTCGGTATATGCACCTACTACATATGAGGAAAGTTTCTTCCGACGCCTAACCAATGAATTGCTCTCTCTCAATGAATATTCACTAATTATAGGGGGAGACATGAATGCAGTACTAGATTTAAACCAGGATAGATCAGAGGTCAATCACACGAAAGCCCAAAAACACATATCGGACATGTTTAAAGCAGTTGTGGAATCCCACCATCTTACAGACATATGGAGGATGCACAATCCTACTAGCAAGGATTACACCTTCTTTTCCACACGTCACCTCACCCACTCCTGCATTGATTATATTTTGTGCTCCAGTGAGCTTGAGGCAATGTTCCACACGATAGCAATAGAACCAGCAATTCTGTCTGATCACAATGCGCTGATAACTACATTCCGTTGTGATATGTTAGGAGAAAGATCTAGGAGATGGCAATTTAACAATTCCCTTCTCCAAAACACAGCTTTTTTTTTCTTTTCTTTTTTTTAAGTAAATTTTTTGGGCATTTTCAGCCTTTATTTCGATAGGACAGCAGAAGACATGAAAGGGGAGAGAGAGGGGGGAATGACATGCAGCAAAGGGCCGCAGGTCGGAGTCGAGCCCGCTGCGTCGAGGAGTTAACCTCTATATATGGGCGGCCGCTCTACCAACTGAGCTATCCGGGCGCTCAAATACAGCTTTTGATACAGAGTTTAGAGCCAAGCTGGTGGAGTTTATATGAATCAATACTGACTCAGTTTCGGACCCGGTGTACATTTGGCAAGCCACTTAAGGATTTATTAGAGATTTCACATCTTCCTTTGCGGTCAGTTTGAAGAAAAAGAGAGAGTCTTTAAAGACGTGTTTTTCTAAATCTACACATACTCTTTTAGTCACATATCGAGCAGAGCAAATGAGTTGCTAAGAAGGAGAGCTGAATTCATAATGCACAGAGTGCAAAAATTACTATTTTAATGGTTGCAAACCAAGCAAATTGCTTGCTCTGAAATTAAAACAAAGCAAATCCAGAGCTGCTATCAACAGCATCCGCACAGACAGAGGTATCTCAACGAATCCTAAAGATATCACCGCCACTTTCCAATCCTATCGTTCAAAGTTGTATGAATCCTCCTGCAATCCGGATCCGACACAGTGCCAAAAGTTCCTGAAAGAGCTAAACCTGCCTCTTCTTGACCCAGAGGCGGCAGAACAACTGGGTCAACCTATAACGTTAGAGGAACTTAAATCAGCGTTAAAAACAGCTAAGAAAGGGAAACCACCGGGGTTGCACGGAATTCCATCAGAATTTCTGCTACGATACTTTGACATACTAGAACCTACCATCTTACAAACTTTAACCTCTTTAGAGAGGGGCACCTTTCATCAACAAACCAACACTGCACTAATTTCGGTCATACACAAAAAGGGAAAAGATCCTATGGAGTGCTCAAACTTCAGGCCCATCAGCCTCATTGGGACTGATATTAAGCTCTATTCCAAAGTCTTGGCACTACGCCTAGAACGCTTTATTGAGAAGCTAGTCCACCCCGACCAATCAGGGTTTATACCAAAGCGTCACGCTGCAGACAATATACGCAGATTATTCCATGTAATAGAAGAAGCCAAAAACCTTCCAACAACGGCAGCAGTTTTATCACTGGACGCGGAAAAGGCTTTTGACCACCTAGAGTGGAACTACTTGTGGCAAGTAATGGAGAGGCTTGGTTTGGGAGCCAAATTCATGGACATGGTACGTACTTTATATGCGAATCCCACGGCCATAGTCTCAACCAATGGCCTGCATTCACAGCCATTCCCTGTCGCACGGGGCTCAAGACAGGGATGCCCGCTATCTCCCATGCTATTTGCAATCTCTGAACCGTTAGCCCAAGCCATAAGACAAAATAAAATATGTAATGTCCAGATTAAATCCAATAGCAACTCAATATCGTTATTTGCAGATGAAGTTTTGCTGTATGTCTCTGACCTTGAGGACTCTGTCCCAAAAATTCTCAAGATCTTTAACGAATTTGGCTCAATCTCCGGCTATAAAATCAACTGGAATAAATCTAATCTTCTTCTGCTGAACAACGGACAGGTGACATCAGCTATTAGTGATACAATACCAACCCAAAGCAAAATTACATATTTGGGCATCACCATTCACACATCGCTACAGCGAGTTGTCCAGAACAACTATGAAACTATACTAAGTAGTGTTCAAAGAGATCTGGCCAATTGGTCTGCGCTGCCGGCATCACTACGGTCTAGGATTGCTGTCGTTAAAATGAACATAGTTTTGGCACAACATACACTTAATGTCTGGTAACAAACCTTTTGTTTATAACTAGTGGAGTGACAGAGGTATTTATACTCTAGACCAGCTATTCAATGATGAAGGTATGTTAAGTTTTGAAGACCTGAAAGCTAGCTTTGAGGTCCCTAGGACATCCTTCTTCCTTTATCAGCAGGATAAGCAGCTTCCTTAAGATCAGCCCTAAAATGTTATGGAGTACCATAGGGAAACAGTCTTGAGATGCACCCAATCATTAAATAGCTTGTTGATTCTTCAGTGAGAGGATTAGTGTCCAGGATTGAACTGATGCAAGTATCTGTAGGAGAACTCCCAATATTAGAGAAATGGGAGTGGGAGCTGAGCCCGGAGGGGAACGTAAATTAATTGGGAGACAGTTTGGGACAACATTTCCCACTGTTCCAAGAACCCAAATCATCAGCAGATCCACTTCAACATATGCCATAGGACATATTGGACTCCTCAGAAGAGATACGTCTCTAAAGCCATTCCTACTCCCTATTGCACCCTGAACAAACTGGAACTTTCTTGCACATGGTCTGGGAGTGTGAACAGGTACATGAGTTCTGGAATAAAACAACATCAATAATATCTGATGTGATAGGATGTTGAATTCCTACTGACCCGATTGTCTTCTTACTTAATGACGACTCTAAATTACACCTGCTTGGGAGACTGGCTAGCTGGATCAACCGGGACCAAGAAAATGATAGCTCAACGCTGGCCCCCCCCCCCACTCGCTTTGTATAAAACAGTGGTTGCCGTATTTTCTGGACATAATTATTCTTGAGCTCTCTACAGCAAGGATTAACAAAGCCAAATCATCGACTATAGACCTATGGAAAAATGCAGCAGCACAAGTATCAGACCTAATGACCTCAGCATCACAGGAACTAGAGGAGAGTGACTAGGCAAGGTGGGATTCCTGATTCCTGTTGATGTTTTTTGTTTGTTTTTCTTTCCTCGAGACCGTAGAGGGTGGGGGGTGGGAGAGGGTTGTTGTTCTTGTTCAATTGTGTTTGTCTGTTCTATATGTTCAAAAAATATTAAAAAAAACAATAAAAAATTGATCTTAAAAAAAAAAAAAGAGCATTTAACAGAAATGCATGAACCGACGCAGATCTCATTATCAATCAATGAAATCTTTCCAAAATAATATCAAATGTAAAATTCACCAATGTATGTATTAGTCGGCTATAAATAAATAGTATCAATTTGTTTGTTTTTTCTTCAGTTGAGAAAAAAATGGGACGCTGCAATAACACATGGCCCAGAAGGGCTTAGACAAACAGTAGGAGGAAGATAAATACAAGAATCATTGAAAGCTGAATGGGACAGTGAGGCAGTAATAGACCTCAACAGTCCTGCCCACAGCCAACTCCGGAAGTAAAAATCCCATTGATTTTCTCCATAAGGATTTAGAATATCAGTCATAATTTCTAAACCATCTGAGGTAGACTGACCCCGAGCTACGTGGTTGTGAAACGAAGGTTTCTGCTCCTGTAGAAGCTAGAAGTCCATATGAAATCAACCTTATTTTAAGAAAAACATGTTTTATCTGCGATTTAATGGAGAAAAACTACACTACCCACAATCCTAAGCGTAACAGCAACATCTCTGATTGGTCCAACTCACTGTTACCATAGAAACGTTTACCGTACCTGCAAAACCGCGAATGGCTAGAGCGAGCTTCTACCATTAAAGTCTGTGATAGTTTCTGTACACGGTCTTGTACCTTTGCCTTTTTTGCCGTTTTCAAAATGTTTTTTTGCGCCGAATCAAATGTGTTATGCTCACTATTCATCTCGTAGCTGGTTGGCTTGGTTCCAGACTTAAAACTCTATATATAAGCAATTTTCGAAACGTCAATGAAACAACTGAATGGGGAAAAACACTTCCGGAGACAGAGCCAAAAAAAGTGGGCAGTCACTGTTGAGCTCTATGCTCTAGGCTATCTTAGTCTACATGTCTTTCACAGGGGTTGCTGCATGGACTGTATAAGTGAAGCCAAAACATCTGGATCACCCACTGGTGGCTGGCTGCAGTACAGGTTATAACCCCCCCCCCCAATAAATAACTAATAAAAAGTCAATTGTGTCATTGTAGGTAGTTCTGATCACGCTGACGTTTGTTCAAGTATTACATTTTTCTGATCAGTTGGGTTTTTATTAGTGATTTGATGCTATAAAAATGGGGTGAAACGAACATCATGATTGACAGCTGTGATTGAATCACGATTGGTTGGGTGGGTCTATGGGCAGGACTTTGATACCGCGGCTCCACCGCCCGATCACTACTGTGCAGACTCTGGCTCCAACATTACAAGATGGCAACGCCCGTATCCGGGATATTTTGGCTTCACTTTGTACAGTGGGAGCAAGTGGAGTCGCGTCGTCCATCTTTGTATACAGCCTGTGGTCCATCAGCAGAGGTGCTGTATGTAACAGCTAGAAAAAGGTCAGGAAGAATAGCTTGCTGAAAGCACAACTACTTAAAGGATGATATTCTGCTGATCTTCAATCCCAGCACTTGATGTGTCTCCATTTTACAATTACCAGGATGTGCTCGATGTGGAATAGAGCAAACAAATTACATTGCTGTAATAATTTAATATTCAAGGCCAGCCATAAAGTGTTAACCCAAATGACATGTCTTGACTTGACAGTTTGAGCATTCAAATGCATTTTAAGGCTGCAGTATGAAAGTATGAAAGGCCTCCACAGGCACCTTGAACTGAGGTCAATATGAAAAGCAAAGCATTATCTAGGTTTGCGAATTCAAAGTGAAATGTAAACTAACAAATACCACAAGGGCTGTGTTTCCCCAAACGCAGGGCTGAGAGGTACAGCACACATTAACCATTTCAACAGCACTGCAGTCACATTGTGCAATACAATAGAATATGAATATCTCTGAATACATAATTGCCATCAAAGGCCTATCATTTCATACAGCAACCAGTATATAGCCCTCTTATGTATCATACAGTATGTAGAGTATATTACATCACTGAGAGGCTGTGTGTATCAGAGGAAGCCTGTGGATTTCTGATTTGATGTGCATGTGCTCTCATGCTTGCCGGCAGGACCAGATAATAACTGTGCTTTTCCCAGCGGTGAACTCCCCTCACTACCCCCACCCCCTCACTCAGACACACACTACCTCAAGCGGCGCTATGCGTTGATTGGCTGCTGGTGACATCATGGCAGATAGCACAAAAACAGGCCCCTTGGAAGGTATGACTTCACTGTTAAGTGATGAGAGGGAGAGAGCAGAACACAGAGAGCGAAGCCACAGCTAATTTGCCCATCCACACCCATAAGGGTCGAGCTCAGTTACAATCAAAGACCCACGGGAGGGCAACACACACACACACACACACACACACACACACACACACACACACACACACACACAGTAAGTGTGTAAGCAAGGTGGAAGAGGGAAGGGGAGGGTATGTTTGCTGGGTATTTGTGATTGTTGCCAGGAGTACCGTAACACTTGTGTAATCAGGGTGCTTTGAAGCCACCATCAGATTAAAAATATATTGTGCTGCAATATTAGTTCAGGGGAGATGCCATGAATGAGCAAATTGATATATAAATTGTTATATATATATATATATATATGATGGAAACATGTAGTTTGCCAAAGTATTCACTATTTCCCCCAGTCACTTGAGCCATTTTCATCTTAAAGGAACACGCCACTGTTTTTTTAAATAGGGTTATTCACCATCTCCCCTAGATGTAGATAGGTGGGCAAACGCATTTTTGTCTCAGTGTATGTATTGTCTTAGTCCGGCAGTGCTGCCGCTAGTTTAGCTTAGCGTAGTGAATGGAATCCTTTGTTGCCGGTTAGCATGTCGTGAGTAAAAGTGAGCCAACAAAAAAAAACTAAAAACAACCTAATTACTTCTTGTGGCCTGCATATTCACAACGAGTACAAATAGCAATGCAGATTAATACTAGACGATTTCCTAGGCAGATATTGACTTGGGACTATATTGGGGCGAAGCACAGCCGAAGCACTGCTACTTGGGCGCCGAGATATCACCCAGCAACTCTGTGTGAGTACAGGTATAATAAGGGTTGATCTATCCCGTAAAATAACCATGCGTCATGTTTAAATAATCACTTACTCTGTGGACAGCTGTTTATTGGGTCCATTCAGCGTTTTTTTTTATCGCACCGAAAAAAAAGTTGAGGACTGCAGGATGGATCAACGGCGAGAAATCCTCGGTAGCTGTGACGCAACTGCGGGCACGCTCATCTTGATCTGACACGTTGAGCCTGGTCATCGATGGCAGTACCTTGTCCCACTCGCCACAGCACAGACACTCTATTTCAGTCGGCATAGGTTGGCATATTCCCCCACACTCACATCACCAGTTCGTGTCTGGCTCTCCTCAGGCTGTTGAGCGACTGCAACCTCCTCCTGTCGTTGTATTTCCAAAGCACGCAGCTCCTCTTCTGAAAACTCTGGTACGTAGAGGTATGCTTCTGGATCTTCACTGTCTGAAAAGTCATCCTCTTCGTCTCTCACAAAATCCACTATGTTCATCGCCATTCACTGTCTACTGTAGGAAAAATAGCCAGCTAATATTCACGCCGGTATGTTGACGGAAGTTGGGGGGTTTCAAGTGCTGCGTGATATCTCTGCGCCCAAGTAGCAATGCTTCAGCTGTGCTTCGCCCCAATATAGTCCCAAGTCAATATCTGCCTAGGAAATCGTCTAGTCTTAATCTGCATTGCTATTTGTACTCGTGAATACGCAGGCCACAAGAAGTAATTAGGTTTTTGTTTTTTTTGTTGGCTCACTTTTACTCACAACATGCTAACCGGCAACAAAGGATTCCATTCACTATGCTAAGCTAAAGTAGCGGCAGTACTGCCGGACTAAGACAATGCATACACTGAGACAAAAATGCGTTTGCCCACCTATCTACATCTAGGGGAGATGGTGAATAACCCTATTTCAAAAAACAGTGGCGTGTTCCTTTAAAGACATTACCTTTTAGGTAAATAAATTTTCTTCCCATTGTTTTCTCATGTTATAATCTCCCTCATAATGCTCCAGTACACTGCAATTCGAAAATACTGTGTGATTTATGAGTGATATTTGATTTCAGGTCGTGGGGTCTCAAAGACAAACTGTTCTTTCTCTGTTATATGACAGTAGGAGGATATCAGTATAACACTATGTGACAGCACAGACAGGCATATTTCCACAGTGAAGCCTCACAGAAAACTGCATTTCTACATTTATTCAAGGTGACAAACGAGACCGTGCATAAATTCAGTGAGATGCAATGAATAAACAATACAATTATAACTCATTACCAAACACACAAAACACTCTAGCATACAGTACTATTTCAGCTGAGACTCTCTGTTGGCACTTAAAACCCTAAATATACTCAAGCATCCCCCATCCCTGTCTCAGCTGCTCCCCTGGTTCCATTGGGGCTCTGTCTAGCAGGGACAACTGGCACACTCTGCTAAGTGCCAACAAAAATGAAAAATAAATGAGATTTTTACACAATATAACATGAATTATTGATGACTATAGCAAGGTCAGTACATTATCATACAGCCTATTATTCTTGCACCTGCACTTGGTCTTCCTGTATCTTATTCCAAAGTTGAAATCAGAGGTGGCTACAGCCATGAGAAACGAATGGAGGAATTTTTAATGTTGCCAGCCAGCCCACCAAGCCAAAGGGATGAACAATGAATAGGGGGCATATAATGACACTTCTTCTATAAACACCATCCACACTGCACATGTGCTTCATCTGTCACTGCTCAACACAACACAGGAGAGGTCAGCCTGTTTGCAGCAGGCTCACCTCAATCAGTTTTCAAAAACTAGTACAAGTTTGTGTATGAAAGCTCAGTAATTCACACAGTGTGTGTACTGTAGTAGAACATTCCCTCTTTCTTACTGTCACTAGGCCTTTAAACTCCTTTAAACATCTGCTACCAAAATATGGAGGCTTGAATCGTGTTATGCAACGACTACGAAGGCATTCACAGCATGAGTTGCAAATGTCAAATAGCAAACAATGAAAACTAAGATTTATTTGCTTTGTTTGAAACGCTGAGGTTAGCATGTGTGTCACCAGAGGACCAAACCATTCACTCATTCTTGTTTCACCAGATTTGACTCTCATCTTAGTACATTACATATTACTACGCAGCAGCAGATTGAAAGTAAAGCCCACCCTGTTACTACGTATATATTAAAACAGTTTCCTTCACTTAAATAAAGTGGTAATTAAACAGACTGCTAATAAGATGACTGAGCACAACAAACAAAAATCTGTGCATTTATAAGTCCAAAGAGGGACTTTTAAAAACAGCATCAAAATAGTCTCCTAACCTAAAAGCATTAGAAGAGGCCATTAAGAGCTTGTAATCCCCTGTGTGGGATCAAAGAGAAGTACAGTTTTAGATCAATAAAGCAAAATGTGCAAAACCATGTGAACTAAAGTGTATTGCATTGTGCATTCTTGCAGGAAGAAATCATCTATTTGGGAAGAGCAGTGACTGAAAACTGGTGTGTGTGAAGCTCAATTTCAATGGAAAGAAAACCAGAAATCAGCATCCAGAAAGTCAAATCACTTATGCCTAAAAGCTTAGGGAAATTGTCAACTTGTGCTATAACCCTTTGATATTCGGGTGGCTTAAAACACTAATGCTACACCAAAGGGTGGGAGACTTGACCTAATTCTGAAGCAAGCACCCTCATCATTTTGAACTCACAGCATATCTTTCCAGGGTGCAGAGGCATCTGATCCCTCCTGCATCACATGTGGAGTAAAGTAAAGCAAAGCTAGAAGTTATGTTGGTGGTAGCCTTGCTATTGTTACACTGCAAACATTTGTGAATAGTTTGGACAGCAAGACGACAGGGTTGACTTTTAAAGGGATTTAATCCTGGATGCAGTTTCCATTTGTTAGTGCATGCATGCAAACAGCTGAAGCCACCGGTCAAGGTGGACAGAGTCCAGACAAACACCAGACAAACTTCAGCTCAGCCAGTTCTATCATGGCGTTGCTGTCAACATGTGTTGATGTTCACTAAGTATTTTGTCCATTAATCCTGTCCTTCACCATGACCCACTTCCTGGTGCTGATGCTTATCATCTGTGTCCTGACAAATTCCTGAATGAAATTCAGATTTCAGTGTTCTCTGACCATAGACTGTAAAAAATAATGGACAAAATAATAATGGAAGAAGCTTCCACGTCTGAAAAGTGAAGCCAATGTGGAAATGCCTTAAAGCTGCATTCTATCTAATTTCCAGAAGGGGGCGACTCCACTGGCTCCAAAAAAAGAAGTCTGTTTCTGTAGAAGTCTATGAGAAAATGAGCCTACTTCTCTATTTAGTTTATGGTTTCTTGTTCATTACAGCATGATTTCTTTTTGACAAAATTATGGTCCCATTTATTTTAAAATAGACGATAAAGCAGGGCTTTAATAACCGTCAATCAGGACAGAGGCCTAGCGAGGCACTGTGGACATTAAAATAGACCTGAACTTGTTTTTGGGTGTTGCCAATGTTTTTATCTTAAACTGACCTTCTCACTGTGTGTTTTCCCTTCAAAGTTAATTGGAACATTTTGGTGGTCTTAAAATGTCAGCTTTCTGCCAACCAAACTAGCAAGCTACTGCTAGCTTTAGCTGGTAACTTTAGGGATAGGCGGCCGATTGTCTGTGCTGACATACATGCAGATGAATGGCGCCAGTACCCGAAGGTCCGTGTTTATCTGCCGGTAAATCTCCGCTGGATGACTCGCTTCAGAAAGGTTAAATATCAGCAACTTTCCCTCTTTAGCGTTTAACTTAGCACAGCGCCATTGCAATAATAAACTCCCCAGCTCCATCCTTTTGTCAAAAATGTTCACATCCGGTTGCAAAAAAACGCCAAAATCGCCAAACTCGAGGCATTAAAATGACAGTTCACAAACCAATGGGTGAGGTCACAGATGCTACGGCCACTACATTTACAGCCATGTCTCTGACACAGGGCAGAACGCTCCAAAGATCCCGTAAATAGCCAAAGAAATAACTGCTGATGAGAAACAACCTTATCATCCCTCAGCAGCTATGCCAACAATTCTACCTTAACACATACCTGTGCAAGCAGTTCTGTGTTTCAAATATTGCTGCTGACAAATGTTTTAATGGTGTCTCATTGGCCCTTGGCCTTCTAGGTTTACCCTGCAGCTCCCTATGCATGCTTCCTTTCCCAACCTGAGATGTCCTACGATTGAAATTCATTACGTGTGGCATTTATTGTGGCGGCAGGAAAGCCAAACGGAGCAGATGGTTCAGACAAGAATAGGTGAAAACAGGCAAAGTCAAACTGAAAGGGCCACATCTCAAGCCAAGAAGCAAAGTTTAGATCGGCATTGGAACTTTAAAAATCCTTCCTGAAGGCACATATTAATTCATGGTGTTAGCTGTATGAATGGGGAACATAATAGACTGTCAGCCAGTTTCAATTAGACATTGGGTATTTATTTTTTTTTGACTACTGACACACATTCTACAGTATGTGAGGGTAAAGTACAGGCCAGCAGGGTATTATGACATGTAATTAAAAGCAGTGTTTCATTTAAACATTGCTCCATACGTGCATCATTTACATTGAATTATATGATTATGTTTTACGCATATTATTGTAATTTTACTATTTGTTTGACACCAATTATCAACATCTAGAGGGTATGACAGTTTCCACACCGGTTTTATTTTTGAAAAATCCAAATTTTAGAAAGTAAAACACTTGTATTTATCTCTATTTTAAGCAAAGACATAGGCATCACTTTTGCAGTAACACAGTCCAAGAAAACTGCAAGTAGGCATGTTTTTAAATTTGCTTCAACTTTTGAACCTGTTGCAGGCTTCTATTTAAGAGTCTTAGATTTTGCGATGTGTGTGTAAAGAAGTGTTTTTGAGCCTCTTACCTCCTGTTGACTGGCTGGAATTAAGGCCAGATGGCAGAGGGTGGATCATCGGATCCTCAAGTTCAGCAATGCTCACAAATAAGCAAGGGCAACTCAGTGATTGAAATCAAAGCAATATTGACTCCGTACACAGTATTTGACGAACAAGCCTCTATTTCATCTTGATGACTGTCAGTGATGTATTTAACAGCCACAATCGATTTTCACACTGCATCTGCATATGATTTCTTAAACATTTTTTTTTAATTTATTTTGTATTACAGCTGCAGCATGCAGCTTTGGTTAAAATTACACAGGTGTTGCATTGTGTGTGATACAAAGGTCTTGTAAAAGCGGAGATAGTAAAAGTGTTGCTGTGTTCAGCTTTAATTGACACTCTTGCTGCTGTTTAGATGAAGGTTCTGTGTTCTCTTCAGGTGCTTTTACACCTGACTTGCTAAAATTGAATCAAACTCTGACACATCTACACCCTCGGTACAACTGGTTTGGGAAGGTGAGAACGCCCTAATCAACTCGGGGCTGCCACAGAGAGCGAGTGTTGGAGCCCTTCCAAGTGAAGCCTGGAACACTATGTGAGAGAAAACTAATCAGAATAAATGCTGCTCATTATGGGCTGACTATGGAGAGATGCATTCTTGTCAGGAATGGTGTACACAGACATGTTGCATCTGTTCAGCTGTCAGCATGCGTTACAAGCTTCAGCCTGCCTCACTTGCTTTCCTTGCAAAGAAACTGGGAACAGGTCATGATAACATTTCATCACTTCAGGTATTCCTTGTGCATCCGATTGTCCCCCCTCCCCACTCCCCCGCTGGCCTGCACTCACACTGCAATAAAACAATCAGGGCCAGAGCACGCTTACGTCATTACATTGCAGGACTCACCAACTCCAATTCCCGTTCATCTGTAAGATAAAAAGCAGACATGGGCACGTTTAGAGATCACACTGGTGCGGACCGGCCCACCTCTTTCAAGCGGGCCCAGTCACAGTTAGGCAGGACAGGTTTAGCGTGCCGTGCCCCGGCACAGCACGGAGCGATCACACTAGTCAAACGAACCGGACTTTGGAGTCAAACGGGCACGGTTTAACTGGGCCAAGTGAGAGTACGCCCTTATGCATACGGGATACTTGAAAACCTGATCACTTAGCAATGATGACTGCAATCAAGGCCCACATTTAAAAACCCACAATAAAACCACAACAGATTGCAGCGCACTCATGTCACATCACTCCACAATCAGTTGGATCTGTTTAAATACATTGTCTCATCTTATCAAACATGTTCAAAACTGTCTAAAGTCTACAATCCAAAGTTAAGATTGGAGATTCATTCTTGACCTTTTGGATAGGTATCTGCGTCTCCCAAGGCCAATATGGTCGAAAGCTCTGGAAAAAGCTAAGTGTACCTTGTGTTTAGAATATTTACCACGGATTCAATCAAAAGGTTTGCGATGAGCAATGATTTGATTTATCAACAGCCAGTAGATGTATTAGCAGAGCTATGGAAACAGTAAAGACTATTACTGTAGTGGTACAGTTGCACTTTTACTGACAGATGGTTGGCAATCGCCTCTGATGTGAGCACTCAGGTTTACAGTCCCATTGAATCAAATGACTTCCTCGAATTAGACAAGGGACTTAGAATCAACATTAAGCTCTCAGCCGATACCAGCTGGTTGAGTCCCTACAGCTCTCACTGACCCCCAACTCATTAAATCACAGACAGTTGTAGGTTACCTGCTGACCACAAAATGATAGAGAGCCAAATAAACAACACCTGAAATTAATTTGGACAAACCTTCAGAATCTAAATTAGGGGAGATTAAATACTCTGTGGAGTTTAAGTTTGTGATTTGGAATGGATCAGTGCATGCAATTTGTTTAGAATATTGGGTTTCCTGGATTTGTAGTTCATGCAAAGGGTAAATATTAAATATAATAAGTATTGTGCATAATCAGGCTGTATATTCCCTGCAGTAACTGTGTTTACATCCAGGTAACTTATTATGTTGCTTTGTCTCGTTACTGAACGGTCTGCAGTGAAATGTGTTTGCTACATGTGTGTTACTGAGAAACACAAGACTATTCTCTAATGTTGCTTCGACTCGCAACAATCTCCACCAGCATCAGAAACTTGTAGGAAAAAAAACCCAAGCAGCTAATTACAGTTTTTCGTAGCTGCCGAAACCCCAACGTGGAGTTACATTTTTAAAGAGGAGCACATCAGCAATGGCGTAGCCTACAGAATACAGTAACCTCGCACGGAGGCATAACCTCTTAACGCAATGATTTGACAGTACTTTTACATTTTGCAAGGTAACTGATGCATGTCATTTTCTACAAAAATAACAAGCAACAAACAAAAACAAAAACAAGCTGATAATTTGCCTGTATATTAACTGTTAAGACAGACAATATGAAGATTTAAGCATTAAGGCAAATATAGTAATTTTCACAGTATGGAAGTGGAGAACAATTATATATTGTCATAAAAATCCATGTCCGCTTGCTTCATGTTTAAAGTAGAGCTGGTGGTAGCCTTGTTAATGAAAGAGCTGTTAACAATGTCATGACAGGTCACATTGTAAAAGCAATTAAAAATAAACACTTTGCCATTTAAAATGACCCCAAAATTGTGCTTACTGTAGGATGTTATAAAGCAGTAAACAAGGCCAGAGGCATTCTGAATGTCAAGCTTATGAATGAGGACAGTTCTCAAAGCTGTCCTGTCCAAAAGTCGTATTTTTAGATCACTGTAAAACTACTCATTCTATTAACAATAGGTTTCTTGTCACAGTAACTCACCATTGGTTGGGACAGGTTGGTTAGAGAGTTTCAGTTTGTCTTTACAGAGGGAACTTTCCCCCAAAGTCTCACTGGAATTTAGAGATAGTAAAATATTTCACTAAAAAAATGCATTTGAATAATATTCTCTACTGTGTCACATCTTAGTAGATGGAGTGTTTTTCTACTGTACACAAATGATGCTGGGGTTCAGTGTCTCGCTAAAGCTGCTTTAGTCATTCCTTTTAGATTCTTTGGTCTTTCACTTTGCCATGACAATCACATGATTTCGGGCATAGTGAACACTTTATTTATCTCTAATATACACAGCCATTGTTAACCATTATTAAAGCATGCACGAGCACTGAGCTGAACATAATTATTATTGGAAAGACATGCGCCACAGACGTAGTATACAATGATTGGCCAGCATGTTTTGAGTCCAAAGGTGACGGGCTGATCCACGACAAAATGTCTTCTACAATGAACATCGTTTTAGAGTTGTATGGATGGATCAGCTGTCACTTTTAGGGATTGTTGCTATGCAACCTTTTCTGTCTACAAAATACACAGGTTGACCATGTACTGAAACTGTATAATCTGGCTGCTTCTGTCTCCCTGGCTCCTTGTGTGGAGTTTTGAATACATTTCTGACTTTTCTCCTTTATGATTTATGAATATAAGAAAGTGTTAGCTTTCCATTGGTCTGTGATACCCCATCAGTTACTTGTTCATATTTAATGTCACACTTCACCCTGATTACTCTAAATAATGTATTGGACGTTGTAGCTCTTTGCTGTACATGCCCCAACCCCTGTATTTGCACTATGCTCCATATTGCTCAGACATTATATGCTGCCAGCTTTCTCTATTATGAATGAAGTCTTTGATGTCTGGCTTTTTACAAGCCAAACTTTTCTCCCTGAAAATTAGAGGCTAATCTCTAAAGTCAATCTAATCTCTGTTCAACCCTTCTTTTGGAAATTCAAACCAAGCCAGCCGACAGGGGTATATCCCTGGTCATGACAATTCAGAGATCACATGGATCACAACGAGGGAGCAATGCATGACAATTACCTTAAGTGCTAGAAACGGGCGTGGCTCAACACGTCATATTCAGTGAACAGCTAACTTGTCACATACTTCAGTCCAGCTGTACACCAGCAGAACTAATGTTTTGTAGCTACTTCAAATTGACATTGCACAGTACAGAGAGAGAACTAAAGTTCACTTTATGATTGTTTCGCAGTGATTACGCTCTAAAGCATAAATAACCATCAAACACTAACAGATGATTTTGTGCAGACTGATTTCTCCTCCTCTGCAGCAGCTGGACAAGGAAGTGGGTTACTCTAGTATCGATTTTTTACTATTTTAAGACGAGGGGAGAACATTTCTCTTTGTTTGACTTCATTAAAAGTAAAGTTGGGCTTTGCTGTTGGCTTCACGACTCATTTTTTAAAAAGACAGAGAGAATAGTTCATAGTTCCATTATCTTTATTGTGACTATTTCTCCCTAAAAGGAAGTTTTTCCTCGCCACTGTTGCACTAAATGTTTCCTCTTGAGGGAATTACTAGAATTGTTGGGTCTTTGTAAATTATAGAGTGTAGTCTAGACCTACTCTATCTGTAAAGTGTCTTGAGATAACTCTTGTTATGATTTGATACTATAAATAAAATTGAATTGAAATTGAATTGAATTGAGAAAAAAGAGAGATTTGCGCTGCACTCCCCAGCAGCCAACTGCAACCAACTGCAGTCTGCAGACGTGTGTGCAGAGAGAATTTAACTAAACTTATTTTCATACGTTGACGTTCTAACGATGGTTTTTTACATGCAGTTTTGCCTGTAAAACTCTGCTACCGCTCTGCATAGCGCTCTGCAACATGCACTCCGTTCTGCTGTTGTTGAAGCTGCTTGTGTAAACCATGTGCATAAAGCACAGTGAGACAAAATCTGTGTTGTTGTCGTTTTATTAAAATGTGCTGCGGACCGCCCTACTCTCTTTTCCCACCAATCACATACTTTGTCCCGCCCCGGTTGGTAGCGATCCAGGTCGTGCGCAATTCACATTGAAATCAACCCTAGTCCTACCCTGATCCAACCCACCTGGCGACCTGGGTTGCGAAGCCGAGTAGATCGAGGAGGATTACCCCATTCAAACACACAGTCAACCTGGGTATAACCCTGATTATTAGTGTGCCATTAGTGTGAAAGGGGTATTAGTGTTGGACTAGGGTTACAGGTCAGACCTGAAGCAGGACTCATTGTCTTTGTGGACTACAAGTAGCTGCTGTTTTTGCTGACCCCCAGCCGCATTCTGGAAGAAATCATTAGTGTGTGTTTTCTGCAGCACCAGCGGGCCATGCCATGATGCCAAATTACATGAATTATAGTGTTTCTCTCAACAGGCACAGGTCATGTACAGCTGCTAACACTTCTGCCCTTGAACCTACAAATTTAGCAGCAGCACTTCAAAAGACACATCTAAACAATCCAGGACATTCAGCCTGTGCGGTGTGAAGTTGACATCTGGCAAACACAAGAGAGAACACTTGTTTTGAAATAAATCTCTCTAGTTATATGAGCCGTCACTCCGATTAGTCACCATCTGTTTCCACAGACCTGACTTGTGTTTGCCAACCACAATCAATAAACAAATGTCCAATCCAGATTTGACAAAGTTAAAGGCTCAGGAGCCGGCGGCCATCTTAAAGCCTCTGGCTGTTTGGGGGATGATCCCGTGTGCACGGCTGCTTATTAGGCAGTAATGTGTGGCTGTCCATTGCTCGGACAAGGCCATGACAAAAGGTCACAGTAGATAAGGGGACACCAGAAAACCACAGCACAGGAACCCACGTATTGAAATGGGCAATAAGCAAATAAGGAAATTACCTCTTCTGTATTCTGTCTTGGTACAAACTGACTGAGTCCTGCAGTTTTACTCATAAAAAAAATGAATGGATGCCTCATTCTATGAGAAAAAAAGTTCACACATTACAACTGTAGAAGATACTGACCAGCATACTCTGATGAGATCAAAACATAGGATTCATGGCAGATATGTAGGACAAATCCTGTATTGTTTGCAAAATGCTGTCATCCAATTTTCACAGTAAGCACATTTTAGCTGGAGGTAGAGGAGACAAAATGCCAGCTCCCCTAATATGTCTCTATTTAGACATGACAGCTATTCCCTGTTCACCTCATGTCCACAGCGCACTCTACCTGCTCTGAACACAGACGATGTTCCTCTACTTCTTTCCAGAAAGCTAACTGTTTTCCACAAGCTTCCTGGATCATTGACATGTTAAACCACACACTGTTCCTTTACATACATTTGCCCCAAGCAGCTCTGTGATGTTTACTATATTTTAGTGAATTACCAGAGCTCTTCATGTTTGCCTCGTGTGTCTGCATTGTTTCTTGGACAAGAGTGATCTGACCTTTTGATGGAACGATTACAAACAGTTCATGTCAGCAATATGCTAAGTAAGTGGTTACTTGACACCTTGGAACCAGCAGGCTGATCCATCTGCCTCACCCTTTAGGGGTGATGGAGAGTCATGGATACTGCCACGGGCACAGGGCTGAAACTACTGCACATACAGCTCTTGGAATATACGGTACTTTAAAAAGCCTGATTACCTATTCTCTCAATCAGCTTCTTACCATGAGTAACAGAATTCTGAATAAACAATAGTTTTCATTGACAAAGTTTTGGTTATTTCTAGGGCTGTCAAAATCGACGCGATAATAACGAGTTAACACAAATTCCTTTTTAACGCCACTAATTGTTTTTGACGCGCAATTAACACTCACGCTGGGTGTCGGGCCACAAACCATTATTTTCCACATACAGCCGTGTGGTTCGTGCCAATGAACTACAGTATTTACTTTGTTCTTTATAAGACCAAGCACGTTGGTAGTTGGCTTTGCTTTTTTGTGTTCTCTTACAACTCCTCTGAAAGTACAGATGAATGAAAAAGGAAACATCCTGGAAGTCATTATCTGCTCTTAATATTTTGGCCCTAATTACTGCTAACCACAACAGTCATTTGTCTGTGGTATTCGCTGCAAGTTGTCTCAATCCATGTACTCCAACACTGCTGCCACACAGCAGCCAGGGGATCATGTGTCATATGCTGTGCCACACCAACATCATCAATCAGTTTGTCTATTACATGTCTCCTACTGCATCTCTCAAAGGGGCCAATACGCAGCCATGCCTATAGAATTTGCCTGTTGGTTTGCAGCATCAGGGTTAGGTTCAGATCTTGGGCTGGATTTAGTGTAGCAGAGCTGAGGCTATGGTGAGGTATCTTATGGCCCTATCCAATGAATGTTTAATGGGTCTCGAGAAGTCGGCGTGGAGGAAGCTGACTGTGCTGCATCAGTAGGCCAGGAGGTAAAATGAGACAGGAAGCCAGCCAGCTCAGAATGGCAGGAGGAGAGGGGAGGGAGCATAAAGTGCAGTATTCAGAGAAAGTATACAGAACAGGACAGAAACCAAGATGCATGGTAGCAGGAAACCAAAAAACAAACAAACAATGCTGCACTAAAATCCTCCAAATGATTATTGTATGGGTATCAATCATACATTTCAGAAACGCTCTATTCAGAACCTGCACTAAAATCAGGCTCATTATAGGAGACAGACTACACATAATTAAAAAGGGGTGGTGAGGGCAGGGTGGGGCTTCAATTATGGGAATTCTCCAAATTGATACAGTCGCACCTTTGGGGGACTTGTTGGGTCTCTGTAAATTATATCGGTAATGTGTCCTGAGATAACTTCTGTTATGATTTGACACCATAAATAAAATTGAAATTGAATTGAAGTAACCGTGGTTGATTTTGAGTCTGTAGTCAGAGTTGTCCTTTGCTTGTTGACTGTTGCTGAGAAATGTACTTTGCGGTGCTTCCCCCTCCTGTCTATTGCCGGGTCAATCTGCTCTGTGCAACGCGCCGGGGCGAAACTGTGATTTTGTTTCCACATGAGAAAATGTATTTCCCATTTGTGAAGCTCAACTCTATCAGCATCACACATAATGGAAGACTTAAGGTGTATGCAGGTTGCCTCATTTACATGTTTGGGTGGCTGCATTTACGTACAGAGCCTCTAGCACGGCTGTAGACTAACTATTTCTCTTCTGCTGACTGGGATTTTTAAAATTACAGTTGGACATTGATACTTTCTGCATGTGCCCATGTTTAAATGGTTGACTAAATAAACACCTTAAGAGAAATATGTGCACTAAAAATGAATTCTCACTTTGCTTTGACGTGAGGTAGAGATGGGCTATATGGAAAAAAAAATCAAATATCCCGATATTTTTGACCAAATACATCATTATCGATAAGCGGACGAAGATGGATGGATGGACAAATAATAGACAGCTAGAACAGTCTGGTAAGTTCAGAAAATGACATCACTCACTACTGTAATACAGCCTTTAAAACCAGGAAAAGACAACACTTGTGTCATATTGCGATATCCAAATTTTAAGACAATATCTATATCTATTATATCAATATCGATATATTGCCCAGCCCTAACGCGATTCTCCCCAATGTAAACTCCACAGCGGCACTACAAGTCGCCAATGCAACTAGGCAATGTTTTGATGATGTGCCCATTCTGTGTATCCTGACTGCAGCAGATGGGCTATAGAAATTACTAGCTGGACAGCTTTAAAATGAGTCAGCTAAAAGGACACTGGTACAGTATATTCACAACAAATACCAAAGAGCAATACCTTCCTGAAGTGCTTTGCTGCGAGAGCTGCTCCAAATCAAATACTTTATCGTGATCAGTATACCAAGCACGCACTTATCTCTAACTACCACAATCTATTTTAGACATCACAGATGTGAGACGTAGCTGTAAGGGAGTCAGGAGGGAGAATGTTTTGGATAAAACAGAGCAGCTGTCTTTATGTGAGCCAAGAGACAACGAGCGAGATATTGTCTTTATCCATGTTGAACTATACCAGCGGACCCAGACATTCTTCTCTGCTAGCTCCCTGCTCCTTTTAAGAGAGATACTGTATATAATTGAAGTTAGACAGCAAGGCAATACTAGATAAGCAACACCATCCTCCCCCGCATGGAATTAAGTGACCACCCCAGGACACTGAGTGATGATGCAGACAAATCGAAATGCAGCTAGAAACTGAAAGTCTGAGGCAAAATCAGCTGTAGTGTTTACATTTCCTGGGCTATAAAAAACAATTCCAAGCTTATTAAAGCTACTTAGGGAGTGAATTTTAAAATCAACTATTAATTCATAGTATCTAATAATGACTTAAAGGTGCTCCTTTAAGTCAAAATAAAGGTGCTCTGATTGATCGGTCACCGCTCATAATCGCCTGATATTTGTTCTAAATAATCGGATCAGTTATCTTAAAAATGCCGATCAGATGATGATACATGCTGACGAGCTGCACATTGTCTTATTTCCGCGTTTTGCCGGTGCTCCTGTTGCTTACTGGTAGCCAGAGCCGTGCAGCTCTAGCTCAGTTAATTTTGTTATATTCCTAATTACAGCGGCTAATTACCCGCTATACAGATTTAAACTTTCACTAGTTCGCTCAAGCGCTCACAGCTCTCTCCTTTTTTATCGTCTTTTCTGCTAATCCCACAGTTGTTTACACGCTATTCAGTCCTGCTAGAGCTACCATAGTTAAGCTACGCAGTTATCAGTGGCTTCTCTCTCCTGCCATATTTAGCATTACAAAAACAAGTTATTTGTGGCTTTCGCGAACGTAAGTTAACTTTCGCTTATCCATTAAAATGCCATTTTACTGTGAGAATGTTCTGGAGATATGTGGCTTGTGATAAATGGGTCCAATATTAACTTTGGTGACTATGGGGCGAAAGAATCGGTGCTAATCTGTGTTCGCTTTCACTTCTCCGAATGGAATCAATACACTCAGGACCTGCTGCTAGTCTCCTAAAGAGGCATGGCAGCAGAGATGTGAAGTAATGAAGTACAAATACTTTGTTACTGTAATCAAGTAGATTTTTCAGATATTTTTACTTTACTATTTATTTTTGTGCTGACTTTTTACTTTTACTCCTTACATTTTTAACACAAATATCGGTACTTTCTACTCCTGACATTTTACAAAATTGGCTCGTTACTGTAGTTTCAAATAATTTCAGTGGAGTAACCATTATTATTTTTCGTGTCATCAATATATATATTTGCACTTGACGCACCACTACATTCCATTCGGCAGCATTCATTCGCGGCAAATCATTGCGGCTTGATGGCGGTAACGTTAGCACATAGTAGTATGGACGGGGACATGATTGAAAATGAAGAAAACGGAGATCCCAGAGATTCGTCAGACAAGCAGCAAGACATTCCCAATCATCCTTGACCCTATCTGAGAGAGATGTTTGAGATAGTAGGCATCAAGAATGACTCCTGGCCAATGTGCTGCGTGACTCTAAAATTATGGGGAACTTCTTAATTAATGTCTGTTTAGTAATTCATATTTTATCCTTTATTTACTTTCTAGAAGCCATATTTGAGCACACATACATACACTTAGATTCCTTTAAATGTTAAGGGGAAGATTAAAAAACAGAAACAGGATCTGTGAATTCTCACAAAATCACAACTGAATTCATATCTTGCTACTCCGTCAGAATCATATTAACCTGGAGTCCCAGTCTCTGTCACAATAATCATACATGTGATGTTTTAGGCATATTGGCAGACATCCATTTAAAATGTAGCCAATGGCATATAAAGAGCCTTTTTTCCATGTCCACTGAAGTTTCTCAGCTTGCACTCTAGTAACATTTGTGTGGTCCAGGTAGCTTTGCATAAAAAAATGGTTGTCATTCACAAGGCTACTTTTACTTTTATACTTTAAGTACATTTCCAAGCCTGAACTTTGTTACTTTTACTTGAGTAAAGAAGTTAAATCAGTACTTCTACTTTTACCAGAGTATTTTATAACACAAGTATCTGTACTTCTACTTGAGTACGGGCGAGAAAGCAAACAAATGAGTATTGAAAATGTTTCAATTTAGAATTGATATAAAATTAAAAAATATATGCCAGTATGCATATTCCACTCTCTCTCTCTTAGAGACACAACTCAAACCATAGCAGCCTACGCTTGGCTGTTGGGAGCCGCTTAGAGCCTAACAAATATGGGTTTCCTGTGGAATAAATTAAATAACATTGTATGAAAATGAAAATAAAAGCTAAATGTGCACAACACATTGTTGTGAAATTATATAGAAGAGAGTGAATATGTTGCACATGTTGCCTGCCAACAAACAAACAGTTGTCAATTATTGATACTTTCTCATCTCTTAAATTTTACTACTTAATAATATACAGTGATATTAAGAATAGCCCCAGCAGATTAGTTCACTGTACCAAAATAGAGGCTGCTGGGAGCTGGGGGGGTCTGACATCAGCCGCCAGTCACTGCTCCTTGGCCCAAATACCAGGATGATTGCCATCTAAAGGTTGGTGACTTTTATGAAGTGTGCCATTTTCCCAAGGCAACAGGGGTGCTACTTTTCATTAGGCTCAGTGGGGGTGAAGGCTTCTGTACATGGAGCACCAACCGTCCACAGCAGATCATACCGCACAGCTGTACATGATCCATGGATACCAAGTAAAACAGATTCTCAACCTCTCCAATGTGTGTGTTTTATATCACAGTAAACTGAATCTCTTTGGGTTTTGGACAGTTGGTTGGACATAACAAGACATGTAAGACATCATCTTAGGCTCTACAAAACTGGAATGGACATTTGTCATTATTTTCAGCCCATTTATTGAGTTATAAGTATTGTCAAAATAAATTTATAATGAAAATAATTGTTAGTTGCAGCCCTACTGCCCAGCCCAGTTGATTACTTAGCTAAACACACCACAAGCTATTTTTGTTGGTATCAAAGATAGAGGGGAGAGAAGTGCTCCCTCTGCAGAAACCTTTTAGTGTCAGCCCAGTAATCACAACAACTAAACAGCTGTTAGTAAATAGATTAACAAGCTAATAAGACGGTGATATGGCGATACTTTGGCCACACAGCGGCTAAGACAGTCTCAAACGGGGGGGGGCAACTTCAAGTTGGACACAAAAATAGAGGTGTGTACCAAGCTGAAAACCTGCGCCAAGGATGGGACACACACACACACACACACACACACACACACACAGGGCTGAACTTGGAAATGAGCCTTTTGAAGTCCTGAAAGCATAAAAATAGACTGGAGGGAGTTATGCAGATAAGATGTAGCCTCATCCAACTGGGCCTCAAGTCCAGGTTGGAAGATTGGCAAAAATATAAGTGAACTGGTGAGATGCTGACAAGTTATATGTTGAAATATGTTGAGTCATTTAGTCATGAACAGCAGTGATCGGTATCAGATCAATTAAAAGGCCAGATCGGAGCATTCCTAATAAAAAACTAATGTGTCTGAAGCCACAATAGGGCTGCACTATATTGGAAAAAAACTGACATTGCAATAAAAGAAAACCTGTGATATATATTGAAATATGAAAAGAAATGCTGGAATTCCTTGAATAGCTCTATTTGGAAATAATTGATTATTCTCAAATGAATGGGGTGGTTTTGTAGGGGAGTGCATCTGCATAGAAAATAATAATCAAACAAAGTGAAAAATTACTTTTTTTTATGTGAACCATCCTTTCTTGAGCTTTTGTGCTATACAACTGGTTTCAACGCACCAAACACAAAAGCAAGAGAGCGCTGTGAGTATTCATCTGACATGTTTTTGGAAGGGTACATTTGGTAGTTAAATACACTTGTATTCATATAATGCTCTACTATCATTCCATTCTGAAGACAATGGTATTAATAATGCATGCATGTTGCTCCCCTCTTGTTCCTCGCTCATTTTCAGGTTGTGGTCGACTAGCGGGGCCTGCTTTGGTTGATTGATTAATTGATCAACATTGATTGTGATTGGTGGTTGGCTGTGCATGCAGAGCCTACATGTTACGCACTAGCAACAAACTCCATGTATCCAAGAACCCTTGAATCAGAGTAAATTATGATATTTTAGACACAGACTTCTCTTGTAGATTAGTGCCATGTTTCCAGCTTCAAACCGTAGTTGGGACAGACCCCTGGTTTATTTAGGCTAACTCAATTAGCTTTAGCTGGTAACTAGCTTTCAGTCTGGGAATGGTCGGGAGACATCGTGATAACGATGCATTAAACAGGTTGCATTTTCTTTTCTTTGCAGCAAACACAAAACACTGACTACTGTAGCTTTTCTACACACACGAGGGAGAGCCTCACTTCCCACAGCAAACCCATGGCCGCCTGTCTTAAAGGGAAAGGGTCGGCCGCTAACATTAGACATGTATAATGAGAACAGTGCAAGTTTTCCTTTTGTATCAAGCAGCAAAAAAATGTACTGTAGCTTTTACATTACACGTCGTGCAATGTGACTACTGCACATGCGCACATCGCAGTGGTGATGCTAAAACAACGTATCGTGAGCCCTAAGCCACACTCAACACACAGCGATGAGAGTCCTTCAGTGAGAAAATGCTCAACACCCACAGGATTTTAATCCATGCTGTGAACAAGCCTTTTCTTGGTCAGCAGCTTTGTTTTTGCCAAGCAGCCACCCACTTACTGGGAGAACACTCATTAAGTGATCATACTGTAGGGATCATCAAAAAACAGGGATACCAGGGACATTTCAGGGAATAAAATTAATTAGGCACCAGCACTCGGAGTAAGGAAAAAGGATGTCATTATTAGAAAAGGAATTACTGGCAAAGGCTGCAACTAAGAATTATTTTCATTAACAATTAATTGAATATGTATCTCAATTAATCACTTGGTTTCTTAATGTCAGAAAATAGTTGATTTTTCCCAAAGTCGAAGGTGCCATCTTCTGATGTCTTCAGAAAGTCCAAAACAAAAGGTTGTTCAGTTGACTATCATAGAAAAACCAGAGAAATATCCCCATGTAAGAAACTGGAACCAGAGAATTTGGCATTTTTCCTAAAAAAAAATAACCGAGAAATGATTAATGGATTATCAAAATAGTTGCTAATTTATTTTCCATCCATCAACTAATCAAAATAATCAATTGTAATTGTTGCAGCTTTACAAAATGTAAGTCTAAAGTGCAGAACACAGATGTGTTTCAGAGTCAGGTGTAAATGTAATCCAACTAAAACCAATTCCTAGAGAGAGTGGATGGATAGATTTAAAGGTGCTCAGACAGCGAGAGGTTAGCACCACTTCCATTGTTCCCAATATAAGCACAACTTCAACCGAGGCAGCGGCAATGGAGAGAGAGGGTGGCTCAGTTATATGCCGGTGCAGCCTGAGTTCATGATGGTTGAAGCTAATTTTAACTACTGCTAACTAACTTCTATTGGGCCAACATAGTTTATGATAAACTAAACTTGTTATCAAATTGCTGCTGAGATTAGAGAGCGTAGATAGCAGCAACATGTTCTTAGGGTGCCGTTTTCATACAGACCAACAGGTCCTAACACAAATTATAGTTTGGACGGTTAATGTTTGTCATCCTGCATCATCAGCTCTACATGGACCCACATCAAATCAAATTCTGGAGACTGACAGCAAGTCATGCAGCACTTTACTGTGCATTATGGGTGTATTTATCCCTCTGGTGGCACAAAGAGTTCACCAAGTAATCACACTGAAAAATAATTATTGGCTGTGTGCAATCACAAAGGCTTGTATCATGTGGACGCCCCGACAGTGTTGTAGTCATTACTTAGAATTCCTCATGGGGGAGACAGAAACTACACACTATAGCTTTAAGAACAAGCTTCTCAAGACATGGTGGCTTCATCTGTTGTTAATACTGTCGGTAAAGTGAAGGGTGTTACCCCCGAAAGAGCATCGGCCCTGGAGTGAACGTCTCCCCTGTGGTTTCCCGCCCAACGTGGAGACTGCAGCACACACAGAGACTAGAGTGTCATGCACACAGCACACCTTTTTGTTTAATTAAATCGCACAATTTTGACATCGCGATTGCGATTAGATTAATCATGCAGCCCTGGCTTATAGTCTACAGATTGGGAGAACGATTTCTTAACAGCTAATGGATTTACTTATTGATATGATAAATTGATAAAAATGTATTTGTTTTGTACCACTGCTAAACTGCAGTGTTTCTGTGATAGACTGATGTTTTGTCACAACATAAAGACAAATAATAATTATACATCTGGTTCATTATTTACGTACATATTTAACACTGGATTTTGAAACTTAAATGTAGGCAGGTATGCATCACCCCCCTCCTCCTCTATCCCCATCAGTCCCCAGCCCTCATGGCATGTTGGGGCATATGTATTTATCGAGCAACCAAGTGGCATTTATCTCACAGCTTAATCATAATTAGTCCAACTTAGTCCAGGGCAGACAGCCTGTTAGTGGGCATATGTTCAGATCCTGGTTAAAGACACACTGCTTCCCCAGGGGATGCTTGCGTGTTGACATGTGTGTGTATATGTGTGCGTGGGTAGGGGTAACAAGTGCGTGTGTGCGCAAATGGCAGCAGACGGTTGCTGTGGAGCGCGCCCTGAGCCTCCATTAACACAACCCACCATGTTCCCTTCCCTCGGCTACACAGCCATGCTGAGAGAGGCCACTTGAAACCTGGAGGGAAACAAGTTCATCCGAGTGTACGGAAGAGGAAGACGACAGGGCGGAGCATGCAGGAGAGAAGAGAGACGGGAAGAGGATGGGATGGCGACGAGGACCTGAGTCAGACAGGAAAAGTGAGAGTAGGGAGGTAGAGAGGGAGGGAGAGATGAAACCAGGTGAGAAAGAGAGGAAACCAGAGAGGAGGGGAGAACAGAGAGAAAGAGAGACAGTCTGGCTCAGGTCCAGGGTTATCACTGGCAAAAGTCGAGGCATTTGCCAGCTGCCAGCTGGAGACAGCAGCACTCGGCCAGAAGGATGCTGCCCTGCGCAGCTTCTGACGGCTAGTGTGTTCGCCTTTGTTTGTGTGTCTGTGTGTGCACAGCACGGACGCTGCAGAGTACTGAGAGCTCTGTCCATGTGTTAAAGCACAGGACAAGGACCATATGCATGAAGGGGACAGTCTTTACAAAACACAAAACAAGTCTGGTCACAGTTGCTCTTCCTCAGAATTTAGTGCTCATTTATGCCAAGTCGCCTGCTCTCCCAACCGTGGAAGAGACTAGGGAAGCCGCTTAAAAACATCTCCCTAAGTCTCCATCTTTTGGCAGACGATGCTTAAGTGTATCCTCTTTAGGCAGGACATTACTTAGGCCTTACTGTTTGCTGTGCAGCCAGCCGAGCCCACGTTGCATGCCAGAAGGATGTCAACAAAAATAAACATACATAAAACCTGCAAGATTTGGTGTCAAAAGATGAACACGCAGTAAAGGAAAGCTTGTTTGTATCATAATGCACTCCTTTCTTAATCATTTAATCAGTGATGCTGAAGCACAGACGCTGTCCCAATTTTCTCCATCTCTCCTCTAAAGATGAGTGGCAGGGAGGGAAGGGAGGGGGGGGGGGGCAAAAGTAGCAGGGATTCCTTTTTATAAAAGGTATGCTGTGATGCTGCTACAGCTTTACTCCCTCACCACGTGTCCCTGTCGTCATCGACGAGAGAAAAGCTCACATGCACACAATGCACAGTGTCGGACCGCCAAGCGATACGCCGGTCCGCCTATAGAGGATGATGTCATTTATAATTAGAGCTGTAATTAATATATAGATTATCGATCATCAAAATGTTTAAAGCTACATTGTGTAAGAATTTCTCCCATCTACTGGTAAAATTGTATATGACAACCAACTGAATATTACTTTGTAGCCCCTCCCATTCCGAGCGCGTTCTAACTCCTACGGTGGCCGTATTATTCCAAGAAGTACGACTTCGTCCGTGAGTGTTCCTTCCAGTGTAATAACAGTTTTACATTATTTTGGTACCATTTTATTGCTAACATCAGCTATCAGGTTCCCGAACATATGCAAGCTAATGTTAGTAAAGCATCAGTGCTATCGTTATTCTGTATATTGTACGAGATTAATAGTGTAAGGCAATGTTTACAGAGAAGCAACGGAGGTTTGTGTTTTTAATATATTTCTCTGAGCAGTATGAACAATGTCAATAAACAGGAAATTAGCTCTTAGTATCTCCATCTAGTCTGTGTTACAACTGCACATGACGTGAGTTGTCTGCCAGGGAAATCACGACACATATGATTATGTTTATGTTGCAAGGTAGACAATCCTTTTTCATCATTGACGCGAGGAAAAGTATCCTAGACGTCATTCTAGCATTATGCACAACCATGCTATAGTTAGCCAAGCAAGTATAAAACTTTGAATTTACACAAATAGGCTGAATTACCTGTCGAGAAGAAAGCAGGCAACGTCTGTGTCCCTTTTAAAATCCTTGCTCCTTATGAGTTCTTTCCATCTTGGAAAAGCCACTCCAATAGTTACTTTGGTCTTGTTGCTTTGCCTGACGCGTTGTCGTTTTAATTCTCTTTTTAACTTCCTTGGCGACTCCGTTACATGTCCTAGATGGGCGTTCCATCTTCAACCGGCTTTCAAATCTGCCGGCAGTCGCTGAGTAATCTTCTCCTCCTCCCTCCCTCCCTGGCATTCATCACGGCGCCACTGAGTGTAAAAGCGTGAAACGCGAAGGTATGTCCCTCTTTGGCTAACGTATTTTAAAGACATTGGAGCGAGTCACTCCACTGTATTCTGAATGATTCTGAATGGCAGATTCTACGCGTACGAGAATACTTTGATTAGTCGGTGGAAGTAATTACACATGAATGAGCACATATATGTGAAAGAACAAAGGTTTTTTTTGCTAAGAATCAACTCAAAAATTTACATAATGGAGCTTCAAGTTTTTTAAAGCACAAATCATCAAAATACACTGGTTTCAGCTTCTCAAATGTGAATATTTCCTGGTTTTCTTAGTATTCTATCATAGTATTCTGAATCTTTGGGTTTTGGACAAAAGAAGCAATATGAATATTTAAATTTGAGCTTTGGGAAATTGTTATCTGCATGTTTTTTTTTATTATTTTCTGACATAATAATATCAGCAGATTCTTTGATGATGATAATGGAAATGATCTTTAGTTGCAGACCTCTTTATACCGTGAAAGGTTAAACTGAGGTGACCCCCATCAGTGTGGCTTTTAGACACAATAACCCATCTCTTTTAGCCCTCTACAGGAGGTCAGAGGTCAGCTGCAAGGTGGCATGGTTGAAGGATCTCTAACCCATGGAGCCATTTTCTCAAACAAGACCGATACTCTTTTTCACTAGAAAAGCACATTTAGATTTGTAGAAAATAGTGTAAGGCTCACATGAAGTCATCACACATGTTATCAAAGTTGCATCACACAGAGCAGAGTGAGAAGCAGCCTGGGTGTGCTGGGAACTGTTGAGATTCACCCTGACGCGGTGCTGGCTCAGAAAGCGCTCCCTCTAACGGACAGAGCCGGGCTGACTCAGTCAGCACAACCAGCTCACCAGGAAGAGGTTAATCCACTCATAGCATTTTAATGACATCCACACCAGTGCACTATGCTAATCACATTTGCCTTCACATATCACGAAACGCTAGCAGCCAGTGTGCAGCTCAGTGCAGCCGGCTGCTACAGTCCAGTGGCTATGTCATGGAGCTCCAAACTCACACATTTTGGGAGAAATGTCAACCCAAACAGACTGCAAAACCAGCCCAAAACGTCACAACTCCGATAGTGCCATTTAACACGCATGCCCATGATGCATTACAGTGGGAATAAGCAGGTTGTCCTCTTTTAAAAACAGGTTTAACCGAAAGAGTTGCTTATCCTCCGTGGTAAAGCTCTGTTACAATTCATGTAACGGTTAACTTGGTCCGTTTCCCTCATCATTTTGCCACCGGCTCCTCTCAGGTGCGGTGATGAAAACACGTATGAACTTCATGGCGTAAAGTAGGCTATGACGTGTTTAACATACAAGCGACATATCCAAAGTTAGCTAACAGACAAGCGGGAAAAAGGTTGCTTTTTAAAGATAAAAAAGGTAAGTTAAACTTGAACAATAGGCGCCGGTGTATACAGATACTGCACTTCGACTCACCTTGAGCGGCCGTTCCTCGGGTGCTGAATACACTTGCTATCAAAGTGGCCACATACCAAATCATAGTACTATTGCCGACCAGAAATAAACCTCATCATATCTCAAAGTGCCCCTTTCGGTGAATCTCTCATCGCCGAATGTCCCAAGAACGAACTGAAGCGGGCCGGTATCCTGTTTTCTTGTTAACCGAGCCCTGGACACTTTTCCATCGGCGCATTCCCCTCTCTCTTCCCCTCTCCTCCGCTCTCCTCTCGCATCCTGAGACTGATCACCTGCGCCAATGGGACTAGAGCACACGACGCAGTGAAACCAGGCGCGAGCTCCTAAATAACCGCGGCCCCGCCTCCGCACTGGTTTCATTGAGGTGCGTGGGAAGAAGTCCCGGCCGCTGATTGGTCACCTGCGCTGTCGGTTTTCCAGCTGGAGTGTTGCGTTCAATGAATATGAAAATACACGGAGATTTCAGGCTTTGGTTAAAGGAAACCACCTCAGTGTGCTCATGGCGGCTAGAAAGAGGGCCAGCTTTTTAATTATTGGCATTTTCACCGTAAACGCACATATATTTACACTAATAGCAATAATATCATGATATAGGGTAACTTTATTTTTTTTTTTTTGCTCTTGCTAACCGTTTTTATAGTTAAGTTAGACCACATTAGGATAAAGCAAGCTGCGGTCAAAAAAATCATAATACAGAAGGTAAAAATAGTATCATTAGGCCCTATAGTATAAACCTGTTGTGGTAACTGTAACTTTTAAAAGTTACTATTAGTAGCCTAAAAGGACTGGATAAGACTGAAACGTCCTACTTACAAAGACAGGCCCGGATTTTAATAAATTAGTTCATTGTTTGTAGTAAGCTATAGCTTCACAATGGCACAGTCCCAACCACAGATGGTAAAATCCAACAGGTGGTTATCCTGTAAATGCAATGGAAATAGGCTACCTCTTGCTTGTTTAAAAGACAGGAATACTACCATTGCTCGACTGTAGGTGTTTATGCATGACACAACATTTAGTGTGGGTCGGAGGTATTGGGATCGATGATAGTCTCCAAAACTGCAAGTTTCTGACTTTTGTGTCATAAAAGGGGTTTTGCATTTTCCCGTTTTTCACGTAGGGCCTGAACGCAGCACTATAGGGAACCGTTTTAAGGTGGGTTGGAGTGTGAAGCCTTTAGCGGAGCTGCGGTATCATCCTGCGCAATAAGACGAGAGGAATCCTCCAGCACTGTTCATCATCAGATCACTGCCTGCATTCCATATATTCAAATCCATTTTGTAAAATGTTCACTATGTATGACTGAAATAGTGGTGGTCAGATTGCTAAAGTGTCACATTAAAAAAAGAGTTGCCATGCACTGTGATTACTGACTTAAACAACTAACTTGTCTAAATTCAGCATGATTCATCTTCACAGTGATTCAGTCAAGGACAGTTTAAAATTGAACTGACTCAGTCTGCCTTGCTCATAGAGTATTATGCCTCAGAGCCAATTCTAAGTCTAGCACCCCCGAGGAGGAGGCCCAGTGACAGCCTTCAGCAGTATGACAAATAAATCCATCTGAAGTTATTTGAGTTCATTCTGTTTCACATGCTAGTGTTGTTCTCATCATTTGCTATTCTTGTTTACATCCAAATGTTCTCAGCTGGCAAAATGATGACAAATGTTATTTTCATCTTCTCAACGACTGTAGATATTGTCTAAAAATTCTTCTCTAAAGCACTTTGCACTTATTGCAATGGTTGATGTTGCACATAATGTGTGCCATTTTATGAAACAGAAACTTAGTTTAGTTTTTACATCACTTATACTGTAGCATGTCATGTAATTTAACTTGTTGGAAATCTACTTCTTCTCAGTGGCTTGACAAAATATTGTTTTTCATTAAATTGGAGAAAAACAACAACAAATCTGAAAGGCTTATAGATGTTTTTGATGTGTTTCTTTTTTTTTCACCACTTTGGTATAAACCAGTGGTTCTCAAACTTTTTTCAATAATGCCCCCGCTTTGAAATAATTTATTAGCCAAGTACTCCCTTAACAGTGCAAAACATTTTTTGAAAAAACAACTTTGTAACTGAAAAACGCTTAATGATATTTCAAATGGTTAGAATCTATCACTAAATGTATTCTTTATTATAGTATAATTATTTTAGTAATTATGCATTAAATAAATCTGTACCCTCTGCAGTACTCCAGAGTACCCATAGGGGTATTAGTACACCCATTTGAGAAACATTGGTCTAAACTGAAATATCAGTTATATATCAACTATTTGATGGAATGCCGTACAATTTGGTACATGTACCCTAATGACTTTGGTGATCCCCTGACTTTTCCTCTAGCGCCACCAATAAGGGCTTTGTGATTTTAGATAGGTCGCCATGAAGGTTGGTGCAGACATTCATTTTCCCCTCAGGATGAATTGCAATAACTCCCCTCATTTTGTATGTAGTGCCATCATCAGGTCAAACATTTATTTTAAACATACATCATAGCGTTGTCATTGTGAACATTGTAGCATGCTGATGTTAGCATTTAGCTCAAAGCATCACATGCGCAACTACAGCCTCACAGAGTCAATAATAAGGCTGTAGATTCTCAGTCTTGTTTAAAAATGTCTCCACATGGCGATGTATCATGTTTTACTCATTCTGTCAATCAGCCAAGTCTTTGCTATTTTGCAAGCTAATTTTAAATATAGAAAAATTAACAAAAAAAAGAATAAAGGATTGGAAAAATCAACAGGGAATTGATCATTCTGCCAGTCCATACTTTAGTACTTTTCATTCTGTAAACCAATGTGGGAAACTTAAGAGGCGTTCTTATGTATGCCCTTTTCTTTTTTATAATGCCTGATGGGGATGTTAATGTAAAGTAGCATTTTGAAGTAAACATCCAGACTACTATCTGCTCTCACTCTCTGTCACACTCTGCCTCTCTTTTCCGGGGATACCTTAATCTCTCTCTCTCCTCTATCTCACAAAGCCTGTGAGGCCTTTCATGTTGTCTCTTCTACAAGACACAGCCAGCAGAGTCCGGCATGTCAAGCTCCAGCATGTCAGCATCTCTGACAGAGACATCACGGGCTACACATGCAGCTGAAGGCACTTCTCCTGATGATACAGGCTACTGTTGTGATTGGAGACCAGCCATGTCTCACAGCTCCCAGTCACACCGAGCACTGTGCTTTTAAAAGAGCTGTGTGAAGTGCAAATAGTATATTCAAATCCAGCATTCATTGTGTTCTGTGATCTACTCCAGGTTTCCAGCACACTCAGCTACAATGAGGTTTTTGTATCTCCATGGTGATGTAACGATAATGAGCCAGGTGTGACTCGTTAACAATTGACCATGGCCACTGGTTTTAATATATGTGGTAATAATGAAACTCAACTGGTGTCATATCTTAAAGGATGAAATTCAGTTGTATCTCCCCCAGTCTCAGTAGAACAAGTTTGTTTTAGGGGGAAACTGTGGTGAATGGAGCTAAAACAAACAATGGACAAAAAAATAATAAGCAACCATTTTGATTATTGATTAATCACTTAAGTCATGTTTTAAGCATTTAATACCTGTTGCTGAAGTCTCATGCGCTATTACCTTTCTTGCATTCCTTCTGCAGTCCATTGCAATTACTGTGGAGGACAATGGGGAAATCAGTGATATTTTACAACTTAGCAAGCTGGACTGCCATTTCTTTTAACAGGGGAGACATTTACTATACCAGTGTCCAACATCATCATGACGTTTTGGAGAACTATTTGTGATTTTGTTATGTGGCAATTTGTTGTCGCTGAAATGAATGAATCAGTGTGTCAAGTCTTTTTCTGTCTCATAGTGTTTCTAAATGCAGTACTTGAAGCAGTTCATCATATTTACTGAAGCTGTACTTGCATGATTCTTGCAGTGTTCGGGTTGTATCCACATCGTTGAATGTACCTATTGTAAGTTGCTTTGGATAAAAGTGTCAACTAATTGAATGTATTGTACTGTAAAGTAGAATGCAACAGAAGGATTGCAAAAAAATGGGAATGCATATGTTGGACTCAACCCAGGACATTCTACAATAAGAGCTTGTCAGCAGGTGGTAGGATGTTGTGTAGAGCCTGATTCAGGGTCCATCCACATTCACATGTAAACGCACGTTTTGCATCGTTTGGGCCGATCGTCCAAACAAATCCTGTAAACGCACTGCCTGAAAACGCACTTTTTTGAAACCTGGTCCAAGGGTGAAAAAATTCGAAAGCGGCTCCCTTTTGGCTTCGTTTGGATGGCAAAGCCACATACGTGCGTATCGATGATGTCATCGCCACACCATTCGACCTCTAACGCTATGTAGCTAACGTTAAACATCGCTAAAGTAGCTGACTGCTCCAGCAGGGACGTAACGTTAAGGTTAGCTGTTTATAAAGTGGAAGTAGACAACTTATCAACTAGCTAGGTTGCAGTGCTTCATTGTGCAGGAAGCACTGCAACCAGAACCACATATAGCATTATCAAAATCAAACTTTTGCACCAAATGGCACACACTTCATTCATATTACCAGATTTTTGTCTAACCAACTACACACTGTTGGGCATAATGAAAAGCACCCTCATCTTTATTATGCTTTGTCATAATACTAAAATAGTTCAAACTGTAGAAAATTCTTCAGATTGTTCACATGCACAGAACTATTTGCAGATACACACACATGCTGTTGAAACATTTATTTATTTTATTTTTCACCAAACAAGTCAGTGCAACATATACACAGAAGATATATTTACATTGGACTGAACAAAAATATGCTCACAAAAAACAGTAAACTGAAAAAGAAAATTGCAGAAAAAATGTGCAGAAGAAAGAAGAAAAAAGAGGCATCATAGTGCTTACTTCCTGATTGAAGTGGTAACAATGAACCATGGAGGTGATTGGCCAGGTGACACATCTATTGGCCAATGAGCTCATGTAGTGTCATTTTGAATGGCAGTGTTTTGAAATAGCAAACATGTGACTTTATGTCAGATTGTTGTGTCTTATGCAGAGAACCGTGTTCAGTGCATTTAAAAAGGGACATTTTGAATTGCAAAATGTGTGTAAAGCAGAAAATGTGTTTAGACTTTTGGAGACTTGAGAAGAGGTTTTGCTCTCTGTGTGTCAGTTTAAATAATTGTGCCATGCATGTCATTTTAGTGTGTTAGCAATTGGAAAAAACTGTAACACAGCAGTGTTTCAATCATTAAGTGTGTCAGTGCGCTAGCTACCTAGATACGCTGCTCATCTACTCCCAATCATAACATGATAGATTATAATAACTTTCACCACTGCTCATTTTATAAAGGCCGCCGCAAGAAAACGTGTCTTTGTTTACATTGTATAATGTGCTGTTGGATTGCTTTTTATTTTGCAATTCTGTCTGCCATCGGACACAATTCTGGGAAAAGGATAGCTCGCTAGCTCGCTAACGTTAGCTCTGCTAAGCTCTAACTCTTGGCAGTCAGAAACAAACATCAATGATCCAATGTCTTTTTGATAATCTACATGTTTTTCTTGCGGTGGCCTTTCTACAATAAACCGTGGTAAAAGTTACTATAATCCGTTCAAGGAGTTGATAAGCAGACAGATTAGCTAGCTAATTGATAAATTGTCTACTTCAATTCAATTCAATTCAATTTTATTTATAGTATCAAATCATAACAAGAGTTATCTCGAGACACTTTACAGATAGAGTAGGTCTAGACCACACTCTATAAAGCCCCAACAATTCCAATAGTTCCCCCAAGAGCAAGCATTAGCAGTGGCTATTGCGACAGTGGCGAGGAAAAACTCCCTTTTAGGAAGAAACCTCGGCAGACCCAGACTCTTGGTGGGCGGTGTCTGACGGTTGGGGTTATGACGGTACAGGATGTAGCGTGGCACAGCAGAGCATGGGTGGACGCGGTGGACGCAGCAGGACGTAGCCGGGCATTGCAGGGAATCGCAGAGCGTAGCAGGGTGTAGCAGGTCCATAGCCACAGCTGCACCCAAGACCCAGGTCTTGGTGTCGCCCTAATCCGAGGCGATGTTCTGGGCGAAGAAGAAACATAAGGACTCTGGGGAGTAAACTCCCCAGAGCTAGGTTAGTAACAAGCACTTCTGAGACAGGATGTGCATAAAAGGAAACAAAAGAAAAGAGCGTGTCATAAGAAGGAACTTCCTCGGCAGTCTAGAATTATAACAGCATAACTAGGAGAGGCACTATATTATTGATTATACGATAGGTAAATCTGATGACTGTAAAGAGAAGCAGAGAAAAGCAGGGGTGCTGTGTCTGCAGCTATACACCCTGCCCCGCCGGTCTAGGCGTTCACTGCAACTCCTCACTCCCTAACTATAAGCTCTATCAAAGTGGAGAGTTTTCAGTTTAGTCTTAAATGTAGCGACGGTGTCTGCCCCCCGAACCCAGATTGGGAGCTGCTTCCACAGGAGAGGAGCCTGATAGCTGAAGGCTCTGCCTCCCATTCTACTTTTAGAGACTCTAGGAACCACAAGTAACTCTGCATTCTGGGACCGTAGTGCTCTAGTGGGACAATAAGGTACTAAGAGGTCCTCAAGATATGAAGGAGCTTGACCATTTAGAGCTTTATAGGTCAGAAGAAGGATTTTAAATTCAATCCTGGATTTTACAGGAAGCCAATGGAGAGAAGCTAATACAGGAGAAATATGATCTCTTTTCTTAGTTCTTGTCAGAACACGCGCTGCAGCATTCTGGATCAGCTGGAGAGTCCTAACGGACTTATTTGAGCATCCTGATAATAAGGAATTACAGTAGTCCAGCCTGGAAGTAACGAATGCATGGACTAGTTTTTCTGCATCGTTTTGAGATAGGATGTTCCTAATTTTAGCAATGTTACGAAGGTGAAAAAAGGCTGTTCTAGAGGTGTGTTTTAGATGGGCGTTAAAGGATAGATCCTGATCAAAAATAACTCCTAGATTTCTGACAGTAGTACTGGAGGCCAGGGCAATGCCATCCAGAGTAATTATATCTTCGGCTAATGAGGTTCGTAGGGGTTTGGAGCCCAGGACAATAACTTCGGTTTTGTTTGAGTTTAACATCAGGAAATTGTAGGCCATCCATGATTTTATATCTTTAATGCAAGCTTGAAGTTTAGCTAGCTGGCTGGTTTCATCTGGCTTGATTGACAGATATAATTGGGTGTCATCCGCATAACAGTGAAAGTTAATTGAGTGTTTCCTAATAATATTGCCTAGAGGAAGCATATATAAGGAGAATAGAATTGGTCCAAGCACTGAGCCTTGAGGAACGCCATGGTTAATTTTAGCGTAATTGGAGGGTTTATTGTTAACATTAACAAATTGCGATCGATCAGAGAAGTAGGACTTAAACCAGTTTAGTGTGATTCCTTTAATGCCAACTAAATGTTCCAGTCTCTGTAAGAGGATGGTATGGTCAATAGTATCGAATGCAGCACTAAGATCTAATAAGACAAGTACGGAGACAAGTCCTTTGTCTGATGCAGTTAGAAGATCGTTAGTGATTTTCACCAGTGCCGTCTCTGTGCTATGATGCTTTCTAAATCCTGACTGAAAGTCCTCAAATAAGCTATTGCTATGTAGAAAATCACATAACTGATTAGCGACTACTTTCTCAAGGATCTTGGAGAGAAAGGGAAGGTTAGATATAGGTCTATAGTTGGCTAAGACCTCAGGATCGAGGGTGGGTTTTTTCAGTAGAGGTTTTATCACAGCTACTTTAAATGACTGCGGTACATAACCTGTCAATAAAGACATATTTATCATATCTAGCAATGAAGTGTTAACCACGGGTAACGCTTCTTTAAGTAGCCTCGTTGGGATGGGGTCCAAGAGACAGGTAGATGGCTTAGCTGAAGAGACCTTTAGCATTAATTGTTGAGGGTTCATAGGATAAAAGCAATCTAAGTATATGTCAGGTCTAGTCGTTCTTTCTAGCAGTCTGTCAGTTAAAGGTGACCCATTAGAGGTTGGGGGAAAGAGGTGATGAATAGTATCTCTAATTGTTATAATTTTATCGTTAAAGAAACTCATGAAGTCGTCACTACTCAGAGCTATAGGAATAGATGGCTCAACAGAGCTGTGACTATCTGTCAGCCTGGCTACAGTGCTGAAAAGAAACCTTAGGTTGTTCTTATTTTCTTCTATTAGTGATGAATAGTAGTCTGATCTGGCCTTTCTTAGGGTCTTCCTATAGGTTTTCAGACTGTCTTGCCAGTCTAAACGAGATTCTTCCAGTTTGGTGGAACGCCATTTACTTTCAAGTTTGCGCGAGATTTGCTTTAATTTACGAGTTTGGGAGTTATACCAAGGTGCTAGTTTCCTTTGCTTCATCGTCTTCTTTTTAAGGGGAGCAACAGAGTCTAAAGTAGTCCGTAGGCAGGCCGTAGCACCGTCTACGAAATTATCAATTTGAGAGGGACTAAAGTTTACATAAAGATCCTCTGTTATATTACGGCACGTTAATGAGTTTAGTGCTGTTGGAATATCTTCCTTAAATTTAGCTATAGCACTGTCAGATAGGCTTCTAGCGTAGAAGCTTTTATCTAATTTCGTATAATCGGGTAGTAAGAATTCGAAAGTTATTAAGAAGTGGTCTGATAATAAAGGATTTTGCGGGAATACTATTACGTCTTCAATTTTGATGCCATATGCCAGCACAAGGTCAAGGGTGTGGTTAAAACAGTGCGTGGCCTCGTGCACACTCTGACTGAAACCAATTGAATCTAGTAGTGAGTTGAAAGCAGTACTAAGGCTATTGCTGTCAACGTCCACATGGATATTAAAATCACCTACAATAAGTACTTTGTCTGATTTTAGGACTACACATGATAAAAACTCTGAGAATTCCGATAAAAATTCACAATATGGACCTGGTGCTCGGTAGACAACAACAAATATAATTGGCTGTACTGTTTTCCATGTTGGATGCTGAAGATTAAGAACGAGATTTTCAAAAGAGTTATAATTTAGTTTAGGTTTAGGATTAATTAACAGGTTTGAGTCAAATATGGCTGCAACTCCCCCTCCTTGGCCTGAGCCTCTAGGAATTTGAGTATTAATATGAGTGGGAGGAGTGGCTTCATTTAGACTGACATAATCTTCATGGCCCAGCCATGTTTCAGTTAGACAGAATAGATCAATTTGATTATCGGATATCAATTCTTTTACTAGTATTGCTTTAGAAGACAGAGATCTGATATTTAGTAGACCGCATCTAATTTTCCTATCCTGTTCTATCATTGCAGTGGTAGTTGTAATTCCAATTAGGTTGTTAAGTATTGCCCCTTTTTTGGTTACCTGTGGCTGACGTGAACTGGATGCTAAATTGACTATGTTTGCAGTCAACTTCTTATTACTTAGGGGATTCAACACTTTGTATGGTCTATTGTTGATTATAACTGGAATAGTACTAGTATTACATGTTACCCTGCAGAAAACATTTTCAGATTCATTCACTTGTAAAGTGCCATTAGGATCAATACCTGGGGGGCATGAATCTGTGATATTTTCAACAGAATGTCAATACTTAACTTTCAGTGTGGTCGTTATGTTGTCAGATAGCAGCCTGGCTCCATGTCGGTTTGGGTGGAGACCATCATGTTTCAGCAGGCTGGGCCTCTCCCAGAACAAGTTGAAGTTGTCGACATAGGGAATGCCCAGGGAAGCGCAGTGGGGTTTCAGCCAGGTGTGGAGCCCGAACAGTCTGGACCATCTTTCAGCACCCTTTCTGTAGGTAGGTAGAGGCCCAGAAATGACGATCCGTTTTCCTGTGCCCGTCAGGGTGGTGATGAGAGTGGTGAAGTCTTTTTGAAGTGCTGTCGACTGTCTCTCTCTGATGTCGTTTGTGCCCACATGCACGATGATGTTGTCGACCTTAGCGTGGCAGGCGAGGATGCTGGGAAGTTTGTACTGGATGTCACGGACCTTGGCACCAGGGAAGCAGTAGACCTTGGACGGACCGCTAGGTGTAGGGGGAATGTAGAGGTCCCTGACCATGGAGCTTCCGATGACCAGCGTGGAAGTTGTTGGGTCTGAAGGGGGGCGCGCCGACTGTGTGGATGGGCCAGGATGAGCGCCGTGGGGACGTGGCAGAGAAGGGTTTCTGCAGAGCAGAGGGAACTCCTCATCGTTCATCAGAATGGTGTAGCGATTTTCTAGTCGTATAGGTTGGGCTGGGCCTGAGCGTTGTCCTGACCGCCTGCTGTGGTGCTTGCTTATACGCCATGGCTCAGGCTGGTGTGGAGTGGAGCTGGTCAGCAGAGCTGACTTGGTTCTCGGCAGAAGCCGAGGAGAGACGACAGGGACAGAGGTTGTATTAGTGCGTGGTGGGGTGAGAGTAGTGCAGGGCAGAGTGGAATCAAAACATCCGACATTAGTGTGTGTGTGAGGGGAACTTCCAATGATAATGGTGTCAAGGAACTGTTCGTTCACCTTGATCTGGTGGAGAGTCGCTATTCTGGCTTCAAGTTCCACTATCTTCTGGCTGAACAGGAGGCACGAGTCGCAGCCAGGTGTACAGCTGAGGGGGGGCATCGTGCAGCTTGCTAGTTTAGCTAGTAGCAACGTTGACGGAGGCCCTCTCCAAAACCGATCCCTCTTCACTTGCAGTTCACAAGTCAACACTTGCGGATGCTCCTGCTTGTGTTAGCAAGCTGTGGATACTCCGTTACTACTGCCAAAATATAGAAAAGAATTCCAAGGAGGCAAACATCCTAAGGGGTCCGCGTCACCTCCCCGCTAGCAGACAGGCTAATGACTTCAGGACGATCGGCCCAAACGATGCAAAACGTGCGTTTACACCAAAAAGTGTTTCCGTGTGGATGGCCCCTCAGAGAATGGACGTGGGTCTGTGTACAGGCACTGATGATTAAACAGCAATGGGAGGGAGGCTACTATTACCCAAAACTGCTTGAAAATGTGTTTTCATCCCAAGACAACCTTGCAAATGTTTTTATTTTTGACACTAGAGTTTCAAAAAACAGCAAATGGTCTCAAAGGATTGTTCCTGTCAACTCAGAGGCACAGCAGCTTTATGACGCAGAACAGCTACAGGTGTGTCAGCTCAACACTTTGATAGTGCTGAGGTGGTTGAGAGAGACTCTTTCAAAACCACTTTCTGATAAGCATTCATTGTACAATTTTTTTTTTTTTTTACCAACAGTTTTATAGGTGGATAATAATACATTTACAAGCATATTTACTGACATACAATTTCAAGTCCACTTTATTTCAGAGGGAAATGTGTTTCTGTAGATATTTCAACATTTATTTATCAGTTATAATTACTAGTTGCCTTTCAAAAGATAATTTTACATTGAAAAAAAAGCATTTGATTAGCTTATAAAATATAATGCATTATTAAAGATTAAACCAGTAGTTCCCAACCCAATTTTTGACTTGTGATCCCTTTACAAAAAAGCAGTGTCTACTCGGGGCCCATTGTCATGTTTCAGAAGTCTATCAATTGTTAGCAGTTCCACCAAAGTTCCAGACATTTCCTCTCTAAACTTCTCAGATGGTTCCATTTGAGTTATTGCTTGTGGCTGTAGATATTAAATAATCAAATATTTCCCATTAAAACAGATATTACAAAAAAGTCCAAACATTATTATAAATATGTGCATTACAACTTTATTTCTTCTTTTTCTTCTTCTTCTTTCCTATCACATTAACCCTCTTTAGAGGGGCCCGACGCTCAGCTCGGGAACCACTATAACAAACTACAGTACCTAGCTGTATGTAAAATTGTTGAGCAGCTGCAAACAGTCAAATGCTGCTTATGCATTAACAATCTAATAATGTCATTTTGAATATTACACATCAGTCAGGAACCAATAGTTTTACTTTTGATATTTTAAGTAAACCTTGCTGATCATACTTCTCTACTTTTACTGTGTAGGATTGTAGAATAATCACCCTCAGGTCGTACGTCGCCATTCCATCAAAATGATTGTGAAATGATTTCAAGCAGGCCTCGTTGATAATGTTCGGCTCTCTAAGAACCACAAAACAAAGCTGCAGACCCAAGCATTTGCTTGAATAGTGTGCCAATCCCCGTTAGGGGCGTGACACCCAACGGACCTATGGACTTACCGTTAAGCCAGGTCCACCAGACTGTAGTCTCACATTGCCAGACCTTCCTCCACAGCGCTGCGGAGGAGGGTCTGGCTAGTCCACACAGCATTCCTGTACGGGAGAAAAACGTTCTCTGGTTTATTGGTATTTCTATAAACCGATCACAATTGTCTTGGGTGGCGCTAAGCACCGGACAGAGCCACGGTGCCGCTGCAAAATAGCCTCGGGAAGAAACTTGTTTTGGTGGAACGTGTACGTTCAAAAGTAGTTTTAGTCGTGCAACAGAAAACTCAGATTGGACAGATAGTCTAGCTAGCTGTCTGGATTTACCCTGCAGAGATCTGAGGAGCAGTTAACCATAGTCCTCAGAAATCCACCAGAGGTTAGAACGCCAACACAGAGAAAGAGGAAGGTGACAGACATCAGCCCGAAATGAGGGACATATTACGGAATTTCCGGCGGCTCCTGAACAATCCCGGAAATTAAAGGTTGTCAAATATAGACTAACCCCACTGAGACTGAGAAGTAGAAAGAGAAAGAGTGTCTGCGTTGGAGAGTCTTGATTGTTTTTGTAGTGCTGGCGGATGTTTTCGTGTTCCCCTGAGTGCAGACCCACGAGAGCTGTGATAGGGAAGTTGTGGTGAGTCGCAGCTTGAGGAACAGAGGCAACAGAGCAGGGTGCGGCTGAGAGACTGAGGGAGAGCAAAGCTGTCTGCTTGGACAATTTTATCGTGTACCGTGCACATTTTACCATTTTCCTGCATTTTTTTTTTTTAACTATTTTATATTTCCGTAAAGTCATTTTAAGCCTCTGTCTTTTCTTTTAGTACCACTAATGACTGCCACATATTATCTAAAACCTCTGTGTAAGAATCTAGACTCACACAAAGCTTGGTGTAAAATGAGTCCTTCCTTTATAGAAAAGGAGCACTTTCTCTGCCTTGTATCAAACATTTTATTATATGAACATGTGACAAATACAACCTTTGAATCTCACAGAGGCTTAGACAATTGTGCAATTGTTGATGAGCTTGATGATACTATGCATATTACCTTGGATACCATAATGACTTCACCATTACCAGCCATAACCTGCACCTGGGACTGAACAGCAATAGCTCAGGTTACATCCCAGCAGGGCATTGAGCATCCCATAATGACTTCAAGTCTTACCAGTTTATTACATTACTGGAATACTTTGTCATGTACCCAAATAATCAGCGACCATTCTGGACACTTGTTTATTTACTTGTTACATTTCATTATTACACGGCTTCGTTAAATACTCAATTCTGATTGGTCAATTACAATGTTCTATAGTGTGTAATTTCTGAACAGCAGACCGCTGCTATGAATAATAGACTGTTGCTATGGATGCAGTTGTGATCATAGACTCTGGAGGACCATTTAAAAAAAAAACAATTCAGATTAATATTTTTTCTCAAATTATTGATTTCTTCAATAAGTGGCTCTGTAATAAGCGGGATAAGAGCGAGCAGGTCTTTAGTGTGAAATAAACCCATTCAGGGTGTCTGGGTTTAATTCGCAATAATGACCTGCTCGCTCTACAATATCTGTTATGTCATAACGCGGGCTATATTTGATCGCTTTCATGAATACAGACGTCCCATTCTGTCCTCTGGGTCTGCCAAGCACATGACTGGGGTAGAGTGGGCACTGGGGTGGAGGGGATCAATTAGGGATGTCTGCTGGCCTTCCCCTCTCTCACACACACACACACACACACCACACACACACACACACACACACACACACACACACACACACACACACACACACACACATGCACACACACACACACACACACATTGTGTCTCTGCCTCACCCAACCTTTCCCTACAACCAAGGAGAGCTGATGGTCCAGCTGGCATGCAGCCCAGGCCATGCCCCCCCTCAGACCACCACCATGGGGAGTGAACCAAATACCACAAACACAATGATATCCAGGTCACCACACAACTGTGGCAAGATATGACAGAAGCAGACCAATGCAAATCCTAATTCTAATCACAAATTAGGACAATGTTTTGGCTACAAACAGGAAAAGATGGTAGTAAAGTCATCTTTTGTTTAGTTTTAGTTATGTTAAAGACTAGATAAAGCCTTTAGACTCAGGCAACAATATAATTACAGCAAAAGTCAAAAGAAAATTAGACCATCAGACCAGGAACAGGAAATATATCACACAATAAGTGAAGGAAATAGAAAAAAAAGAAACTCCCAGAATGGATCCTTGAATAAACCCATAAGTACATGTTGCATTAGATAGCACCAAATTACACAAAGAAACACAAAATTGCACTTCAGAGATACATTAATTGATTATTAATTGACACAGCCTGTGACACATCCACGAAACGAGAAACAACATACCTCAAAGCCTGTTGCACACTTTTGAACACCATTCTGCGGAAAAATGTCATTCAACTCAGAAACTGCAGCAAAACAGTGCACACAGTTTTGAGAATACGTGCCCCTTGTATTAGTCCCTTAACTGAGCCCTTACTTAGCCCTGAGTTTTATGAGCCAACCATCTACCCCGACATCCTCAGATCTTCACGCTCTTATACAGCAGCAGTCAATGTGGTCCACACAGTGATAAATGTCTGGAATACATACAAATTACAGTGCATTACAGTTCGTAGCTATATGTACAAATGGTTCATAAGATCAGCCTGAATTAACATGCAATAATATACAAGAGTTACACAGAGTTTAAGAAAGGTAGCAAAATGATGTAATCAGATGATCAAAAGCAGTCATATCTCTACCATGTAGTCAATCTGATAAAAAAGGGCAAGGCACACACACACACACACACACACACACACACACACACACACACACACACACACACACACACACACACACAATCCATTGGTCTGTTTCTGTATTATTTTGTCCTCCCTGCTGCTATTTCAAATATTGCCAGTACAAACAAAAAACAAAGGAGCATATGTGGTTACATTTGGCGGTATTTCTCATTTAAGACATATTGAGTCTTAATCTGTCTCCAATAAAAGCCACAGAATATAAATATATACCATGTTTGTAAACTGTCTGTACAGTCGGTTTGCTGGTGGACATTTCCAAATCACATAGAGCACGTGTGTTTTATGTCTACAGAGCAGTGAAGCAGCCAAGGCGATAATCCTGCGTTGATAGAATTAGAATAACATCAGTTGACAAGTGGAAACACTGTGTCTGTTTAACATTGGTATAGAGACAGGAAGGGGATAGAGAGCTCCTGATCCTGCTTCTTTAAAGGTAAACATGATTCACTGGTTTAATTACATTATTTTATATGGATCTTAACACCATGGAAAGTACTTGATTACTGTTAGGTTGGGTTAGGAATTAGGTCAGGTAAGGCTAATGTTGGGCTAGATTAGGTTTGATAATTTTAGGTTAGGTTCTCTGCACTTTCGCCACAGCCACATCCGACCGGAATTACATGTAGAGTGAAACTACTTTTGACTACTATTGTACTACGTTTGAAAAATAAATCATGAATTTTTCATAAGAATATTCATACGTGATACATGATTGATGATCCCTAAGTCAGCCAGCCCCCAGCAGTTAAACGCAACGCTGGGAGGATGTTTTTCTTAAAATAAGGTTGATTTCATACAGACCTGTGGCTTCTACAGAAGCATGAACATTCATTTCACAATCTTACAGCTCGTGGTCAGTCTACCTTGGATGGTTCAGACATTATGGTAATAAATCAAGTGAGAAGTAGGGTCAGTTCCCCATAGACTTCTACAGAAACAGACTTCTTTTTGGAGCCAGTGGAGTTGCCCCCTGCTGGAAATGAAATAGAATGCAGGTCATCAAATCACTTTTTTAGGCCTGGAAGTTTGCCACTTTCATTTCATCACTGTCTAAAAAATATGATTTTTTTAGAATGAAATGATCCGTTTTTGAAAGAAACATTGTGACATATCAAGTGGAATTAGTTTATAAATCAAAAGGTATTGTGATTGGCAAATAGCCATTCTTGGAAAAAAAAAATTATAATGTCAGAGTCAATGCAAAGTTGATTCAGAGTGCATTATGTCCCATATGATAAATTATTAAAGGTGGTTGCAGGGTGTGTAGTGGTCAATCCCTGCTTTATGTTTTTCCATTCAGTCTCAGAAACAACCGTCACCACTTCCGTTCATTCACATGCAGGCCCCACTTAGCGTTGAACAGACATGCTCCTCATGTTCCCATTGCCAGTCATTTTCTGAAGAAAAAAAAAGCTTAAAGGTCCAGTGTGTAACGTGTTTAGTTTTTCATTATGAAAATCTGTGTTGCCCGTTCACAAACTTGTCCTCTTTCATGAATATTTACCTCCACCATCAATTCCAAGTATTCCTTTTGGCTTGAAATTTTACATTTGCATTTGCATGAACTGGGGTAGACGCTCCATATTCATGCTCCATCTTGAAATACGTTAGCTGGTAAGGGACATACAGGACATACTGCTCCACCTTTCGTGTTTTCGCTGTCACATGATAAACTCACAGCTGCTGCTAATTCTGCTAATGGGTATCGTAGCTTCCCGGCCCCGGCAAGAAGGAAACATGGAGGACCACACGTATTCAAAATCCAAATTTCAGGAACAGGAATCCTCTTCTTCGCCCAGAAAAAGAGAAAGGATATTGAAAAGAGCAAGAGACCGTCCGTACTTTGAACTACGTGGTGCGAGAGAGTTGATTGCAATATATGATCTCAATGCTAGATGGGAGAAATGCCTACACATTGGACCTTTAAAAATGTATAATATGCAGTATTTTCTTAAAAAATTAGTATAGATACATGTATAATACAAATGTAATCCCTCTCAATCATCACTCATGATCCACCAGAAGTGTGTGGTGGTATCTGTAGCTGCAGAGACCCTGTCCTCTGCCTGGATTTGATCTTTTCTTCTTATTTGTCTGTGTGCAGGACGTTTATGGGCGTCAGCAAAGAGCCTTTTGGCCCCACGTGGTGTGTAACCCCCAGCCAATAACAGTGCGCAGGGTCGTGGCGTCTGATACTGACACATACTCAGAGCACAGCAGCTCCTCACAGCATACAAGGGACTAGGAGCAGAGGAAACACTGAAGCACGTGCAAACACACTGAGGTGTAGGTGTGCTTAGCTGTGCTTTAGATCAAAACCACCGTGAAACAATCAGAAAATGATGTTTTATTCCTCTGATTCACTGCTTTGTTCTTTCACAGCTCTCTCTCTCTCTCTCTCTCTCTCTCTCTCTCACTCTCTCCTTGAGCTGGGGAGGAGGAGCCAACTTTGAACGCTGCCTTTGGGTATGACACATGCCTTTGGTATAGAGAGACCTGGGTTCGAATCCCACTGCGATACATCAACCAATGTGTCCCTGAGCAAGACACCTAACCCCTAGTTACTCCAGCAACCTCTGACATAGCAATTATAGGTCGCTTTGGATAAAAGCGTCAGCTAAATGACATGTAATGTAATGTAACCAACTGACAAAAGTAACATTTAAGGAATATAAGGAAGTCTACCTTTTCAAACTGAGTGTCACAGCACTGTTTTCCCGAACTAGCACCAGATTTAAATAATCTCTGTATTTAAAGAAGCCTTGGTGTTTGCAGTCGTGTCACTGTGGTTATCTGCTGCCAAGTTAAGCTCTTATTTTTGGTCTGGATTGTTTTTGGTTAAATGCAAGGCTAATGTTCTTCTCATTTATAGGATGCTTGTGGGAGAGACAAATCCTTCAAAATGTCCAAGCACACCTTGTCCTCCAAATAGCTCAATTTAACTCCAGTTTCCAACTTAAAGGAGGCGTTCTGCTTTCACACTCCTCTGACTCAAACTGCTCAGAATGACGCCACAGCTTTTTTCCAGTTTCCTGTTTACAGCACTCGTTAAAGTTTAGGTACAAACAGCTGCCCGGACTCTTGTTTGATGTGATGACTGTGGTGAAATATGAACATGCTTTTTTAAATCAACATTTATAGTGCAGTGGATGGTGTTTATTTGAACAATGTTTAATGCTTTGACTGCCTCTGCATGTCTGACCTGACAGGGCATCTGTGATGTGCTGTTATATTTCAGCCTGGTCTATATGGAAGATCTAGAAATAAAATTCAAAATGAATTTCTGAGTTGGCATTACAGGTCTCACACTTGAAGTTGCTTTCACGCCTCAGTAATTTTCAAGTAACATAAAGCCTGGAGTTCTATATATTCAAGTTTCTTCATAAGAGCGCTTCATGGTTTCGTGCCTTTACGAAAGTCTCTTCATTTTTTATAAAGCTCATGTATTTATTAGGAGGATAGCGTTATACACTCAGCCGCTTTCAAAGTACCTCATGAAAGCTTAAATAGAAGAGAACAACCATCTCTCATATCCTTATAAATTACAATTGTATTTATCATGTGTACTATTAATTGCCTGCCAAAGTCCATTTCAATCTTGGTGAAGAAAAAAGGTTGCCCAACCTGGAAAACAACAATTTAACCACACCAACATTCATAAATAATCTCAAGAAAAGATGAATGTATTCATATAGACCAGCTACAGTAAGTGCTCCTCTGTCATTATGTCCTCATCAATCATCATGTCCTTGACTATACTTCTATTATTGTGAAAGTTCTAGCATTAATATGGTTACATTTTGTTAATGTTGTTTCCTTGATTAAATAGAAGAAAGAAGAGGGAATTGCATGTAACAAAGCTGTTTGGCCAGTGTGTAGTGTGTGTGAAGGGTGCAGAGAGAGCCGCTGTTTCATGAGTTGCTTGGAAACGCAACCAGTTTGCTTCTACTTTTCAACTGGTATGAAGTTCAACAAAGTGCAGTGATGACTGAATTAAACCCTGTTTCCATATATACTTCAAAACAGGAAACATGGAAATGATTTAAAGTCATTTTCGTTTTACAATTCAGTTATAATCAATGTCTAAGATGATTAACAAGTTTAAAGTGGGAGAATCATAGCTCATATAGCTCTGGGCCTGTATTTATCAAACCTCTAACAATTACACGTAAAATTTGCCACCTGAGGAGTAGAATAATTCTTCACTCAGTATGAAGTTAAAATCGACTCACTCCTACAGTGAAGGAAGAACTTTTAAGAGCAGCTCTCAGGTGACTACATGATTAATCATGTCCACACAGATCAAAAATAATCAATCAGCAACATGGATTTTCCCTATATCTGCTCCATTGTTTCTTCTTTGAAAGGAAATTAACTTATTTAATTAACTGAAATGTGTGAGGTGCAGAAAAAGATGATTCAAGAGAGACTGCTTGTTTCAAGATTGCTTGTCGTGTGTTTTATGAAGGTAAATAGGGTGCAAAATGTGAGAGCTAATAGACTTCATGTGAGCACTTGTAGAACATGATGTGAGAACTTGCAGAACAAAAATCTAAAGTTGTAAGTTGAAATTTTCATTGACAGAAAATATTTACACACCTGCATGTTCTGAATGTGAAGTCACAGAAAAACAATTTACTAATGTGTAGATTGACATTTACAATGACAGCTGCAAACTTATTACGCAACATTTACTCATATATATTTTTGTTTTTTATTATTACTTGAGTCCATTTTCCAGTACAACCACAACTCTGTGATTACATCCTCTTGGATCGGTCACTGCAACTTCACATATGTGCTCTCTTGCATCTAAAGTGGTGAATCTGTGCGCCTCGACTTCTTGCGATACATTTGGTGCAAAACAAATTTGTACCTGTGGACTTGGGCTGTGGAGCTCTCAGCGAGCAGAGCATGGCAAGCAGGGTTTTTATCGCCAGATGAGAGAATGTCTGGCTCATTTAGTCTAGCATTGAAGCTTGGTGGAATAAGCAAGCGTTATCGAACTAGCCAGCCGGCTTCTAAATAAATAGCATTTTAAATCATCTAAACAGTCAAACTGAAACACTGGATAGGAAGCAGGCGGTGAGCTCCAGTTCCTGCAGCCGCAGACGGTCATCAGTGGGGACACTACCTTCCTTCTACAAGCTCTGAATATTTTAACATACAAGTTCAGATTTGTGCTCCGCAAGTTCTCACATCGTATTCTGCAAGCGCACACATCACACCATATTTACCTTCATAGTGTTTCCCCACCAACCCAGACTTTGATCACAATGCAATACTTATGTAATGGAATACAGTGATGGCAGATTGTCTCATTTGAAATTAATGAACTGCCACTGGAGAGCAATGCAATGAAGGCATGGAGTGTCATCGTGGTGTAAGAGCCACTCCAGTCCTCCAGAGGGACCACAGGCTTCCCATGCTGAACCTTATATCTCTTAGCACTTAGGAGGAACAGTGTAATAAACCTACAGCAACCATGAATTAGCTCACATTCTACTACATGGCCTCATTCATAGCTGCAGGCTTCCTGTATGTTTAATCTATAGCTTTAGATAGAACTGAAGGCTTCACTGAACCAAAAACATAGTTCATGCTTTGTTCTTCATGGCCACAGCCTGCATCTTTTTTCATAGTCATATAGTAGGCAGTGGAGAGTAACCTGCTTGCAATATTACTCTTTAAGGAAAGTATCTTGCAATTGTCAAATTAGAAAGACCTTAGCTATAACTTCAACCCATAACAGAAATCCTTATGGCTTGACAGAGAGTGGGAATAGGACCTGAATGATCAGAGTTGGAAAATACCGTGTTGTAAAAGATGCGCAGACACTTACTTGCTTTTTTTTAAGAGATTGTGTTCATTTTAGGACGTTTCAGTACACCAGGCACACATCTCCCCAGAGTGCTTTAACAATGACATATTCAATCACATCCTGACGAGCCTGGCTGACTACGAAGAAAAGGGTTAAACGTATCTGAGCCCACTGGGGGCCATTCAATGGAGATGAGATGATCAAATCTCAAAAGCTGTTAAGTGGAGTCAAATGGGGTGCAGAGCAGATATCCTTCAATAATATAATTTTAGACAATGCCCACAGGACAGGCATTTTTCTTGTGGGATGACATGAACAGTAGTAGAAATAATCATCCACCTCTGTAGAATAAGCTTTAGATAATCCAAGGGCACTGGCCCAGCTTTTTCTCTGAGATGGCAGAACACGCAAACACCTGGTTGCATGTCACAAAAGCCAAAGATGTACACAAACTATATTCAGAGGAATATTGGCTGCTTTGCTGATAATAAAGGAGACAGAGAAAAAGCATCCAACACAAATGGTTAGAGTTATGAATCACAATCTGGGCAACTGATGTAGGCCATGTTGTGTCAACAAGTAACCCCAATAGATAAAACAAGTACATTCATAGCCATTGGCAATTTACTCAGTGGTCACTTTATTGGGTACACTTGTACAATCTTACGCAATCCAATACAACAGCTCTGCCATCATATCTATAATGTTTAGTTTTTGGTGACTTTGTCAGAAATGTGTAAAATCAATTGCATAAGGTCTTGGTTAAAGGTGGTGTTGTACTTGTCACGTCATAATCCACCTGTTAAGTTTCTATTGGCCGCTGGGCTGGGTGTGGCCTACCTTCGTCAGAGAGTCTGCAAAAGTGGAAGTGAAGCAAACTGGAGGGGGGTGCGGTGGAACAGTTCAGTGAGAGACCGCTGAAGAGGATTGTGCCAAAGGACATCAGGTAAGCCTTCAACCCTTACCTTCAGTCCGGCAGCTAAGTGGTTAGGTTCTCTAGTTTTTGAATGCATGAGTAAAACCAAGCTCTGTTATAATCCATAATATAACAAGCTTCCCCAGGGTTTGCTATGGACTAAATTATTTTGAGAAATGTTTCTATTTTTGTCCTCCCTATTTACATACATGAGGGGGACAGAATATGAGAAACACCTCTCAATATAATGCAGTCCAGTACAACACCGTCTCCAATTATGACGTCAATGCAAAAAACCTAGAACTGACTTTATGGTAGAACTTATATTGGATTGCATTAGGTGTACCTATTAAAATGGCCACTGAGTGTAGCTGCCTCTTGCTAGACTGTCAAAGTAAACCAGAGCACTGAGAGGAAACATGCTAACTTTACTTTAGACTCCAAAGCTGGATACAGATACAAGACAGGTAACATGAAAGGAAGTTAACTTACTTACAACACGTTGGATGAGGGGATGGTGAGGGGCAGGTGTGTGCAGGAGGTAAGCAGTGGCAGGAATGGACATATGTCAATCGAATTATCTGAAGTTTGGTAAAAAAACTCATGCGAATAAAGCCGGTGAAAGTGTGTTTCCATCCAACGGCTTTAAAGCGACGTCACATGCTGTTTTGTGGTCAAATTGGTATATTGAATTGATTTGAGACATTTTATGGTGTTTCCATTCATTTTCGCACTGAATTGCACAACATTCAAGCTGACATTTGCGAACAAAGTTTTGCCAGACAAAATGGGTCGCGCCGTCTACCTACAAATGAGTAATATTGCACAAGTTGTAATAGTGCTTATGTGCCAGCTGATAGAGGCATATCAAGCTATAATAAGAAAACAACGACGCTATCAACACATTGCTATGATGATGCAGATGCACATAAATGCCCGATGACAACGGAGGCGGCCTGTGGTGTGGGAACGAGAGCGCTCCAAACTGTTCTGGGAGATTGTGGTTTAGAGACACTTCACGGAAACCCTTTGGTTGAATCATTGTGTAATTTAATTGGCCCATCCCTTGACCTAGATAAGCCATGGCCCTCCGGTTCCAACCGAGAAGCGTATTGCCAACGCGCTCTACAAACTGGCTACATGCGCAGAGTACAGAGTTGTAGGCGAAACGTTTGGGGTCAGCAAGACCCCTGTGTGTTTACGCCGTGTTCAATGCCATACAAACGAGGATGATGCAAAGGTATATATACTTACCTGGAGTGGATGAGGCGCATGAGATCTTGCTGCGTAACTCCAGAGGTGTGTGACGCAAAAGACGTGACTCACGTCCCGATTAGACCCCGTTGTGAAGGCTGCAGGGAGTTTGTCAATAGAAGGTGCTGGCCATCAGCTGTAGTAGAAGATCGTTGCATCATAAAGGACATTTGGGTTGGAACTCCAGGCAGTGCGCATTGGGCGCGCAGTCTTCACCACTTGTGACCCGTACAGGTGCATCTGTTTAATCATAAAATGACCTAAAACGTAATCGCAATTCATTATTTATTCAGCAAATAATGTTTCCATCAGCGTTTATCGCATAAGCCGTACATTGATCAAGAGAAAATCCGATGAGACAGAACGTAAAAACTTTGAGTAGATATTCATGAAATTCAATCGAATTATTTTATTTTTTCCATTCGATATCACTTAATTTGCATAAAAACGTATGGATTTCTGAGGACTATGGTTAACTGCTCCTCAGATCTCTGCAGGGGAAATCCAGACAGCTAGCTAGACTATCTGTCCAATCTGAGTTTTCTGTTGCACGACTAAAACAACTTTTGAACGAGCACTTGTTCCACGAAAACGAGTTCCTTCCCGAGGCTATTTTGCAGAGACACCGTTGCTCCATCTGCCCAAGATGATTGCGATTGATTTAAAGAAATGCCAATAAACCAGAGCACGTTTTTCTCCCATCCCGGAATGCTGTGTGGACAAACCAGACCTTCCTCCGCAGTGCTGTGGAGGAGGGTCTGGTTTGTCCACACAGCATTCCGGGATGGGAGAAAAACGGCGTGAGACACAGCTGGAATATACAAATAATGGCAGCTGTGCCACTCGTCATATTTAATTGAGATTGCCTTAAATTAACGGATCTGAAGCACGAATGTCTCACTTGGTTAAATGCCTGTTGCCTTGACTCATCTCTCTTCATGTCTCTTCCTCGCCTCCTCCACTCACATCTCAGGTTGGGGGGACTCAGACACAGAGGAGGCAAGGAAAGGAATCAAGGAATGTGGGATGATGAACATTTAGACTGTAGATTATTTCATGTACTAAGTTTGATGAAGTCTGAGGTTTGTTAGATATGTATTAACAGGCAATTGAGAGACAAAAGTCTCACATGATCAAAGGATCATGTTTTCCTGACAAATGGTTAGGGAGAAACATTAGGGGGCAGCTGGTACACAGCAAAGGGTATTGTGAAGTACATTAACATGACTTGTGATTCAGGAGAGAGCTCTTAAAATGTATGTTGTAAAATGCACAACTCAATCAATTTCCTATCATGAGGACAGCAACTGTTGTCCTTTTGCTGTATTAGATGATACTGTATATAAGAGAGCCACTCTGAAGAGAAAGAGAGAGAACACTCTTTTCAGGTCTTCTCTTTGTGTCACACGCAGTAAAGAATCTGATTCATCATACCTCCGACTCTGTAATTCTTTAAGAGAATAAGAAGAAATTCTTCCACGGGATGTACAAAATGAAAAAAGAGGGGAAAGTGTAGAATGATAGAGTTGGGACTGGAAAACATGATGAATGATGAGGCTGAGCCTGTGACATGTTAACTAGTGGACCACAATTAATATGCAATATGGGGAAGGACGGTATAAAGACAAGTAGTGTAGGTACCCATCACAATTATTTTTTCTTCCCATTGCAAACCTGTCCCTACATACATTTTTACAGTATTAGTTTGTTTAGCCACATACATTGTGAGAGAAACAAGATAGCATGTTTGTGTTACATGCCAAGTTGAGAGTTTTGCAAATACATTTTAATAAATATGATAAGTGTAGCATTCATTAAATGTTTCCTTATGATGCTGCTTTGGCATTACCGTTCTCCCTGCATATATTTGCTAAATTAGTAGCATATAAATGTAATTTTTTTGCATGACTACTGTGTGGTCTTGACATGACATGCACTGCTCATGCCCATCTGCCAATCCTAGAGCTCACTATACTCCTGCTGCTGCTTCTCTGGTGTCATGAGAATCGAGATTCTCCCACATGTATGTCTCATGTGTTTTTACACGTTACGTTGCTGCTAACATGCAAACTTTGTCACAGAAGCAGCAGCATCAGCAGCACACCTCAATAAGAGCAGATGGAGTGGAGAAAATGTTTTTCCACATACAAGCACATAGTATACTGCATAATCCTGCACACTTCTATGACCCATTATTAAGTGATGCTTGTAAGATGTAATTTACTCATTGTTTCATTTATTAGTTCAATGTCATAATCAACCAGGATGATTCTCCAAAACCCTGGATTAGTATTTTATGTCCAATGCCAACCTTTTTAAAATTCTCACTTTCTACAGTATCTGCATCATAGACTGGAAAATGATGAACGTAGATCAGTGATGTCACTGCGCTAAGCTAAACGCTAAAGAGGGAAAGTCTGAAACGAGCATAGACTGTATATAAGAATGGACCAACAGATCCCGTGTCTCTGGACGGAGACCAGTGAAGGCCATTAGAAGCGCTTTTCCGGTGATGGCTGAGCGTTACTGCGCAGCCTCCAACTGAGAGAGACGACGTAAATGTGCCGTGAGCAACGTGTCTGAAAGTTGGAAGTCTTCTGGTAGCTGTGCCAAGAGAAATCTCAATCATTCCCAATCTAGCAGAGATGGAGAGCGTAGGTATGTGTAAGGAGATAACATAGGCACAGGCTAATTTTTGCTAACTAAAATGATAGTTAACATTAGTAATTACACTTAAACAGCTAATGTAAGTCGAAACTGCCTGCGCGCTTCTCCTGTACTATACGGTAATTCCTCTACTATGCGACAGTAAGTTGCGTGGTTATGACACAATCGTTAGCCTATTTTTACAAAAACGTCTGCTACGGAGCCATAACGTGAGGTACAAGGTAATGGAGCCTTTTATACATTGTCGTGTTTCTTTAGAAATAAACAATGGACAAATAGAGTCTTTAAACTCTTCAGATGTGAAGTTATTCTCTGTCAAAGTGACGTCAAAATGAATGGCAGTCAATGGGATGCTAACGGGGGGTGATCGCTTTGTAGCATTAAAATGGCGCCATAGGAGGCTCGCGGTCTGAGGAGAAGCTGACCCCCTTGGAAACGAGTCATCCAGTGGAGATTTACTGGTGGATAAACACTGACCTCCGGGTACTGGCGCAATTCATCTGCATGTATGGCCGTAGACAGAGCTGGTTGAAAATCGGCAGACTTTCCCTTAAGATACCAGCTAATGCTAACTAGCCTTGGTTGGCATGGTGCTACCGATGGGGAACAAGACATTTTTAGGCGACTAAAATGTTTTACTTTGATGAAGTGTAAACACACAGTGAGAGGTTCAGAGTTTAAGATGAAAACATTGACAACACCCAAAAACAATTTCAGGTCTATTTTAATGTCCACAGTGTTAGCATGGTTAGCATTGACTAGCCTCTGTCTTAGGGTGACCAGATTTCCCGGAACTAAAACCAGGACAGTTTTCGCGTGACCGTAGTGCTCGTGCACGCACACGCTTTTTAACGTGAACATGTGCCAGTCCAGGTCAGACAGACACAGACAGATTAGACACAATTTTGCCAACAGCACACGTAGGCCTACTGCTCACAACATAATGGGGTATCTCCGTTAATATTCATGAACTTTCTTGGTATGTAGCCTACGTATCTAAGAAATAATATTAAAAGACATTGAGTGAGTTTCGTGGGGGACCAACTTTAATTTTCAGAATTAAAGCATTCTTTTGGAAAATGCACCCACTGAACTTGTGAAAAACTTTGTGAAAAGGTATTTTTCATTGCATGGCACTAAACAAATTATTTAGAACTGCTGCCACAGGCTTGAACTAAAGTAATGGTAACACTTTACAGGAAGGGTACATGAATTATGAATTCATGCATGAATGAATTCATGATTTGTGCATTACTTCATTCCTTTATATCTTATGAATCATCAGGAATTGACAGGAGTTCAATAACCTGTTTTGCCTTACATCACTTTGATTATTTGGAATGGTTTTGTATAGGGGTGCAACAGATCACAAAACTCACAGTTAGATCGGATCCCGGTTATGAGTCACAAATCGGATCAATTTTCGGATCAGCACAAAAAAAGGGGTGAATTTAAATGATTTATTAAAAATGTAATAATAATAACTTTTAACAATAACTTCTTTCACCAGTAAATTGCTGTTAAATGACAAAAACAGATGAGAAAAGGGTATTTTACAATAACTATGAATGCACCACGAGTTTTACCAGTTTTAAGTAAATGCAACCTTTTTTCATGTCTGTGTTGTTTTTCCGACAACAGCAGTGACCAGTGCTACTTTGTGTCTTTTAGCTCATAGCTTTAGCGGCAGACTGTTGTACGTCCCGCTGTTGGAATCCTCTACAATACAGTCACACTTTTACACCGTTTAGCTGTCAGCATTTTAACTGTTTAACTGGGACAATTTCATAGTGGTTGGTGTAAACCGGGACATTTTAGCGTCCCGACCGGGATGTCTGGTCACCCTACTCTGTCCTGATTGACGGGTCCTAAAGCATCCCCTGCTTTATCATCTATTTTTGTTTTAAATGTTTATTGAGGTAATAAATCAAATGAGAAGTAGGGTAATTTTCTAATAGACTTTTGCAAGCTGTCTTCTTTTTCGCAACCAGTGGAGTCACCCCCTGCTGGAAATTGGATAGAATGCAGCTTTAAGGCACTTCCGCATTGGCTTCACTTTTCAGACCTGGAAGCTTCGTCCATTATTTTAACAGCCTATGAGCTGTGCATGGCACAATATGGTCAAGGTTAGGTAATGTTAATAATTCAAATTACCGGACTCACTTTACTCAGATCCGTACTCAAATGGTACAATGGTACAATGTAAAAAATAGGACTAAAAGTCCTGCATTCAAAATCCTGCTGAAGTAAAAGTACAGAAGTAGTACCAGCCTAATGTCGGCTACTTAAAGTAGCAAAATTAAAAGACAAAATACCTCCTGTGACTGATATATTATTATATACTGTATGTATGTTACCATATCGGAAGTGCATAATTCTGCATTTCATCTGCAGATGATGTGGTCCTGATGGCATCATCGGCCTGTGACCTTCAGCACTCACTGGATCGGCTCGCAGCCGAGTGTGAAGCGGCTGGGATGAGGATCAGCACCTCTAAATATGAGGCCATGGTTCTCAGCAGGAAACCGATGGAGTGCCTACTCCAGGTAGGGAATGAGTCCTTACCCCAAGTGAAGGAGTTCAAATACCTTGGGGTCTTGTTTGCGAGTGAGGGGACAATGGAGCGGGAGATTGGTCGGAGAATCGGAGCAGCGGGGGCGGTATTACATTCAAATTATCACACCATTGTGACGAAAAGAGAGCTGAGCCAGAAGGCTAAGCTCTCGATCTACCGGTCATGAAGGCTGGGTCATGCCCGAAAGAACAAGATCCAGGGTACAAGCAGCCGAAATGGGTTTCCTCAGGAGGGTGGCTGGCGTCTCCCTTGAAGATAGGGTGAGAAGCTCAGTCATCCGTGAGGAGCTCGGAGTAGAGCCGCTGCTCCTTCGTGTCAAAAGGAGCCAGTTGAGGTGGTTCGGGCATCTGGTAAGGATGCCTCCTGTGCGCCTCCCTAGGGAGGTGTTCCAGACACGTCCAGCTGGGAGGAGGCCTCGGGATCCCCCAGTCGGAGCTGGTTAATGTGGCTCGGGAAAGGGAGGTTTGGGGTCCCCTGCTGGAGCTGCTGCCCCCGCGACGCGACCCCGGATAAGTGGACGAAGATGGATAGATGGATGGGATAATCCTGCATTTCTATGGACCAAAGTCAAAGTGATGCTTCTACGTTAGACACAATGCACCTGCTACGTCATTTCTGCAGGTGGGATAAATTTAACCAAATAGTTAAACTTCATGGAGTGATATTTTTAGTGCAGTAGGCCAGGAACCCAAAATGGCATCAAGCTCTCACACAGAAATTAACAAACACACAGAAAACAGACTGTCTCTTGTTGCACTCCTGGTGGCAGCACTCCTTTGTCACGTCTATGTGCGCACAGCTGCGCCGCATCCTCTTATCCCACCTCTCCATCTGAGAGCACAACTTTTGCATATCAACGAGAGAGCAAAAACTGCATAGTCACCCTGTAGAACAGGAGGAGCTGGATGATGTAGAAATGAGATGTAGAGGTGAGTGAAGAGAGGAAAAATAAAGAAGAGCTGATGTGACAGATGTACTGTAGAACGACTATGCTACTGTAAAAGAAAAAGGGGGAAGACGTGCTAATGTGTTCTGGCTTTGTGATAGAGCACTGAGCGCAAACTGATGTGGGTGGTATGTTAAATTGTGTGGAAAGATACCTTTGTGATATCTGAGTGGTCCAAATGATATAGAGATGATCACTGACTGATAAGCTTTAATCGTCTTTAATGCATTTACATCATGTGTTTTCTCAGCAACTGTTTAAACAGCCACTGTTTAAACAGTGTGTATGCATATACTGTATGAAAGAGTATATTGTGTGGTCTAACACCTACACTTTTATTGATGTGCTCAACATTTAGTCTACTGACAGTACTCTGCAGATGGTTGACACTGTGCCTTTAAAAAGTATTTACTCTTCTTGGAAGTTTTCCTGTTTATTTCTACAAAGCAGCCTGTTCTCATAAACCATTCGTTCAAAAAGATACAAAAAGTTAAGCACTGTAATTCGTAAGCATTCCATGTGTTTTTGCTGTATTCACCACATTGACAGCCGCCTCATAAGAACGCTGCTGGCAGCAAAGGGATGAGGTATGGGTGGATGGGTGGGCATTAACATACAGGACTTTCAAGCCAGAGAGTGGAGTTTGCTTCCCGGGGGATAACTAAAGCCTTTCACCCAGGTAAAATCTGTGTGTTCCTTAACCTCTGTTTAATCCAAACCACAATATTTTTCCTAATCTTAACTAGTCATTTTGGTGCCTAATCTTACCTTTTGTAGCCGCAAAATGCTAACAATTTGTGGACTAAATTCCGCCGAAACAACCGGAACATATAAAATTCTTTATAAAGTGGGACTTTCCTGCAGGTGTATTTATACTACAATCAATATAAACCCCTTGGCTACACAAAAGTGATTTAATCCATTAAACTAATTATGTGACTAAAACCAATGTGATGATTTCGGTAATGTCATACTAAATACACTAGGGAATGACTACACAAGTACTTTGGATTTCATATTTGTAATTTGTTTATATCACTTTGTAGAGATCTGTTTGTAAAACTGACTAAATTAAAACTCTCAAGGGGGATGAATGCTTTTTTTAGGTACTTCAATAACAGGAAAATTATTGGGATAAGTTTCTTAGCCAGTGACTCTGCAGTGCACTAATAAGCATAATGGTCCATTTCACAATAAAACTCATTTGCTCATAGATGTATTAGATACAACCCGCAACTATATTAGCTGAATATGTTCTCAGAACACAGCAGCTAGAACACAGGGTGCAGCATACACTCAAGCCAGATGGCAACTGCTGGTTAATTGCTAAATAATCGTACCAAACACTAGATTGTGTTTTTTTTTTAGGTGTAAGCCAGTATTTCCAGACTGCATGCTGGAAGATCAGAATGTAAGTCTCATTTGCAGGGGAAATTTCTCAGTGGGGCCTCTACTATTTTTGAAGCAGATTATAACAGTGAGACTGTCAGCCTGGTGCTGTTTGGGCTGCCTCGTCACCCATGTTTTTGTGATCGTTTCGACAGACAGATATGTATGAAACAGTGGTGGAAAGTAACCAAGTAGATTTACTCAAGTAATTCTTCTTTACACTTTTACTTCAACTAAGTTTATTGCAGCTATGTAGCACTATTGCCCAAGCAATAGTTCCTCTTCCGGACAATGGACCTTTTTCACAGCAGACATGTTGACTTGACTGTCATAGTAGGAAAAGCACAGCTGAAATTGATAACCTTAACGATGGCTCAATTCCATCAAGTGTCCCAGTAAGCTATTTCAGTGAGTCAGCATGCACAATACCAGGACCTCTCCTAAGTGGAATGCAGCCATCATTAATGGGTTTGAATACACCTGTGCTTTTCCTACTATGACATGTCAACATGTCTGCTGTGAAAAAGGTCTATAAAGTATCTTATCTTATCTTACTACATTTGAGAAGATTCCAGTATGTTTTTTTTAACTATAGCTATAGTTACTAATGACTTTGATTTTATTTACAACATATATAATTAACATATATAATATGATGCATTGTTATAGATTAAAGACCCTTCATGGCTACACAAGTGTTTGCAGTTAGTGGCTGATTAGACCTGAGGCCTGTACTACGAAGCGAGATTTGGCGTTAACGAGCTAACTTCAGGCTCAACCCAGGGTTTTCTGTACTACGAAGGTGGATCACTTGTGATCGGGTTCAATCGCCGTGGTAACTTATGCTGAACGCCTAACCTGGTCGGGAGCAGGTTATGTTGGAGATTAGAGATCAACCGGTGTAAAAGCACCGCCTACTGACCAATCAATACTCGACTAATAACGGCGTCACCGTTCTTAGAAGATCAGCTGGAGCTCGGTTCGCGGAGAGAGAGGTGCGCTCATAAAAGTTAAAACATTTAGAGACCGACAACCCCGTTAACATTCCCTGATGGGTATTTTTATGAAAGATATAGATTTTCAGCGGAGGGAATTACTTATAGGCTATTTGTTGGCTTCTTTAGCCGTGTGTTGCCAATGCGCACATCGGTTTAAATTATGTTTTTATGTTTTTTTTTATTTTCTCTCACGATCGCGTACCACTGCTGGGGTTGCAACTGAAATAAAAGCCTAAAGCAACGACAGTTTATGGAAAGCAAAAGTGTAATTATATATGGTCAGATCTTGTGCCTGACTGATGGGGAAGTGACCAGTTTAGTCTAATGTATTGTAGTGGGTGTACTGTACTGTATATTGGCCAGAATCTGCCTTTGGGGGAGGAGGGGGGCATATCATAGTGGGGGGTCTGGGTGTCCTCCCCCAGGGAAGTTTTAAGCATCAACGACTTCATTTCCTGCATTCCGATACACTTTTATGCACCAATTTATGGTGAAATACCTCCATTGAGCCTATGTGAAGAAAAAAGCACAGATGACAATTCAAAATATATCAAACATATAATGGAAAGTATGTTGTTACGTGTCATTGGGCATTTTTAAGTGAGTATATGGAAATCCTGGAGCTTACTATCACGTAGACTACACCACTGGATATTGATAAGCTAAGCGTTGTGATTTACGCATAACAGCGTCGGCTTTTTTGCCAGCTTTCTTTCCTGCGTTTTGCCTGTTAAACCGTGTCTGTGTTCTTCATATTTATGTAGAATTATAGTTTGTTCTTCTTGTTTAAAAGATAGCAGCTCTGGTAGATGTTTGCGATTGGTCGTGGTGCGCAAACACCGCCTCTTTTATGTGAACGCGCACGTCTCTAGATTGGAAAAACCTGGGTTGACTGAACTAGTTGATAACCAGCGTCGTGATACAGGTTATGCGGGACCACGGTTGTTAGGTTAGGTGAAGCCGGATCACTGAAAGAAATCCAGGACATGTTGATCTTGATTCGTAGTACAGGCCTCAGGTCAGGTAGGAGTTGTGCAATGCTGGGGTTTATGTAAGGTCCCCCAAGTACATACCAATACGAATGATAAAGTTGTACGTTGTTCTGCAACAAAAAAAGGAGAGTGAAAGAGATATTAATCGAGTCCAGTCAGTACACACCCACACAGTCCTGAAAAAAGGTAAAATCAGGCAAAATACATTAAAATATACCTGTGGGGGTGGGCTATGGGTGTGCAGGAGCTTTAAAGTGCCCATATTATGAAAAAAACACTTTTTCTGGGATTTGGGGTGTTATGTTGTGTCTCTGGTGCTTCCACACACATACAAACTTTGAAAAAAAAAAACATCCATGCCGTTTAGAGTGAGATACGGTTTCTGAATGTGTCCTGCCTTCAGTCTCCGGGTGAGCTGGTCAAACTCTGCACGGCTTTCTCCGTCACTAGCCAAAACGAGGGGGCTAGGGGGCTAACCGTTAGCATGCTAGCTCGTTCTCAATGGCAAAACACTGCTACAACACACACAAACTCACCCTAATCTACAAAATTAATTGTACAGAACTACTTCCATGTCCCTGTTCTGCAGGTATTCCACGCAAAATTGGAAGTTCGCCCTCATTTAGAAGAAGTCTCCCGGCTAATCCTGCCTTGTACAGGCCGAAGTTGGAGAAACAGCTAGCTAGCTCATGTAGTCCTTACCTAGCTACTGAGCATGTGCGACTGACAACAAAGATCTTACAGAAGTTGAGATGTCTCACTCTGTAGCTAAAACAGAGACCTGACACAGGGTGAAAAGAGGAGCTGCAGCAATGTCCAGTACAACTAAAATATGGTGTTTTTTGAAAATTAAACCATGTAAACCTATTCTGATACAATCTCAAATTACAATTATGAACCTGAAAATGAGCAGAATATGAACACTTTAAAGTAACCAACTGAAAATAGTTAAATTAGTGCCACCTCAACCAGCTAGATTAAATTGCTGCTTCAACCTTAATAATAATAATAATAATAATAATAATAATAATAATAATAATAATAGGTAAGATAAGATTTAATATGTAATATTTACATTTTAAAATGTCTAAAAACAACTAGTTGCTTACATTATCCCAAATGTTTCCAACAATGTTCAAACCCAGAGAAATCTGTCATTTTAATGAATGACACAGAGCATTTTTCAACATATTGAGGTGGTACATAGGCCCTGGGAACATAGATACGCTCCCCTGTGAGGCAGTACTTCGGCATAGTGGTGCTTTGACCAAAAATGCTAATGGAAGGATGCTAACAAATTCACAATGACAATGCTACCATGCTGATGTGTTGAATGTCTGTACATTTAGTGCCAATTAATCTTAAACTTTGACCTGCTGATGATGCTAGAGGAAATGTCAGGAGATCACCAAAGTAGGATTCATCCTCTTGGCACCAGAAATGTTTGCACAAATTTCATAACAATCCATCTAGTGGTTGCTGAGATATTTCCGTCTGCACGAAAGTGGAGGACGGCCAAGATCGACATTGCCATTTCTAATCTGTTGGGACTTTGAAGGCTCTGTAATTTAACACTGTAGAAGGGAACCATTACTTTTACTTTTAATACATTAAGCATTTTTTGCAGATAATACTTCTGTACTCTTTACTAAAGTAGAAGTTGGAATGTTTGACTTAATATTTTTCATATCAGTATTGTAATGGAGTATTTTTGCATTATGGCATTGTTACTTAAGTAAAGTGTTTAAGTACTTCCTCCACCACTGGTATTAAAATGAAATTCATTAGCTGTAAAAAAACAAATCAAAACACAAACTGCAATAGATGAAATATTCAACACATTTTGTAATTTTACCATATACAGCACCTTACCATTTCAGTTTGTTTGTGAGCATGATGTGAAAGACAAGTACCTCTAGATTTCAAAAGCAGATGTAATTTGACACTCACTTCAGGTAAGGGACAGGGTATATCTATGCAACCATGAGAAGCATCTCAACATTGAGTTATAGACTGCCTATTTTTCCCCCCGCATATTAACGATCCCAGCTTGGATCTGGAAGGGCACTGATGAGTAGCAAGCTGGGGTGGAGAAATACGTCAACCTGACCCACTACCACCCAGCACTGTGACTCACTACTATGACTGTACTCCATCCATTCAGGCCTGCTGCATGATGAACCTGCGTAAGAGAGCTGTTACCTTGCCAAGTAGTACAGAGGATAACATGAATGATGAATAGTGTGGGCAGGTGGGGGATAAGGATGTAGGTTGAGGAGTTACCTTCACTCTTTTCATTTTACAGTATTATGTTCTCTATCACTTTCAGGTCACATTAAACTTTAAATTCAGAAATAAAAAAAGCATATGTAGTCCTTCAAGGGTAAATTCATTTTTTTCACTCTGTTTATTTTATTTTATTTTACACATCACACAGCCACAAAATACACAGACATGCACAAACAGGACATATACACAGGCATTAATGGAGAGATGTCAGAGTGAGGCGGAAAGGCACCCTGAGCAGTTTGGGGTCCGGTGCCATGCTCAAGGCACCTTGGTGTCCAGGAGGCAAACTGGCACCTCTCCAGCTACCAGTCCACACTCAATGGTCCCTACAGGGACTTGAACCAGCAACCCTCCAAATCCCAAGCCAAGTTCCAGATGGACTGAGCTACTGTCACCCCAGATACCGGTGTCTCATATTACCATACTACTGTATGTGTATTTTAATTTACACTGAGGGATGGTGCTATAACGTAGTGACATTACAACTATATATATATATATATATATATATATATATATATATATATATATATATATATATATATATAAATAACTCTATTATAAAGACTAAAATGCTTTGCTTTCACAGTACAATCATAATGATATAATGAAGAACTGAACTGATCGCTAAATACTGTGTGTCTATTGAATATTTGCTTTAATTAGACAGACAGATAGACAGACAAATACATAACCGTAGAACAGGAGTCCCCAAAAGTATTATGTCTGGCTGATAAATCTGCCATAGTCCTTTCACCTCACTGAAATTTAGACTTTTACTTTTGGGTTTTCCTTGTGTTTTTTCTATGTTTTTCCCCTCCCTTGTGTGTTCCTCTCTGTTTGTCTGTCTGTGGCCTTCCTCAGCTCTGTCCTGGCTCCTGATTGCTGCTGATCATCCACACCTGCCTTCCATCAAGTACGTCAAGCTCCAGTGTTTCAACCCAGTTCAGCGTGGTAGTTTCACTTCAGGCCATTGCTTGTTGTAATTTCTGAATCTTTTTCTCGAGTGTGTTTGCGCCTGATCTAACCCTGTTCTCTAGGATCACTCTCCTCTGCCTGCCTACTTCTGCCTGAATCCCCTCAGCCACCGCAGAAAACCAGTCCAATCCCAGCTCACTGATCTGCATCACTCCAGCAGCCTACCAACCGTCTGCCTCTGCCAGCAGCCTCCTTGCCCATTTCTCCTCCAATCCCCTTTTTCCCTGACAATAAATCCTTTTTTTGATCCGTCTCCTCCTGAGTCTGTGTTTAGGTCTCTCTGTCAATTCATAACACTTAAAGTAAGAGCCGCCCCCGATGTTGAGTTGTAAATAACAAAAAAGAAATGGAATAAGGCAGTTTGGCTTATACTACAGCAGTCTTCAACTGTAACAAAGACATTGAATGGCCACTGAGTGTAGTAGCTTGGTCCAATATGTCATGTAGTGTGTCCCAGGGTTATTTCTGAGTTTGTAGATAAGCAGAAATATTGGCCAGTTAAGAAGCTGTGGATATAGCAATTTCTAGATGCTAATACATCACTTAATGACTAGCAGTGTATGCTACTTAATCCTGCTATTATCGCAATTTTTATATTGATAATGAATCCAACGACTTTGTTTAATGTGAAATGTGTGAATGTGTGTCAATCTTAGTGACGAACACAGAGAATTATCCTTACTCAGCAGTGTCTGTCTGAGCTCTACAGAGCATTTTAGCATCTTCCAGCTCAATGTTTAGCTTTTCCAGCCCAAACCTTAACTGTTTTGGTTCAGTCTCACTTCTCACAGAATCACTGTTTTCAATAACAATTAAATAACATATTGTGGAACCTTCTTTGGCTTCCACGGTTTAGTATGTAACTTTACAAAATGCCCAGGACATATGCATACGTCCAGTGTGCGAAATATGGAGGGTCCGGGGGGGCTTGACCCCGATTAACCCATGAGACCCCTTGAAAACCTCAAAAGCAAAATTTGAAGGGGGTCTCACATTTTGTCAAAAAAATAAAAAATAAAATATTTTATTGTTACTAATGGTCACTAAAATGTGTTTAAGCTCACCATGTCCAGTATTCAGAATTCAAAACATTTATTCCCAAATATATTCAATTTTTTGCCAAGCGGAACAAGCCAGTCCCAATCATATTATATGCCCAAACTAACATATTGGTAAGAAAATTCCACATGAGCACGGATGACGTCAAAATTAGTCTGTTTAAAGCATGTTGCACTCCTCTGTATACTGCTCCCTTATGGACTAAGTTTAAAAAGGCAAGCATGCATAACCTTAAGGTTGCTTCTAATGACTGTATGAGGATACTGCTCAACAAACCCAGGTGCTCTAGTTCAAGTAACCTGTTGTAATGCAGGGGTCAGCACCTTCCAAGCATTATTGAGGAGTCTTATCTACAAATTAATTTGTTCGCCTGAACGTCTCCCAGAACAGCATTGTTATGCTGCTGTGTTTTTATTTCTCTGTAGGCCTCTATGTATATATCGTTCTCTTTTTAATGAATGTTGTATGTCATGTCTGTGTCTTCTGAATGGACCTTGAGTCTGGCAATAATGGTGCGTTCATGCCACCTGGGAATATCAGGGACCGCCCCCGTGATTACGTTGTTTTTCCGACTGTGTTCTTCCTTATTCTGTTATATTGGCGTTTGGCATAACAACTTGTTGCATGACCGCCACCAACTGTTGGGCGTAGCCTAGAGCATCAGGTGTGTGAAAACATGGAGGCCACAATAACAAAAGATTTGCTGCTGTTTTCTTATGCGAGCATACAAACAGCACATGGACAGGTGTTTGTTTGTGTTATCTGCAGGACAAGGAACGGGAAAGGACACGGATATGGTGTTGTTTTTTTTGTAAAATAGGCCTATTTATGAATAATTTGAAACATGTTATGTCTGTGTATGTTTCTTGGCAGAGGTGTTTGTCCACAATAAACAGTTTATTGTCATTGAAATATTTTCAGTGAACCAAAGTCGCCTACATCAAACGTTTGTCCACTTCCTCTGATTCCCACAGGAAGTGACGTGAATGATGACGTTTTCACTGGGAAAAATGTTTTTCCGATGCCCATGAACGCACGGTAAGTTGATGATGATGATGATGATGATGATGACATGCACGTATGCAAATTAGCCATGCTAAACCAGAGTGTATCACTCACACACTTTGGGTTCACATCCAAAAAGGTGGCACTCAGAGATGAAGAGGCACCGAAAGACGATGCTGCTAGCACAGTGGGCCCACTCACTACCAGAACAGAGGATCCTCTCCATACCTGCCAACATTTGGTTTTCAAATGTTGGCAGGTATGGGGGGAGGGGTTGGGAGGTGCTGTTAAGTGTACTGTGTTAAGTGTATTGTTTACATTGCAATATAAATGAAAACATAACTTAATTTATTAATATGTATTTATATTTTTTATTTGTAATTGTATTAGCCTACAACATGTTTTGTTGTAGGCTAATACAATTACAAATCACAGAAACACTGCACTGCAGTTTTTAACACTGGTACAAACACATTTAACACTGTGGTGTTAATACCCATAAATTAAAACATAACTTAATTTATGTGTGCCCTTATGTGCCTCTTCTGCGCGATGGTGCCGCTGTGTTTTAATGTGCTGGATAATGTCATTTTTCCCGCCGTGAGCTACATTAAAATCAATGCGACACCACAAAAAGCGTGGAGGTTGTCGATATGACTAGGTAAGATGCATGTAAATTGTTGTGCCCAACACTGTTGAAATGTACAGCTATATTTTGATTTCTTTGTGGGAACACCGCCTTCACCTGCCATTTTTATCGGCTCGCTTTCGGGTCTGAACTTTCTGTGAAGCTTGCACAGAGATCAACTGCACAACTGGGTTATAGGTTGCCAGGTTGAGGTGACAAACGGGTTGAAAATTGTAAATGGTGTGTGGATTGTGTGAATAGGATGCGTTTCATACAACATCTGGCAACTGGTCATATTGGTCCGATTATTTATAAAGGAGTTTGGGCCATGCTGAGAAATAACAAAATGGGAGGGATCTGGGAAAACGGGAGTGTTGGCAGGTATGATCCTCTTCCACCGAGTGACTCCCCAGAAGAACAACGTTTAGTTGAGGCCGAGGGCTCCGAAGATGCAGCAGGTGCTGAGGTAACGTTAGGTGCTACTGCTGCTAGCACAAGGGACTTGCTGGCTGGTTGGACAAGCAGGTGAGCGAATGGAAAGACCGCGACCCTTGGCTTGACATTATTAAGGCAGGAAAATGGGGGTGTTTAGTGTGTAGAAAGGCAAAAACGTTGCTACCCAACGGTGATGTTACTAGCTCTGAAGCAAAGAGGCTACGAAAGAAGATATACAAACACAGGGGCAGCCAGACCCACACAAGGTCAGTGGAAATAGCCCAGATGAAAGAGAAACATTAACTAACTTAAGGTAAGAGGCTATTTTTTCAATCTTTGCAGTGACTGAATTGTGATGATAGAACTGATTGTTGGTGTGTGTGTGTGAGTGAGTGATACCTGGCATTTATTCTGTTGATTGCTCTTTTAAGTGCGCCAGATTGGTGCCAGTTATTGTCATGTCTGCATTGTAATGCACTGTAAGAAATTATTCTGTGGTCATGTAGATTTGAATTAATGTATTAGGTAAAATATATTCAATATGATTGTGTTTTTGATTTTGAGGCAAATATTTAATTAAAATCCAACCATTGTAGTTAAATAAAACATAAGCATTATATTTATCTAATCCCAAATAGAGAGAATATTGAGTTAATTCAAATCAATGTAATCAGGCTAATTTTAATTGAAAAGCACTTCCTGTCAACCTAGCTAGCTAGTAGCTATAATGTTACCCAGCATGCCATTTGGCTGTGTAACTTTGTAGGCTAAATGTAAAATTATTAGTGTTAGAAATTGTTAAAGTCACAAATAGTTGGGTGCTATGGTGTTTTATCCTCTTAAAGAGAGTTAGTTGTGGGTTAATTGTCGTTGTAAATTTACAACCATGAGTGAGAAGGGTACGAAGTTAACAGGGCTCCCGTTCTGAAGTCACTCGCAGATCAATTCGGCCGTAGCGTGCTCTGCGGCATTGCACTGGTATGTGGAAAATTAATATCATATGGGAAATTAATATCCGTATACCGGTGCACTACCACAATGAGTCAAAAGTGAATTGGTAATAGAATTCTTATTTGAGTATTTGTTAAGTTCTGTACTTTCTGGGCCATAGACTAGTTATTCCTAAGAAAGAATATTTAGATTTAATTTATTGCATTGATTAAATTCAAATCGATGTGCAGATTAATGTAGATGATTATTACTCAATTATATATCATTGATATGTAGAATTAAATTAATTTTTATTAGTACTATTTACACATTAGAGAATATATCTTTTTCAAATCAACTCAATATTTTTGTTTAATTATAATTAATTCTGTACTGTTTTCTATTCGAATATACTCATATTAAATGGATAACTATTAAGGGTCTCATTTAATTCATATTTACTCAATACCAAACCATGTGAAATTTAATTAATAATATTGCTTGTAATCTGTTGCCTCATTTTTATTGAGTAGATATGGTGTATCTTTTCTTACAGTGTCTACAACTTTGCCTCTCCTTGTTATAAAACAATGTGCTTCCAAACAACTCTAGCCAATGCAACCTCCTATGTCAATGTTGCTTTATGAATACTATAGCATATCGGATAGATTATCAAAAATTGTTAAGTGTGTGTGTGTGTTGTCATGTAGGCTATAGACTGATTGTCTTGTCTTGCATCCATGACAGTGCTCGAATTATCTTTTTGTCTTTAAGGGGGTCTCTCTGTCTAATAAAAGTTGGCACACCCGGCACATAGCCTAACAATGCTATACAATTAAATAGCCTAGGCGCGAGTGGCGCTTTTGCGCAGTATACGCGCACAGTAGGCCTATGCTATAACTTGACACACGCACACAACAGAGAGATTTTTTTTTTTTTTTTTACAGAAATGGATTCCTTTTAATTCATTTCAACATATTATTGATTGTAATAGTCCATATTTCATTTCAATTTTGCAATACGAAGATTTTTTTTTATTTCACAATGAAATAAAATGTAACTCATTTGAACCAGACCACCGTCTCAGATATCCTCAGTGTCAAACACAATAATGCACGTAGTCTTTAACTTCTACACAGGGAAAATGCACTAACTGGCAGAAATTAATAAAGCCATTGCACAGCCAAACTATGTTCTAGTCTTATAATGTACATGTAGAGATAACAACACCTGGGTGTTCAGTCGTCTCGCAGACCAAAATGCCCTGCTCTCTGCTGGCTGGGGCCTGCGTCCAGGAATCCATGATGCTGATGTCTGGTGTCCACTCTTAATCCATGACTGGACAAACGGCACGGGGTTAAATTTCTCCCTGGCCTTTTTTCGGTGGCATAACTGACAGTGATATTTATATTTAAGATGTATTGGTTGTATTTACCTCCAAAAGCACATTAAGCTAAAAGCAGGTGACTTCTTCGCACTTGCGAGTGCTGTCAAATCAATCGTATGCGGTTTGCTCACATAGCCTAGTGGTGTGGTGGTGCAGTCATGAGCGTAGGGTAGGCTCAGGTCTACATCCCGTAGTAGCCTAGATTTTAATTTAACGTCTTTAATGGTAAGAGACCACACAGGGATGGATAATGACCGTTGTTTAAGATTAAATTACAATGCCACATATGGCAGACACCTTCAGATATGAGAGAACCCCTTAGATTTTTGACTTTGTTGCTTTCATGGGAGCCAGTCCTCACTCTATGGGAGCTCGGCATTGCACAACATTCGGGAGATGCGACCCCCCCCAATGCGTCCAGGCTTCACGCTGACTCGTAGGCAGCATGAAGCTAACATGAGTCAGTGGCTGATATTTCTATGTGTGGGCTCTAACTATGGATAATGATGACTAACGTAAATGACCTTTCTGGTCAGCCAACGCCACTTACCGTGTGGCCTGAGCAGGCATTGTTCCATCTGACGTCATGTGTTCAGCAGCCACCCACCAACACCTGATGCAAGCGGCCTGTCACTGTGTTGTCCTTCATGCATTGTCATCAATATATCAACATATTGGCTCTCATCAGCCGCTCACGTGCTTTGTTCGATGTGTCCGCCATGTGAGTGGCTAACAGGGGAAAACATGAATGAGTCACCCACCTCTCTGTCCCCTTCATCAGCTCCTACATGTTTTTTGTTATATGTCATTGACAGTGTGAGTGGAAGGGAGCTGGGTTTTCTCTGGGTGACTCACTGAAACTCCAGGTCTAGATTCCCACGGGGCCTCTAAATGAGCAGCAACATAGTCAATCAGCATTTGTGACCATGAACCAAGGCTAATATATGTTCACAGAAGGCCACTTTCACACGTGTTAATTCAATTCTCAGCCTTTCAAACATATGTAATATTAAAATAATATAAAAAAACATTAGCAATCCTCTATGATGTGCCTATCCCCTGCTTTTGTCCCTAAAACATAAATCCATCTGTGAGATCTTGCTTTCTTATTGCACATAATAGTAGATTTTTGTAGCAGGCTGGTTATGTGAATCAAGAGTAATGACTTAAGAATAATATTTTTCCATCTGGTGTTGCTATGGTTTCCTACCTTATTATATCATGGTGATGTTAAGGACTCCCAAAATGTTGTTTCTCTGCCTCTGTGTGTTTTTTGCAGTAGATTACACTCAATTGTGAACCACCTACATCAGCTCACATCAACATGCGCTGTAGGTCGGTGGCAAACCTGCAGTAACAGCAGCTGGTGCTTCAAGGTGTAGTGCAACTCTGCCACAAACTGAGGCAATTTTCAAAGCTGGAAAAAAGTTTGATCCGTCAAGAATGTCAATGTACTGGAATTAAAATGTTTTCATATTAACCCATACGAAACCAATACAAATTTGTCCGTACGAATAACCCGTACGGACCAAAGTACGGAGTGTGGACTGGTAGCCAGAGATGCCAGTTCACCTCCTGGGCACTGTCAAGTTGCTCTTGAGCAAGGCACCGAACCCCCCCAACTGCTCAGGTTGCCTGTCTAGCAGTTGCAGCCCACTCACTCTGACATCTCTCCATTTGTGCATGTATCGGACCTGAGCACGTGTGTATTTCAGGCCTGTGTGTAGTGTATTCTAACAACAGAGTGTAAATTGTAATTTCCCCAGTCCCCTCTGGGGATCAATAAAAAAGTATACATAATTATTAAATTACATATATCACATAAAGTATGCTGTAACTAGGAATCGACCGATATCGATTTTTTTAGTTCCGATACCGTTTTTAAATTTTCTTTTCATCAGCCTTTGCCGATGACCGATATGGGCTGCCGATTTTCTTGAACCGATATTTGGAGCCGATACTGCTTTTGCTCCCTCAATTTACATCATAAAAATGTAAACCCTGCCACACTGGATTTGTTTTCGGAATCTGCTCTGCCATTTCTTTAAAAATAATAAACAGAAACACAGATCAGTGTCACTTCTCTCATCTTACATTCATATCACTAAAATGATGTGTGCAATGTACATCATATGGATGGGTGCCCTGCATATGGTTAACTGTGCAAGGGTAAAAGACTTTCATCAACATCTACAACACAGCCTTGATGATGCATTGCTTGCTGACATATTATAATACAGATATAATTAGGTCATCACAAAATGTCCTTTGTCAACACATTTAAATAATTTAAGAAAACAAACCTGAAAAGTAGCCATTGAAATAAAGTGCTTGATTTGTAATTTAAGATGGCCATGGAAGCTTGCCAGGCTTCCAGCACCAGCACTCTGCTAGTGGGGGAGGGGCAGTGCATGGTCTGCACGTGAACTGCAGCGTCTCCAGCAACACAGAGCTGCCTGTGGACGCCTGTCTGTAAATAATGCCGTGAAAAAACTATTGGCGAATGCAGCAGCCGCGTATCGGCCCGATATATCGGCCGGCCAATAAAATCGGTCTATCACTAGCTGTAACTGTTGCAGCCAGGCCAGACCCAACACACACTCATGTAAAAGTGCAAATTAGTGAGTTCATTACCATGGGTTTAGTCTTTAAATTTGACTCCTATTCATTATCAAATGTAAATGAATTAAATTACAATCCATTGTCTCAAACAATTTACTGGTTCATAATTGGATGGTAGCGCAAAATTCAGTGTTGTAGTACTATTTTGGACCAAGCCAGCTGGATTGGATTGACCCTTATGTTAATTCATTAGTTATTGTTAGCGGTGCTGACAGCAGGCTCCTTCATACCCGAGAGGCGCAGACAATTTGCAATGGAAAGGCAGTAAAAACAGGATAATTTTTTAAGCTTCACATTACATTATGAAGCAGAGCCTGCATTTATTTCAGTTCAGTATCAGTATATTTGCCAGGTGGCCACACGTCAGTGTTTTGGCACCGAGGTAAAGGTTATGCCGGTGAGAGCATGTGTTCACAACTTCAATACCTACGCACTTCGGTTCATGTTGGGTGAGAATTGATGCAGAAAACACTCACTCCGTCATGTTATCACAGTTTTCAAAGCTAATTGGTCTGACGTTCTTTCAGTGTGTGAGCTTTTATGTTGCTGGAGTCACAGACCCAAATCGTTACCCAAAGCAACATTTGAGATAAATCCCAAAGTGCTGAGAAAAAACCAAAGGTGTATATGTTGGTAATAGAGTTGGACTCAGAGATGGGAAGTAACGAAGTACAAATACTTTGTTACTGTACTCATTTTACTACATTTTTTTGTGGCGACTTTTTACTTTTACTCCTTACATTTTAACATGAATATCGGCACTTTCTACTCCTTACATTTTACAAAATTGGCTTGTTACTTTAGTTTTGTACAAGAGGTCGTCATGTTCTTCACCTGTTACCTAGGTTGCACATTGCTTGATCGTAATAAAGCATCAAAATAGAGAAGTTGTCTCCGTCCGTGTTTTAACAGACACACCTGGGGCGAAGTTGGAAACCAGAATCAGCTTTAAATCCAGTCCAAATTTAGTCCTTACTAACAAGTTTCAAATAATTTCACTGGAGTTACCGTTATTTTCCCGTCATCAATACATTCAATCTAATTGGATGGGAATATACTGTACGTTGCACTTGATACACCACTACAAGACGACTCGACAGATTCTGCGGCATTCTGCATTAATTCGCGCCAAATCATTGCGGCTGGATGGTGGTAACGTTAGCACATAGTAGTATGGATGGCAACATGATTGAAAATGAAGAAATCAGCAGACAAGCAGCAAGAAACCCTTGGCCCTATCTGAGAGAGATGTTTGAGATAGTAGGCATCAAGAATGACTCCTGGCCAACGTGCTGCGGAACTCTTAAAGTATGGGGATCTTCTCAATTAATGTCTGTTTAGTAATTCATATTTTATCCTTTATTTTCTTTCCAGAAGCCATATTTGAGCACACACACATACATGTAGATTCCTTTAAATGTTAAGGGGAAGATTAAAAAAGAGAAACTGCATCTGTGAATTCTCACAGAATCACAACTGAATTCATATCTTGCTACTCAGTCAGAATCATATTAACCTGGAGTCCCAGTCTCTGTCACAATAATCATATATGTGATGTTTTAGGCCTATTGGCAGACATCCATTTAAAATGTAGCCAATGGCATATAAAGAGCCTTTTTTCCATGTCCACTGAAGTTTCTCAGCTTGCACTCTAGTAACATTTGTGTGGTCCAGGTAGCTTTGCATAAAAAAATGGTTGTCATTCACAAGGCTACTTTTGCTTTTATACTTTAAGAAAATTTCCAAGCCTGTACTTTGTTACTTTTACTTGAGTAAATAAGTTAAATCAGTACTTCTACTTTTACCAGAGTATTTTTTAACACAAGTATCTGTACTTCTACTTGAGTACGGGAAGTGAGTACTTTTGCCATCTCTTGTTGGACTGGTCAGGCTGATATATCGGCCATTATTACAGTAGTTTGTAGCAAATGTACCGGTATCTGCAGTCCCAGCAGCATGGGCGGGCATCGGGTGTCCGGGCCCGCCAACTGAGATCCCGCAGGGATCATTGAGGTCCTGTCATCTTCCACTGTTTGCCTGTGTGTCATGCATGCTCACTCGGTCATCAGCAACACCATATTCAAAACCTTTTGACTTGTTTGCTTCTTTTTTCTTGTTCTCTTTGTTGAGGGGTGGGGAGGGGGTTGTGGAATCTGTTTATTATATTTGTATTGCTTATTATTGTTTCCAAATCAATTATATTAATTGTATACAAATGTACAAATGTATACAAGCATATGAAAATTCTGTCCTGGGTTTTAACTAATTAATATCCAAAGGTAAAATCACAAAAACAGTTAAAGGTCATGAAAATTCATTCAGATTTAGCAATTTGATGATGCATCCACCTTAATTATTAAAAAGTATCGGTATATTGGCGATACTGGCCCTGTATTTACTTGGTATCGGATCGATACCAAATTTTGCAGTATCACACACCACTACTGAAAAAGTATTTGATCTTTCTCAACCCAGGTAGGCTACTGCCTTGCCTGAATCCTAAATCTTGAGAACCCAGTTGATGTATAGGGAGTAGGCCTGTCGCGATAGTCAATAAATCAATTAATCGCATGATGAATAAAAATTAGCTTGATCATTTTTCCGGCCGCGTTAATTTCCATTTGCATGCTTGTTTGTTTTCCATGTCTCTCTCTCCCTCTACCAAAGAGACTGGATGTCAGTCACCTGTCAGCCGTGGAATTGGTTTCAAAGCCAAACGCGACAGCTGCAGTGTGGGAGCACTTCGGATTGAAACCGCATGACCGTGGTGAACCACTTAACCTGAGTGAGTCGGTATGTCGCATTTGTTGTACAGTAGTAAACAGTAGCAACTAAACGCAGCAACACAACAAACATGCATATGCACCTTTTTGTTAACTCTGTGTGTGTGTGTGTGTGTGTGTGTGGGGGGGGGGGGGGGAAATGCAACGCTACCAAGCCACGGCCGACAGATCTGCGTCGCTGCGACGTGTAGTTACATTTTTCGAGAGGTGACGTCAGGCTACGGCGAAGGGTCCGGTGTATGTTTGTGTCTTCACGTACCTACGCACATAGCAACCGCTTTGAGAGTCTGAGAGTTTTTGGTTGTGTTTAGTTTTTATTAAAGTGCATTTTTTCTTAACAGACTGTATTGTTATGTTGACCTCAGTTTTGTTAAAGACCCACTTCTAAGTGTTTTTGTTTGAAACTTTAATGGATATAGCTGGCAAAAATAAAACCTACACTTTTCTGAACAACAACCGTGTGTCCTTGCCTATACTGCTTGGTCCCAGGGTAGATATGGACATGCTGGGCATCAATGGGAAGGGGAGGAGCTGTAGTATGTGAATCAGCTTTCAAATTCAACGGGGACTTTCTTGGGGTGGTGTACTATCACTCTGAGGTGAAATGAGTCAGTCTAAACAGGAGGTTTCCTTTTTTTTTATCAGTCTTAAAAACAGTTGAAATATAGCTTTAACTGGACTTTTTTTATAGCCTTTAATTTTAAAATCCTACATCAGAATGAACCGATATTACTCGAGTGACAGTCTGGGGGTGGTTTACTATCACTCTGAGGTGAAATGAGTCCGTCTAAGTTTTCGTTTTTAGAGCAGCCTGAAAATGAGTTAAAATAAAGCATTAATTGGACATTTTCAAAGCCTTTAATTTTAAAGTGCCCATATTATGAAAAAATCACTTTTTCTGGGATTTGGGGTGTTATGTTGTGTCTCTGGTGCTTCCACACACATACAAACTTTGAAAAAAATCCATCCATGCTGTTTAGAGTGAGATACAGTTTCTGAATGTGTCCTGCCTTCAGTCTCTGGGTGAGCTGGTCAAAATTGGCACGGCTTGTGACGTCACAAGCCAAAACGAGCAGGCTAACCGCAACCATTAGCTAATGCTAACGCTAGCATGCTAACACTAGCATGCTACCTCGTTCTCAATAGCAAAGCACTGCTACAACACACACAAGTTCACCATAATCTACAAAAGAACTACTTACATGTGTGCCCTCATTTAGAAGTCTCCCAGCTAATCCTGCCTTGTAACTGACTGAAGTTGTAGAAACAGCCTTTCTTTTACTGTCTATGGAGCTAGCTAGCTGACATGATCTACATCTGAGCTACTGAGCATGTGTGAGTGCAATCAAAGATAGTACAGAAGAAGAAGAAGAAAAGAGGTCTCACTCTGTAGCTAAAACAGAGACCAGCTGAAAAGAGGATCTGCAGCAGTGAGAGAGAGCGGTGCAGTACAACAAAAATATGGTGTTTTTTGAAAATTAAACCATGTAAACCTATTCTGGTACAACCTTAAAATACAATTATGAACCTGAAAATGAGCATAATATGGCTGCTTTAAAATCCTTCATCAGAATGGTCCGATATTACCAGATCGACAGTCTGGGGGTGGTGTACTTTCACTCTGAGGTGAAATCAGTCCGTCTAAACAGGAGTTTTGTTTTTTTTTTTCTGATCAGCCCGAAAAAGAGTTGAAATATAGCTTTAATTGGACATTTTGAAAGCCTTTAATTTTTCAAATCCTACATCAGAATGGTCCGATATTACCCGAGTGACAGTCTGGGGGTGGTGTGCTGTCACTCTGAGCTGAAATGAGTCTGTCTAAACAGAAGGCTTCATTTTTAGAGGAGCCTGAAAAAGATTTAAAATATAGCTTTAATTAGCAGCCTGAAAAAGAGTTAAAATATAAACTTAGCACAACGAGTAAGGGAATTTGTGTTTGGTAGATTATTTCTCTGTGGTAACAATGCTTTTTGGCAATACATCTTATACCGTTGGAAAGCCTGTTTAGTTCCCTTTCAAATGGTGCCCCATTTGTAAAGAACATGCATTTGTGGGATGATGTGTATGTGGGTTGCGCCCATGAAAAATTTGCCTAATCTTCTCTGGCAATGCCAAACAGCTTATTCTGCCATTGACTCATTTGGTGTTTGGTGGATTGGATGATTGAAGTTTGAAGAAACAAGAAATATTGGCAATTGAACAATTTATTCATTTCACAAACAGGAGCCTCAGTAGCGTGTGGAAGAACCATACACAGCCACAACAGCCTGGCACCCCCTCGTCATGCTGGTCACCAGCCTGGTCACACACTGCTGTGGGATGGCATCCCATTCTTCAACCAGCATTTGTCGCAAGTCAGCCAACGTGGTTGTGTTGGTCACTCTGGCATGAACAGCACGCCCAAGCTGATCCCACAAGTGTTCAATGGGGTTGAGGTCATTAATCCCACTGTAAATGTCGACATTAATCGCATGTTGCCATTTATTAATTTATTTTACACTTCACTTGGCTTTGCGTCGTGCCTAACAGGCTACTATTTTGACCATTTGCCGCACCTTTACCTATCATCAAGCTGCCATACTTCCTCGTAACACATCCTGCTGCTGCAGACAGCAGCAACACAGTTCTTTTTATTTTCCAAAACTCCCGGATGGCTCGTAGACAAGTCGAAAGCCATATGCACATTGTGTAAAGCCGAATTAAAATATCACCGAAGTACGTCAAGCTTGAGCTACCACCTACGAGCTAATTAACGTGACTCAGGTTGATGCTAGTGGGCTCAGGCAAAGCACTATTTTGGAGAGTGCTACTTGCCGACCTGTGGATGAAAGGGTGGCAACTAACTGCAGACCTGTCAGCATCGTAGAAGACTCGAGTCTTAAAGACGTACTACGGTTGGCATGTTCTGACCCGTCTTATTGCCGTCGAGGGGGACAGTAGTTTACGGCACGCATACACAGCCTGTACGACATGGAGAAAGCAGCCCAACTGGAACTGCTGCAAGGTGCTGCCAACGCTGTCTCATTGAGTAATCAAAATTATTTAGAAGTTACTGCACACTATATTGACTCTGGTAAGGATAGGGATTTTTAGTTTTTTAGTTAGGTACTTGGAGAAATTGTGCAATAATGACAGATTCACACATTTTTCTTTTGTTTACAGTAAATAAATAATAACAAATACAAATCTTAAAGTCATAAAGTCACTTCCTTTGCATTCATTTGATTCCCAATCAAGATACACTGGTAAGAATTGCTTTCCATTGTTAATATTTACTTAAAAACTGTTTTTAATCATGTGATAAAATATGTGATTAATCTCGATTAACTATAGAAATCCAGCGATTAATCGCGATTAAAAAAAAATTCATCACTTGACAGCCCTAATCTCAATATATTGACTTATCTCAATATATTGACTTAATGTCTGAAAATATTGACTTAGTATTTCAATATATTGACTTAATATCTCAAAATATTGACTTATTATCTCAATATATTGACTAGGTAACTCAGAATATTAACTCAGAATCTCAAAGTAATGAGAAACTTTAAAATATTGACTTAGAATCTCAATATATTGACTTAGTATCTCCAAAAATGTACTTAATATCTCAAAATATTGATTAGTATCTCAATATATTGACTTACCAACTCAGAATATTAACTAAGAATCTCAAAGTAATGAGAATCTTTAGAATATTGACTTAGTATGTCAATATATTGACTTAATATCTCAAAATATTGACTTAGTATCTCAATATATTGGTTTAATATCTCAAAATAGTGACTTAGTTTCTCAATATATTGACTAAGTATCTCAATATATCTACTTAATATCTCAATATATTGACTTAATATGTGACTATATATGGACTTAGTAACTCAGAATATTGACTAAGAATCTCAAAGTAATGAGAAACTTTAAAATATTGACTTAGTATGTTAATATATTGATTTAATATCTCAAAATATTGACTTAATATCTCAAAATATTGACTTAGTATCTCAATATATTGACTTTCTAACTCAGAATATTAACTAAGAATCTCAAAGTAATGAGAAACTTTAAAATATCCAATTACAATCTCAATATATTGGCAACCGTATTGTCCAGCTGACTCTTCGGTGCGATCATTCCCAGCTCCAGCTTTGGCTTCCGAGTTCCGAGGTAAATGGAAGAGAGATGCTGTGGTGACAAGTTATTAAGAGCATGGAATGAACAAAAATATAACATAACATATCACATAAATATGAGTTTGGAAGCAAACTGAATTACAAGACTAACTGGTTTATGAAAGATAAGTATATCCAATGAAACTCACTAAAAGTCCGTCAAAGTGCATAAAGGCATGATAACATGATATGGAATGTTCTCCATAAAGGTTGTATTAACCGTAGGTATGATAGTTAATCATACATTGAAGCATTCCTCTAGATGAGGAGTGATTTATTGTCTTCTTCTGGCAGTTGCTGTTTCCTCACCTCATTGGGATGTTGCACTGGTTGAGTTGCAGACGTTGACTGACCACAAGAGAGCAGCATTCCACCGCGAACCAGATGACACAGTCCTGTGGTCACTTGTAAACAAACATGAGTGAAACACATCTCTGAAAAGCTTTGCTTTGCTATTTTTTTTACAGAAAAATTATTTTAAATAACTGATGTTTCTAGAGTATATAATCAGAATATACAGTATGATGATAATAATTACATACAGTACATACAGTATATGTGTCCTGTGCTGTATGAAAGCATTGGTGTCCAGAAGGAAGTGTGACTAGTGTGAAGTCAAAATCTTACAAACAAATGATCATTGCGTTCGTGACCTTCTAAATGGGATCACATGAGGAAAAAGAACAATCCTAATGATACAAATGCTTCCCCTGCAGCTTTAAAGTGGGACACTGCTTCATAGGACCAGGAGCAATCACACTAAAGAGACAAAACGAAGAGAGGCAGTAAATCTGGAGGGATATTACACAGCGTCAAATTCTGGCTGCCAGTAAATTGCAGCCTGGCTCTTTTCTTTCGAAGATTCTTCCCACTGGCAGGGCCAATTTACATGGGCAGGTGTATGGCACTAACAGGTAGCCTTTGAGCTCCCACTGCCCTGACAGAGCAATTAAATCACTTTTTTACAGGGTTTGCTGCATGCACCCCATGGGCTAAGACTGTCATTTAGCAAAAGGAGAGTGTGTATTCTCTGCTGAGAGGGGAGGGGGAGCAGCGGCATGGGTGTGCTCTCTGGCGTTCAGGCTGCGAGTGGCTGAAAACAGTGGATTAAGGGAAAGGTCTTGGCCTTGCTGATGGGATTTTTCTGAAATATAGCCTGTCCCGCAGCAGTGTTTTCCCTCACAATATATAAATAATGTTTTACATCATGGGTGCATTAAAAACAGTGGAGGAAGGCACTGTTCAAAACACATTAATACCCATTTAAAAGGAAATGTTTTTTCATCTGACCTCATAGTGTGTGTTTGGATTTTTGTCAGGATAAAATTTAAAGCCTTTGGTTAAGCAATAAAAAACCAAGATGACAAATAATAACAAGTGGATTACGTAGTAACATAATCTAAATGGCAACAGAAAAATCAGGGCAGAAATCATGATATAAAATGTCTCCAGTACAGGAAACGGCAAATAATCACTGGGAGTGGAAGTGGTGAGTCTAGTAAAGAATGAGTATGTGTGTCAGAAGACAACCAAACAACAGTCACTAGTTCAATCTTGTTCATAAAAAAAAAAAACTTAAATCTCAAATGTCCAGTTTCCTAACAGCAGTAGGCCACATAGCTTTATGTCAGCCTGAAAAGGATGATTAAACTTGACTGTAAAAAAGAGGGTTGTAAACTGAGCTTAAGGTTTCAGTTCAGTGGATGCAGTGGAGCTTTAGCCTTACATCACATCCCTTCAAGTCTTGATCTATAGCCTATATTTAATACTGTTGTGTGATGTAAAGCTGGAGCATTGCAGCACGTGACAGCAGATAATCCATGGATCCTATAGATATGTTGTGTTCACATGGAAACTGCAGAGCTGACTGAATGTTCTTCATTTGACTTATCATCACATCTTATACAGATTTGATGATATAGTCATACAGACATCAGAAAGATTACTTAAATTGTGCAAGCAAAAAATAAGTATCTTTTGACATGCTTTAACAATACTGTACATGTGATAATATTGGGGTGAAATGGCAGTGGTGAAATATGACCATGTACTTAACTAAACTTTCGAGGTGCTTGTTCTTAATTTGATGGTGCCTTATACTTCTATGTCACCATATGTCAAAAGGAAACATTTGACATTTTACTACATTTATCTGACAGCTGCAGTTACTTTGCAGAATGGGTTACTGCATATAAAATATATGATCAGCTAATAAAGTATAATCCACTGTTATACATTACACACATTATACATTAAACTGCTCAACTGTATAGTTAAAATAAGTTAAAATAAATCAGTTCCACCTTGACAACATTAAAATGCCATTTTCACAAATTCATGCATCAAAAATAATATTCCAATCATATGATAAATATCTGACTTTGAATGGGGGCATACTTTAAAGTTTTACTTTGGAAACTTTGAGTAAATTTTGCTTCTTTACATACACACTGTATCATCAGCATCTAACATACACTGTGTAGAATAAATTATCCACAGTATGTACAATAGTTTAAATTAGCTTCACCATGACCACATGCAAATTAAAATACTGCTTATATGTTAATGCCCCAGTGATATTATTATTCCAATATCCATCTATCCATTAATATATAATAGTCTACACTGACAGGTGCAATTCTACATATTGTTTACTTTCATATTTAGCTCATTACTTGTTGCTTATGTTAAATCTCTAATGTTGGATGTTTTTTTTTTTCATTTTTGAATTTTGATATTGCTATATTTACTAAAGTAATACATCCACCACCATAAGATGCCTGGGGAGCTGCCCCTCTTGTTTAATTGAATGTCTGATGATTGAATGTAGCAGCTGTTTGAATGTGGAAATGTTTGTCCAAACATGTGCAGAATGAACTTAATAAAAACATCCGGCTCACAAAACTAAAGACAGAATGAAAAACTTCAGTAAACCAGGAGGGTTGTGTTTTACAGAGGTTGACATCTGATGGCCAAAATAAAATAAAATGATTAGTGTAAATCCCTTCATGGACTTTTAGTCCAGGTTTATCTAAAGGTGTTCATCGTCTTTTGAGAGTGAATTTAAATTTAATTGGTCAAAACTGTTACTGATACCTAAAATATTCTTATTAGGGCTTATGAGACTTCTTTCAGTAACCTTACCTTATTTTAATCTTAATTACTTATATGAATACTACTGTATAGGTCTCTGTCAGTATATGCCATATAAAAAGAATAGTTTTATAAAATGTCAAACTCTATACACACTTTCTTCTTGATGAGCATGTGAAGTTAAGTCAATAACAAGAAGTCGTTGAAATCACCTCAAACACATGCAGCTTATGCTACCTGTGGGACATGCCTTTAAATAGAAGACAGCGAATGTGTAGTTAAATGTTGATCATGGAGCCTCTGTTCGAATTGTCTGGAGCTAAAAATTCTGCACAAAATCCTCTTAAGATCCGCAATGGAGACTGGCCTGGACTGTCGGCATTCCTCCATAATCTCAACCCTGCACACACCCTCAACATTTGTTCACATCCACTCTGCCTTTCTTATCCCCTCACACATCTCTAACCTCACCTCCTCTCCAATAATATTCAGTCAGATAAAACAAAGGCTGGTCACTGCTTGTGCTTTAGGTAACTGCTCTTTTACCTATGTTATATTGTGATAGATATCTTAACTAAGCAGGAAGAATTTTTGCTGTCATCGTGGAGTGGGCAGATATTTGCGGACAGAAATAGAAAGGAATGGGGGAGGTTGGTGTTTGAAGAAAAAGCCTTTAGGGATTTCTAAAGTTCCACAAGGAGGATAAGATATCAATCAAAAGAACTCAAAAGTAGTGGTCAAAGTAAAAGTCAAAGTATTGGACTAAAACAGACTTCATATTGTTGTTTTCATTTTGTACAATTCAAATTAAAGCATCATGGGATGTTCTCTGCAGCTACTTAACTAAAAATCAATGATACACTGATGTTGTGGATTTAACATGATTGTTTACCCACAAATAAGTTCCAGTTCTATTTACTGTTCAGTCTTCGATCACTGTGCTCTGTGGTATTAAAGAACATAAAAGAGAGATCTTGTGTATGTCCTCATTAGAATACTGGTTTGTGTTGATCTGGGCATACATGAGGTTTAACTTTATATTGTTATTTGGTAAGTAAGTTATGGTGCATCTCAGGTGATGTTACGGAGTAATCCAAAAGTAATGTAACTAGTAGTGTAACTAGTTACTTTCAGCAGTGAGTAATGTAGTAAAGTAAGGCATTACTTTTGTTAAAGTAACTAGTATTGTGTAATCCATTACTTTTTTTGAGTAACTACCCCACAGTGATCACTAGTGAAACTATTTCTTTTGGGGTTAGGAATTTAAATCAACTCAATTTTCAATTCAGTTTTATTTATAGTATCAAATCATAACAAGGCACTTTACAGGTAGAGTAGGTCTAGACCACACTATAATTTACTAAGACCAAACAATTCAAACAATTCCCCCAAGAGCAAGCATAGTGGCGAGGAAAAACTCCCTTTAAGGAAGAAACCTCGGATGGTGATCTAACCATCTCAAACAATGCTATTTAAATCCATAAGAATTTGTAAAAAGGAAAAAGAACATTTAAACAATAAAAAACATGTTAAAAACAGGCATGCTTATAGGTAACACATTAAGCAATGTGTCAACAGTCTACCAGTAACTACTACTGATCAGGGTCCATTTCAGGAAGGAGGTTTAACAAACTCTGAGGCCCTGTTTACACAATGACACTCGCGGGTGAAAACGAAAAATATTTTATCAGATGTGCCTTTCGTTTATACGGCAACAACGTTTTTGGGGCTACAAAAATGCAAAAAAGTGAAACCACCCTCCGGAGTGGAAATCTTAAAAACGGTCCACCATCGGGTTCCCGTCTAAAGGGTAAAAACGCAGAAGTCTGAAGACAGCGGTGTGGAGATAGACGAGAAAAAGGTAGTCTGTTGTTACGGAGTAGGCTACAGAAATTATAGGCTCCTGTTATCTAAAAGATTTTCAATGTAATGGCTCAATATTTAAATGATTTCGACAATGTAGATAAGGTTGTTATAGTTCGATGACCATATGTAGGCTATTCATTTGAGCCAGAGTAGGCTACAACGTTGTGGATGAAGAGAAAGAGAGAGAGCGAGTCTTTCTTTAACTGTCTATGGAGCGAGTGGCAGCGGCCAGTGGGCAGAGGAGGGTCTGCTTCACCCTCTGCCCGCTGCCTCTCGCTCTCAAGCAGCGACTGAAGGGCTGCGAGGCTCAGGATATTGGTAGTGCTCCCGTGGGTGCTGTGCTGTGGCTTATCACGGTCGACTGTGCCAGTCATCAGACAAACATGCAACTCCACCTCCTCGTCTTTCCAGACAAGCTTTTGTTGTTTGCTTCAACATGTTTTGGTTTCGGTTTTCGCTAGAAATACTCATGCACACATACAGCGAGTTTGAACATGTATTTCGTAAAAAAATGCAACACGGCTGCTGCTGCAGAAGAGCAAGAATTGGCATGAGAGAAAATTGCTGCTTGAGTCAATGCATAAGTTCCAATATGGTGTATTAATTTTATATTTAATCACTAGTTTAATATTACTGCTGAAAACTGGTGGAATGGTATTAAACCTATAATCTATTTCATTTAAGTACAATCCTGTGGGTGAAAAAGTCCCAGGCCTACTAATCCCATTCTGAGGTTGCAGCACCATGTCATTAACAGAATTATAATTTATAATCATTTGTTTCAAAGGGTTTACATCATTCACCTGCAATCCTGTGGAAGTCCTTTTTAATGGCTCTCACTGATCTGTGTCCAGGGAACACAACAAAAACGTTTAAAAAACGTTTCAGAGTGAGGCACACTCTTCTGACAGCCCTGCATACAGTGGCTTTATATGCTCCGCATCACCATTATGTAAAGAAAACTGCCTTTTGCAAAAAAAAAAAGTAATGGGACACAAAGAATCTGCTCGGATGTAAGAGCATGTCCATGATTGGGTGACGTTAGTGATATGAGGACGGATAAGGTTATGTAGGCTACATATCTAATGGACTGTGAAGAAAAATGATTCAAAATACCACTCAAATAGGTAGTTATCTGGAAATGATAAAACATCTAGTCGTGGCCTCAAATCGTCTCCCGACTTATGACTTACTGCCTGTGAAGTAATACAGCTTCTTCATCAACGGGATTGTCGAGAAAAGGAAATGCCATGTTTTGAGAAAAAAAACGTTTTATAGTCTGCCTAACAGTTAATAAACCAACACTGTTTATTTATTCATGCAGATGACAAAACTGTGCTTAAATGCGCCTGATACAGACTGAATGAATGAATGAGGAAATGAAAGAGCGCTGTGTCAGAGGGAGGAGACCTGAAGAAAACCTGCTCCCGACCAGGTTAGGTTCGCAGACTCAGTTACCATAGTAACTGACTCTGAGGTTAAGTTAGCTCTCTTTCTGAAACAGAAAACCCAGAGTTTCCCTCATCTCAGGGTTAACAAACTCCGAGTTTTCACTAAACCTGCTTTCTGAAACGGGCCTCAGGTGTCAGGTTCACGGTCTACCAAGCTGGGGTTAAATTTAGAGGAAGGCGGTAAAGGTGCATCATGGTGTAAACACAACTCAACCTCACAACTCAAGCATGCAGGGAGAGGAGGGGTCTAGTTGCTGTTCTCTCACCCAGCTTGAGTAGTCACACCACCCCCCCTCAGGATTAAGCCTTATCCTACAGGACAAAGATAAAGATTTGGCAGATGGTAAGTGCACACACAAGATTTAACCTCAACACAACCAACGCTGACGTACTCACTGGCACAATAAAATATGGTCTAATGTAGAGCCGCACGATATGAGAAAAATGTGCGATACGCGATAACGTTGTTGAATATCGCGATACAATTATTACTTGCGATAGATAATCAGATATTAAAGGTCCAGTGTGTAATGTTTTTAGCACATACAAAATCTGTGTTGCCCGTTCACAAATGTGTCCTTTTTCATGAATATTTACCACCACCATCAATTCCAAGTATTCCTATTGGCTTGAAATTTAACATTTGTGTTTGCATGAACTGGGGTAGATGCTCCATATTCATGCTCCATCTTGAAATACGTTAGCTGGTAAGAGACATACAGGACATACTGCTCCGCCTTTCGCGTTTTCGCTGTCACATGATAAACTCACAGCTGCTGCTAATGGTCGTATCGTCGCGAATTTAAGCTATTCTGCTTCAATACAACAAATTACTTGTTGAATTTAAAACAAATGAAAGGAAATAATTTCCAACATTCTTTTATTGAACAAATTGAACATTTCCTTTAACATAAATGGCAGCACTAAAAAAAGAATGAGTTACATTATAAAGTGCACTTTATCTGCTGATATTTTCTTTCAACTAACTCAAAAAAATCTTTTGCGATATGTTGCAACCTTTCTGATGTGTTTATTGTGCCAGTTGATATCGCAATGATGATAAAAAAACAATATATTGTGCAGCCCTACTCTAATGACCAGAACAGTGGTCTATATCCACGACGTTCCACTTCCGGGATAGCTCCGGTGCCCCCGGAAATTCCGCCGGATGCACCTCTTCTCGGCTGGATGTCCATTTTCTTTCCACTTTCTTTGTGTTGAAATTTTAAACTCTGGTGGATTTCTGAGGACTATGGTTAACTGCTCCTCAGATCTCTGCAAGGTAAATCCAGACAGCTAGCTGTTCCTTCCTTTCTCCTATCCCAGAATGCTGTGTGGAGTAGCCAGACCTTCCTCCGTAGTGCTGTGGAGGAAGGTCTGGTAATGAGAGACTACTCAACAGTAACCACCTGGTGTTAGCAGCTCACTTAGGGCAGGAACAGTCCCTCGTCTGCTTTAAGAAACAATCTGTCAGATATGTTACAAAATTACAACCTAACAATATGCCTTGCATATACATTATATGTAGAGGAGCATGAGGGTATAACCCAATCAGACTTTAAGGAGGACTGGACCAGCTAACCCTACTAAACAGTTCAAACTACATTTATTAGTATCTTTCAACTCTAAATTAGTATGCAAATGAGCTCAAAGTGACACCAACTGGGTGGCTCATTAGGTATTTTACTGAACAGTATTTGTTGCAAATTTCAGAGACACACATTTGTTTGGACAGAAGAAAGCCTCCCAGTGGACATATTTTTTCCAAGGCAGCTTGAACATGCTTATCTTTCAAATGGCTAATAAGCACCTACATGAGCAGCAGTAGTAATAAATCAGCCTATGTAACCAGCAGTTTTAATTAGAATTCAGACGGAGTGGTTTTCTCTTTATCAGCTCCATGTGCACAGGTGGACCAGCAACTGGGGGGTTCACATTGCAATGCTGTAACCAGATTCAGATTCAGACACTTTATTAATCACAATGGGCAATTTATGTGCAGCTTCAGTCCATACAGACATTCCAACGGACACTCACCAAACAATAGTTAGAAATGTTAAAAGTGTTAAAGATGTCTGAGGAAACATATTAAAAAAAGGTTTTGGACAGGTTACAATAACTAAAATCATTAAATAAAAGCAATACATAAGAGACACCATACAACCATACTAATAGTTGATTGTAGGTGCTTTGTGATGACTTGGATTCACATTGGTGTCTATAGCAGACTAATACAAATTATGTAAGGTCTAATAATGTGAGCAGTAGGCTTCATTTTGTATGCTTCACTCAAAATAGTGACTGCAGAAAGACCCATGATATTCAGGGCACCTCTTTCTGAAGGTCACAATAATCATATAACACTTACTTTACTTGAAAATTTAAAAGAAATAATGTAATGCAAATGTCACATTTCACATTCATGTCTGTGTAATAAGATACAGCTCAAAGTAATTAAATATCCAACAGACGGTGTACAGAATGTATAAAAATAAATCCTTAAGGAGTAATTCCAAAAAAAAAACTGTTCACATAGCAATAATTCTCTCTGCAGAAAGTGTAATGTAACCGCAGAGAACAGTGGCTTTTATTGGTCTTACAAGACATGGGGAGCTTTCATACAGTATTTGTTAGTTGCAACGTAAAATGTAAAGTACACGCTACTGAAATGGCTTGGTCTTGGGATCCTAAGTAACCTCATTAAATATGTACTTTCATGATGCTTCATCAGGCCTTAAAAATTAATGACATTTGAACATGTGCATGAAGCCAGAGAGAGAGAGAGAGAGAGAGAGAGAGAGAGAGAGAAAGAGAGAGAGAAAGAGAGAGAGAGAGAGAGAGATTTCACTTGAAGCCTTTCAAATTTGACTGCAGATTTTAATTAGGCTGAAGATTACTTGTGCTGCTTGATTTTGTTTTTTTTATTTTTACACAGGGGCATATATCATTTCCATCTTTAGTAAACGTGCTTACATGTGATGAGCTGCACACTCACCCTGTTCAGTTTCAGTTTTACATATCACCTGGATATCTTTATATAACTGATATCCCTTGTCTCATTGTTGTTTACATACATATGGTCAGTGTCTTGCAAAATATTTCTGCTCTCTTTTTTTTTTTATAATGGAATGTTCAGATTCATCATACTGGCATTTGCAGTGAGAGAGCTCACCAAGAACCCAGCAGACAGAGGATGAGAGAAGAGAAAAGATCTGCTTCATAACACTCTCTAAAACTGTTAGTCCCAGCCGTGGCAGAAGTATAGAGATTGTTTTACTAATGTTAAAGATGCTCCATTACAAGAATATTATTTCTGATGTATTAATGTGCAAGCAGCATTTTAATGTAGTCAAGGTGAAGCTAGTTTGAATGACTCTACTGCTGGGTAGTTTTTATCTAGTCAGTATATTATGCTTTATAAGCTGATTATACCCTATATCTTATGTGCAATATAATTATCTGCATAGTAACTACTAACTATAGCTTCCAAACAAAAAGTACAGTATTTCCCTCTGACATGTATTTTAAGTTTAGGAAAGGAAAGGAGTGAGACATAAGTGAGGTGAGTAAATGTACGTATGGTAAAGTACCTCCAATTAAACAATATTACACGAGAGGGTGTGATTTAACGTCATGAAGTATTATTAAGTAATATTCTGATTATACATACAAAGGTTACCAACAGAATACAAGTTATAATCAAACTGTATCCAACTCCATTCATATTGTTGGGCAATTTGCTTTCAAAATAATAATAATAAATGTTGATGAGTGATATTTTAAGCGATGAGCCTTGTGCTCAAACGGCTCTGGGTGTGATGTCATGCTGATTTGAGCACGTTCTAAATGTCTAGTTGACCAATCAGATTGCCTGGTTGGATCTACTTGTTGTATATTAATACACTTGAAATGACTGATGATTACATATCATTGACATTGCTTTAATGTTGTTTAAATATATCATAAAATTGACTATGAATTTTTAAACTTTGAATTATAGAGGGAACATGGTAAATGGACTGCATTTATATAGCTCTTTTCTAGTCTTAGCGACTGCTCAAAGTGATTTGCAATACAAGCCAGCATTCACCTATTCACACACACAATTATACACTGATTGCAGAGGCTACCATGCAAGGTGCCACCTGCTCATCAGGAGGCGAGGGACAAACATTCACATATACACTCATATATCACTCAGCAAGATGGGGGTTCAGTATATTTACAACTTTTTCTTTCAAAGTCTCTCTGAAAGTATTCTGATGTCTTACAGAAACTACTGAGAGACAGCTAGACAGAGACCACACACATTACCCCCAAAACTATTTTGCAGATGAATATCAGCTCCCATATCACCACATCACATCTGATTTATCACTAAAACGGCATGATGAGATTGCTGGAGAAACCAAGAAATACCTCAAAGCATTATCTGTTTCGATCACCTTGGTGGAGAAGGCGAGCTTGCTTGATGAAATCAAGAACAGCAGAACGAGCCAGATGCAATCAAGTCCCAATCCATGTCAATTAGCATTAGCTTGCTGAGCGCCTCGCCTCATCAGGGGTAAACAGAGCGGGGCAGAGCTGAGGCAGTGAGACACATCAAGGTGATACTGAGCCTGAGCATGCTCTGGCAAAGCATCTGGAAAGATGGCACAGGGCCAGTCCATCTTTCTCTCTTTCCGTCTGTGTTTGAAGCTGACTCATGTTTCTATACAGATGTTGGCACATTGGACACACATAAGTGAGGTCAACAGGCAGAAGTAACGGACCAAATCAGTCACTACTCGGGCCTCAAGCCACATTGGAGGTGCTAAAGGAGCACTCCGTCGCTGAGACAGGCTACCTCCGACCCAACCGACCGGGCAATGAGTTGGCCCGAGCGTCCTGTGTACCATGCACGCCAGGCATGCTGGGATTTATGACAGCTGTGGGCAGAGCGTAGAAACATTCGGTCAGTCTTGGCAACTGGAAAGGAGGGACAGGTGGAGCAGAGCTCATCCGATTGAGTTTTGCATGTGTGAGGGGGTTGAGTCAGCCAAAGCCTCATATTATCATCATAATGCAGAAATCCAGAACATGACCCCTATCAGGGCTGCATGTTGATGCCTGAAAAGAGTACAGGAAAAACACTGACCAATGAGGCCACATGACATGACACAGTTTATGCTGACCCAAGCCCCCAGGCATAGGCAATGAGCCCCATTTTTCACTTATTAGGAAAGAAAATAATAAGCTTTGTGGACCTTAGTAGATGTCTTTTAACTTTAAACTTAAATACATGTGTGCATGTGAGATGTATTTGTATTCAAACGTGCTGCACATCTGATTAATTCTGACCTCGGGCAGTGCATCAAAAGTATTTATCTATTTCCATTCAACTTAACTCTCAGGGTGCCAGGTTTCATCATCACATAGGAAACAATTAACAATTCATCTTTTAAAGTGCTCATATCATGCTTTTTGGCTTTTTCCCTTTCCTTTATTGTGTTATATATCTTTTTGTGCACGTTATAGGTTTACAAAGAGAAAAAGCCCAAAGTCCTCCCCAAAGGGACTTACCATCTCCAACAGAAAACATTGTTCACAAACTGCTCCAAACAGCTCTATTGTAGTCCAGCCTTTACTTCAGAGACAAACGTGGTCACTTTGGAACACACGTTATAATGCTCACCTAGCTGCTAGCATGGCACGCCCTCATACTCTGCTTCTGACTGGCTAGTAGTCCTTACCTAGGTACTGTCAGGGCACGCTCTCATACTCTGCTTCTGACTGGCTAGTAGTCCTTACCTAGGTACTGAGCATGTGTGACTCCCAACAAAGATGGAACAGAAGTGAGATGTCTCACTCTGTAGCTAAAACAGAGAGCTCAACACACAGGGTGAAAAGAGGAGCTGCAGCAATTTGCAGTATAACAAATATATGGTGTTTTCTGAAAATTAAACCACATAAACCTATTCTGGTCCAACCTCTAAATACAATCATGAACCTGAAAATTAGCATAATATGAGCACTTTAATGTCTTTCCTGCATCTCCTTATATGAAGCTTTTGACTCTCACTCAACAGAACCTACGTTTAGGGTTATGCAGTTTTTACTGAAATAAAAAAGATCTGTATTTGTTAGGAACAAGATACAAAAAGTATACTTTATATACTATATTAAAATGAACTAGAGAATGCAATTTCTGAAGAAATTGCGGTGTGAATGCTATATGTTGAAAGGCTGACGCTACACTGGATTGCTGGCTTGATTTTTGATCAGATGAGTGCGTCACTTCTTCTTCTGCTTTGGTATGTTACAGCCATAGATGGGACTACTACTGCCCCCTAGCTGTTAATTTGAAATGCTGCGTATAAAATAGACAACTTCATTTTTGTTTTTGTTTTTTGTTCTTTTTTTAAATAATGCAGACTGAGTCATGAGTTTAATAGATGGACTTTACCATCACATTTTGGTTTACTCACGGAAATGCTCCAGAATATGGTGTCTGGGGCTGCTGGGTTGTTCTTGATGGGTGTGACTGTTATGTGTTTTTTTTGTGTTTTGTTGTTGTTGTTTTTTGTATGTCTATGTGTGTATCTGTACTGCTATAACTTGTGAATTACGGAATCTTTCCAACCCTGTATTGCATCAGTGTATTCAATCACTTTCATATTTATGTTTGATAAGTGACAGAAGGCCTACCACTGGTTATTTTTGCACCTTCAATAGATGATGCTTAAGGATTAAAAATCATTCACTTAAACATTAGGAGTCTTTTGCCAAAAATGTACTTACTTTGTGCTTGGGTTGTTTCCATAAACCTAATATTATTACACTGTCTGAATCATGGCTTAACAGTAACATCTCAGATAATGAAATAAACCTCACAAATGATGTCTTCTATAGATCTGACAGGTGCTCCAGGGGTGGAGGTGTGGTGATTTACGTTTCCTCTGATCTCGTTTCTGAGTTAATTATACCCACAATTGAGCCTCTACATTTTTACTGTGTCTTTGTTAAGGCAATCTTTCACGCAAATACATGTTTATCTATTGGTAGTATCGATAGGCCACCCTCTTCACCCATAGAGTCCTTTAATTGCCTGACCACTACTATTAATTCCATTTCCTGTAGAAATTAATTTATAATACTGGGTGATTTTAATATAAATTGGTTCGATAAGTCTTCTAACAAAGTAAAAATATGCTTAATAGTTTAAATTTTACTCAATTAATTAATGAGCCTACTTAAACTTCCTTTACTATTACTGGACAACAAACATTAGAAATCTGAACTATTGGGTTAATTATGGAGATATTGCGGTGCCTCCATCATGGTTGATCCTGGAAGCAAATTCTGTTCATCCGGTATCATTGAAGGTCTTACTGTACTCACCCCTGTCGTTTTCTATTTCTGGTCATACTAACAATGTGATAGTGGTCTCCAGTATTAAAATATGGACTCAATTTAGACGTCATTTTGGCCTGCAAACACTTTCTGTTGGTGCTCCACTTGCAGCTAATCCTTTTTTTGCCCCCATCGTTATTCGACAGCCCTTTGTCTATATGGACTAGGCTGGGCATAAAAACTTTTAGAGACCTGAATGTTGGTTAAATTTTTGAAATTTTTCAGCAATTGCAAAATAAATGTTTGCTTCCTAAAGGACATTTTTTTTAGATACCTTCAGGTTCGAAGTTTTATCCGTAGCTCATTCCCAGAATTCCCTGCTCTTCCTAAGTCCTCAGATTTCGAAACGTTTCTGAAGCCTCTCTCTTCATTAAAGGGGGCAGTTTCTTCTATTCATTTAAATATTTATAACCTCTGTCAAGGCTCTTCTACTGTACTTAAAACAGTTTGGGAGACATATCTTGGAGAGGTGATTCTGGATGATGTTTGGGAGGAGATTTTACGGAGAGTACATAAGTCTTCAATCTGTGCTGGACACAGCTTTATGCAATGTCGAATTCTCCATTGAGCTCACTACACTAAAGCTCGGCTTGCAAAAATATTTGATACAGTGTCTCCCCTATGTGAACGATGCCAACAAGCCACAGCAAATTATTCACACATGTTTTGGAGCTGTTATTCTCTGACTAGATTTTGGTCTGAGATCTTTAGTACTTTATCCAAGGTAATTGGAAGGGATGTGACTCCTAATGCCTTAACTGCTCTGTTTGGTGTATGGCTTTTCCCACTTACTCTTTCCCCAGCTAACAAGGACTTGATAGCATTCACAACTCTGCTGGCGAGGAGGTTGATACTGCTAAAATGGAAATCCCCAGTCCCACATACCTTTACAAACTGGGTTAAGGAGGTACTTTATTTTCTTAAATTAGAAAAAATAAGACTGACTTTGATTGGTAAGGCTGTCTCATTTGAGAAGTCCTGGAATCCCTTCCTGTCTTACGTCAATAGCATAAGTTGTTTGATCTCTGTGCACTAAGTACTGCAATGAGTTGAGCCTGTGAGTGTTTTCCCTTTATTTTTATTTTTATTTATTATTATTATTATTACGGATTTAATTTTAATTGGTGTGTATGTATACGTGTGTGTATATATGTGTATGCATGTATATATATTTATGATCTGCCAACTTAGATGTTAGTTGTTTTCTTTGTTGTTTTTTATTAATCCTATTTCTCTATTTATTTGTTTATTAATTTATTTATTTTTAGTATTATTATTCATTTTATCTATTCTTTTATTAATTTATTTACTTGTTTATTTATTTATCCTTTTGCTCTCTTCCTCTATCAAACCATCATTTTTGTTTTTCTTTTGTTTGTTTTTCTTTACTTTTCAACTATATGTCCCCATCTGTCGGGGCTAGGTGCCGGTGGGAGGTTGGTATCTGTCCTGTGATATGTTGAATATACATCTGCAATTACTATTGTATGGAACAGTATTGTTTGCCTGTTTGTTTTATAACTATGTAAAATCCAATAAACAGATTGTTCAAAAAATGTATTAATGAGCCTACTATATCACCCCTAGAACCCAATCTTTGCTTGACTGGATACTTGTTACACACCCAAACAGAATCATAAGGTCTGGTGTTATGTCTGACTGCTTTAGTGATCACTCAATTGTCTACTGCATATGGAAAATCAAACTTCCTAAATTGCCACTAAGACTTATCAAAATTAGACAACATAGGAAATTAAATTTAGATGTATTTATTAGTAATTTGATTGCTATTAATTGGGACAGATACCAATTAATACCAGATGTACAAGATGCTTGGGACTTTCTGCATTATGAGTTTATTGATGTTGTGGACAAACATGCTCCCTGGAGAATTATAAAGGTAAACATCTTCCTTGGATCAGCCCCGAACTTATTAGTCTGTTTAGGCAGAGGGACAAAGCATGGTCAACATTCCGTCAGACAAGGGATGGTGCTGATTGGGAAATATACAGGCAGTTGAGAAATTTGAGCAAGACAAAAACTTGTAATGCAAAATCAAACTATTATACAGAATGTCTCACTAGTGATTTTAAGAATCCTAAGCAATTTTGGAAAAAAATCAAAACCATTATTAATACATCAGATAAACACTGTATTAATCGAATAAGAGTGGCTGATATAATACTTCATGACTCTTTATCTATTGCCCAAGCATTCACTCAGCATTTCTCCTCTGTCTGTAACTTATTACCTAACTCTCCTTTGACTACAAGTTTCTTTGGTAATACATCACCCCGCTACAGTTCTTTATCTTTTAGGAAAATTTTACCAACTGAAGTTCAGAATTCCATTAATGATCTAAATGTAAACAGTGGTGCTGGACTTGATGGAATAGAAAACAAGTTTATTAAACTAGCTTCCCATATTCTTATGTATCCATTTGCTGATTTATTCAATATGTCTTTGTTTACATGTGAGTTACCAGCTATCTGGAAATGTGCATGCATTACGCCACTCCATAAAACTGGAGATGTACTTGATCCAAACAATTATAGACCTATATCCATTGGTTTAATTCATACTTGCATAATAGAAAACAATGTGTAGTCCTACAGGGAAGTAACTCTGATTTTTTTATTCAAGACAGAGGAGTGCCTCAGGGCTCAACATTGGGACCACTTCTTTTTTCTATTATATAAATAATTTACCATCAATTTTTAATAACTACCACAAATTCAAGCTTCTCTTCAGTCTGACTTCATTATCCTACAAGAGTGGCTTTTACATAATAAATTACTGCTTAACAAAACAACATCCTATTATATTATCTTTGGTACCAGACAAAAACTCAAATCAAAACCTGGTTCCTGTGTAATAACCTGTAATGACGGCTCTTCTCTGCATAAAGTTGATAAGATTAAATATCTTGGTGTATGGCTTGATACTGAACTCTCATTCAAATTACACATCGAGCAAGTGTTACGTAAAGCGAACTCTGGAATCAACGTTTCATATCAAGCTCAGAATTGCTTTACGCGCAGTGTTCGTATAAAACTTGCCTCTTATAACTTATACTTCCAATTATTGACTATTGTGATGTTGTATATCAAAATGCATTTAACTAAGATCTTGTTCCACTTGACACAGTATATAATAGACACAGATTTGTCCTTGGATGTCCTTATCTCACTCATCACTGTATAATGTATAATGCACTTAATTGGCCATCTCTAAGTAGTAGAAGACACAGTCACTGGCTTCAACTTATATTTAAATGTATTTAATTCAATTATCCTCCTTATTTAAAACAGTATCTTGTACCTTATACCTCAAACTATGAAGTTCTGCACTCTACTCAACTCTACTTCTTTGTCCCACGAGTTAAAAAAACAATTGGCAAAAGAAAGTTTAAGTTTAAGGCTCCAGCAGATTGGAATAATCTATCTGTGGAAATAAGATCAATTTCTTTACTTGGTTTGTTTAAACATGCCCCGTCTGTTCACTTTAAGATAAACTGCCTCTGTTATTAAAGATGCAGACAACTTACTGTCCATACCTAATGTTTATATTTTACTGTAGTTAGAAATTCACTCATACGCTACTGTTTACTTATTTACTTATTATTGGTCATCTTGGCCATTTGGTGGTTGTAATGTATTGATTACTCTCAAAACAGGCTCAGTGCAGCCAAACACTATGCACAATCCTCACTGAGATAAAACACTGTCACTCAGAACACACTGAGAGTAAAGGTCCTGTGTTTGTTTGACCCATCCTTCCACCCCGACCTCCTCATCCCTGCGGACTTCGGCGCTCTTTATACTAAATCATCCGACCCTGTCTCACTGCAGTTTGTAAAATGGTCACGTAATTTAATCAATTGATGGGTATCTCATACGGATTTATATGGTGCCTTGTGCGTCAGTATCAGACACTGAGGGCCACTGACTCAAACTGCCGTATTTGACGAATAGCGAGTGAGAACGGGTTGTATATTACATAATTGGGTGAAAAGATGTGTTTTTAATTCATGCTGATAAATCAGATTCTAGACCAACAAAGTAAAAATCATCTGGTTTAATTATTTTTGTGAAGACTGTCAATGTCAATAACTTAATTATCTCCACCATCGTACTGATAAGTTATGGTCAGAGCTCTTGATGCTTTTCACCATAAAAACATCAAGCTGCTGCTACAACACAAATGGTGTTTTCCATTACATGGTACCTGCTCGACTAGCTTCAACTCTACTCGCCTTTTTTGTTTTTCCATTATGAAAAAAGTCCCTGGTACTAGCCAACAGGTACTTTTTTTTAGTATCACATCCGTGGAGGTTCCAAGGGAGCTGAGGCGATACCAAAAGGTGATGTGAAAACCTGCAGACTACTGATTGGTCGGAGAGAATCGCCACTAATCACTGCGTCGTCACTGCTAGTGACAGACGGGGGTGTCCTGAACAAACCCGCCATTTTTAAATAGCTTAGCCAGCGGTGGTTTTTTTTGCTTCCTCCAGCTTCTTTTGAAACTAAATTTGTCTTCTGGCTGTGGCAACAGAATCAAAAACAACACACTTTTGACGTTCTGTTAGGTCACAGCAGTTTCCTGCGGCGTCGCTATGACGACTAGCCACGCTCGCCTCACGCATGAGGCGGTACTAAATCTGCAATGGAAATTGGAGGTCGGGGCACCGCAGCCAGGTCAAGCCGAGACGAGCCGGGTAGAGCTGGTACTAGCAGAGGGTAAGCGCCAAAAGTAAGCTAGTTGAACTAGTTTTACGCTAGTTAACACTGAACGTCACTTTGCACCAAAGATCACCAAAGATGGTCTTTTAATCTGACATCTGTGGTGGATGTGGTGATGTCGGGTCACATGACCTCCTCATAAATGTGGACGTGCATTCCCAGATATGATAACTTTTTACTTGTATGTACTATAGGCACCTATAGCAATATACATTTCACAGCAGACATTTTGACATGTTAGGTGTATTTAAAGTGCTCATATTATGCCAAAGTCCACCCCAAAGGGACTTACCATCTCCAACAGAAAACACTGTTCACAAACTGCTCCAAACAGCTCTATTGTAGTCCAGCCTTTACTTCAGAGACAAACGTGGTCACTTTGTAACACACGTTATAATGCTCGCCTAGCTGCTAGCATGGCACACCCTCATACTCTGCTTCTGACTGGCTAGTAGTCCTTACCTAGCTACTGAGCATGTGTGACTCCCAACAAAGATGGAACAGAAGTGAGATGTCTCACTCTGTAGCTAAAACAGAGAGCTCAACACACAGGGTGAAAAGAGGAGCTGCAGCAATGTGCAGTACAACAAAATATTTGTGTTTTATGAAAATTAAACCACATAAACCTATTCTTGTACAACCTCTAAATACAATTATGAACCTGAAAATGAGCATAATATGAGCACTTTAATCAGGAGAGGTCCTGGTATTGTGCATCCTAGCTTACTGGGACACTTAGTGGAACTGAGCCATCGTTTCACCTGTAATTTTCCTGCTATGACAAGTCAAAATGTCTGCTGTGAAAAAGGTCAACCGGAAGCTGAAAGACAAAACTGGAAATGGAACAATGGAACAAAAAATTCAACATCTCAATTTACCACCAGCGAATTCTTAACCACGTTTACAGGCTTTAGCCTTGGTAATGATGATGACATATTTGGATCCTGTTCTTTTTATATTATTTTTATGGAGTTACTAATTTATGTTACATTTTTTTTTTTAGATTTGTTTTTCTTTTTCTGCGATTAAATGGGGAAATTATTGTGGCCGGGTTAGCTCAGTTGGTAGAGCGGGCGCACATATGTAGAGGTTCATTCCTTGATGCAGAGGTCCAGGTCCAGGGTTTTGTAATGTATTAGTTGTATTATGGATACCCTCGATAATTTTTTTAAGCTTTGGGCCTCCCTTGCATATTCTATTATTAATATTGCTCTTTTAATGTTCTTTATGTGCTATTAAATAAGTGGAAATGAGCACAATAACTAATAAATACTGCAGGCGCTTGACAAACTACAGTATAAGAGGACTTCACAAGCTGGGTTGACAGAATGTGGCATGACTGTAGAGTTAACAGGCTTAGTGCTGAGGAAAAATAGAAGAGTTGCAATAGCATCATGCAAATGGATTGGACAAGATGTAGCGATGACAGATGTGCAGAATTCGGCTACCCTGGATGACTTAAATTATGAGCAGATTAGCAGGGTTCATTCAGTCTGTCAGTTCAGGGTTGTGTGTGTGTGTGTGTGTGTGTGTGTGTGTGTGTGTGTGTGTGTGTGTGTGTGTGTGTTTGCGCATGTGTGTGTGTGTGAGAGACAGAGAGAGAGAGAGAGAGAGAGAGAGAGAGAGAGAGAGAGAGAGAGAGAGAGAGAGAGAGAGAGAGAGAGAGACAGAGAATGTGCTTGGCGAGCTGGATGTGCACCATGACTGACATTTTATCTATGACAGTAAATTCTAAACATATAGCAGCCTGTTTGCAGCCGGTGTTGTTTTGACACCTTTATGAATTGAAGCCACTGAACTGCAGCCACATCCATCCTAACTAGAGACTAAAGATGGAAAAAAAACACTCCTTGACTTCTCATCCTGGCGCTGACAATCAATTCCCTTCCACCTCCACAGCAGCCTCTTCCTCATTCACATGCCCTGTTTGTTGCAAACTTTCATTCATCATTTGATTCTACATGCTTCTCCCTTTTACATTCCTTCCCTCCTCTCGCACTCACACATCCCACCACTACTCATTTTTGACTGTAGTGTAACCACCTGCCTTCATTTCCCAGAGACCCTGGGTCAAGGAGCCTTTAAAATGCAGCCTGTAAAAATCCATCCAGCCCTCCGCTCTGGCTCCGAGTCCACGTGTCACTCGCTCATGCCTGCTGTCAGATCCCATTACCTAATTGGAATTGAGATGCATCTGGCCTGCGTTTTTTGTCTGCACTGCACTCCTGCTGGAGATACAGTAGCCACACAACCTCTCCCCCGCCCTCTCTTGACTCTTATTCATACCGTCCCACTGGGAGAGGCTTTCTCTCCCCTGATGTGTGGTCAAACAGTCTACATGGATAAAAAAGAAAAACGAGAGATGGCACCGAACAGATCACAGCCGAATGCAGGAAGGCAAGTCCTGCGGTTCAGTACAGTTAATAAGAGCACTGTTTAATTCATGAGATCTGTCATGCTACAGTGGCTTCATCTTCACTGTTGGTACAAAAAAATTAAGGCAGCTTCTGTACTTCAAACTCTTTATCTGTCAGGATCAGTGACCATGCATCTTCAGGTCCTAGATCCATGATGACACATCTGCCGCCACGTTTACATAAATGCATCATTAAGCTGGATGTGCTATATCGGCGCGCATGAAGCATGAATCACATTATTGATAGTGATTTTTTCTTCACCATTATCTAGGAAGAAGGATTCTTCCTTCTGTGCAGGGAACTATAAGTAGCCTGTCACATCAAATGGATTATAGCTCATTAATATCCATTAACTTAGCAGAGGAACTTTTGGCAAATGACCCAAATTTGAAAGTGTTTGAGGACAGCTTTTATAAGAGAATGAGCGCTCAGAAACAAAAGGACGAGTGTTAATTGTAAGAGATATCTTTGTTCCCCTCTTCAGCTTGTCCCTCATATTCAGTATACTGGTGCTTTTATTCATCTGCACGTTTTTAACTTAAATGATGGTAAATGTAAATCATGATGAATGAATCATTAACAGCTGAAAGGAAATCCTTTCTTAGCTTTAAGTCCTTGTTACTTTAGAAATGATGCAGGAGTTGTGACTAGAAGAGTTGTTGATTAGAGGTTCCCGAGTTTGTCCCATCGCACTATTTCTCTATATTACACTCAGTCTGGTCTGAGACGGCTCACAGTGAGGGTCGTTTAAAAGCAGATAGCTAGATTTTTCCACATCCCTGATGTGTTGCTTTGAGCCATTTCTCTTTATAAAGGAGTTGGAATAGGTTTCACTATGAACAAGCATAATACGGCGAGCTGTAGAGAGATTTACAGCCCGGTCTTGAATACTGAAAGGTCTTCTTCGGTCCTGAGAGTGATGTGCTGAAGGAGCAGAGGGGGATAGCAGATATCTGACTTTTATTTTCTCTGAGAACAAATGTGTAGCCCTTCTGTGATGAGACCAAAAAGACCAACGTAATTTATCCGACACAAAAGGCTGAATGGCAATCAGTCTGGCCCTTTGAAAAGCTGAACGCTTCCCAGTATGCAGCAACAGTGGCATGATTTCTGGACTAATCTGTAGAGATAATACACATTAAAACTGGACTAAGACACTGACATACATCACAGTACCTCAGCAAGACCAAAACAGACCATCTTGCACTTCAACTGAAATGTTTAGTTGCTGTTGTTCTTCTTTAATAAAAGCCCACAGCTGATTTGGGGACAATGTGAAGCAGATTTCCCTCAGACAATGTACAAAGGAACAGAACCTTGGTGGAGCAATTAATGAATACATCCGGATGAAGCCCAAGCTGATTATACACTGGGGAACTGCAATACATGACATTCATACTTAGAAGAAATCTGTTACAACCATTTATATCACAGTGTATTCCTGTTGGATGTCACACAGCATTGATTAATGCTTCAAACTGTATGGAAATATCTTGCTGTTGTCATACATCAATTCAATAGTTCTCACGTTCTATCTCTGAAATGTATTGTAGCATGAAATACAATTCACTATTTAGTTGATTATGGGAAATGTAGATCAGAGTATTTGACCAATACTTTGGAACTAAAGTCAAGATATCTTTATGGGATATCATTCTTTTTGTTATCTGTTTCTTGTGAGTCCCCCAACTTTATGGAAGATCAATACTAAATTGCTGGAATAGCCCTTTATTAGTAGCCAAAACCCTATCCAAGCTGCATTAGCCTGGCAGTTGTAGCTACTTAATTTAAACATTGCTAGCTAACTGGATTAAAACAGGAAATTATTGTATTTTTTATTTTTTATTAATTTGAATAATGACATTAGTTTTCGGATTAAAAGTCATTGCATAAAAGCAAATAGCTTAATACTGTACATCTCTGAAGTGTTCTTTAGATGCATTCAGTTACTTAATTGCATATAGAAACAGTCACCCTTTATGTTTGGCATAAAATGGCTATGCTAACCTTTACTCTTTTATCTCACTCACTATTTGAATCGTATGTATCTCGGTTCATACAAAAACAGTTGAGGAAAGTGAGTTAAACTTCAGCAGAGTGCTCCAACTTGTGCAGGTTATTTTGGGACTCTCTCCACCTCTGGTTCCTGTCACAGAAATCCATTTATCCAGAGGCCAGGCCTAAGTTTCCATTTGCTCACCGGTTATCACTGTAATGTGGCCTGTTGGAGACCGTGGACAGCAGCAGCAGCACATCATTACCTGATGCCTGACTCAGTGACTGGGAGCAGCATGTAGGATTTACAGAGCCCTGACTCTCGCTGTTTGCTGCATTTAAGTTTGAGGTGAAAGTTACAGCAGCACTGTGCTTGACACAAATGTTTGATTAATGCACACTCAGTGTTTTGTGAACACTCACGGCTTGCTCGCAGTACTGCAAGTGTGTTCTCTGAAATGGCAAGTAAAACCATTACTTTCAACTGTCCATACTCCTTTATATGCGTCAAATTCAATTTCCTGGGCAGGTTCCCATGGTAATGGATTCCAACACAACAAGTCCTCCAAACCATACGACGATACAACGATAACAACGAAATAGGTTGTTTAGTCCTATCCTCTGATACGACCCACAGGAGTGTTTTCCGTCTTCATATCTAAACCAGAGAACGCAACGGTTTTAAACACGTTAAAGGTCCTATGTCATGCCACTTTTTGGATGCTTTTATATAGGCCTTAGTGGTCCCCTAATACTGTATCTGAAGTCTCTTTTATATAGACCTTAGTGGTCCCCTAATACTGTATCTGGAGTCTCTTTTATATAGACCTTAGTGGTCCCCTAATACTGTATCTGAAGTCTCTTTTATATAGACCTTAGTGGTCCCCTAATACTGTATCTGAAGTCTCTTTTATATAGGCCTTAGTGGTCTCCTAATACTGTATCTGAAGTCTCTTTTATATAGGCCTTAGTGGTCCCCTAATACTGTATCTGAAGTCTCTTTTATATAGGCCTTAGTGGTCCCCTAATACTGTATCTGAAGTCTCTTTTATATAGACCTTAGTGGTCCCCTAATACTGTATCTGAAGTCTCTTTTATATAGACCTTAGTGGTCCCCTAATACTGTATCTGAAGTCTCTTTTATATAGACCTTAGTGGTCCCCTAATACTGTATCTGAAGTCTCTTTTATATAGGCCTTAGTGGTCCCCTAATACTGTATATGAAAGTCTCTTTATATAGGCCTTAGTGGTCCCCTAATACTGTATCTGAAGTCTCTTTTATATAGGCCTTAGTGGTCTCCTAATACTGTATCTGAAGTCTCTTTTATATAGACCTTAGTGGTCCCCTAATACTGTATCTGAAGTCTCTTTTATATAGGCCTTAGTGGTCCCCTAATACTGTATCTGAAGTCTCTTTTATATAGGCCTTAGTGGTCTCCTAATACTGTATCTGAAGTCTCTTTTATATAGACCTTAGTGGTCCCCTAATACTGTATCTGAAGTCTCTTTTATATAGACCTTAGTGGTCCCCTAATACTGTATCTGAAGTCTCTTTTATATAGGCCTTAGTGGTCCCCTAATACTGTATCTGAAGTCTCTTTTATATAGGCCTTAGTGGTCTCCTAATACTGTATCTGAAGTCTCTTTATATAGACCTTAGTGGTCCCCTAATACTGTATCTGAAGTCTCTTTTATATAGGCCTTAGTGGTCCCCTAATACTGTATCTGAAGTCTCTTTTATATAGACCTTAGTGGTCCCCTAATACTGTATCTGAAGTCTCTTTTATATAGGCATTAGTGGTCCCCTAATACTGTATCTGAAGTCTCTTTTATATAGACCTTAGTGGTCCCCTAATACTGTATCTGAAGTCTCTTTTATATAGACCTTAGTGGTCCCCTAATACTGTATCTGAAGTCTCTTTTATATAGACCTTAGTGGTCCCCTAATACTGTATCTGAAGTCTCTTTTATATAGACCTTAGTGGTCCCCTAATACTGTATCTGAAGTCTCTTTTATATAGACCTTAGTGGTCCCCTAATACTGTATATGAAAGTCTCTTTATATAGGCCTTAGTGGTCCCCTAATACTGTATATGAAAGTCTCTTTATATAGGCCTTAGTGGTCCCCTAATACTGTATCTCCATTTCTAGCCACTGGGGGACCATAGGCAGGCTGGGGGAACTCATATTAATGTTAAAAAACCTCATAAAGTGACATTTTCATGCCATGGGACCTTTAATGTTTTGTAGTTTTGTTAGGTGTGGGCACAAAAACTACTTTAAGTAGTTAAGTTTAGAAAAAACATTGTGGTTTGGGTTAAAATCTGATTTTACTTCGATTTACATCCGGTTACACACATGGCGCTGAACGTGACATAGGTTAGTTTGTTCTGTTTGTTCCATAAAGTTTAAAAAAAAAAAAAAAACACACACTGTTAATCTCCTGGCCCAGTCTTATGTTTGTTTGTCTGTGTGTCCACACCTTTACTCAGTACTTGGCGCTCTTATACTTTGTTGCATTACTTCCTGCTTTGCTCCCGCCATTATAAACATTAAAATGAGTCATAATTGCTGGTTCGAACCAACGACCGATGGGGGCGTTTTTCGAGGAGGACAGTCTCTTCCTACAGTATGGTGTTTTTAAGTGTGGTGAGTGTGGGAGGTCTGTGCCGGGGGATAAAGAGTGAGGAGCTACATAGTAATGTTTGATCATAATCAGTATAATCTTTTTCACTTGTAAACTGACAGGTTATCTCACAAGAACATGGTGGTAATGTATGAAGGTCTTAGAGACTAAAACCTGGGATAAAGACTTAGATTTAAGTACCGGCAGTTCCTGAAAAGGCAGCTGTGCCTCCCTTTAACACGACCCTTCTTCGTCTTTCTCTGCAGTAATGACTTGTCTTGTGCGAGAGGGTAAATGTGTGTGCGCATGGATGCTCTCACGTAAGCTTCACCGAGGGGGCTTCACCCGCTTCATCCTGGCTGACCACCTCCCACAGAGCCATCTGGCACCCTTTTACAGATTGACGGAGGTCGGCTCTCTGTCTGCTTGCTTGTTTACTGGAGTGAGTGTGTTAGTGTGTGTGAATGCGTGACTCTGCCTGTGTGCGCACTGATCCGAGCAGCAGTTCTCCAGTATTATGCATGTAAACAGCTCTTTGCTGTGATTTATTGATCTCACCTTTTATCGCACAGTGCAACCTGGACCCTCCAGTGATCCAGGGAGCACATTTTTCACCAGCCCTCTATTTATTCATTTGTTGATTTACTTTGACAGGTAAACAAAAGTGTGAAAGCCTCCACAACCATGGAAGCAGTGTTTCTGTGTTTGCCATGTAATCAAGTCATACACTCACAGACGTGTGTTAGTGAATCTTTTATAGGCCTATAAATATTCACTGATGATCATCAAGGATCACTCCTTGATGATACATTAGAAAGACGCCCAATTATGTTTCTGTTGCAATAAATATTTCAAGTGCTAATAACCCCTGATGTGTGTCGGTTTGTGGGCGTAGTTTCAATCTAGCATGATAATAACCTTTACACATTACAGGCATGGCTGTTGTGTTAAGGACGGTTTACCTGCTCACACTCTGCAGGTCTAATTGTAGCCTTGATTTGCGTTACCCCCTTAAGGATCAAGGTTTAGCCTTGGGGGTGATGGTAGTATAAATAAATAGTTTTAAATACAGTAGTTAATGATAACAGCATGGCAGCATCACAGTTGATGTTTCCATGACAGACTTGCTAAGAATGAGAAATGATTACTTGAGACATATTGTGTCCCCCTGAGAAAAAAATGCCCTATTTCTTTGATCTAAATATATTTATTGTATAATTTCTATTTATTTCCCTAGCCCAAGCTTTTGATTCCCCCAAGCCTGACATTACAGGCCGGGGTGGGAATTACTAAGACTGGAGAAAAGCTATTATTAACCCATAGAAATCCAAGAGTCCCCTTTATGCTGCAGATTATTTTTCTGTTTTTTTTTTTACTTTGAGAGGAAGGGGGGCACAGGGCAAGATGCTGCCATGGAGAATTTTGTGTGACAGAAGCTTTCAGTTTGCCTGTCTATCACTTCGTTAGACTTGAGACATCAGGGATATAAATACACTGCCTAGATACACTTGTCTCCAACCTTCGCCAATCTTCTCTCATGTGGTCCCTTTGATTAAGCACCACCCGCCTCCCATGGCCCCTTCACGGAAGCTGGAGGTCCGTCTGAGTGCTGGCACTGCTTCGCCCTTCATGACTCTGATAAGGACCTCAAAATAGCAAAAGCTTCCATCATTCTCCAATTGGCCAACCACAGTTCCAGCGCTTTTATTGCATTAGGCTTCTTCTTGTCTGTCTCCATTTCTGTGGGGGGGGGACATATGCTGAGACAACATGACGAATCTGTAAAATGGCAGGCCAGCGGGCGCTCCTGCAGATTAATATGATTGATTATAGGAATTATACCTTTCAGGAGACATGTGACCTTGCAGCACAGATTTGTTCAGTTCAGTCTCTGCATCCATGTCTAGTTTGCTGGTTAAACACATGGCTGTGTAGACAAACAAGCTGAGCTGCACACACTGATGCAGTGACCCAGATCAAACACCTGGGGCCAGAGGGGAAAGACTGCACACACAAAATACATACATACGTACTTCTATCAAGATATATATATATATATATATATATATTCTAATTGACCATTTTACATTTTCATATTACAGGTGGGGTATTTGTTTTTCTTTTTGCCATTTTTCAAAATAAAAAAACTAATTGCTTAAACAGGACACTGGCAATTATGGTTGTATTTGCTTCATTCTTTCTTATTTCAGTCAGACAGCTCACGTGTGAAATGTTTATTATAACAGCAGAACATAGTGTTTGGCGTCCAGACTCCGACCTCATCACTCCCCACAGATATGTTTACATGAGATATTAGGGAGTGATGATACCCCCCCTCCTGTCTGGAGCCTGCAGGTGGGTGCTGGGGTGGTGGTGGGGCTGAAAGAGCAGGCAGCAATAATAACACTCACTGCACAATCATCAGCTACTTTTTCAGGGAAGGTTGTTTGAAGTAGTTGTTTCCTATGTTCTATTTTCAAATGAACAGAATAAAAAAAAAACAGAACAGTTCACTGTGGTGCAATATTAAAAATGCAAAGCTGATTGTAGGCGTATGCATGTCATGAGGTTAACCCATACAGCTACCAACAGTACATCCAGATAAATGGAAAAAATCTGCTCACATTAGCCACAATCACAAACAACAGAGAATATACAGACAGGTGACAGATTTAAGGTAAACCCCAAGCAAATCAGTGGAGAAATAAAATGAATGCAAATGCTTCCATACAGCCTATGAGGAGTCTCTCAATTGTATATAAAATAGTATAAAAAAAGAGTATAAAAAGGATTGGGAATCATACTGTGACTATCAGTCACCAGATTTTAACCCAACTGAACAACTATGGGAGATTTGTAATAACTTTGGCTTTCACTTTTCATCTATCACCATCATCAGCAAAATGTGTTATTTGTCCAGTTCTTGGTTTAAGAAAAAATACCTGCAAGTATGTGCATGACATTACTACTTTGCTTTTAGTGCTAATTAGCAAATGTTAGCATGCTAAAATGCTAAACTAAGGTGGTTAACATCATAAGCATCACCTGCTAAACATCAGCATGTTTGCATTGTCATTTTGAGCATTTCCGCATGCTGATGTTAGCATTAAGCTCAAAGCAGGCAAGTACAGCCTCACAGTGCTGTTAGCATGGCTGTAACTGCTCTTCGTCTTGTTCAACAAGTGTTTGTCCCCCTGTAAAGGTTGGGGTGGTTATACCGCATAGAAACAACACCTTTATACAATGTTCCATGCTCTCTGTTGGCATGTCATCCTGCTCCACAGGGCAGGTTAACCAAAGTATAACCAAACCTAACCACGGAGCTAAATGTTTTTACTTGTTGTGGCTCTCCCTCTGCTGTCTTTTGAGCTGAAACCACTCAAGTGGCTCCCCTTGTTGCAATATGTGTCTGTCTGGACCCACCCTGAGTCAAATTACTTCAAAACATCATGACACAATACAAGTAGGAAAAAGAGACACATTATAATATGCAAAACTATCATTTTTTCAATACACTTTGCAACACAATCCCCAACAAACCACAAGAGAAGCAATACATTAAATGAAATTGAGATCTGGCAGACACACGCCTGGATAGCTGACAACTTTGCTCCTTCAGGCATAAACCTGGAGAAAAAGGTTTCATTTTTCACAAAAATGTGCTTGCTGAGTGCAAAAAGTCCTGAAGTATTAATGTGTGGTGCAAAAAATGACGGTATGCTTTCCGAGCAGTAAGCCAAACATTTACAAAATGAATCAGGGCATGTAGCCCGTTGACTGGCACACTGGAGTACACACATCATATACTGAACCTCTGAGGGAAGGAGAGATGGAGTGAGCCTGTATCATGTGAAAAAGCATGTCAGCCTGAGTTAACATATGACTGAATCACTCAGCTGCTGAATCTTTATCAATCAGTGGGCTCTCTGGCTGTGTGAGGAGCTGGATCAGCAAAGTCCACAGGGCTTTGACAACCGGCGCTGCTGTCTGTTCCTTTATTAGCGCTGCAATGGCTTCAATCAATAATAGCTCAACTTCAGTGGCATGTATTACTGTCTCACCTTCCTGCTCAGCTTTGCTTATTGATGCAGGGTTGCTTATATCTGTAGAACATTTCCTACATTCATTTACTTTAAATCACTTCTAGAGTAGTCTTGCATTGCCAGCTCTATCTCCACAGCGCTGTGGAGGAAGGTCTGGCTACACCTCACACATACATTCTGGGATAGGAGGAAAAAAAAACTCTGGATTGTTTGCAGTTCTTTAAACCAATCACAATTGTCTTGGGGAGTGCTAAGCTCTGGATGCAGCGATGGTGGCTCTGCTAAATAGTCTCTGGAAGAAACTTGTTTAGGTGGAACATTTGCACCCCAAAAGAAAACGCCAAATACAATATTAAATTAAAGTATCCCATTCCATCAATCGGTCTCAAAACGTTGGCATTTGAAGGATGGCTCTCCATCTATTGAACGTTAGGTGATCAGTATACGATGTAGAACTGGCCAACAGCAATTGTTTCATCCGTGCCCGGCGTAATCATGTTTTCTATAACCGGTAGGCAAACCATGCACGTCCCAGTTATATAGCAAATATTGTGAACATATTCTTTGTAAATCTTTACAGCCATTCACCAAAAGCACAAGCAGGCCTGCCTTATTGCACAGTGCAAGTTTTCTTTAAAACTTGACATTTTCAGCGTGTAGCTTGCTAGCTCGGAGGTTGTTGATGTTGCGAAGGGAGTTGGAGAACACACAGACAGCAGAGGGGAAGGGCAGCAACGGATGTCAGGCTTTATCCTGGGTCCTGTTCAATCTCAAAACGACGTGCTCCGCTTTGCTATGGTTTCGTGGTTGAACAACATGTTTCCTTGGATGTGCTTGTGCACACAGCAGGGTGTCCAACGCACCCGTTTCAGCTCCAACCATACAGCCAGTTACTTTTACAAAGACCACTTAATGAATGCACACTCCAGAGAAGTGAGTAGCACTTGGGGAAAGGTTAAAGATGACTCTAAATCATCTTTATCTGTATGCATGTTTCAGAGCGAGCTGGGATGTGATGACAGAGGTTCATGCATGTTGACTGATAAAGATGAATAAGTCATGTTGCTATCTTGAACCTTTCTGTGCCATGTGCTACTTGAACTTTAGGTGTTTTAACATTGGCGAAAACTGGTGCCAACAGTATAAGCCCTTGTCACAGCAGTTATATTGATTCGTCAAAGCTAGAAAAGCACTCATTAATGATAGCTGCATTCCATTTATGTAAGCCAGTGACATGGCTCTGTGTCACAACCGGCTCTTTTACCTCATTTACCTACTGCCTGGTCATTAGGCCTGTTGGAGATGAGCCTGGCCTGCGCAGATTGGTTTAGAATCGACTACACGTTATGACATTTTATATACATTTTTTTTATTGTTTTTGAATTGGAGGGATTTTAATTACTATTTGTTTGATTTAAAGGCTTATTCTGTTAACAGAACACATGTTGTTTGTGTGTTCCAGCCCCTCCCATTTCTACCTGCTGTTGGCTTCACAGGCTTTGCTGCAGGAGCTGGCAGTTTGGGAGTTTAATTGGCTAATGGGCTGACAACTGGGTAGACCTCGACCTGATGGTGACGTTTAGAAGTCAGAGAGACTAAATCCGTTCAGATTACAGATCATCTACAGTCTGTTGTTTAGCAACAGATCGCATGTAGAGCATTTTGACAGGTACTCTGTCATAATAAAAACTGGAGACTGTGTACGAGCTGATATATGTGACTGATAACGTTTTATTAAATCGGACCTAACAGGATGTGAGTGTTTCTGTGACTTCTTGTTCAGACTAATGGCTGCTGGAAACGCGAAATCTTTTTTTTTGCAGGATGGTAGGAGATGACTCATGAATTTTCATTAGTGAACTCATCCTTGAATGGCTAGTACTCGTTGTCTGCTCTGGCTGGGTTGGTTAGGTTTAGGCAAGAGGAGTGGGATTGGTTATGATTAGGGTAAGAATGTCAGGGCGCGCCAATCAGGGATGAGTCTTCCGCCAACCAGCTAAAAAGAAATTTGCGCTGGAAACCGTCCGACTTGACCACGGCTTTAAGTCTCCGCCCTCGGGTGCTGCCGCTTGCTCTCGTCCACTTTACAGGCGAGGCGCAGCTCATCTCGAACAAGCCTATAGACCTTTTTCACGGCAGACATGTTGACATGTCATAGTAGGAAAAGCACAGGTCTATTCAAATTCCACTTAGGAGAGGCCCTGGTATCAAACCAAATCAAGCTTTATTTGCCATTGCATGAATACGCTGTACTAAAACAACAAAATTCAAGGTGCCGCTCCAGATCAGTGCTTTTAAAAAGATAAATAGTTAATAAAATATGTAACAAACAAACACCCCCCATCCCCTACATACATTTCACTGTCTTTTTCTCTCACCCACTCACATATACAGCACATGTATTTTGGGATACAGGCAATTGACTGACACCCTCCCATCCCTCCCAGGCCACACACACCCTCCCGCACACATACTATGTATAAGATTGCAGCAGGTTTCAGCATAAGAAGAAAGATCACAGATTGTGCATGCTGACTCACTGAAATATCTTACTGGGACACTTGATGGAATTGAGCCATCGTTAAGGTTATCATTTTCAGCTGTGCTTTTCCTACTATGACAAGTCAAAATGTCTGCTGTGAAAAAGGTCCATTTTCTCCTCTTTGCCGGCCGGCCACTCTGCTCACCTGGACACACAGCTGCTTCTCATCTGCAATCACTACTGAAGCCTCCCCAGGTCACACACTAATGGCGCGTTCATGCCACCTTGGAATAACAGGGACCGCCCCCATGATTACGTTGTTTTTCCGACTACCAGTGTTCACATGGTTAGGATGGTCGGGATGCGTGTTCTTCTTCTTCTGTTATATTGGCGTTTGGCATAACAACTTGTTGCATGACTGCCACCAAATGTTGGCCGTAGCCTAGAGCATCAGGTGTGTGGAAACCTGGTGAAAACATGGAGGCTACAATAATTTGCTGCTGTTTTCTTATGCGAGCATACAAACAGCACATCGTCAGGTGTTTGTGTTATCAGCAGGACAACGAACGGGAAAGGACACGGATAATGTGTTTGTTTTTTTTTATACATAGGCCTATCTATGAATAATTTGAAACATGTTATGTCTGTGTATGTTTCTCAGCAGAGGCATTTGTCCACAATAAACAGTTTATTGTCATTGAAATATGTTCAGTGAACCAAAGTCGCCTACATTAAACGTCAGTTGTCAACAACGCGTCACCAACTGGGAAACTCGGTTAGCAAAATCTGGCCCGAGTTTCCCACCTCTGATTCTGACAGGAAGGGACGTGAATGATGACGTTTTCACTCGGAAAAACGTTTTTCCGATGTCCATGAACGCACGGTCATTGTCAGATTGTTCTTTGTGTTTACATGCCAGACTTTACAGCTGTCTCCAGTTTAATTCTCTGTAGCCAACCCTGCCTGTTGTTTCTCCTGCCTTGCCATGTTCTGGTCTGTGTTCCGTGGTCGTGTGTCGTGCTGTTGTTTACCTTTGTAATTTCCGGATTTCCCTATGGTCTCCGCGGTAAATGTCACAACGCTTAGAACTGTGGGTAATTCCCTTTGGTGAAGTCTGCATCGATGCAGACTCACGGAAAGGGCTCGGTAAGTGTGTACTCAAACCCTCACGCCCTTTGAAATTTGACATTGGAACAACCCTACGCCCTTACGAATTTCGCGAGAATGCGCACCAAAGTCTGTGAGTCCAGACTTTGGGATTGGGCCACTGTCTGTGAAAAGGGTCCATTGTGTATGTAGATACAGTACAACCCTGTCTTCTAGAAATATGTTTATATACAACTAATTTGCAACAGCAAACATGTTTTGGGGTGAACATAGTTCCGCCTGGATCATGTTTTCTATTAACATGAGGAAATGTTAATTACCGTATTTGGTAAGACACAAAATGTTGATACATTTAACTGACAATGTATTTCAACTATTTTCCACCCAAATATCAACTCTTGTTATATCTGCTCATAGTGACTATTACAGTTCCTGATGGTGACACCACTTGGTTAAGGTTAGGGAAAGATCATACTATCTGATCATAGTTGTTTAATAAAGGAAAAAGTCCACAGTGACATGAGTAGTGATGGGAATAACGGCGTTATAAATAACAGCGTTACTTTTTTCAGTAACGAGTAATCTAATTGATTACTCTTCCCATCTTAATAACGCCGTTACCATTACTGCCAAAAAATGCGGCGCGTTACTATAATTGAAGCTGTTTTTTTTCATCAGACCAGCTAGATCTCTGAGTCTGAGCCGAGAGGCAAAGACTTTTTTTTACTGTTCTTCCTTGGTTAGTGGGCAGGGCACAAGACAAGGGCATAAATGCTGATGATTGGCTGAGGTTGAGTAAAATTTCATGGTAAGCCAATCAGAGGTAGAGTTGGGTGGGTGTTCAATTCAATTCAATTTTATTTATAGTATCAAATCATAACAAGAGTTATCTCGAGACACTTTACAGATAGAGTAGGTCTAGACCACACTCTATAAAGCCCCAACAATTCCAATAGTTCCCCCAAGAGCAAGCATTAGCAGTGGCTATTGCGACAGTGGCGAGGAAAAACTCCCTTTTAGGAAGAAACCTCGGCAGACCCAGACTCTTGGTGGGCGGTGTCTGACGGTTGGGGTTATGACGGTACAGGATGTAGCGTGGCACAGCAGAGCATGGGTGGACGCGGTGGACGCAGCAGGACGTAGCCGGGCATTGCAGGGAATCGCAGAGCGTAGCAGGGTGTAGCAGGTCCATAGCCACAGCTGCACCCAAGACCCAGGTCTTGGTGTCGCCCTAATCCGAGGCGATGTTCTGGGCGAAGAAGAAACATAAGGACTCTGGGGAGTAAACTCCCCAGAGCTAGGTTAGTAACAAGCACTTCTGAGACAGGATGTGCATAAAAGGAAACAAAAGAAAAGAGTGTGTCATAAGAAGGTACTTCCTCGGCAGTCTAGAATTATAATAGCATAACTAGGAGAGGCACTATATTATTGATTATACGATAGGTAAATCTGATGACTGTAAAGAGAAGCAGAGAAAAGCAGGGGTGCTGTGTCTGCAGCTATACACCCTGCCCCGCCGGTCTAGGCGTTCACTGCAACTCCTCACTCCCTAACTATAAGCTTTATCAAAGAGGAGAGTTTTCAGTTTAGTCTTAAATGTAGCGACGGTGTCTGCCCCCCGAACCCAGATTGGGAGCTGGTTCCACAGGAGAGGAGCCTGATAGCTGAAGGCTCTGCCTCCCATTCTACTTTTAGAGACTCTAGGAACCACAAGTAACTCTGCATTCTGGGACCGTAGTGCTCTAGTGGGACAATAAGGTACTAAGAGGTCCTCAAGATATGAAGGAGCTTGACCATTTAGAGCTTTATAGGTCAGAAGAAGGATTTTAAATTCAATCCTGGATTTTAAAGGAAGCCAATGGAGAGAAGCTAATACAGGAGAAATATGATCTCTTTTCTTAGTTCTTGTCAGAAGCAGCACGCGCTGCAGCATTCTGGATCAGCTGGAGAGTCCTAAGGGACTTATTTGAGCATCCTGATAATAAGGAATTACAGTAGTCCAGCCTGGAAGTAACGAATGCATGGACTAGTTTTTCTGCATCGTTTTGAGATAGGATGTTCCTAATTTGTTACGAAGGTGAAAAAAGGCTGTTCTAGAGGTGTGTTTTAGATGGGCGTTAAAGGATAGATCCTGATCAAAAATAACTCCTAGATTTCTGACAGTAGTACTGGAGGCCAGGGCAATACCATCCAGAGTAGTTATATCTTCGGCTAGTGAGGTTCGTAGGTGTTTCGGGCCCAGCACAATAACTTCGGTTTTGTTTGAGTTTAACATCAGGAAATTGTAGGCCATCCATGATTTTATATCTTTAATGCAAGCTTGAAGTTTAGCTAGCTGGCTGGTTTCGTCTGGCTTGATTGACAGATATAATTGGGTGTCATCCGCATAACAGTGAAAGTTAATTGAATGTTTCCTAATAATATTGCCTAGAGGAAGCATATATAAGGAGAATAGAATTGGTCCAAGCACTGAGCCTTGAGGAACGCCATGGTTAATTTTAGCGTAATTGGAGGGTTTATTGTTAACATTAACAAATTGCGATCGATCAGAGAAGTAGGACTTAAACCAGTTTAGTGCGATTCCTTTAATGCCAACTAAATGTTCCAGTCTCTGTAAGACGATGGTATGGTCAATAGTATCGAATGCAGCACTAAGATCTAATAAGACAAGTACGGAGACAAGTCCTTTGTCTGATGCAGTTAGAAGGTCGTTAGTAATTTTCACCAGTGCCGTCTCTGTGCTATGATGCTTTCTAAATCCTGACTGAAAGTCCTCAAATAAGCTATTGCTATGTAGAAAATCACATAACTGATTAGCGACTACTTTCTCAAGGATCTTGGAGAGAAAGGGAAGGTTAGATATAGGTCTATAGTTGGCTAAGAACTCAGGATCGAGGGTGGGTTTTTTCAGTAGAGGTTTCACAGCTACTTTAAATGACTGCGGTACATAACCTGTCAATAAAGACATATTTATCATATCTAGCAATGAAGTGTTAACCACGGGTAACGCTTCTTTAAGTAGCCTCGTTGGGATGGGGTCCAAGAGACAGGTAGATGGCTTTGCTGAAGAGACCTTTAGCATGAATTGTTGAGGGTTTATAGGATAAAAGCAATCTAAGTATATGTCAGGTCTAGTCGTTCTTTCTAGCAGTCTGTCAGTTAAAGGTGACCCATTAGAGGTTGGGGGCAAGAGGTGATGAATAGTATCTCTAATTGTTATAATTTTATCGTTAAAGAAACTCATGAAGTCATCACTACTCAGAGCTATAGGAATAGATGCTGTGGCTATCTGTCAGCCTGGCTACAGTGCTGAAAAGAAACCTTGGGTTGTTCTTATTTTCTTCTATTAGTGATGAATAGTAGTCTGATCTGGCCTTTCTTAGGGTCTTCCTATAGGTTTTCAGACTGTCTTGCCAGTCTAAACGAGATTCTTCCAGTTTGGTGGAACGCCATTTACTTTCAAGTTTGCGCGAGATTTGCTTTAATTTACGAGTTTGGGAGTTATACCAAGGTGCTAGTTTCCTTTGCTTCATCGTCTTCTTTTTAAGGGGAGCAACAGAGTCTAAAGTAGTCCGTAGGCAGGCCGTAGCACCGTCTACGAAATTATCAATTTGAGAGGGACTAAAGTTTACATAAAGATCCTCTGTTATATTACGGCACGGTAATGAGTTTAGTGCTGTTGGAATATCTTCCTTGAATTTAGCTATAGATCAGATAGGTCAGATAGGCTTCTAGTGTAGAAGCTTTTATCTAATTTCGTATAATCGGGTAGTAAGAATTCGAAAGTTATTAAGAAGTGGTCTGATAATAAAGGATTTTGCGGGAATACTATTACGTCTTCAATTTTGATGCCATATGCCAGCACAAGGTCAAGGGTGTGGTTAAAACAGTGCGTGGCCTCGTGCACACTCTGACTGAAACCAATTGAATCTAGTAGTGAGTTGAAAGCAGTACTAAGGCTATTGCTGTCAACGTCCACATGGATATTAAAATCACCTACAATAAGTACTTTGTCTGATTTTAGGACTACACATGATAAAAACTCTGAGAATTCCGATAAGAATTCACAATATGGACCTGGTGCTCGGTAGACAACAACAAATATAATAGGCTGTACTGTTTTCCATGTTGGATGCTGAAGATTAAGAACGAGATTTTCAAAAGAGTTATAATTTAGTTTAGGTTTAGGATTAATTAACAGGTTTGAGTCAAATATGGCTGCAACTCCCCCTCCTTGGCCTGAGCCTCTAGGAATTTGAGTATTAATATGAGTGGGAGGAGTGGCTTCATTTAGACTGACATAATCTTCATGGCCCAGCCATGTTTCAGTTAGACAGAATAGATCAATTTGATTATCGGATATCAATTTGTTTACTAGTATTGCTTTAGAAGACAGAGATCTGATATTTAGTAGACCGCATCTAATTTTCCTATCCTGTTCTATCATTGCAGTGGTAGTTGTAATTCCAATTAGGTTGTTAAGTATTGCCCCTCTTTTGGTTACCTGTGATTTAACTGATCTGAGTCGAGTTACAGACACTGTCTCGTTTTTTGGGGCAGGTTGTGGCTGACGTGAACTGGATGCTAAATTGACCATGTTTGCAGTCAACTTCTTATTACTTAGGGGATTCAACACTTTGTATGGTCTATTGTTGATTATAACTGGAATAGTACTAGTATTACATGTTACCCTGCAGAAAACATTTTCAGATTCATTCACTTGTAAAGTGCCATTAGGATCAATACCTGGGGGGCATGAATCTGTGATATTTTCAACAGAATGTCAATACTTAACTTTCAGTGTGGTCGTTATGTTGTCAGATAACAGCCTGGCTCCATGTCGGTTTGGGTGGAGACCATCATGTTTCAGCAGGCTGGGCCTCTCCCAGAACAAGTTGAAGTTGTCGACATAGGGAATGCCCAGGGAAGCGCAGTGGGGTTTCAGCCAGGTGTGGAGCCCGAACAGTCTGGACCATCTTTCAGCACCCTTTCTGTAGGTAGGTAGAGGCGCAGAAATGACGATCCGTTTTCCTGTGCCCGTCAGGGTGGTGATGAGAGTGGTGAAGTCTTTTCGAAGTGCTGTCGACCGTCTCTCTCTGATGTCGTTTGTGCCCACATGCACGATGATGCTGTCGACCTTAGCGTGGCAGGTGAGGATGCTGGGAAGTTTGTGCTGGATGTCACGGACCTTGGCACCAGGGAAGCAGTAGACCTTGGAAGGACCGCTAGGTGTAGGGGGAATGTAGAGGTCCCTGACCATGGAGCTTCCGATGACCAGCGTGGAAGTTGTTGGGTCTGAAGGGGGGCGCGCCGACTGTGTGGATGGGCCAGAATGAGCGCCGTGGGGACGTGGCAGAGAAGGGTTTCCGCAGAGCAGAGGGAACTCCTCATCGTTCATCAGAATGGTGTAGCGATTTTCTAGTCGTATAGGTTGGGCTGGGCCTGAGCGTTGTCCTGACCGCCTGCTGTGGTGCTTGCTTATACGCCATGGCTCAGGCTGGTGTGGAGTGGAGCTGGTCAGCAGAGCTGACTTGGTTCTCGGCAGAAGCCGAGGAGAGACGACAGGGACAGAGGTTGTATTAGTGCGTGGTGGGGTGAGAGTAGTGCAGGGCAGAGTGGAATCAAGACATCCGACATTAGTGTGTGTGTGAGGGGAACTTCCAATGATAATGGTGTCAAGGAACTGTTCATTCACCTTGATCTGGTGGAGAGTCGCTATTCTGGCTTCAAGTTCCACTATCTTCTGGCTGAACAGGAGGCACGAGTCGCAGCCAGGTGTACAGCTGAGGGGGGGCATTGTGTAGCTTGCTAGTTTAGCTAGTAGCAACGTTGACGGAGGCCCTCTCCAAAACCGATCCCTCTTCACTTGCAGTTCACAAGTCAACACTTGCGGATGCTCCTGCTTGTGTTAGCAAGCTGTGGATACTCCGTTACTACTGCCAAAATATAGAAAAGAATTCCAAGGAGGCAAACATCCTAAGGGGTCCGCGTCACCTCCCCGCTAGCAGACAGGCTAACTAGCCATTAGCACAACAAATAGCTAGACGTTGGTTAACGGAGCGGAGGAGAGTTTTACAAACAACGGAGAAACTGCGGCCAGACAGGTCCGGTTAAAATACAGCTAGACGATGCAAAAAGCACGCATAGTCGGAAACACAAGAACAACACAAGCGAGTCAGTCAACGAGAGAAAGGTATGGCGAGCTCAAATAATCCATAAGTAGCCTTCTCTAAATGGAAGTATAGCCATTACTTTTCTCTCCAAGAAGTTAAAGGAACGAATGTAATCGTGAAATGCATATTGTTTTATTTGTCCCACAGCAACATTAAAATAGTTTAGATTGGTGTAAATTGTTTCTGTTAATGTCTTGTATTAAGTGTTCATTTCATTATAATATTTAGATTGATCATAAATAATTGAACATGCACATGTATTTTAAGTTCCGTTTAAGAGGGGTGGAGGTGGGGGTCACATTTGAGCATTTAAAAATGTACTTGAAAGTAACGCGATAGTTACTTTCTGAAGTAACTAGTTACTTTCATAATTTGTAACTGAGTAACTAATTTAGTTACTTTTTGTAAGAAGTAACTAGTAACTGTAACTAATTACTTTTTAAAAGTAACTTGCCCAACACTGGACTTGAGACACAACCATGATGTACAAAAATGTATTGCCAGTTCAAAGTGTGTTTATAGACAAAAGTAAGCTAAGATTTACTGGTCAGTCTCCACACTACTGAACACATGCTTCATAACATGCCGGCCATGGTTGGCAAAAAAACAAGCTGAGTTTGATCTGCTTCCACTGAAACCTGTGTCATGCTGAGGTGCGGAAGTGTTAGCTAAGTCACTCCATTGTTCTCTGCTGAAAAGTAGACTCTGGCAGGTTCAACAAGAAGTCTGTGTGTTGCTTGGAGGAACAATGACGGTACTTCATATCAAATTCATGTTTATCAAGCTGACTCACATTAGGGTTGGCCTAAATGGAACTCCATATGCAGTTGGCACAAAGGTTTGCACAGACATCCATGGTCCCCTCAGAATTGTTTGTTTTTATCTAACACCATAGTCAGGTCAATATTTCACTTTTTCTGTTACTTGGGATTATGAGTAACCTGACGCGCCAAATGGTTTGTTACACAGAACCAACTGAGAAGTGGCTTTGGAAACTGTTTGGATAAGGGCAGGCTGAAAAAAAAAATACCTGAAGGTGATTGGATGAATAATTTGTCTATGAAATGAAACGAAGCCGAAGTCAGTCAGGAGAGAAGCAAAACATCTTTTCCATGGAGAAAAGATTTCAGTGCTGTTCTTGGCTCTCCTTTCAATGAAGAAAAACTCTCCAGTTCTGATATAACTGATGCTATTGCAGCATCTACGCTAACCCCTTTAGGATTTGCCATTGTTGGTTTGAACTATCAGTTGCTTCTGTGTCGTCACACACCTCTAAACCACGCCCGTAGCTGCAGTGGCTCGCCTCTGGATGCTGATTGGTCCAAACCACTGGTGACTCGGACACAAACGCTTGACTTAATGCCTGACCAGATGAATTTTCATGTGGTCTTTGTGATCCCGCGATTCTCGTGTGATCTTGTGATATTGCAAGAATCCAGCTGCCTTGCAAGGTAAGTTTATGACCAAATACCTGCAAAATAAATGACATTCCCATTAGCCTAGGCTGTACATGCGTAACACGCTAAACTAAGATAGTGAACATGACAAACTTTATACCTGACATGTTAGCATTTAGCTCCATGCACTGCTGGGTCTAAATAGCTGCAGTCCGACAGTCGTTTGTGTGTCTGTATATTCTTGCTTTCCTGTCACTGTCCTTACACCCTTAGCACCAGTACCATTAGTTTCTGTTTCTGATACAACAACCTCACGAGCACCTTGGGGTAATAAACATTTTTTTTCCATTTTAGGAAAAGCAACGTCTGTGCAGATTCTAGGATTAAATTTGAAAGTTTGCCAGATTTATACATGAATAAACATTTGGGTAAATGTAAGATTTCCTTAAGCCTGGTTCACACGGGACGATTTTATAATTGTCGGCCGATTTTCCAATCCTGAGAGACCCCACACACGGCGATAAAAAATCACGGGTCTAACAGTTTTGGTCGTACAGCGTGTGGTGCGCAGCACACGGCAACATCAACACATCACACACGAACCGATCTGACTCCCGAGCATTCCCAGGTCAGACGGGAAATCTCGCAAAATCCCTCGAGATCAAACGTGACTTCGGAGTAAACGATCATGGCGGACGAAGAGGATGCAGTGGCGATAATTTGTAGTTTGTTTTTAACCGAAAAAAAACGTTATCAAAAGAAAAGGCGATGGTCAAAGAAGTGGAGACAACGCGAGCATGGACTATACTTGCTCTACTTATCTCCGACGTCCACCGGACTTTCTGGTGCGCCGTGCCGCCGGCTGTTTTGATTTTGTTTCCCGGTGCTTTCCTCACCGCCTCGTCACCTCTCTTTCTGATTGGCTACACGCCACAGTCCACAGGCTGCGTGCTCGTTTGTCCCCGGGGGACACCACACACGAGGAGAAATCGGGCCAAATAAATCCAACATGTTGGATATCCCCGATTTGAGATCGGAGCGGTCCTGACGTCCTTCCGAGCAGACGAGAGCAGTCTTAACACACCACACACGGCAGGAATATCTGATCAGATTATTTTACCATAATCGGAGCATCCTTAAGATTGTCAGAAGGGGTGAATCGGGGCTAAAATCGGCCTAATTATCCTGCCGTGTGAACCAGGCTTTAGTATACCACTTGATGATTCTGTCTGTCCCTTTTGGTCAATGGACATATTGGTTCACATAATAGGCACATTATCTCTTTGTAATATTTATGCTATTGATGTAAAGGCCACATTTTTAACAATCTGCATTTGGGAATGGATGTTTATAAATGTAAGTGTCCACAGACTTTTTGAGCTGTATAAAAGTTTTATATATTTCAGCTTGCGTACAGTACAAAGTCAATGAAATATGCTCATGTAGGCCCTCCTCACCACGACTTGATAACTCTAACCTCCTTGATCTTCTGGAAACATAAATGTTTGTTGCACTAACAGTGCTGTGAGTGTTGACTCTTACAGTGATTAAGCCAAGCAAGCTGAGGGGATTTCTCTTGTTCAAATGAGCCAACGTCAGCGTGTCCGTCTGTTATTTGAAAAGCTGCACATCAGATCTGTGGGTCCGTTCAAATACTGCAATGTGTTTTGATTACTGTGGGAACGTCCAAATGGAGACGTGATATGTAGGCGAGTTTGAGAGGAGAAACAAATGGCTCGCCTGGGGTGAGAGAGCAGCAGAAGGCTTCTGCAGTCTGGTGGTACACGTGTCTGGGTTTGGCTGTAATGAGGAGTCACAGTTTGTAGTGTTTACAGAGCCTGGTGCATCTTAAGGACCTAAAACACACAACAGAAGTTCACCCAAAAATAACTTGTCTATCTTTTCACATTAAGCCAATATCAGCAAAGACATCTGTGAAGTTTGTATGTCTACATACAGTGACATACTGTACACCAAATCAACTTTCTAATTAGGCTTCCTGAGGTATTCCCTTAATTTACGTCCCAGTTCTTCTGGATAACGGATATCCTCACCAAGACTTGTTTACAGTCCGATTAGCAACCAGATAAGCTAATAAAAAGTAAAATCTTCGGTAGACGATAGCCAATGGGATATTCAACCAATGTGTTCTCTAGAGGCAAGTCAGAAAGTCATTAGACTTAGTCTTGAGGGGAACATGAATGTCTGTACAAAATTTTAATGTCAATCCAGGTAATACATGTTGAGACATTTCAGTCTGCACCAAAGTGGTGGACCAACCTACCAACTGACATAACCATCCTTAGCGCCACACCGCTAATGTCATATTCACTCTGCACTGAAAGGTAATATTACTTTCTACCTATGGTGCAATTATCAATGCTACAAACTACAATGAGAACAGTTATGTGATTTGTAGATTTGATTTCGGACATAAAATGGCAGTGACTGCTATCTGACAAACTCTGCGATTGCATGTCACTTCTGTAATACATCAGTCAATTATATTATTGTTCTCATTACCATTTTTAGCAGGCAACTATTTCGACAGAAGAATATTGAGGAATATGGATACAATTTTGTATAGCATGTGAAGATGAGACAGCCAAAGACAGACTGTTAAATGTTATTTCTGTTATTAAAATGTCCAAACACAAAATGTAAAGCCTTCAGTGGCACATAAGCGAAAAAAGTAGGGCTGTCAAATGATAACATTTTCTTAATCGCGATTAATCATTGAATTTCTATAGTTAATCGCGATTAATCACGTTTTATCACATGATTAAAATTCTATTATTTTGCATTTCAGAACTTTTTTTAAGTACATATTAACAATGGAAAGCCATTCTTACCAGTGTATCTTGATTCGGAATCAAATGAATGCAAAGAAAGTTACTTTATGAACTTGATTTTAAGATTTGCATTTGTTTATTATATATTTAATCTAGTCCCACATTTGAATTTAACAACTTTGAATGCACCACAAGGCTGTAAATTACCAGTTTCATTGAACGCACTGTCTGTGTTTTTCCGACAGCAGCTGCAGACGCAAAGCCATGTGAAGTGAAAATAAATTAATAAATGGCAGCATGCGATTAATACGATTAAAAAAAATTAACGCATTATGCTCGACCCTTAATCACATCGCGATTAACGCGTTAATGCTGACAGCCCTAGAATAAAGTTTTTAAGCTTCCGGGTTTACTTCCGTTATGTGAATATGCGCAGTAGTGTTTCCCCTGCTGGCCCAGAGGCTTTACGTTGTAGTGACGTCACAGGTTTTTAAATCGCTTTTCTCGGCTAGAGAGATGGCTAGATGATTTTTTTTCAAATATAAAAACTCCAGAGATTTATATTCCAGGTAATAACCAACCTTGTATGCCGTTTAAGGTGTCCTGACAGCAGTTTAACAGTCTCTTTTACAATGGTGGTCTGGCTATGGGAAAAATCCTTTCTGAGCCGCAGGAGGATTTTTCGTTGCAATACCGTGAGTGGCCACTGAACAAAATCAGTGGAAAGGCTGTGCACTTTCGTTGGGGGGCTGGTACAGCCCCTGTAACACATGTATTTTTACCATATGTTGGTTAAAGAGATGCAAGAGGGGATCCTCAAATACCCTCATTGTTGTTTTATTAAATCCGGGGTTAATGCATTGCTCGACATCTCTTGCTTCCCCTGTTCGTCCGATTCTCGAAGAGTGAGCTAAAAGACTAAACTCGGATAAGTAAGAGAGAAACTAGATTGACATATACAATATGGGCTTAGTGCCAGCAGCAAGAGTTTTGAGTGAATGGAGAAAGGTGGAGTGTTGTTCTAAGTGCTGGAAGTAAATCAGAGAATTCAATAAGTCTCCAGCCACTTCTATTATTCAAAAGACACAAGGAACACAATGAAAACAAAAGTGTGTGTGTGTGTGTGTGTGTGTGTGTGTGTGTGTGTGTGTGTGTGTGTGTGTGTGTGTGTGTGTGTTTCTTCCCATCAACTTCACACTGGAAAGCTTGATGCATCTGGTGCATAATTTAGCTGTGTTGTATCCATCTACACTCTGTGGGGCATGACATCATTGTTCTATGGAGATAACTGAACTGTAAGAAGTACATGTGCCGTTATGTTACTTGCTCATGGTCTACCTGTTCCCACAACTACAAAGACTGTATAGTTCTCCCTCAGCTTTGTCTAGCCATAAAATGAGCTCAATGCTTGTTTGTTTTTTTATTAAGTAGACTGTGTTATGTTAAGGTAAATAAAAGATTATTTAAATAATGACTTTAGTGTTGTTTTGACCTATAACATGTTCATAAAAGTTTTTACTTTGAGTTTTTAGCCACCCGAAGCAGCTACATTATGTATTGGTATTTCAGTCTGGAGATATGTTCCGACTATAGGGGTGTCAATCGATAAAAATATTTAATCCAGATTAAACGTATAATTGTCCATAGTTAACTCGCACTTTTTTAATCTGTTCTAAATGTTCTTCAAAGGAGATATTGTTCAAGTTTGCAATGCTCAAGTGGTAATTGAGACTGGACATAGGCCTACTCCGGTGGGAACTCCGTTCACATCGACAGTACATACAGATAACTTTAGTCTTGTGGAGAGAACCACCTGGAAGGGCTTTGAAACTCAACTTGCCATTCAAAAGACTTCTTTGTTCATTTCTCCTCAAGGAGGGGGGTATTGAGCTTATTTTTAACTATCATTGATTTAGTAAAAAATTTAAGTAATAAAGCCTGTTACTCAGAACAGGAAGTCTCTCTTTCAGATGAAGAGTGTGGCTCTTAAAAGAGCCTTTCATTGGTGATTAGGTTTATCCTCCGAAGCCGTACAGGGTGGGGCCCTGCCTCTCCAGAGCGTGCGCCACATCCAGGACGCTCACCGTCTTCCTCTTGGCATGCTCAGTGTTAGGTGACGGCATCACAGATCAGGTTCTCCAGGAACACCTTCAGCACACCGCGGGTCTCCTCGTAGATCAGACCGGAGATGTGCAGCGAGCCAGACAGTGGATGGCGGGTTTGGTGAACCCCTGGTTATTATCAAGAAGCACTTTATAGTTTCTGCTAGCCATCCCATGGATGTATTATATTGACCTGGATACAAGATTACAAAATGGCGCCCATTCAGTTCAACGTAGTTGCTCGCCTGGCGCATGCACCAAAAAGGTTTCTAAGCTTCCGGGTTTACTTCCGTGATATGCGGCCCACTGAATATGCGCAGTAGTATTTCTCCCGCTGGCGCCGCCCGCAAGTTCCCGCTTGGCCATGGATTAAAAATTCAGAACAGAAAGAGTCCTAACCTTGTTTGCAGTTCGAGGTGTCCTGGCAGCAGTTTTACAGACGTCTCTTTTACAATCGTGGCCTACGAGAAAAATCCTTTCTGGGTCGCAGGGGGGATTTTTCATTGCAATACTGCGAGCAACCACTGGAAAGAAATGAACAGAAAGGCTGAGATCCCCAACGTTACTGCTGCATTGCTTCCAGATTTTAACAAACTACGCAACGGCCCGAAGCCGAGGCCTGTACTACGAATCCAGATCAACATGCCCTGGATTTCTTTCAGTTACCCGGCTTCACTAACCCTAACAACCGCGGTCCGCATAAGCTGTGTCACAACGGTGGTTATCAACTAGTTCAATCAACCCAGGGTTTCCCAATCCAGCGATGCGTGCATTCACATAAAAGAGGCCGTGTTTGCACAGCACGACCAATCGCAAACATCTACCAGAACCGGATATTTTAGATAAGAAGAGCAAATTATAATTCTACATAAATATGAAGAACACAGACACGGTTTTACAGGCAAAACGCAATACAGTCACTGCTTCCTAACAGAGGAAGGAAGCTGGCAAAAAATAGCCGACGCTGTAAATGTGTATATCACAACGCTTATCAATATCACTTCTCCATCAGTCAGGACCTAGATCTGACCATAATTACACTTGTGCTTTCCATAAAAGCCGTTGCTTTAGACTTTTTACTTCAGTTGCAACCCTGGCAGTGTAAGCGATCGTGAGAGCAAATAAAAAATATAAAAACATAATTCAAACCGATGTGCGCATTGGCAACACACAGCTCAACAAGCTGACAAATGGATACGTAATTCGTTGAATTGAAAATATCTCTCTATTGTACGAGGGCATGCCCGGCCCTGTAACTGCCTGACCTGATGGATGTGTGCATCTGGCAGCGGTGATAGCAGCCATTCTGAATAGCAGCAAGTCTCTTGACTTTTAGCCATCTTTCATTTGCACAACAATAACTGGGGAGTTCATGCTCGAGCTGATCTTTTTTCTTTTTATATGCAGGAGAACATTTACATTTATCTGATTTGGCCTGCACATTGCAACTGTGTAAAGACAAACTGTGCATTTATTTTACACTGAATTGTAATTTGGTCAAACTAAAGGTACTGCCATTTCTTGTTCGTGGTGCAGGATTAACTTGGTATGACAGCAATAAAAGACCAGGGCTAGAATATCAGGTCCAATGGGATGCCAAAAAGATATTACCATCTGGCTGGTTGATCCATGGATAACAGTCTTTTTACAGAGAAATACACCAACCATGCGGGAGATAGATAGATAGATAGATAGATAGATAGATAGATAGATAGATAGATAGCACTTTGTCTGTAGACACGGAAATTTGTCTTGCAATACAAGCTCCAACAATTACAACACAACAACCTAAAGGCAACAATCTAAAAACATATAGGCATCATGAAGGCCCGTCTTACAGCGTATCCACAAAGCACCCAAGGCAGGACATTTGATGACATATATTCAATTTAGATGTTAGTTTTTGTGTCATTGAAATACAAATGGATTTTTCTGTTTTATTTAACCAAGTAAATATCCATGAGCAAAAACATAATTCAAGAGACATACAGGTCAATTCTGAGTCAAAAGTCATTATGCGAGCAGTAGTGCAGCACGTCAGCAGGAACAGGAAACAAAAAATAAAATAGATTGAAGCTAAAGGAAGAAGAAAAATCAGTTTATTAGTCTTATTAAATCTGGCTTGAAATCCTTCATAATCATTTTAAACTCACACAGTGAGACCAGCGCTTTCAGTTTTACATCATTTCCCCATGGGCTGTGGAAGCAGAGTACATGAAAGCCCGTTGGTCTAATTCTGTTAGACCAAGAGAAAAAACACTTCCATGGTCACAGTTCTATACCACCAGGTTTTTCAGACGAGCAGCTAAAGTAAACAAGCAGACCCAGCCTTGCAGAGAAAAGGGTTCCAGTGAACACAGTTATGAGGTACAATGACAGTTAAGATATCCAGTGTCAGTAATAAACCTCAGTGCTCCATGATACACAGCACCAATGCCACGCACACTGGGAGGAAGTATGTGTATGTTAAACAATGTTTTAATAAAGAACAGACAAAAAGGTCTCTTGTTTTTTTTAGTGTTTGTGTTTTGTTTTAATAAATTTAGTTTTAACCACATTGTTTTTGATATTAATACACCTTTTTCACAATAGATATTTAACCATGTCATAGCAGGAAAAGCATAGGTGTAATGTGTAATTAAGAACATTAATCACCTTGTATTCTGCCTTTACTTGGCCACTTCACTGCACAGAATAATCATTAATGTTAAGTGGACATTAACATGGATAGATTACTAGACAGGCCTACCGGGCACAGGTCCAGGGCCCCTAAGTGTCAGGGGCACATACTAACCACGAAGAGATGCAAAATGACCACAAAGAGACACAAAACAACTACAAAGAGACACCAAACAACTACAAAGAGACACAAAACAACTACAAAGAGACATCAAATGACCACAAAGAGACACAACACGACAACAAAGAGACATAAAATGACTACAAAGAGGCACAAAACAACTACAAAGAGATACAAAACGACAAAAAAGAGACACAACACGACAACAGAGACACCAACCAACTACAAAAAGACACAAAACGACTACAAAGAGACACCAAACGACTACAAAGAGATTCAAAACGACTACAAAGAGACACCAAACAACTACAAAGAGACACAAAACTACCACAAAGACACCAGACAACTACAAAGAGACTCAAAACGACTACAAAGAGACACAAAACAACCAAAAAGAGAAGCAAAACAACTACAAAGAGACACAAAACGACTACAAAGAGACACAAATGACCACAGAAAGAGGCAAAAGCATCACAAGGTCGGTGTCTTGCTCCTATGAAATGGTGGGGCCTTTTGCATGTCTGTGTCCAAGGGCCCATTGTCTCACAATCTGTCCATGCAGAAAACATAGAAATTCATCATACTAGCCCACCATATTTCCATAGGTGGATTTTGAATTCAACTTTTGTTAACATTAAAGCAACAGCGTGTGGAGCCATGTTGCATTATGTTAAGGTAGTTAACATAACAACTGTATAATAAGTGTATGACCAAAAAGTAATATTGAGGTAACAACAGATATTAATTCTTGTTAGGGTATCTTATGGTTATTTTAAATGTTGTTGCAAGTGAGAGGATTACACTTTCAAATAAATAAAGAAATAAAGATATAAGTGGAATAGCCTAGGCTAAACCCTCCTGGAAAATGGAGATGGCCTGATTTCAATTATTAAAAAAAAACAACCTGGTTGTAATTTAATTACGGCACCTAATTAATGTTGCTTAAATAATATCCCCAAAAAGACACTTTCAACATCGTAACACATGAGACTCCCACATACTGACTTACTGTATAATACAAACCTAGAGAGCAGAGCCTCAAGGCAACAGTGTGGTTAAAATAACTACACCTGATTCATATTAGAATCTCGCTTGAATTACAGATTTACATGCGTTATGTAATACAATTCATATGCATGCTAGCGTAATTAGACATAGTTCTATATTTAGACATAATTACCACATTAATGAAGTATGCAGTGAGTAGTAATCATCTCAGATTTTACTTTTATAAATACAGTGATGATCCAGTATCTACTGATCATGTGCAGGTATTATCTCTGCAGAGATGCTGGTAGATAACCTTATGGAACTGTTTGAAGAGGTTGAATAGTATGTCACAGGCATGGTTTGAGTAGCATTTATATTTTAGGCTGCCATCAGCTTTCATCACGGAGTTATAACCGGGCTCATGGGAGAAAACATCTTGTCTTGATGTAAGCAATGCATGTCACTGGAACTGGAGGCCTGCAGAGCAGACCGTACCCACTATGACACAAACAGGACTTTACAGGAGTCATGCGAATAGGGTAAGAGAGCTCTGGGCTGACATGGCTCTAGTGCCTGTCACTGGGTTCCGACATATGAGCAGGCCTACAGTCCCTGACAGGGCTATGATTTACACTCAGGGAAAAATGGTAAGTGAATATTTTATTGAAATCCTGCCTTATGCAATTGGTCACAGCAGTGACAGGCTGTCAGACTCAACTCGTACGGAAGTTCAACATGCATGACAAGAGTTATAATTGCACATTAATGCTTCTTACTTTCTGTGCAAGAACCCCAAACAATTCCTGCAATTAACTTAAGGAGCTTACAATGTGTCAGTCATACTCAACAGTGGAACAAATACCTATAGCTTTTTTTTATCTATGCCTATGGTTTTCACTACAATACAGCTTATTATAACTGTGATATTGTCTGTTGACAATTTAATTTTAATAAGGAAGTGTGAATGTGGTCTTTCAAATACTTTTGCTATTCTCATCTCTAATCCATCTAACAACACATAAAAGACTGGAAGCTGGTGTTTTCCTATCTAAAGCTCCCAGCTGCCGCCTACCTACAGTATAAGGCCACAGTAGTAAAAGCCTCCCACATTGTGTCAACTATAAATTCTTGTCTGCGTGAGTGATGCTTTCGGTAGCTATGGAAACCTAATATAATACATACTCCCTCCCTCCCTCTCTCTCTCTCTCTCCCTCCTCCTCTCCCACTCTCCCTCTATGTCTCTCTCCCCTCTCTCCATCCACACCAAAGCTCTTTAGGCTACTTTGCGCATGTACGGCCAGTCAAAGCGAGCATTGCATCGACTCCAAGATGGCGAAAACACGTCTGGCTTGCCTCCTGACTCTGCTCTCAACTCACTGTAAGTACAAAAATCACGCTAACTGCCTGTTATTTTCCCATGTTGTCTTCGAGGAAAGTGGCCGTCATATGCTATTTATTTCTGCATGTGTTTGGTCGCGATTTCACACCAGCGTCCGAAACTACAGTAGCTTCTGCCTCAGAAGTAACCCTGTCTGGACTCAACTAACGTTAAACTCAAGCCAGACTGACAGAAGAGCAGTCTCTCCGACGTGAAGTTGCCTAAATATAGTTAATAATTCTGTTAACGAAATAAAAAATATAGTCGCCATTTTTTATACAATTTACTGTCAAACTGACAAGCAAATGTAACGGCTCGAGCGATGGTTTTAAAGCAGATATTGTTTCACAAATCCATGTTTTTTACTCGGGAGTGGTGTGGCTGTGTGTGAAATAACAAAGTGTCTGAATGTAGCCACATAATAAAGCATAGCGGGACTAACTGAGCGAAATGTTCAGCTCTCGCATCGGTTCAATTAGCGGCGTGTTCGGAGTCTGGTTAAGGCACCACGTTTGTCCTCACTCTGAAAAAGTTTCAACCTATCAAGTTTCGAGAAAGACTTTGTTTTTGTCTATTAAATATGAATTGAGGCAGTTTCGTAGCCCGTGCCGTTAACTATTTAACGTGGGTTTGGAGCCGCGGTGATGGCAGAGATGTCGAAAGTAGTGATGCGAGATAACGGTTTTTCCTGCGGCGGAATAAAGCAGGCTGTCCGCGGGAGGAGCCATCCAGCCAGCCAGGCCAGTGAGTGTCCTCTACCCCCTCCTCCTCCTCACGCTGCTGCTGGACCCTTTCAAACCGCACCAGAGCTGAGCTGGTAAACACAAACAGCCGTCGGAAAATCAATTCGTTTCAGTAGCCCACTATCAAAGACCCGATAACCTCTGTCTATCAGATAGTTGGTATGGGATACGATGGATCGGAGCAGTTCATTTTCATTTTAACACACGAGCCAAAAACAAATTCTGGATTTTAACATTAAGTTGCGTAACGTTACGTGTTTGGACGATATTTGGTGGAATAACACACTGAAATCATTAGCCCACTTAGGCCTACCTATGCAATATAATATGTTAGAATCAAATATTTTTACTGCGCCGGTTTTATTCACACTCGTCATATTGGTTCTAGAAAAGCAATGAGCCACTTGTTGCTGTGCTATGTAGCCTACTGTAGCGAGTTGTTTAGTTTTTTTAAATCAAGATGGTTTTACTCCTCTGTGCTCTTTCCTCCGAGCCTGTCAAAGACTCTCAGCTGTAGTTTATTTAAACATTTGAGGATCATGTAAAGCTCTAGATTAAATACCCTACTGTTAATTTATTTAGATAGATTTGCTTCAGGTTGAAAAGAATGAAATGGTTCATGAAATAGAGCCAATCACCCTTCATTACATCCCTGATAATGACAACCCTACATGCCTGGCCATATATTTAATGGTCTGAAGCCCTGCTTTAATTTAGGGAAACGTTTTTAAAAAACTATCATAATTAGGGCAGGGGGTATTGTTGGTTTGGCCTGTCTTTGGAATTTAAGTAGATATTTTGTTTTATTTTAAGTGTAACAAATGTTTTTGGAAAAAAACATTTGACTTAAAACTAAATGTTACAAATGCATATACAAACTGTGTACTCTTTTCCTGTTTGTGCATGTAATAGCTGTGCTTTGGCAATCATTTTGCCACAACCTTTTAGCCTGAAATGTGTTGATTTTCTCTTGTTTCCACTTGGTAGATTAAGCAAGGTGTGAGAGCACAGACATACTGATCAAAGAGAATTACGGGCGTAGGAACCTCCTGTGATCTCTCACGTGTGTCAATTGGCTTATTCTCTGCTTTAATCAGGAGAAGCAGCGGAGCTTGTTTGAAATCTGTTGCTGTAGGCCTACTCTCTGGCTCTCTTGACGCACCTCGAGGCTGTGTGCTTATTATTTTTATCAAGCGGTACATTTCAAAGTCAGTACTCGTAATGATGTTCCCCTGAGTAAATGTGTGACATGGCATGGTTGCAGCACAATTTACATTCTCGGGTGGTGTGGGGGGTGGGGGGGGGGGGGGGCAGTGAGCTGGTGAAGATTTAAGAATTTCTTTTGTCTTGCCTGGACAGGGCTTAGCCGTGTGGCCGACTGGCTCCCAGCCAGCATCGCCACTGTCTCTAGAAACGGGACCAATCAGGCTAACTAAAGCTGGTCACAAGCTGTGTTATGAATTACTTCTTAGTGCTGAAACTAATAGGCACTGACTGTAATTACAATTTGTCTTGTATTTAGGTAAAGCTATGCTCCAAATTCAGTTATTTGATGTTCCACAAAGCGAAATTCATAGGAGGCAGTGTGTCCTTTGCTTTGCTTCTTGTTCTGTCGGTCACACTCTGTGTTGTTTTCTGTGAGATGTGCTTGTTATTTTTAATTCACGGCATTTTTTTTTTTTTTTTGGTAGCTATCATTTTAATGGCTACGCAATCCCAGCCATTCCAAGTAAAGGCTGAACCCAGCACGGCTGAGCATGGAGAGCAAATATCAGCCCAGTCATCTGTCAGCAGAGCCAAAGACAAGGGCCATTGTTATTTTAAGTACACATGCTTACAGCAGACTTTCCAATCTGATCTAATGGAATGCATTGACATTTTCCATTGTTGGCTTCACCTGAGCCATTACATTAAAAATATTCCAAAGAAAGTGGTACGCACTTAAAGAGGACATCTGCTAGAACCCTCCTGCCAAGCGTGTGGCCAAGATATGTGGGAGCTTGGACGATGCTCCGAGTGGATTAGTTCCGAGCAAATATAAACTTTGAGATCACTGCTCTCTCAAAAGAAACACCTGTACACATATATACATTTCAGACCCTATTGCTGCATTTGTGTAAGTATGTGGCTCAACAACAGAAAACTAATGGACCCTACCCTAACTATCATTAACTTAACAAAAGTGTAATTGTGAAAACCTGTTAAAATTCACAATTGATACCTGAAAAAAATATCAGCTTTCACACTTGCTCAAGTGTTGAAATTGATTTCTCTGCCTGGACAACTGGTATTTGTATGACTTGACCTTATCTTGGTGTTCACTCATGGCTGTCAGCCTAATCCAATTATTTATCTGAATGGATAAGATAAGGCAGAAAGCTGTCAGCTGGATTGTTGTTGAGTCTCCCCCCTGTGTTCTCTGCTGATAAGTTATGCATCACTCAAAGAGCTTTGAACATCCGCTAACCCCCGACATAACTGGTGCTCACCGTGTGACGTTACCCTGCACACTCTTCAAACATTTGTGTATATTAGAGCCAAGTGTCGGCACTTCTCTCATTGTTTTGCATGTGTGGCGTAGCCGTTTGGCATGGCGGGCCCCAGGATAACTGTGGATAGTGGCTCCCCTAGGAGGTGCATGTTGTCAGATGTTTCCCTACCCACCCAAAGCTTGTGAGCAAATGTTTGGAGCACTTTCTGAATGGCATGTACGGCCCCTGTGGGCAAGTCACATACAGTCTGACATTTTACTGCAGAGACCGTAAATGGCAGAGTAAAACAGGGACAGACAAACCGAAAGGAGTCCCTTGCTGCTGAGCATTTGTTTGTTACAAGTCAGAGTTGTTCTCTCCAGACGCCCCCTAAAGTGAGAGGTGTCTGTGGCGCAACACATTTATCATAGTTGTCATGTTGCTCTCAGCCCAGCAGGAAGGCATTCTACAGTTACCATGGGCTTGTTGTGCTTATTGCCTAACTGAGAGTTGTCTTATTATTTTCTACAAAATCACACCCTTTTGTAATCTTTTTTTTTTTTTTTTTTTAAATGACTGCAGTCATCCATGTGGATATCTGTGCAACAACCAGTCCCTCCATGGGATAAAGTCATAGGGGCACATGGTCCTTACTGTGGAATGACCTGAAACAGCTGAGCAGGAGTGGGTGGTGGTGTTTTGAACAGCGTTGCAGGCGTAACCCTGAAATATCTGCTGCCAAACCTGCAAATGCAGCATTCCAAATAGAAAACACATGGAGGCAGAAACCTCCTCATCGTATGTGCACTGACTAACAATCATAACCACCTGTTTTTCTAAGAGATAAAAGGGAGCCCTGTTGATGACTTGGCTGAGGTCATAGCAGAAAGGGAGAATTGTGAAGAAAGCTCAGCACTGTTGCTAGTTGAAGGCGTTCAGAAAACAAGCTGGGTGTGACGATAGATACATCTCCTGAGACAGAAATCCATTTTAACAAGACACAGAGAAGCATTCGGCACCTTCTCGTGCTTTTATGATTTTTATTTTTATTTTTTTCTCCCTCGCAGTAAGCTACAGCAGATGGCGAGGTTGAAAGGCAAACACTGACGTGCTCACGTTCCAGAAATGGCATTGGCATGTGCGTGCTTCAAATGTCAATAAGACTACCATGTAAAAAGAACCATTGGTCATAGCCTCCGGGCGGTACACACTGGCCAAAAACTCTGTGTGAAAATATTACACAGGTCTCGGTGTGGAACAGGAATGTTTCTTATAAGGGTTTGTCCTTAAATTGATTCACAATCTAGGTTTCGGACAAGAGAGGGATCCATGAGAAAAAGAAGTGAGCCGTCGTCCTGTCTAGGATAATGAGCTTTTGAAAATGATTCTCCTCCCAAACGGACTAAAGTGGTTGTTTGTTTTGACAAGACATTATGTTCCATGTTTAGGCTACTTTAGATCAGCACGATAATCTCCCAAGATGCCTCTGTACTGGCTGCCCGAGCTTCGGGCAGCACAACAGAGCTTTCCTGTTTAATGATCTCTATCTGTGGTCACATAGTGCCCTGCAGGGAGGAAGCGCCATAGCAGTTCTCTGGATACTGACCGACCACGTCAATAGGTCAAAAGCAACCGCCATCGATCAAACATTGGGATGCTGTCAGCTTAGTGAAATAATTAGGGGCTTCATTAATTGACATGGTGGAGGCAATGAACTACATGCGGCTGAGCTGCTGTCGCTCTGAGAGGAACAAGCTGGAGGCTGTGCTCCTGCTGAGAGTCATAACCAGATAATCGCTCCGGATTCATCTTTTGTTTACCAGGCTGTAACAAAAGGGCAATTACTGATCTAAAAATAGCCACAAGGCAAAGTCAACTCACAACCTCAGGTGTTTGATCACAGTTGCATTTTGCAAAGCATTGGGCCCAGCATTAAAATGCAGATACAGTAGCTGTACAATATCTCAATCAACGCCCTCAGTAGGGCTGGGCGATATGGAGAAAATCAAATATCACGATATTTTTGACCAAATACCTCAATATCGATACCGCAATGATATTGTAGTGTTGACTATTGGTGCTTTCACAAAATATTTACACAATGAGATTTTTGATAAATAATCATCAGTAATGTGGATATAATGACTAAGTGGGTAAAGGCAAATAATAGAACAGCTAGAACAGTCTGGTAAGTTCAGACAATGACATAACTTTACTGTAATGCAGCCTTTAAAACCAGGAAAAGACAACACTTATGCCATATTACGATATTATGATATCCAAAATCTAAGACAATATCTAGTCTCATATCATGATATCGATATAATATCGATATATTGCCCAGCTCCAGCCCTCAGTTTGTTCCATTTCTTTTCAGTTCCAGGACACCTTTTTTATTTAAATGTGAACGATAACAACAACTACAATGGAAATCAAATAGCATTACAGCTCATCCTCATGATGTCAAGCCACATAGGGATTTTAAAGGACTAATAATGGCAGGAAGCAGACCCAGGTTGAGCCCTAATGTCAAACTAAAATATTAAAATCAACTCTAAAGGTAGCCAATGCCTGGCTAAAAGCTTTGCTGCTGCATTTTGAAACAGCAGGCAGGCTTTTAACTTTACTTGGAGTTGACAGAATTTCAGTAATGAAAAGAAATAAAACAGGGAGACTTCGGAATGTGAGGATTTAAAACGACTTTAAAGGCATTTCTTGGTAAGAGGAAATATGACTGCACAATCTTTTTGACCCGTTTGTCGGAAATTAGATCTGGCGTCTTTTTTTTTTTTTTTTTAAATCCGCTTTTTGTAAATCTCATTGTCTGGATTATATTGAAGAACCAGTGAAATGGAATTGGTCTGATGACCCATGGCCCTGATAATCAGAAGATATTGGGCGGGGGAGCTTTGGGGTGATCACAAACACAACTGTGTGTTACCTTGGAGACCCCAGCTATCCACCTCCACCTACATAAGGTCCGGCCTCTCAGTATAGACGCAGAATCAGAAAAATATTTATTGCTAGGTAAGTAGCACTTGGAATTTGCCTTGCTTGATAGTGCATACATAAAATATATTTAAACATGAATATGAAATAAACAAACAATAAATGCAAATATATATATATAATATTAGGGCTGTCAATCGATTAAAAAAATTAATCTAATTAATTACATACTCTGTAATTAATTAATCGAAATTAATCGCATACATAATTAACGGTGCCTGAACCGATACTTTTTAAGAAAGTAAAAAAAGAGAAGAAAAAAAAAGGGTACCAAACAACAGTTGGTGACATTAAAGAACGGCTTGTTTATTGCTAAGGCCATATGGTCAAATTTAAATGATTTAATAATAATGTATAACAATAACAATAACTTATTTCACTAGTAAATTGCTGTTGAACGACAAAAACGGCCACCAGGTGGGAAAAGGACAATTGAACGCACCGTCTGTGTTGTTTTTCCGACGGCTAAAACACAGTCAAACTTTACACCGTTTAGCGTTAGCTGTCAGCATTTTAACCGTTTTTAATCCAGCTACTAGCTAGCGGTAGGCTAACGTTAGCTGCTGTCGAGTATAGTGTTAACTAGCGTCACGTGCAGCGGTGTTTGTGTTGTCTGTATCGTCTGTTTCAGAGCATCAGAGAGAAGAGCAGACATATCAGTGGCTCCAGATTTCGGTAGCCAGGGTTGGCAGGAAGAAGATTTTTATAAGTAAATGTTCCAGTTAATGATCCAGGCAGCACATTCTCGTCTCCCTCCTTCATTTTACAGTCAAATGGTGGCTAGAACGGCTGGAATGGATTAATCTGCGTTATTTTTTTTAACGCGTTATTTTTACTCAGATTAATTAATTGAAATTAACGCGTTATTTTGACAGCCCTAATATATGTATATATATATATATATATATATACAGTGCTGCTCATTAGTATTCATACCCATGGTCAAGTTGACTAAAAAGAGGAATAAAAAAATCATCTTTTGGAAATTGATCTTAATGCCTTAATTAAAAAAATGAGGAAAAATCCGACCTTTTAAGGACACCAATTTTTTTTGTGAATTAATAATGTATTGTAAATAAATAAATGTTCTTCCTTAAAATACAGGGGCCATAATTATACATACCCCTATGTTAAATTCCCATAGAGGAAGGCAGATTTTAATTTTTAAAGGCCAGTTATTTCATGGATCCAGGATACTATGCATCCTGATAAAGTTCCCTTGGCCTTTGGAATTAAAATAGCCCCACATCATCACATACCCTTCACCATACCCCCACATCATCACATACCCTTCACCATACCTAGAGATTGGCATGGTTTTATTTCAGTTAGCCTAATAGCTGGTTTGATTTGCATTGAGATGATTTTATGGAAAGTACCCCATGCCAATCTCTAGGGATGGTGAAGGGTATGTGATGATGGGGGGCTATTTTAATTCCAAAGGCCAAGGGAACTTTATCAGGATGCATAGTATCCTGGATCCATGAAATAACTGGCCTTTAAAAATTAAAATCTGCCTTCCTCTATGGGAATTTAACATAGGGGTATGTATAATTATGGCCCCTGTATTTTAAGGACGAACATTTATTTATTTACAAAACATTTTTCATTCACAAAACAAATTGGTGTCCTTAAAAGGTTGGATTTTTCCTCATTTTTTTAATTAAGGCATTAAGATTAATTTCCAAAAGATGATTTTTTTTATTCCTTTTTTTAGTCAACTTTAGCATGGGTATGACTACTTATGAGCAGCACTGTATATATATATATATATGTGTGTATATATATATATATATTTATATATATATATATATGTGTATATATATATATATATATATATATATATATATATATGTGTATTGGTTGAGGAAGCTGAAGAATGACTTTTTGTTGTGAGTGCAGAGTTTTCTGCTCTGTGTCATCACCTTGGAACATGATAGTTTGGTTTTTGGTTTCCAAATTCAGAAATGTCCACTTCATCTTTTTGTAGGGCGATAACAGAAAAGCTGCAGCATGTGGAGATCTCATCTGAGGAGCTGTACCTGTGATCGATAGCAGTGCTGCAAAAATCACTGGTATACCACTAGTTATTATTACGACAAATCCTCCCTCGGTTACAGTAATTAGGAGCAGCTGAGCTTGAAGCTCTTTTCCTTTTCTTAAATACGACAGCCTGTAATTAGGAGGTTACCACACCTCCATCCACCTCCAGGTTCATGTCAGGCCTGCAACATGCTGCTGTGGAGGTGGTGGGGTGAGGGGTGATGCACCTGTCTGACATGGCTATAAAAATAATAAGCATGTAACATCTACTTTCTTAAATAATTTTAAGCACATGCAAGTGGTGTCAGTGTTTGAACGCAGGCTGTTTGACAGGAGGTCATGCAAATGGTTTGTAGTAAATCCAGCCGGAGACACTAAATGTCAGATAGAGGACTTGTGTGAGTTACTGGCATCCTCTGGGAGGCAGAGCAAAATGGGTTCAAAACAGCACAGCAATGATAGATGAGGCTTGGTCAGTGAGCGAGACCTAGACCTTGATGCTCTCAACTTAAAAATAAATAAAATGAGGAAATTATTTATTTGGAGCATGGCATTTTCAGACTCGGCAAGCAGTGAATGTAGCTCAGGGAGGACCATCAAGTCTAATCTATCGCTTCTAATTGAAAAGGACAAACTAAACATTGTCTTAGTCAAAGATTGATCTCAGTCTCCATCTCTTAAAAGAGGGGCTCAGCTCCATACTTGGTAGGACAGTCTGCAGAGAGTGCTTAGGCTCAGACCTGACACAGAAGTCTTGGTGCTCATCCAAATTAGTTATTAGTGATGATTAGGGTGTGTGTGTGTGTGTGTGTGTGTGTGTGTGTGTGTGTGTGTGTTTTTTAGGGCTGCACAATGTATCTTTTTTTATCGTCATCGCGATATCAACTGCCGATAAACACATCGCGAAAGACACTCCGAGATTTTTTGTGTTAGTTAAAAGAAAATATCAGTGCAAAAACGGCACTTTAAAATTTCACTGTCATTCTTTTTTTAGTGGTGCCTTTTATATACAATTCAATGTTCAATTTAAATTCAATTCAAGTTAAATAAAAGAATGTTGGAAATCATTTCCTTTTTTTTTGTTTTTAATTCAGCAAGCGATGTGTTGTACGTTAGCAGAATACTGAAAGCAGCAGAACTGCAGAAATAAGTGCACTTTAAGATCTGTTAATTAATCGCAAGTAATATCGTTATCGTGATATTGAACGTTATCACATATCGCATATTTTCCTCATATCGTGCAGCCTGTGTGTGTGTGTGTGTGTGTGTGTGTGTGTGTGTGTGTGTGTGTGTGTGTGATATGGTGATGCAGTGGAATTCTCTGTCAAATGTTACTTGTTGTTTCCCATGTTGGCTTTTTGCTTCATCAGTTCAGTGAGGCATTCTCTATTGAGGTACGCTGAGGTAGAAGCTCAGCATCATCTGCATAAATGAAATGTCTAGGTAAAGATGGACTGGGAGGATATCTTTGGTTTTACTACTATTAAACGATTTACTTTTTTTTGGTACCTTGTTGACCTGACCTTGCTGTGTTGTTTGTTCAGTAACATCATGTCTGTATATGTTTGTTTGTAATGGTAATGGCAGCAGCATGGGGGTTGGCCCAAGCAATATTTTTCACATTGTGGAACAATAGCATTTATCTTATCTTATTCTTAACACCATCTCAGGTTCAGCTTAAAATAATATAGGACACCGCTGACTTTGAAAAGAAATCACAGGTTAGATTTTGGTTAGAATGAGTTTGCTGCATCGGCCTCAGCCTGCTCTGGGGTCTGATACTTGAGTATTTCCAACCCTAATGGAATTCAAATGTCACTTTGACTAGCTGTGACAAGTCACAAGACATTACTCTCAAGAGCTCAGGAAGCTTTTTCTATTTGACCAAAAGATATACTGTCTAGTTTAACATTTTAGGAAAAAAAAAAAAAAAAGAGTAGGGCTGGGCGATATGGCAAAAAATGTGATCATGATGTATTTTCCCATTTTGATCCATATCGATATTTATCACAATATAATTTTTTTGCTGATACTGCCCGTTCAAAGTGCATATTGACTGAAGCCGGAAGAAACCATGTCTTCAGCTTGAGAGGATAACACGAGTCCATGTCCATGTCCACCTTCACTTTTGCTGCCCTCGGCTTTGCTTTCGCCGTCGAACCCTTTCCCCCCGTCGATATGCGTTTCCCCCTACCTAAACCTGAACCAACCTTATCTCTAACCATAACTATGGATGGGTGCGCTACGCATTTTAACAGGAGGGAAACACTATTCGACAGGGGAATACACTTCCACACAACACTGGCAACTCAAACGCTCACAAGAGGAAGTGGGCGTGCCCAGCATCCAAGCCGAAAAGCCAGACTCTGGCAGTTGTGTTATCGGGTAAATATGTCCAAAGCTTATCATCATTATCGACCTGAATTTTCTCCAATCCCGTTTCAAAGTTGTTTTATCGCCCAGTCCAGTTATAAATGCGTTGTGCTAAGCTAAGCTTAGCACAACGACTGGAAACAGAAGGACACAGCTACAACAACTGGCTCAGTTGAAGGCAACAAAATAGCACTTCTAAACTCACTTAATTTACATGTTATATCTTGTTTGTTTAATCCGTGCAAAAATTCTCCATTTTACTGGGGGAGACTTGATGGACTATTTCTCGACTGGGAGCTTTAATTTTCTGAAGCCTCCCAAAATATCAAACTATTCCTTTAAACTAGTAACTGAGAGTAGACAGACATACAAGTAATATTTTTTCGTGCTAATTCCAAAAGCTGTATTGTAGCTATGATCAAAAGCTGAGCTGTAGAAAGCCCACCAGCATCACAGAAGTACATTGTGCATTCAGCTGACTGGACAGAAAGAGTTGGCAGATTGTAACCAGACCATCTGGCCATATGGTGTCAAGGCTACCCCTTCCGGGCTACTTAGTGGTAAATATGTTGAGATTGAACTGGAATTGATAGCACTGTTATACAGTTTTAGAGCTTGCCAAAATATCTTTTGGTAGAGGGTAATCCATTGATCTGAATGGTATTGACCTCCAGCTGAGTGCTCTTCCTCTGCGTCTACTAAAACACTCCCTCGTGAGCTGTGTGAAGAACTGTGCTCGTTCAAAGGGTTGTCGGATGGCACAGGAATAAATACTTAAAGAGAGTTGAAATGGTTGATATCTAGGGGCATTAATGGAATTTTTTGATTCTGTCAGAAAAGATCGTAAGTGCCCGGATCGTCTATGCTTTTTAGGCTTTGCTGTGAGTCATGCTAGAGGAGAAGCTCAGCGTGCTCAGCACTGTTGCCACATGTGTGTGAGGGCATACTTGGGGTAAGTAAGTGCCTCAGATATTTGTCAGGATGCCAGACATAGGTGACGAGTTTGTAACGTGGTTGCTGGCCCCTGTCTGAGCTCCAATAGAGGGGGCTTTGCATGACATGTGGCTCTGCTTGGTTTCTGTGTCATGGAACGCAACAGAGGCGAAAGAGGAGAAAGCGATTTGGGTGGATTTTATCATGACTCAGTGGTTTGTCAGGCATTTGTCATGATTGTGACAGGTCACTCAAAATGGCCAAGCCGAAGCCTTAAAGCTGATCAGAAACTTAAGTATTAAGTTGTGACTGTCCTATAATTTTTAGCTACAAAACCTTCATGGAGTGAACCAATGACATCAACAAGACTGTCTACCAAACAGCAGCGCTTAGAGGAGCATAGTATTTTAAATGTACTTTCAAATACTGTACTCTGTGTTGACCTGAATAATGGAAATCAAGAAAGGCGAAGAAATTACATAGAATCAGAGGATGAGCCAGTGAATATTCCACAGCCCGTCTGTGTTCAGGGATTTCCTGAATCGTTTACCATTAAGATTGTAATTAAACTAAATTGTCAGTTTCTCATCATATCCTGTAAGAGAGCAGAGTCATTCCCAAAATGACCATGTTATCTACTCTGCCATTTCCTTTCACAAGACTTCTCCACTTCCAAAGTCAGATTAATGTACTGTATTTATACAATGGTCATTATCAGAGCTTGAAAGGTAACGTGGAGATTCTTCACAGAGCCATAATAATCACAGAGCATTATTACTGTATATGGGATTTTCCAAGACGTAAAACTATCGTTGCTGTGTTGAAAGTTGCCAAGAGAAATGGGAAAAACTTAAGCCACTAATGGCAGTTAAAGATAATTCAACGAATTTTAGATAAATTCTAGCTCAAACAACAACAAATACATGCTGTAAATTGACAGTAAAATAGCCACATTCTTTAGCATTGTTGTCCCCTGTAAATTTTCATATGGAAGCTATGTAAAAATAAAAACAAAGCAGGACTAATTACACAATTGAACTCCCTCTCATGTACCCTAATGTAAAGCTCCATTCTGTGTCTGATTATTGAAGTGCTCCACTGATTTAGCATTGCACTCCCACGATAACACTGTTGGACTCATTGTAGACAGTTTTATAAAAAGATCTAAATGAATGCAGCATAACCAGAGATATCACCTCAATTTTTACCCTTTTCAAAACCTGGCACTTACATTGCCCACAATGCAACTTGACTACTGACTGACATTGCTGGAAGCAATTTATCAGATTTCCTCTGGAGCCACAAAAGGCTTTTTTCACATATGCAGTATCAGTGACCAACACCTGCTATAAACAGACTTTAATGTTTAAATATGTTTTTTAAGTATACTGATATATCAAATAAAATATCAGCGGATAAGCTGGTTGCACCTACCTGCTTGACAGAAAATCAGAACTGTATGGAATCTTGATTGAAACTTAAAAACATCGTGGTGGAGCCGTCTTGCCAGGGAGCACCAACGTGACAGAAGGGGAACTATGCAATTTTTTTTAGCTTAATTTACCTTAACTGAACAGCTTGGGAGTCATTGGAATGGTTATATGACTTTTTCCGAGTTGAATGGTGGTCGTATCGCTCCCCCCTAGCGCCTGTAAGCTGAAAAACCACCCTCGCAACTTTGGGCCGCCGGCCTCAGCGTCAGGAAGCATGGCGTGATATCAGGTCTCGCCATGTAACGAATTGCTTCACGGCACTGCACACATACGCCCATTCAGGAACCGGCTAACAAGGTAGTGATGGAGTTTTTCACACTATCGTCATGGCTGAGCTGGCTAAAAAGAAACAGAAAGCTAGGAAAGCACTGTCGGAGGAACAGAGAAAGAGGAAACGGCAGACTGACCGAGAGAGGAGTCAGACACGAGTAAACATAGGAGCTGACAAATATCTATTCTGAAGCTGTAGGGGGGGCTCTATAGAGAAACCTGCCAGCAAAAGCCAGAAAACAGCGAAGAAATGGCCAAAACTGCATAGCGCCTCTTTAAGACACAATTGTACCTTGTTCTTCAGGGGCTTGACTAGGTTCTTGATTAGTTGCAGTCTACGCCTTGTCTTGCTCACATATAGAAAACAAGGCCACATCTCAAAGTTATACTCTTGAGCCAAAGAATACAAAGAGCACAGATGTGCAGTTCCTAAAATATTCAGCATACAAAAGCATAGAGCCAACAAATAATTTATTGAGAAAATAAAAAAACAACAGCAGAAAACACTCAAACAAAAGCCATTTAGTCGGCAGGGGTAAAGTTTACGGTGCGCACAGGAGGCCTCAGAATATGTGTGTGGGTGGTGAGCATGAGGGGAAACAAACAAACAGACTTGCAACCCCTGCACTCACCACACTCCACCCCAAAGTTGAACTCGGAGCCATTTATTAAATATTCTGGCCCGATCTGGTTTGAGCGAGAACAATGATCTTATGGTTTCATGAGCTTTCCAACACACATTCAGAGGGAATTTGTATGTATACGTGCTGACGAGTGTTTCTGAACGGCCTCCGTCCAGCCAGTGCTCGGTGTAATGAATCCCCCACCTCCACCCCCACCCCTCTGCCTTCCCCTCCCCTCGCTCAGGATCGCTCATGCGGAACTGAGCGACTGTACAGTTTTATCTCAGATCATCAACACTCAACATCATCAGTGTTCACATCTGTGGGCGGCTTCCTCTGGGGCGATTGTTAGCGTGGTAGCGTTGTTCAGAGAGAAGCTCAGCTCTGCAGTGAGCGATGAGCTCTGAAGGACTGCAGCGATGTGCTGGTACCAAGCTAAAGGTTCCAGTCAGAGCTGAGTACAACAGTCCTTAGGACTGAACCACTTATGCCTGCTCTTTTTATACGGTTTTCCTTTCATTGTTTAGAAGGATGCATTTAAACAGATTGAGCCTGGCGTTTTGCCAATCAGTGGTAGTCATGGCTTATCAGGGCTGGGCCTGCTGAGCACACTTCCACAGAATCCAGTGCAGGCTGGAGATTCCTTACTGGGGGCAACAGGCTGACTTTCTAATTGATGGAATATTCTGCTCACTGTGACCCACTTATAATTAGTTAACAGGCACACAGCTAAATCATTCCACATCCATGCTGCATGTAAAGCAGAAGTCTGTATGAGAGATACTTACTGGACCAAGCCACCAAGGGTGGGTGGTGATGTGACACATGCCTTTGGTGTGGGAGACCCGGGTTCGATTCCCACTGCAATACATCAACCAATGTGTCCCTGAGCAAGACACTTAACCCATAGTTGCTCCAGAGGTGTGCAACCTCTGACACACACACATATATATATATATATATATATACATATAGCAATTGTAAGTCACTTTGGATAAAAGTGTCAGCTAAATGACATGTAATAATATACCAAGCGCCAGATGTGTGCAGGTTTTTGTGCATGTAAACACCAGAAAGTGCTTTTTATGGTGTGCTTCGTAAATGATCCCCGCATTTGTAGCCATAGGTGTGTGTGTGTGTGTGTGTGTGTGTGTGTGTGTGTGTGTGTGTGTGTGTGTGTGTGTGTGTTCTTGTTTAACTATATTCGTAGGGTCCAAAAACCGTGAATACAGTATACTTGTGGGGTCTGGACAGCTTTGTGGGGCCAAAATGCTGGACCCCACAAGGTTAAAGGGCTGTTTGAGGGTTAACACTTGGTTTTAGGATTAGGGTTAAAATTAGGTTATGGTTAGGGTGAGGGTAAGGGTTAAGGTTAGGCATTTAGTTGTGATGGTTAAGGTTAGGGTAAGGGGCTAGGGAATGCATTATGTCAATGACGGGTCCCCACAAAGATAGTGAAACGCACTGTGTGTGTGTGTGTGTGTGTGTGTGTGTGTGTGTGTGTGTGTGTGTGTGTGTGTGTGTGTGTGGCATTAAACTTTGTTTTGATTGTCACATGTGACACACTTTTCTGTGTAATCAACAAAATATTGAACAGGGCAGCGCGTGTACTGTGTGCCTACTCAGCCACAGAGCAGTCATGTTCTACGCAAGCAGAGACAGCAGGTGATGAGGTCGCCAGCTGTCCTCTATTCTTACCATGAAAGCACTTTGGTACTTAGCCATTGTTTCCCGGACCAGTTAGGTCACACTGTCACTGTGTACAGCACACCTTTACTTCCTGTGTGACTGTACACATGGTGGTATAGTTCACATCAGAGCCTGGTAACAGAATGGGAGGTATGAAATGTTCGGTCGTTCGGCTGTCTGATGCCTGTCTGGTATTTCCCACGGAAACCCATCACGGATTCCTCCCTGAGCAGGTGATGGAAGTGGGGGGGGGGTCAGCAGCATGAGCCTCAGATGGTTTCCCTCCCCAGCTGTTGTTTAAGCAACATTCCCTGTCCCACAGCTCAGCCAGCCTGTGCAAACTATTTGAGTCTAGAGTATGCCTTTATGCCCATTTGTTGTTGGAGGGGGGCTGCTTGTTGGCAAATTCTTGCTTGGAAATTGCACGCTTTGATGTCTCAATATTTATTTTAGTTTTTGGATGTCATGGAAGGCACATAACGTTAAAAACAACTGCCTCTTTAAATGACTAACAGTCATGATTTATTTCCAGTCATGTGTCTTGCGAAGTGGAATTTGAAAGTCTGTTTTCAGTATGCAGCCTATGAGCTGGCATCTCCACCCTTTTTAATTGGGACTTATTTCAGAGATTGGAATAAACACATACAAAATGCAGACTTTTATGTTGATATTGTTTGAATTCTGTGTACAGCCATGTCATTTTAGCGAATGTTAAATATTAAATTGCAGCTCTCTCAAATTTAAACTTCCTCATGGTTGAAATACCTGACAATACATAATTGCTTGTTGTGTAAAGCAGTGTTTCCCGAAGTGGGGTCCAGGGAACCCCAGGGGTCTTTTAGGGGGTTCCAGGAGGTCCCTAGCAAAAAGGGGAATCATTTGTTTCACTACAATTCCATCCATAAGTAACAGAATGACAGAATGTATGACTATTTTGGCTCTGGGTTTCATACACTTTCTGCAATAAAACATCTAAAAGCAAAAGTCCTATTGAATGGGGGACCCTGGGAAGAAATCTTATCAAATGGGGCTCCGTTGTCTAATTTGTGTCAGTTTAGGTGTCCTTCACATGAAAAATGTTTGGGAACCACTGTTCGCACATCAACCAGAAAGAGCTTTCCAAAGGCGCTCCAAAACAGAGAGAAAGTTGTGTCTCCTTTTTCAAAAAGATCACGCAGCCCTTGTGCCATTACTTTCTCCATTGAAAGTCTTGTGGGCACACTGAGTGACCCCAGTCCCATCAACCACGCCTGCCTGTCAAAGCTGATTTCACCTGTGACCAGTCATCCCCACACAGTCACACACTTTTTGGCGACCTCACATTCTGCACTCCTCTTCATGCACTCCACATTAGTGCCTACTAAGGAACAATGAAAACAGTCAGAATTGCTTCCCACAGCATTAGACAACATGCAGGCCAGTTGCCGTAGTTTGCGAGGGGCTGCTTTAAAGGAAATCTTTGTTAAAGACAAGAGTAGCCTAAATCTTTGCCGCAGTGACGTGTTTGGCCCTTGACTCTTTGCTTGACCATGCTGATTGACTTGAGCTTAGTTTTGTTCCCACAAAGTCAGCAGGCACTCCCTTCCGTCTGGTACTGAACATATTAAAATGCAAGCAATAATCAGACTGTACACTTCTCTAAAACTCTCATTTACATTGTATTCCCTTAAACAGCTTCTGGAGTTTGACTGATGATGTTCTGCAGTTATACAGTACATCATCTTTTGATGCTGGAGACCATGACTGGCCTTGTGCAGCCTATGGTTTGTGGAAAACTGCTAATACAAATGGCATGTGTGTGGTTCATAGGTGGAAGAGTTATGAGTCAGTTATGAGCGAAAATCATGCGTTGCGAAAACAAACAAGAACCCTAAGAACACATTTTTAGTGATTGTAAACCTGAGGAAGAGAGGCCTTTTTTCTGAACTGATCAGACATGCATCATGTGAGTCTAACTGCCATGCTCTTCCAGTGTTCAGACTTCCACTAAACAACATGGCTTTTGTTCCAGAGTGAAAACAAAAGCCAGTTAATAGGCTGGGCTGTGGGACGTCTCTGTTGTAAGAGTAGACTTTAGAAATACTGTGATTTGTCCTGGGCCTGCTGTTTCAGAGCTGATAGCATCTTGATGATTGAGCTGAATGCTGCTGGGAGGCCCTATTATAAAGACTTTATAAGCTTCCTGCTGCCATCTCACACATTATGCTCCTGAGTGCCACACATATGCAACTACACAGCTTCAGACATGAGTGCATTTGGCTACACTTTTGTTGCTTAATGCACTGTAACACTTGTCTGTTGGCATTCATCCTTAGTTGGTTAGTGTCATTTAGTTAAAATGAGCCTGGGTGAGATGACTCCCAGCACAGAGGCAACACTCAACTCCTGCCCATGCTGTAGAGATGTGCATGTTGGGGAGATATATAACTCATGAAAACAGTTCAAAATAAAAGTCAGCACCGTTGTAGAAAAAGTTGGTGTATCCCCAAAGGCTGCATCGCAAAAAGCACCCTTTGAGTTCAGCTCTTTTCAGCCTACAGCGGGCATCCTTGGAGCATGCAGGAAGTGAGGCAGATTAAACCTTTTGGACCTGCTAAGTCAACACGTCTCTGCTGTGTGCTGGTGTATTATTGTTCAGTTGTCAGTTGAGCCTTAGCTCATCGTGGTCAGCTACGCTCACTGTCCACACACACAACAATGAGCGCTTATCTCGGCAGGCTGTGGCAGAGTGGCTCCCCATCTCTCTGTCAGTGTGCAATGAGCATTAATAGGTAAAGGAATTGCTGGATGGTAAAAAAAAAAAAAAGACCCATGTTAATATCCCAGTATCCAGATTAGCCTGATATCTGCAGATGTGAGTGTTTCCAGACTTTCATTTTTTGTTGAGGAATTATTGGTTAATCCTTTGTGACGTACTGATGGAACGCTTTAGAAAAGGGCGACTATTTCTATTGAGGATTGTGTGTGTGTGTGTGTGTGTGTGTGTGTGTGTGTGTGTGTGTGTGTGTGTGTGTGTGTGTGTGTGTGTGTGTGTGTGTGTGTGCGTTTAAGTATAGCGGGTGGGGGAGGTTTTGGTGTCTGGCTGAAAGGACAGGCAGCAGAATGTTATCCAGGGATTTACCACCATGTATTATTATCTGACCAGTTCATTGTTGACTGGCAGGGAGGATATAGGTTAGTGCACAGTAGCAATAGTCACTTATAAAGCCCTGCTCTAGTGATCGGTTTAAAATGGCGTCACAATGAGTGGACTCGTGTATCGTTAAAATAACACTACCCATAAGCCACTGCAGTAGCCATACAAACATTTATTTCCATCATGCTTGAAAAAGGCCTGTGTGGAAATTGCATTCCTAATTAGGATTAAGGAAGGGGTCAGGCAGCCTGGACTAGAATGTGAAGCATTTGCAATGAGTGCCGCTGATGCCATCTGTGCAGAGTGTGGTGAGGAGCTAATTCTGGCACTGAGTGTGGCGCGATTTAACACAGAATTTTTGTGGTAGCAGCTCCAAATCAAGCATGGGATTGGACTCTGACTGCAGCCCAAAAAACGGTTGTAGTCCTGTTAAGGACTCCTCTAAGCTGACGCCATGGAGCTCCCCAATTCATTTGGACATCCAACATGTGTGGCATGTCAGATTGCTCACATAACAGAGATGCTGCACCAGGGGAGGCCCTGCTCACCCTCTTGGCCTTATGCTTCGATCTGTTTTGACATGGCATTCTCACTGTCTCCCTCAAGAGGCTGACCTGGGCTAGAGAAATGAGCGGCCAATTATTTGATCACGAAGTATGGTCAAGACTTCCTGGCTGCCTGTGAAAGGCAGGGAGAGCTACCGCTGCTTACACTTCTTACCTGGGAGGGATCCCAATTAGCAAACTGCGGGGACTCTGGCTGGTGCTGACAGTCACTATTAATAGTGCCTGGGCATTTGAATGCCGACCTGTTCTCACTATAGCGAGGAACAGCTCGTGATGGTGGTCGTGCACGTCATCATTAAACTACACCAACATCAATTGAAGTTTCAGGAGAGATAGAAATCTGTTACCAATTATAGGCTTGTTATCTCCCTTCTAGTTCTTCTTGTAGCTTTTGTATTGACATTATCACTGATACAGTGAGCACATGGTATTTAGTCTTTTACAAGTGAATATTGAAAATACCACATAATTACACAGCAGACAGGTAAAACAAAAGGGTTGTGAAGGTGTTACATTTTCTAATTGTGTATAAATTTTTACATTTTGGCTTTCATGAAACATAATTCATATCATTGCAAAGGTAGTCTGGATCAACAACACTTCACCTTAGGCTCTATTTGTGTTGCCCTTTCTTAAACTCCCTTCGCTTCGGGAAACAACAACCAGAACTTTCGAGCGAGCTACACGCTGAAAATGGCAAGTTTTGAAGAAAATTTCGATCGAGCAACAAGGCAGGTCTGCTTGGTTCTTTCTGGGAATGATTGTAAAGATTTACAAAGATTATGTTTAGGTCATTTCCTCTCTAACTGGGACGTTTTGGGACCAATTAGTGGGGATTTATTATGGACGAAGTACACACGGAGATACACTGGTAAGAGCCAATGAGGTTTAACCATGTATCAGCTAATTTAAATAGCTCACGTTACTGTATTGTGTCAACAGTTAACTTCATGTAATATTGTATATGGCGTTTTCTTTTGCAGGGTGCAACTTGTTCCACCAGAACAAGTTCCTTCCCGAGACTATTTAACAGATCCACCGTCATTGTGTCCAGAGCTTAACCGCCCGACCACCCAAGATGATTGTGATTGGTTTAAAGAAATGCAAACAACCCAGAGCGATTTGTTTTCCTCCTATCCCAGAATGTATGTGTGGTGTAGCCAGACCTTACTCCACAGCGCTGTGGAGATAGGTCTGGCAATGCGAGACTATTGCAGACAGACACAGTCATGTTGCTAATAATTCATGCTCAGACAGCTAGAGGAGGGGTCACAGTGTTTCAGCAGAGAGTGCAATACTGCAATTACTCAAATATAACTCTGTGGAGTATCATGTTTTCCATGAGGTACACACATCAATAGATTAAGGTCTGCATTTCCACAATGTATGTGGTCGATGGTTATTGTGTACTCAGTCACAATACCCATCGACCATTGTTCTGTTTAATTAAGCATTCATTCACTCCTACTGCCTGAAACTGTGTCACAAAACAAAGGTCTCCATTGGCATGCATGGCTGCCGGGACCACGTGAAGAGGCAGTGTGACACCAAACAACAGTACTATTTTTATACAGCAACGAGGGTCTGATTATCTCAGGGCCAAGATGTTTCACATGACCTAATGAATAAGCAATATTATCAATGAAGATCATTCAGTGAATAGCAGTTCCTTCTAAATGCTAAAACAGCTTTGGCAGCATGAGAGAATACATGGCTAAAGAACAGGAGCCTCGTGTTTTAAAGGGTGCTTGCACAGCAATTGTCTACGTGAGACTTTTTGAGGATATTTCTTCATAATGTGCATCAGCAGTCAGATTGTGTGCTCACTTTGTGAGTCATGATGCAGCATGCGATGTAATAAAGGGATTCAAATAATTCTAATTACATAATTAATCAATAAAAATAGTGATATAACGCACACTTGTCAGACAATGATCACAGTGTCTATTATATAGCCCCACAACTCTGATGCATCTGTTTTATGACCGATGTGAATTCATGTGCTTGCAGGGTTTATATAGAAAGTGACCAACGCACATTAATGCTGTCAATTCATGGATTTTATGATATATTTGCTGGTAATAAATATGCCCAATATTCAATGAAAAATAATGAATCATGTGTGACAGTGTTGTGTGTCAGGCTCTCAGGAGATGGCGGCAACCCACACTCTCACAGCCACACACACACACACACACACACACACACACAACATGCACGTTGCAGCCCACACATTAGCTAGTGGGCGGTGGAGAGAGAAAGAAAAAAAATGTGTATGTCGGTGAGTATGAAGTTAGCAGTAACGTTATAGCTGTGATCGCAGCAGCGCAGTCTGTGGACAGTTTATCTGTCGGTGAAGACCCAGGCCGAGTTCCCGTGTCTTGCTTGCCAGCTTTAGTGATCTCTACCTTGCTGCAACCGACAACCGCTAAGTTTTATGCAAATAATTGCGCAATGACGTCACCAATATGCAAATGAGCGCATGCCGTGATTTGCACCTAAGCGCTCGAAAAACCCCAAAGGAAAACCCTGAAATAATAATAGATTCTTGGAGTCCATCTTTCTGCTCTGAAGAAATCACTAACATTTTGATAACATTGTTTATACCAGTAGTTACCAAACATTCTCTGCAGGGCCCCCCTTTTTGTAGATAAAATATTTCAAGCCCCTCACCTTGTATTGGAGAGAGAGAGAGAGAGAGAGAGAGAGAGAGAGAGAGAGAGAGAGAGAGAAAGACACACACAATCAGCTGTTTTTGGAAAGTCAACGAGATGACACTGCCACAATTCGACTGGGTGATTGCCTGTCCAATCAGGCTCCTTAGATCTTATTGTGGTCACCACTTTATATTTTGTTGTCTTTGTTTTGGTAGTTGTGGCGTTGGTGTGGCTTCATCGTCTGCTTTACGTTCACCTGGCAGTCCTTTCACTAACTTGTCCATGCTTTACTAGCAGTGCAGCAGAACCATGCATCATTAATTTATATTTAGCCTCGCCACACCCCGCTGTTATAACTCGGGCCCCCAAGTTTGGAAACCACTGGTTTATGCCAACTGCAATTTCCTGTAATTGTATAAGAATTAAAAGGCCTTATGGGAAATAGATAAACATATTTATTTAGGAGATAAAGAAGTGAGACGAGAGTCTTGTGAGAACAGTTTAAAGTGGATGAATATATAAGCATTTTGGTAACACTTTACTTGAAGGTATCTACATAAGAGTGTCATGACACTGTCATGAACACATGACAGTGTCATGACACATGAACCCTAACCATAACCATAAATTGTCATGACAAAACCGAATGACACAAAGAAGCATTATGTCATAAACGTTTATGACTTGTTTATAATGCTTTATGACATGTTCATGACAGTGTTATGTCACTCTTATGTAGATGCCTTCAAGTAAAGTGTAACCAGCATTTCTAGACGTGCATATTTCCCAAACAGCCATTTAGCGAGTGTATAATCTGTGAGTCCCCTGATGTGAAGTAATGGCTCAACGCAGCGACTATAGCATTGTGGCAAGCGAAAGGCACTGCGTGTGAGGTGGAAGAGTAAAAGTTGCTTTTCCTACTCGGTGGTCCAGTCCTGTGAGCTAGTCATATTTAGCTCGAGGTCAAAGTGAGAGCAGGCCAGATTTAATCGTTAACACTGACACAAAGTGACAGGTTCCCAGGCATTCAGTGACACCATCAGCTTCTCCCTTACCCCCCCTCCATCCTGTCATTGGCTCAGGCCGAGTCTTTGACCCTGCCTAGATCAGAGGGCTCACCAGCAGTAAGGCACATGGGTAGCCCCGGCCTTAGCGGACTCACAGATCAGGGCCTGCAGCGGCCTCATATGTAAATGCAGAATAAATGAATACACAAGGATACCTTGTGGGGAAAGCTGAACCGTGTTCGAGTACACCTGGAAAAGATAGGATGCATCTGAATGAACTCCTGATACCAGGATACAACTTTTAGTCAGACAGAATGAGTTTACCCGCCAGGGGTTGAGTGGTTGGTGGGGGAATCAAAACCTGTCTGGGACATCACATGAGTCTTCCTAGCTTCATTTAATTCCAATGCAACCTTGATACAAATTAGCTTTTTGTATTCAGATGACTTTTCATCCATACTAGGAAGTGCCATTATGTCCATAGACATGTATACGTCTCTCCTTTACCTCCACCTGCTCTTCTTCAGGGCTTTACTTTGCTCCTGTGCCTATTAATAAAGCTGATTGTATGCAGACCACTTAGCATTCTAAACACAATGTTAGTCTGACCACTTTCATCTCTGAACATTAGAATTCTGCAGGCTGTTGCCACAGGAAGAGGCACTTTGACTCTAATGTCTGTACTGTAAATATGAAGCTATCGTGAGCAGCTTAGCATAAAGACTGGAAACACCACTAGCCTGGCGCATTCCAAAAGGTAACAAAATCGGCCTACCAGCACCTCTAAAGCTCACTAATTAGCACTTTTATCTGGTTTGTTCAATCTGTGCAAAAACCGAGGTGTGAAAGCAACCATTTGTCACAAAGAATACGGTAACTGTCGGCCTTAACAGGAAACCTATATAACCTATGACCCAAATACAGACATGCTACCATGAATTTAGTGGACCACTTCACCCCTGTTCAGCATGTGATACATTCATATGTGGGTTTTATATAGCTGCATATTTAACATGCACTTCACAAGCTGCTCCGGGTCCATCCATTTATGCCCTCAAACGCTGTGACATTTGCTCAGCAGCTGAAGGAGCATCTGATGCATTTATATGGTAGTATGGTGTTTGTTGTAACTGCTCTACATGTGCATTTCCCTAGACTTTCCTTTTGACAGAATTTTGGACGTTTTCACGCTGATTGACAGTTCTCCCAGAGGCTCTTTAAGTCATGTAACAAAAAAAGTGAATGCATGTCTTAGATCATTTTGTAGTCCCACTCAAGCTCAGAGGAACCAAAGTCTGTAGTTAAAGGCTTCAGTATGTAATGAAAAAAAAAATAACGAAATTGTTTTTCTTTCACCAATAGAAGGGGATTTCCCCAGGCGATCAAACAAAGAGATTACTCCGCCTAAAATCTTACCGTGTTTTATTTTATCTCATGAATAGCTCATCTGTGGTAATCTGAAATATGTGTTTGAGTTTCGACAGTGCTGTCACAGCATACTGACACCAGAGAGGTAAAAGTAGGTGCGAGTGGGCAGAAGAAAGTTGAGCATACATTTGGGGATGGGAAGAGTGCGACACTGGTCGATGACCACAGCTGTGACAATACAGCCCGGGGTCATTCTCCCTGCCAGCTCAGCCCTAAAAGCTCTCCCTCACTGTCAGCATGTCACAAGCCTACTGTTTTCATGGAAGAAGACCTCTGAGGTCTGTTTAGTCACTTTCTCCCACAGCTACCGAAACAGGTGGGATCCTGTCTAGCGTTGGTCACCATTTGGGGGGAGTGAAACGTCAAGTATGACAGAAAAAGCATCCAGTTACTATGGTAATATCACCAATATTGCTATGGGAACTGGAGCACCAGGGCACGCTTTGTCTAGGATCTAGCTGTAATCATCTCTCAGAAAGAAGCTTATGGTAATATGTGATGCTCTTATGAATTAATTTGTCAGGCTTTGTGTCCCAGCTGACATCATAGACTTTTATCAAATGGAAATTAGCATCTCCTCAGGGTAAAGCATGCAAGACATGAGAGAGCTTCAGCAATGCGCTGTTTTTTGCTGTTTTTTGCACTTTTTGCTTGCCTCCAGTCCTCGCCCCCAGTGTCACAGTGCGTGGTTTAAATGCCTATAATTAAAGGGCCTTTTCAATCACAATCATATCATTTTGTTTATAACTTGGCATAACATCATATTCCACCTAAATATTCCACTGTTTGATTGGAATGCATTTGATTTACAGTGAATAGCCATTTTAAAACAATTACCTTTTGAACTTTTAATTCAGCTGGCACATCATTGTGACATAAATCTTACAGCACAATTGGCACAATTTTATTTTTTCTTCCTTTCAACGCTTCCCCTTAGAACACACACTAGAAATGAGCCTTTTTGTGTCTTGGCTACACTGTGCTTGGGGCTCACATTGAACTTTCGAAAAACTGTGACCAGAAATGTAGTGCTCATGTGTGCAGTGCCAAAATCTGTAACCTACTTTGTAGAAGAACGTTTAACATCTACACCCCTTAAAATATGTTCTGTGTGCTTTCAGCAGAGAAATTCCAACAGAGACTTCTTGAAGGGATGCACAAGTGAAAGCCCACAGGAGGCCTGGCAACCTCTTAACACATCATGAATTATAAAGGGCAGTTCTTTATCCATCTATCTGGGGTGCCTAGAGGACCGAGTCATTGAGCAGTCCCTCCAGGATTTCGCGGCCTTTTTTTGAGATTGTTGCGGCCCAAAATGCCTGATTTTGCGGGAGCTTTTGTAAAGAATTGCGATAAAAGTTGCAATGTCGTTTGTATGTTTATTGCAATGAAGTTGCGAGAGACAGTGAAAGTTGCAAAGTTTTTTTTTTTTATATAGTTCTTTAAAAATAAAAGGAAACTTGTTTCGGGGAGAATAAAACTACTCTGGGCTGAGTTTTCCTAGTAACCTTACCAAAAAGGCTCAGGATGCTGCATATGTTGGTATAATATGAAAATGGCTGGTGGATTTAAGACAAAAAATAATAATTTATTGAATGAATCAAATTTGAACATATGTGTCAGTGGCTTGTTGATCTTTACATTGTTAGTTAATTTCCTATCCATTCATACGGTTTGATAAAGTACTTATTGGACTTTAACTTATCATTGCACTTACAATAACGAGAGTAGCTGTCCTCAATTTAGGTCATCGTGTACGTCTCATCTGTGGTTTTACCTGCATCCACCGTGTGTGTTTGTGTGTGCGCGTCAGTAGCGGGGGGAACTGTATGAGCAGCAGCCCCGCCCCCGCCCGCTGCAGAGAGCCGACAGGATTGAAACAGCAGCCGCTGACTTTAGAGTGAAAAAACATTACAGCGTACATTGATGTTAAAATGTATACAGGTTGGCAGGACGGTCTGAAATGTTTTGCACGGTCTTTGGCTGTACGTTTTGTTGGTGAATGTGAGATGTTCGAGTCTCGTCTTCATATCGGAAACCAGCTCTCTCTCACTCCCGCTTGGTCAGTGGCTCTCAGAGTCACATACTGACAGCACGTGGGACTGCCTGGATTGGTTGAAGTTGCGGAAAACTCCGGTTATTGGTCAAATTTGCGTAAAAGTTGCGGTGATTGGTCAAAATTGCGAGTCGCACCAAAGTCACGGTGATTGGTTGAATTTGCGTGAATTGGCGCGATCCTGGAGGGACTGCTTGAGTCCTTCCTAGGGAATTCAATCTCAGCAGTGATCTAATAATCTAAGATCATTGAATAGGATCGATAGATCATTTATTGTCCTCCATTAGAGGAAATGTGTTTCCACCGCCTGTACACACACACAGGTGTGTCAGATCCAATTTTAGGATTGAGACATTTTGCTGAATTATTCACATCAATTTTGTTAGTGTTAATTGCCTCCCTAACTAGTGCACAATGCATTCGAGGTCGTGTAGACATTACCGTTGACATTTACAGTAATGTTTTTACAAAATGTCCTTAAATAGATAAATACAAAATTCAAAGGAGTCTATAAGTGGACCGTTTTTATGATAACCTGTATTTGAAAACATTTACAGGTTCACAATTTGACATTGATGTGGACCTTGTTACGGACTTGCCGTTGTGTGAATTCTTTTGATAAGTCTCGTAACTTACTACACAGATTTGCATTGCTAATGGCCTGTTTGTTTGAATGCGTGTGTTTTCTGGTTGACTTTGGTTAGCTTTTGATGTGGTGATGAACATGTTTCTTGCCCTTTTTTTTTTTTTTTGTGCCGTTGTAGTCCCGTTCCTTTATTCAGAGGTTGTGGAGAAGACCAGCAGCCTGGGTGATGTGTTATTGAATGATGAACCAGTGTGCTCAGTTGAGTCTCCCTCTGCATTTCCATTCTTTCTTACCAGCCATATCACAGTTTGCTTCCTTGGTTTGTTTGTTCACCTACATGTGTTCTGTATTGGAAACATGGTGCTGAATATGTATCAGGCTTATCCAGGCCATGTTATTCACGTACAATTAGCTACACGCAGTGAATATATAGCATGGATGTTCTCATATCCATGCACCTGGCTCTACACGTGTGTGTTTGGATGCACATGCTCATTCTGTTAAAAGTGTGATGTCCTTAATGCAGCACAGCAAATGTGTGACACGTACAGTATCTCTCTGGTGTTGTCATTTTTATAAACTGGTAAAAAAAAAATCTATCATTTGAAGGACACGGCCTTGGAGATGTCAGTGGTTGATGTGACTGGCTGGCTGGTCAGGGAGCAGCAGAGCGTTTTATTGAGATGACCAGTGATTTGTGTTGGAGGAGGGAAGAAATGAACAGGCAGCACTCCTCCTTTGCGAATCAATTGAATTCAGCAATTCAAAATGAATTGAAACATGAATAAAAATTGGCAAATTGGCAAAAATTGGAAATCATGTAACGTAATCAGGAAGCTGCAGCAGTAACGTGGACAGTCTTGCCAACATGGCGACTTTCTCGCTAGATTTAGTGACTTGTAATTCACACATCCACGAGCTAGCAGAAACAACCCTCCTTGAACAGAAATGGATAAAGAAGTCTTTTGAATGGCAAGTTGAGTTTCAAAGCCCTTCCAGATGGTTCTCTCCACAAGACTAAAGTTATCTGCATGTACTGTCGATGTGAACGGAGTTCCCACCGGAGTAGGCCTACGTCCAGTCTCAATTACCACTTGAGCATTACAAACTTGAAAAAGTACATTTAGAACGGATAAAAAATGTGCAAAAATGTTAATCAATTGACAGCCCTAATAAAAATCGAATAAAAGAATATTAGCAGCTTCATGGTTGGTCATATTAACAACACATTTATAAACAGAAAGCTTTGTTATTTTTGAAATTTGGTTGAGAGGCTCCGTGCAACTCAAGTAGCACTGAAATACATGAAGAGTTTCCAAACAGCAACTGGTTGATAGTCAGTGAAACTGGGTGTGTGTACTTTGATGTCTGAGCTTCCAAAGGGGCGTGGGAATATCCTCCACAGGCACGAGGCAGAGATGTTCCACAGGGAACATCACTAGGTTGCTTAATTGAACCTTTTCTATTTATGGTAGCGGCCTCACCTCTCTGGATTCAGCGAGCAGCGGTACAGGAAACAAGTGTGGTTTCCCAGGGGGAATAACAGAAAAAAGGAGGGATTCATTACGCCGTGCAGGCATCAGGAAATACCAAGCTCCTCTGTGCTTATTGTATTATTCACTGATGTAAAACCTGCGGGGTTTATGAGGGAATTACAACTAAGATTACAAGAGAAAACCCTGCACCCTTCGTGAGGACGGAAGGAAGATTAAAAAAAGACTTTAATGTAGATTTGCAGATTGTCAGATCGCACGCAGCTGTGCCCAACCAAGAAGGAAAACATAGAGAAGGGAAACTTTATATGAAAATTCATATGTCATGATAAATGAATGGCATATGTAGGTCACCGAGCACCTGCGTGGTTTAAAAGCTAATAATCTACACCACACACTCACAGTGCGTTTACATGCAGTTTAAAAAGCCGATTAGATTCGGGTTAAGGCGATACCCCGGTTTCTCAAACACCATGTAAACACCTTACCCTGGTTAAAATTGGAGTTCTCATACCCTGGTTTAACAGAGCTGACACCTGGACACCGGGAGATGGCTACACAGATTGTCCATCTCCGGGGCTGTCAACGCTGTGTCTCGGCAAAGAAGTGGAGGGACCGAGCAGCTCTCTCGCTGCAGCTGCTGGCTAAAGGGTCTTTTACACTAGACGCATCCAAGATGGCGCCATCATGACGTCAAAATGACCTAATATCCTGCCGGCGTGCCCGATTTATGGCGCGCGAGCAGAGGTCGCGCACTGCTCTTTTTTTTTTCAGCAGCGTGGAACAAAGCGGAAACGGGAGGCCTGAACGGGTTCGCCGACAACCGGATGCCAGGACTCTCAGAGTGACTGCAAGTCTCTCTGGTAAACTTACTGGGTTAAGATGAGTTCTTTTATGGTGAATGAAAGGCTTGATCCACCAAGTAGCTCATCCAATCAAATCGAAGCAATCGACGTCAATGCTGCAGCCAGTTCTGCCGTTGTTTATCTTTTTCTTCTTCTTCTAGTCCGTCGAAAGAGCAACGTCTGTAGCCTTTACTCATTGTTCAGGAGAAGACTGCAACTAGTGTCGCGATAAATAGTCACGGTGATCCCATGACGTCACATTTGCACGCAACAGCTGGGCTGAGTCTAGTGTATAAGACCCTTTACGCTAACCTAAGTTAGCTAACGTTAGCTTCTTAATTCCACCCAACACGCCTTCATGCAACACTAGGGCTGTGTATTAGCAAGAATCTGGCGAAATGATACGTATCACGATACATGGGTCACGATTCAATATATTGCAATATATTTCCATACTGTGCGTAAGGCGATATATCGGGATTTTTTTTAAAGTATAATTTTAGAAAAACTAATATTTAAAAAAAGACACGATGTTTATAAAAGTCAAAGAAGTTTACTTTAGGTAAACAATTCAGTACACAGAAACTCAAACTGCCAGTTTGGGATTGTGGTTCACAGGTTCTTAGTGAGCTAATATGCTAAAGTAGACCAAAGTTCAGCCATAGCTACATTGTTTTTACGTTTTTTTTTTTTTTTTTAATAAAAAAGAAAATTGATATTGCCTTTTTGAAAATCTATACAGCAAATTATTACATAATTTATACATTGCAAAATAAAATATCGCGATACTCAAGCGTAATAATTTTTTCTTACACCCCTATGCAACACTGGTTACATATAATGAGCCGAAAACAAGTTGTCACTCATCTGGCGAGAGTACTGTGTTTTCCTACGCTGTGACGAGCGTGTGGATGAAAATGTTATATTTTACTAATTTAGTGGCCAGCCAGCTAGCCGGTTTAGACAATAGTTAACCGGAAGAAAAAATGTATTCTGACCATTTGGAAGAGAACCACCTACTGTACCAGAGGTAGAGTTACTCCGTCATTCTCCCCATTCTTCCCCGCTCATGTATACGGGGAGAACTGGCATAACCAGGTTATTCACATGTTATTGCTGTGCATGTAACTGCACTGACTGAGCCGGTCATGTACTGCTTGGCTCTAGTGTGTCAGCGAGTAAGAGCTGTGTCCCATTTTTCATAATGACCCCTTACTTATATGTAGTTATCATTGGTTCTATTGACAGAAGAGATGAGGGCAAGACCTTAGCGGCTATTCAGGGAGACACATATAGGATGAGTAAGACATGATCAGGATTGGATATGTGTCAGACAGACTGGAGGAGAGATGGGAATCACTGCTCTCATAACACTCAGTCAGCCTTTCCTGAGCTTCCATCCAGCTCACATACTACTCTGGATAGTCCAGCTGTTTCTTGCGGTTGCCCATTTAGGAAAAGATGCAGCCTTTGCTGAAAGGATACCCAGAAGGAAGCAATTGTTTAATTGATTGCTGAAATATTTAGGAGGGGAGTCAAAATATCCCTATCACTGCTACCAGTATCATGAGCAACCACTTAGTTTGCAGGACTTACACATTCCAAAATTTCTTTCGATACACCGTCAATTCATTTGTTCATTCGCGCTTTACTTTCTGCCAGTAAATGATCAGACATTCAGTTTTCGTGCCTGAGAGACTTTGCAAAATACTCGGGTTGCAATAAACTATTACTTTCATCCATTTTCTGTGTCTATAAAATGATAGAAGATTATGAAAAACGCCTAGCACAATTTCGAAAAGTCTTCGGTTTTTTTCCAAAGCCCAAAGAGAATAATTTTTATTATCAGAGAATACTGTCACAAATGGCAAATATTCACATGTGAGAGGCTGGGACAAGCACGTGTTGGCATATTTGCTTGAAAAAGTACTCAAACAATGCATTGAATGCTTCTTCCCTAACGATTGGGTCTCTTGGTTTTATCAATAATTGTCATGCTTTTTTTTTATCTCAGTCAGTTCAATCAGAAGAGGCTTTATTTAGAGTGAAATATCAATATTTATTCAAGTGCATGATAAAAAGAATTTGAGAAGAGTCAGTTAGACATCGTGGTAATTTAGGGGAGTAGTGATGCTGTGATTAGTTCAGGATATTTACTCCCGGGAGTCTAGCAGCTAACCAATATTTTCGTAGTCGATTGATCTGTCGATTATTTTCTCGATTAGTTGTTTGGTTTATAAAATGTCAGAAAATGGTGAAAAATGTGGATCAGTGTTTCCCAAAGCCCAAGATGACGTCCTCAAATGTCTTGTTTTGTCCACTAACTCAAAGATATTCAGTTTACTGTCACAGAGGAGAGAAGAATCTAGAAAACATTTGCATTCAACAAGCTGACAGGGCTTTTCCTGCATAGAGAATTAGCCCATTCTGAGCCAGGAAAAACCCTGGCTGCGATCAGAGCATTTTTACATTTTTCAAACCGATAAATCGATTATCAAAATAGTTGTCGATTAATTTAATAGTTGACAACTAATCACTTCATTGATTGATCTTTGCAGCTCTATAGAAGCTGGAGAGAGATGAGAATGAATGAGTGAGTAAAGGGAGTCTGCCTGATTGAACTTTCGTCATAACTGGTTATTTTCTCGTTAACAAGGCCACGGACCCCCACTGACACTGACTCACAACCCTACCACCCCTCATCCCTTGGTCACTACACTTTGCACTAACCTTCATCCTGGACTTTACATCTGCCTATTGCACACAGTGCTTAAACTACTTAAACAGCTATTTTGTATATATCTGTTTCTGTATTTATTGTTTATTCCTATTAATTATGTTTGTGTATGTATGCACCAATCACCAACGCAAATTCCACATAGGGTAACTTCTGTGGCAATAAATTCCTTTCTGATTCAGATTTCTTCCTGTTTACTAGCTTGGTTTATAATGTAGATGAACCTCAGTGGCAGTCTTTTTAAATGTGTTTTCCTGGACAGCTGTTTCCACGGCAGACCTCTCAAGCTTTTCATGTCTACGTCAAGCTCACTTAGGCACCTAATCTGCACTAATACTTTCCGAATTAAGGAGGAGCACAGGGGCAGGGGGTAAACTCCATTAGCTCTGTCGGAGCAGAAAAACTGAGCGCTGCCTTTAATGGAAAGTCATAATACTAAATTAATCACCTGGAATAATTTATCGTCAGCTTCGGATTCTATTTCAATTTCTATTCTGATATTTTGGACTCCTGGCATACTTGGCCTAGTTAGATTTGCTATTAAGTTACAAAGTGCATGCTGTATATTTAAAACTCAAACCCAGAAGTAAGCACTGACATGCCTCACAAACCACAAGCTTTTGTCAGAAACAGTAAACGGCACATTTCTACAAGTACATGGATGATTTAAGTTAACCGAAGAGCAGATTTCTGCACCATTGTGTGGCTTCAGTCATATTTCTAGGAATTACCCTATCAGCCCCTTTTTATCAGAAGATGGTTTGCATGTGTACAATGTAGCTACAGTGCAAGGAGCTCTCAGAAACACTGGGAGTCTCCTCTGCTAACAGCTTTGAACTGTGTGTGCTGCGCTGCATGTAGCCCTGTGGAGAGGAAGCTCAATAATGGCGCTTACCCACTGCTAGTACCAGCTCTGCTCGGCTCGGCCGCGGTGCCCCATCCTCCATTTTCCATTGCAGATTTAGTACCGCCTCATGCGTGAGGCGAGCGTGGCTGGTCCTAGTGCTAGTGAGGAACCGCAGGAAACTGTCGTGACCTAACGCGACACACAAACAGAACGTCGAAGGTGTGTTGTTTTTGATTCTGTTGCCACAGCCCAGACTGATCTCATGAAGTGGCGTATGTATGAGACGCCAATTCGTATGCCATTTTTGGCGTCGTATCAAGACGCATACTCGCTTTTTAGTATGTTTATCAACGCCGTTTGGCCTCCATTGACTTACATTACCTTGCGATTGCGTGTGAATTTACGCTGTAGCGAGTAGTATGAAAGGGACAGGACTTTCACCCAGGAGACCAGGTATCGTGTCCCGCGTACAGATAACACGCCACTTGGCTTAAAGTGGGCCAATCAGTAGTCTGCAGATTTTCACGTCACCTTTTGGTATCGATCAGCTCCCTTGGAACCTCCACGGAGGTGATACTAAAAAAAGTACCTGTTAGCAGGTACCAGGGACTTTTTTTCATAATGAAAAAACAAAAAAGGTGAGTAGAAGCGAGTCGAGCAGGTACCACGTAATGGAAAAACACCATAAGAGACAGGCTTCGACTGAATCACTGTTTTGACTGTCAAACTTCTAAAAATGGAGTGCAGATTCTCGTCTGTGCTCCTTTACACTTCTTTGTTAAAGTTCTTAGTTAGAAAAGACTATTTTTTCAGGTTGTCGAGAACTTTTTCATTTAGTGCTGCTGTGGAGCTTATTCCCCCTGGGACCAAACTGTGTTGTCTTTGCTGCTGTAGCACAGTACAGAATAAATGACGTCTTGAGATGCAAAGCCAACTGTCAAATATTTCTTGAAATTAACGTTAGCAATCAAAATCAAACAAATGAAAGCTCACTGTTGTCCTCAACTGTCGTACTGTTGAGCTTTATTTCACTACAAGTTTCGTAGGGCTGCCCTCTCTGAGTCGATTAGTCGACTAATCCGTTGTTTTGGCCTTCTAAGATTTCTTTAGTCAATTAGTCATGTTTAATGCTTCTTGTCTGCTGAATGGCTTTTTTCCAAGAAACGTATGAGCACATCTCTGGTAAACACAAGATTGAAAGTGGTGCTTTTGCATGACTCTTTGTGGAGCTACTCAGTTTTACAGATCTAATTAAATCCACTAATCGATTAATTGACAAAATGATATGAGTGTTAGTCGACTAAGAGTTCCTTTGATAGAGACCAGCCCTAAAGTTTGAAATGAAACTAAATAAAGATGGAATGGAATAGTATGGAAGGTCAGGGTGGGTCAGAGCTGTAGCTGCTCACCAAATAGTTCGGCTCCTGGACCCTGGATATCTGTGTGGAGGGCTGCTTGAAACATAGTTTTCTGGTTGAAGGCTTATCTTCATAGTGATTTCTTTTGTCACATCCACATACTTGATGTCGTCAGGAAGAATTGCATCTCTGCGTTCATGTAGAATTGATCACAATGAGCACATTAATGATTTTACAAATACATTGTATCTGGTACAGGAATATTAATAAAGTCCGAGCATGAGCTTCACACTTTAACTTTCTCAAGCAGCTTCCTGAGGGTAGATCTTTTATTGTCCGGCTGGGTGTGACCTACATGTGCCCTCCATGCATTGTTGTTACTGTCAGCAGCGGCTAAAAACAAGCTGTCGTCTTGTCATGATCTCCAGGAAGACCGTGGGCTAATCAGCTTACCCCGTCTGCTACAGCAGGTGATCCCACACACTGCTGTGTCCACAGGACAGTTGGTGGAGGTCAGGTTATCCTGCTTTGAATGAGAGGCCCATGACCATTTCCAGCACTAATTAGTAGCAGACTACACGTACACTGTCTGCACCATTTAGGGTCCCTTTGTGGTTGTTTGGCTTTTTTTTCTAGTCGCTTTGTGTCTCTGTGGTCAATTTTGTCCCTTTGTGTTTGTTTTTTTTGTCTCTCTGTGTTTGTTTTTTTGTCTCTTTGTGGTAATTTTGCATCTTTCTGTGGTCATTTTGTGTCTCTTTAAAGTAATCTTGCATCTTTCTATGGTCATTTTGCATCCCTGTGGTCATTTTGCGTCTCTCTGACATTACCATAAGTAATGTTAAAAGTCACTTCATGCAGAGGTTGTGGTCCAGGGGGCCTAGGCCTGTACCCAGTAGGCCCACACAGTAATCCATCCATAATACAGAATCAACCAATATGTGTTACACCTATCATAACCCAGGTCACCTTGATGTTATAATCCATTTCTGTATTTCCATGATGCACTATTACTTCATTTTAAGCTTCAGCAGGAGCGGTTGCACAAATGTAGATTTGGCAGCACAAATGTAGATCAGGCATCCCATAGATTTTCAGTGACAGTACAGTCTGTGCAAGTAAGTGGCCCTGCCTGCATCCACGAGCCAGACCATCATTTAAGGTCTCTGAAAGTGTTCATGAGCATACTCGGTTAACATTCATGTGGAAGTGACTTTGTGTGGATCTGTTTGTGGACCACAGGCTGCCAGGATGACTCAGCAGTGCCCCCTCCCAAGGCCTCAGCACTCCACCACATACCAAAACAGATCTTTCCGGGGTGCTTTTGCACCATTAGTCCCACATGGGCAACAGCATCAGACTCAGAGAGAGACAGAGAGAGAGGGGGGGGGGGGGGGGGGGGGGCTGGGGGAGGTGGTGGAGGAGGGTAGAGGCAGGCGGTTGAACTACTGGCATGGTCAGCTTGCCCTGAAAAGGCCACATGCCTCCCTGCACAATTATCCACTGTGCATAGAAACAGCTCCCCCACCCTCAACACACACACACACACACAATGGTTTGACCAACACAACTAAAAATGGAAGATGGTCAGTAACAGAACATGGCCGAAGAGCACCAGGATGTTAAGATGATCACACTGATTTGGGATTGGCATGTATCTTCATTTTAATTTGTGAAATTTAAGATGAGGGAACGTGTATCGAACATCCTCAAGGAGAGTGTTAAAATAAGCCCGGCACATCCGTGGATGTCAGCTGGTATTGTGCATATCGCATGAGATCATCAGCGTATCATGAAAATTCATGCTCTGGAGAGTCTCATGTTGCATTGCCTCTCCTCTCTTGTGTTGCAGGCTACTTCAACGTGTCAGCAGTGGTCCTGAAAACCAACAACGAATCACCGTGGACCAATGAGTTTGACAGTAAGACCTAATGAACAAATATCCCCACAAAAAAACTGAAAAAAAAAACAAAACAATTTTCACTTGAATTTATGACTCCCTTTTTCTCTACGCTGCAGAAATTGAATTATCGTGTTTGATCGAGTCCATCTCTACAACCAACCCCAGGATTGAATGGAAGAAGATAACCAATGAGGGGCCAAGTTATGTGTACTTTGACAGGAAGATCTCAGGTAATGTATAAAATGCACCAAAAGGCCTCTTCTGTTTTCTGCAGTTTTCTACACACTCGTCGCTGAACAGGTTTTTTCCTCGGACAGGCGACCTGGAGAACCGAGCGATGATCAGAGAACCGGCCACATTGCTGATAACCAACGCCACAAGATTGGACACAGCCAAATATCGCTGTGAGGTCACGGCCGCTGACGACCAGAAGTCCTTTGATGAGATCGTGATTGACCTTGTTGTAAGAGGTACTCCCACTTACCCACATCGTCCGCCTATACTGCATGTAGAGTCAAAGATATGAGACAGACATATATATATATAATATATATATGATGATATGATGAAGATTTCGCTAAATGCGGTAAAACGAGCCATTATAGTGCCCTTAAAGACAGCCCTTGCTAAGTGATTCACACTTAGATGCTGTAAGATGAAACCGTGTTATAGGTCGCACCGACCCTCTGACCAGACCTGCCCAGCTGCAAAGGCGTGTTCTGGGCTATAAGAGGAAACCTCTGAAACTGCATCTGTCTGAATTGCAGTGCTAAAGAAAGCAAGCGCTGCGTGTTTTGGTGGCATTTTTTGGCACGGACCAAAAATCATGTACCCGTCCGGTGAACCGTAAAGGGTCAGGGTGACATTGTTTTTTTGTTTTTGTTTTTGAAGCCGTAAAGTCAATCAGACCTGGCAGCATCACGAAAGAATGTGTGGGTTTGTTTTATCGCTGTGATGCATGCAGAATCTAACTCCTCTGAAGTGTAAAGCTCCCCATGAAGACTAAGTGATCGTGTTTTTATGTCACCGCAGTAAAGCCAGTGGTGCCAAAATGCAGTGTCCCAAAATCAGTGCCTTTTGGGAAGTCAGCCGAGCTGAGCTGCGTGGAGGACGAGGGCTTCCCCAAGTCTCAGTACCAGTGGTTCAAGAACAGGGAGGAGATTCCCGACGACCCAAAGACCAGCCTCAAGTTCTTCAACTCCACATACACACTCAACGCAGAAGCCGGAACTCTGGTTAGTACGTGTGGGCATGTGTTTGGACAGGGACAGGCATGACAGAGAGTCGAGGGCGGGGCAGCCGGGGGACGCTGTGGCCTGACGCCCAGGGGTGGGGCCAGATATTTTGGGGAGACAGTTGATGGTGCGAGAGGGCTTGAGCCACGAGGGGAATCCACTGTCCTCGTTTGCACATTCCTCAATTCCCGCCCTGCTTCCCAGTGCAGCTCGATCTGCTCAGTGTTTGCCTCCAACACTCTCCTGTCAACCTTCATCAGCGGTGGAAGAAGTATTCAGATCCTCTACTTCAGTAAAAGTACTAATACCACACTGTAACAAATACTCTGTTACAAGTAAAAGTCCTGCATTGAAAATGTTACTTAGGTAAAAGTATGTAAGTAAGTATTAAAAGTAAAAGTAGTCAATGCAGAACTCTCCTCCCATTGTAGAAAGTGTAAAGGATCCAAACAGTTGTGTGTTTAATGGTCTAATCATCTCAGCTGGACTTGTAGGCCGTTATATTGTTGGCTAGTTTACTTTATTTTATTTTATTTTATAAACTACATGTATTTTGTGTGCAAAAATCTTAATGTGTAAAGTAACTAGTAACTAAAGCTGTCAGATGAATGTAGTGGAGTAAAAAGTACAATATTTCTCTCTGAAATGTAGCGGAGTAGAAGGAGAAAGTGGCATGAAAAGAAAAGACTCAAGTAATGTACAAGTACCTCAACATTTGTACTTAAGTACAGTATTTGAGTAAATGTACTTAGTTACATTCCACCCCTGACCTTCATGCCGGCCTCTAAGGTGTGACGCACCAAAGCATACTACAGTGTTTGTCTTTATGTGGAACTCTAGTGTTGCAAACAAACTGCTGTAGCTGTAAACTAAGGCGGTTTGGAGGAGGTTTTTCTTCTGCTGTACTTATCTCCTTTTGACTGTTATTTTTAGAGCGTTCACAGAAACAAAGTTATCACTCCTCTGCTACTCCCATATGAGGAAGTCATGCCCACCAACCGATTTAGAAATCTATTATTGTTTTGTATTAGATTAGATTACATTATTTGTCTGGGAAAGCTTCATTATTTATGGAAGCTCAAAGAAACCCAGAGAATTACTTGTTAATTGTGGGGTTTTTTTTCTTCTTTTTCTTGTAATTATTTAATGGAAATTGTTTTATTGCAAGACACCACACATTTCTGATTTGTGTTATTCTACATTGAATTATTTCTGCTATAATAACAATACTTGTATAATATGTATCTATATTTTTGCTTGAACGTTAAAACATAAAAAAGCAAAACTTTAAAATCAGAACAAAATAGGAGGGAGAAAGGAAAACGGAAACGTACTACAAAGACAACACATTTTCTAAACATTTCTGATTAAACTTGCAGTGTGTGTGCAGTGAGTTTGAATGTCACGGCACAGAGTTTTATGTCGTTTTTAAAAGGCTAAGACAATTCTCAAAGGTTTACACCACCCCACTAGCCTGGTTGACACCAGACCCTTCTCAGTTGTAACTGAGAGTGGGTCTGGGGAGCGTTCATTCACAGCTCATTTCCAAAGGGGCATCACCAACGGACGCCGCTCAAATGCCTCTGGGCGCAATTGGATAGTCCTTCAACCAATCAGACCAGCGATCCGGGTGACGTAGCAGCGACAGCAGCATCAACGGGTTGCTGCACTTCGGTGGCCGTCATGTTGAATGTAAACAAAAAGCTGCTTGCCGTCGCTGAGCTATCGTCATCATGTAAAGCCCGCCTCAACGGTTGTGATTGGTGCCTTGATTTGGAAAAATTTGAAATGGGCTTGAATGGGCTCTTGGCCAGACGGACTTGCAGAGAAAATCTCAGATTTGACGGAAATTCTTCAGGGTTTTCAGGCTACCACCCCACTCAACACGGTTGAAAGTTCGGTTACACTTTACTTGAAGGTATCTACATAAGAGTGACATGACACTGTCATGAACGTGTCATACACATTATAAACAAGTGATAAACGTTTATGACATAACGCTTCTTTTAGTAAGGGTCATTCGGTTTTTGTGATGACAAGTTATGGTTAGGGTTAGGGTTAGGGTTGGGGTTAGGGTTAGAGTTCCTGTGTCATGACTGTGTCATGACAGTGTTGTGAACACATGACATGTCACTCTTATGTAGATACCTTCAAGTAAAGTGTTACCGAAAGTTCCGTCCGATCGGGCTGGATCAAGTCTGTCTCTTCCGATCAAGGTGGTTACATGAGGCTGTTTTATTCTGATCGGGCTATTATTCTGATCACTGGTGGAATATTGGGGCCCATGTTAACACGGCTACAGTATGAGCATTAATCCAACTTACATTAATGTTTCCCGATGCAGAACTTCATCGCAGTCAGAAAAGAAGACGCGGGCGAATACTTCTGCCGAGCAAAGAACGACGCAGGATACTCCGAGTGTCCGCCCCAGAAGATGGAAGTCTGTGAGTGTGTCACACAGGCAGACATTGTTCACTGTCAGGTTGACCCATTGTCAGTGTCTAATTTCTACATTCTTACATTAATTCCACAGATGATATTGACGTTGTGGGGATCGTACTGGGAGTGCTGGTGGTGGCCGTAGTGCTCTTGTGTATAACAGCGGGGATCTGCTGTGCATACAAGCGAGGCTACTTCTCCAGCCAAAAACAGACGGGGAACAAGTAAGACACGAAGACATCCAACCATTCACATGATCAACTAATGCATGTGTTCCTCTCTGGCCAGCACTTATCCAACCGTGTCATCCATGAAACCATAACGTACTCTGTGTCTTTTTAGTTACAAAGTTCCAGCTAAAGGAGATGGAGTGGACTACGTCAGGACGGAGGATGAGGTTTGTAGATAGCAGTGAGATTCCGATGCCTGTCGAATTTGCAAAGTATGCTATTAAAGGGGAATAGAGTTTATTTGACCGACAGTCTAATCAGAGTTTAGAGTGAAGGCGGGGAATCAATCTTAAAAACTATAATATGTGGTCAGTAATGCAAAGTATTCAAATGATGGGCGCATGGGTAGCTCACTTGGTAGAGCCCGGGTCCAGTCCAGACAGACAGACACACATACATACATACATACATACATACACACATACATACATACATACATACATACTTTATTCATCCCCGGAGGGAAATTTGAGTATCCGGCAGCTCACACATAAACACACATTTCCATACATACCGTAACACAGTTCCCTATAATAAATACAATGCAAATACATACACAAGAGTTAAAAACAGGATATGAGCCACATAGTTACACCTGTTGAACACAGCCCAGTTCTGAATAAATAAAAGACCAGCTCACACACACACTTGCTGATATGATAAAGTGACAGATATAAAAAAAAATAGATAATAAAGATGAGGGACGAATTCTGAATGATGTTCAGTTTTCATAGATTCTTTTGCAGTCTACACAGCAATTTGCACCATGTCAATCTTGATTTTGTGTGTTCCGTTTCATCCTCATTCTATTGGAGGCATCCTTTTATTTCCCTGTGTTTGTGTTCTTTTCATTAGATCCTTTGTTGTGAAGCACTTTGATATTAGCAATCTAAACCAAATCATTGAGTATCTCTCTCGACATTAAATTATAATGTATGATTTCTCAATGTGATAAAAAGAATGCATACGCATCTTTCTGTCTTTGCGCGTACACAGAGGTTTATTAACCTGGGCCCAGGTGTGGCTCATCACCTACTTAAATATAAAATATAAAATAAAAAGTTTTATTCCAAATTCCCATTCTGTAGACCAGTAAAGTGTCAGTAATGCAGATTTGAGCTGTTAGAGAAATTAAGTAAAACACAAACAATAAAAGCATATATTTAAGTGTACAGGGTTTTTCCTGGGGGGGCTTCACACGGCAGTAAGCATGATCAGTCTGAGTACAGTAAAGGCAAAGAGTCTGTGTTTCCTTATTTGACAGAAGTCTATGCATTTACCTGTTATTTCTGACAATTTGATAAACCAAAATATATATTATGCTTGAGTAAATAAGGTAACCCTTTACTTGAAGGTATCGACATAATCGTGACATGACACGTCAAAACTATGACGTGACACTGTCATGAATGTGTCATAAACCTTATAAACTAGTCACAAACATTTATGACTTCTGTCATTAAGTGTCATTCGGTTTTTGTCATGACAAGTTGACATTGTTTGGGTTGTCTTGATTATGACAACTTGACATTAATCAAAGCGACATTACCAGAAGTTGTCTTGGTCATGACAAGTTGACATTAAATTTCTTTGGAGTGTCCTTATTAAGACAACTTCACATTAAACAGGATGACATTATGTCAACTTGTCATGACAAAAACCGAATGACACTTAATGACAGAAGTCATAAACGTTTGTGACTTGTTCATAACGTTTATGACACGTTCATGACAGTGTCATGTCATAGTTATGACAGTGTCATGTCACGATTATGTTGATACCTTCCAGGTTAAAAAGATGATATTAATATTGAAATAAATCACCAGAAGAGTCTGGTACAGGCTGACTCTGGAGATAAAACTGAGATCAGCTCTCATATTCAAGTTCATGTTCTGCTTGTTCAACAGTTGTTTGGTAAATTGCTCTTAAACACATTTAGAGAGGATTTGAATTGCTATTTCTAATTCTAAATTCCCTTCATTTTGGTGCTGGTGATTTTCCTTTGGGGCTGGCTAAAACCTCCAAAAATTCCTCTATGCAGGGAAACCCCTGGTGTAGGGGGCAAATGGAAGAAGAGTGTCTGCATTACTGTTGAACCCCTTCTGCAATACGATGAATACCTAAACATGGCTCCTGTTTGCCTGTGTGTTCTCTGCAGGGCGATTTCCGACACAAGTCGTCATTTGTGATCTGAAAAGAGAGGGGGGGATGACGAGGGGGCCCTGTGCTGAGTGAAAGACATGACACGTGGGACTGCGCTCCACGCTGTCTGACCACGGAGCTGCCACGGCTCATGCTCGGAGCTCTCAGCATGGGCTGAAATCCAACTACTCAAGTTTGCCAAAGGTGACAAGATTTCACAGGACAGCTACGTCAAACTACTACACACGTAGGGACTGCGATCCATTCGTCAACTTTTATCACCACCAACTGATTTCTTTTGCTAAATTATGGAGTTCTTACTTTACAGTTAATTGCATGGTTTTTAAACACCATCCGAGGTGGAGGAGAGGAAACACTTCTTCGTCTCTTTCCTCCAAAGTCAGTCAATCATGACACCTTTCTACTTTTGCTTCGAACCTTTTTGCCATTTGTATAACATTTCTTTTCTACTGTTGAAATTTGTCAGACTATTTTTGATGGAATATATTTTAAAATGCCTATAGATAAAGGTTTACTTTTTTAAATATTTGTAAAATACTAACATGTTTTTTTTTGTTTTGGTTTTTTTTTTGTTTTGTTTTTTTCTTTTATTTGGTTGTGGATAAAAATATGTAACACTTTAACCACTTTGCATCAAGCTGCAAGCATTTACACCTGTGTAAATCGGAAGAAAGAAAAAGACAAATGAAAAATGACTTGTATCAGCATCTCAAGATGTGGTTCTTGATCGGCGGTCTTACATATTTAATTTCTCCGCTGGGAATGCCCCCCCCCTTTCTGTTGTGAGAGACTTCCATGTTCATGTTTGTAGATAGTCTTAGTAAGAGGCTTTGAAGAGTGCCAGTCAAATGCTGTGAAACACTGCGCACAATCAGTGCTGCATTTTCTTGATTTTAAGTGTCCTTCTATGCTTGCTGTTAATCTTGTATATATTGAATTTACTGTCCAGGATAGAGTTTTGCTGTCATATGTACGTTCAGTATTACACTATAATTATAATTATGATAATAATAGTAATACAGGGTTTGTTAGTTAACCTTCCAGACCCAAGGAAAACTAAGTTTTAACACTAGACATGGTATTCTGACTCTGATTGGACTGTGTAAAAGCCTCGATTTGAATTCTGAATGAAACCAATTGGATGACCTGATACAGAGAACAAAGAGCTTTCTGTAAATGTGAGTGACTGAGTGAGACTGTTATTTTAAAGGGTAATTTTGGGGGTGTTTTCAACCTGTAACCTTTCTTTTTTTCCATGCGTTGGTGTCTAAGTGACTAATGTGAACAACAATCTATTGAAATTGGTCCAGTATTGAGCGAGAACGCTGTAACTATAACCCTATGGGGCAAATGTGCATTGTCAATTTCCGTCCACTAAGTGCTGTTTTTGCCGCTGACAGGTTCAGATTAATATTCTAAGTGTCTGACAACATCCCTTCAGAGATAGACCTTTTTGTTAAAGAATAAGATTTTTGTTTCACATGAAACAAAATTGCCAACGCCAAACCCACCAGACTCCATGTAAATAATCAGTACTTTTAGCGTGTTTAGCGACAGCATATTCCCACATGTAAATGGGTGAATTAAGGGTTTATTTCAACCAAACCAGAGTGGTGATTGTTGGAACAGTGGAAAGATGAACCAAGACGGCTTTCAATAGTTTTATTTTGTTTCTGTCAACTTTGAATGAAATGTGTTTTACGATGATAGAATCACTGTTTATTTACATGGAGTCTGGTGGGTTTATATATAGTAGTAGCGATTTCGGGGCTGTTAAACAAAAAGGATCTGACTCTTCAACAAAAAGGTCTATCTCTGAAGGGATCCTTTCCATAATGTTGTCAGACACTTAGAATAATAATCTGAACCTGTCAGCGGCAAAAACAGCACTTTAGTGGACGTGCATTGAAGGTGCACAATTGCCCATTAACGTTACATTGCCGCCGTCTAGTTTAATACTGGACCAATTTCAAAGATTGTGTTCCCATCACTCACTTAGACACAAAAACACAGGAAAATATGGGTTGAAAAAAACCCTGAAGTTACCCTTTAACTACTGACTCGCCTATTTTCAAGCTACAATTACTAAAGGTACCAAGAACACCAGTGACTCTACAGTACACACACAGACTATTACAGTCAGGTAAAGCACATTGAACACAATCTTTGGCATGAATCCTGGTTGATATTGTGTCCAATCTGTTTACAAACGATTTTTGCTTATATTTGTGCTAATTAGAGAGTAGACCTCATCTAACATTTCTAACCTTTAGCTGTGACTAGGTAGTTGTAATGAAAGCTCCTCTTAGGTTTGACTGAGACTCCTATTGTACTCATTCCTCTCAGCAAAGCTGAAGGCAAACAGCCCTGACATACAGTTACAGTGACATACAGCTGGGGTCTGGAGGGTTAACAGTTGTATTGATTGTATATAGATATTTGTAATTTTTGTCTCTCTCTCTCTCTCTCTCTCTGAAGATTATGTAAAGTGGTGAAAAATGTCCTATTTGAGGCGATATGAAACTCTTTCCATTTGTAAGACTTGAGAAAAGGTAACATTTTATCACTTCATGATTCATAGCACGTGAGCACGAGCTTCTTAGCGACAGCATGGCAGATGCAGTCGTGGTCCGAGCCTTGGGTCAGCATTCAGAACAAACAGCTCCCTGTTTCAAAGTTCTGCTGCGTTTGGCTCCCCCAGATGAAAACAATCACACGCCTGATATGTATCAGTGGTCACGTAACTTCCACGAAAGCTCGTATGAATCTCTTGTTCGGCTTGTTTTAAAAATCTGCAAGTGTGGTAAAATGTTAACTGAATATCAGTCATGGTAGAGACGATCTGCCCAACATTTGCACATAGGAAGAAGAAACACTGCTCGGTCTTTTTCCAAGTTGCATTAAGGAACCAAGAGGAAACGTTTCGTAGTGTACTATTATCCCCAATAGAGTTCACGATGAATCGTGTTACACAGGTACAAGTCAGATGCATACAGTTCCCCCTCCTCATTTCTACAAACGTCATTCCTCTTAAGTGCCTTCTGTCTTTACATTAGTCCGGTTTCTCTACAGCCGTGCCCTGTTCCACGTACACTGCTATGATGCTCGGAGGTGTCAGGTTTTCTGCAACCATTTAACCACAAGCCCGGCGTTTGAGAGGAATGATGTCACCGCAAATTTCCACGTCCCTTCTTTACATACGTATCTGCAAATTTGTAAATAGCTTTGTTTTTCATAGATTTGAAGGTGTAGCTATGTTGAAGTAGAACTAGAAATATATTAGTGCCTAAATATAGTGTGAATTATTTTTGGTAAAGACGCATAGCACTATTAGGCAAAAGAAAATGATGGAAGCCCAAAGCAGGGACATTTATATCTGAGCTCTGGATTAATAACACGTTTAAAAAAAAAAAAAAAAAACACTTGGGCAACCGAGGTACATTTTTCATTTATAACACCGACAGGCGGGGGGGAATTTGATTTAAAAACCCACCACTGCTCCGCTGCTTTCAGCGTGAACACAGTGTTCAAAACCCAGAGTTGACTCAGTATTCATAAAAGTGCCATGCAGCTGTAATGGTGCTCTAATTATTCAGGCATTGTGAGCGTTTTATAAAGCACAGTTCCTGCAAAGGTTCAGCCACAACAAACAACAGGAATTGATGTGCAGCAGCTACTGTGTATGTACCCCACAGAAAGGAAGTCCTCAACACGTCTGTGTGTAATCTGGTTGGATGTTGTAAGGCAACAGTGATAGAGATTATATTTACATGACAGTGAGAGATGGTTTTCCAGTGTGTGTTCTGTTTTAGGGGGAAAGTTAAACCAGGCCAACTCACCATTGTCTTTCAACTCAAGGATGGCTGCGCTTCACTGCTCCAGCACTGTTAGACTGTGCTAGACTGAGGACTGGTACAACATGTAAGAAAACCAAACTCACATCCAATAGAATGTCCATTTGGGGCCTGCTCGGGTTGTTTTTGTTCATTTTAGAACCACCCTATTTGTGATTAATAAAACTCACTTCTAATATTACTGGAGACATGTGTGTTTGCTTTTTTTCTGGTGTGTGTGTGTGTGTGTGTGTGTGTGCGTGCGTGCGTGCGTGCGTGTGTGTGCGTGCGTGTGTGTGTATACTATATACTGTGTATATTTGTGGGGTCCGGACAGCTTTGTGGGGCCAAAATGCTGGACCCCACAACTTAAAAGGGCTGTTTGAGGGTTAAGACTTGGTTTTAGGATTAGGGTTAGAATTAGGTTATGGTTAGGGTGAGGGTAAGGGTTAAGGTTAGGCATTTAGTTGTGATGGTTAAGGTTAGGGTAAGGGGCTAGGGAATGCATTATGTCAATGACGGGTCCCCACAAAGATAGTGCCAAAAACCTGTGTGTGTGTGTGTGTGTGTGTGTGTGTGTGTGTGTGTGTGTGTGTGTGTAGGCTTGTCCATCTGTGCTGCCGGTCATTTCATCATAATTTCTCTGCTACTTCAAATCCTCCTCAACCACTCCAGAGTCTCCCGCTGTTCACGGAAATCCTATTCAGTATGAAAGTCCGTCACGTATCCCACTGACAGCATCTTTGTTGATCTAAAGCTGTAATCTATTAGAGGGAGTTAAGCCATTTCCCCTTTTTTAAACTGCAAACAGCTTTCTTGTTCCTCTCTGGTAACTGTGCCAACTGGCAGCAAGTTCCTGGATAAAGAGCATTATAATCAATGAGCTCAGCACGGGTAATATATATATCGTAGTTTGCCACAGAGCCAATGGACACTTTGATTTAATTCACAGAAAAATCCATTAAAGCTTGGGTCACCCATTTGGTTCAACGTGGGATGAAAAAAACATTTTCATAGTTAACAGTTTTGTTGAACAGAACACCCATTTCTAGAGGCTGACTCATTTTATCTGCACACTCCTCTGAAAGTTATGCCGTATTTGTGTCCTAAGTTAGGAGGTCTTGTTTAGTTAATGAGATAAAACGAGGGAGTTTCTCACTATGCTGATCCACAGATCTGTGGTTAGTTGTGCTGGTATGTACTGCCCGCCATTTCCTATCAGCCCTGCATCCTCTTACTGCCATACAATCCGGCTCATCTGTTCAGTAAATTCCAGATGAATTCCTTTCTATTTATATACCATATTCTCAGCATTAAAGTGTTTGAAGGGATTTCTATCACCAAAAGCCTTTATATGTTTTTAAGAGTGGGTTCACGTTGTGTTTGTATTGTGCATGAGGACATGCCTGCTGCTCGACAGTGGGTGGCAGGAACATGTAACAAAAAAGCCTAGCCAGTGTGCTAACAAAGGCAGTGAAGATTTCAAGCTAGCAAACACCGATGTCAACGATACACAATTATATATATGTATATATATATATATATATATATATATATATATATATATGCATCATGTTTATGCTTCAAGAATACACAGTATTTGGGTGGGAAACACTGAATTTAAAGCTTTAGTGCGTAACTTTTTGATATTAATGAACATCCGTTACATTCAAGCTATTGATGATCTAAATGTCTCGGGACCACTTAGGAAGGGTTAGGGTAGTTAGGGTTTCTTCTTTTGTAAATACTATTGTGGAACATGTTTCCTTTTTTATCCAAACAACGTGATAGTATTTATAATGTGTAATATTTGCTAGTGTCTGGGCCCCTGGGCCCCTTCAGATAGCTTACCAGGGTGTCCCATTCCACATATCTGCAGTATGTCTTATGGTTGTACTTGTCTTTTAACTTAGCTTTGTTTCATTCGATGTCTGGAGTTCTGTTACCCCGTCACCTGGCCGCCTGTCTTTGGACTCTCTTGCCTTCAGGCCTTTTTTCTAAATAAATCATTGCACTGCACCAGTCTTCCTGTCCTCGTCTGCGTTTTGGGTCCTTTCCCCTGCTGCCTGCTCTCTAACCATAAACCATTTGTGTCAAGTATTACAACAACTATGTTGAAGTTGCTCAAACTGCATTGGTCTAAAAATTCAAGTGAGGTTATAATATAATAATGTAATAATAATAATGTATACTTTATTAATCCCGCAAGGGGAAATTACAATGTTTTCACTCTGTTGTTATTATACACAGGCCTGAATTACACACACATGCTCAGTACCTATACATGCACTAATGGAGAGATGTCAGAGTGAGGGGGCTGCCCATGGAAAGGCGCCCCGAGCAGTTGGGGGTTCGGTGCCTTGCTCAAGAGCACCTTGGCCAAGAGCACAGTGCCCACCACCATACTTTGGTCCACCAGCGACCCTCCGGTTCCCAGCCCAACTCCCTACTGACTGGGCTACTGCCACTGCCATAAAGTGCTCAAATTGGACTGGTGAAATTCAGAGGCAAAATTCAGGAACTTCATTTTTTTGACTTGACCTGATTTTTACATCAAAATGTCAGCAACAGAATTCAAGCAGTTTTTTTTTTTTTTTTTATTTTTTTTTTAACAATGGACACTTTTTCTTTGTGCATTATGCCTTATTGTCTTCCTGTCGACCATGCAACCCTTTTGTTTTTCTGGGTCAGAATTTAAAAATTAAAACTTTTCTTCCGTCTTTATCGTCACTTTTTTTTTTGAAGATTTTGTCGTTTTGTTTTGGCACTTTTCCTGACATTTTGTGTCACTTTTTCTGATTCCTTTGTCAATTTTTTCTTAAGCTTTGTCCGACATTTTTGTCACTTTTTTAAATTATTCTTCAAATGCTATAAAATGTAATAATACACCCCAATTCAATGAAAGTAGTGAACTGATCATGTATTTTACTTGTGAAGAGCGTTGTACGGAACTCTCCACGATATTGTTTTGGACAATTTGGTTGAAAGAAAACCCCAAATTCTGATATAGAAACTTAAAAAGAAAAATGGGTCAAATTTGACCCGAGGACAACAGGAGGGTTAATTACTTTTTTTTTTTTCGAGGCGACAGGAAATGTCCAGGGAGAGAGATGAGAACCAAAGGTCCCCGGTTCAGTTTTGGTGTTGCCACTGGCACCTTCCCACGTGTTCAAAGTTGGTCTAATTAGTAAGGTTTGGTTTCTATTTAGCTCTTATTTTAAAGAGTTCTCTTTCAGTTAGGCCTAGTCGTTTCTTTGTTTTAAGCAGCACCCACGTGCCCTTTTATTCTTTTGTTGTTGTTTGTGTACCTGATTTTGTTTAAACTTTAAACTCTCAGACCACTAACTTTACTTTTACCAACACGTTGCTTCCCTTTGCCCTCACGAGATGGGTCGTCACGTTGGCGCCTTCGCCTAACGGCCGGCCAGGATGCACCCACTTCATTTTACTAAATGTGTGAACCCTAAAACACACTTCAAGTCAAGTTTCAATCATACATGCAGACAGACAGCTGGTTTTCAAAGAAAAATATTTCAATATACATTCAGTGGTATTTATCTTTACAAGACAATTTCATTATGAAATCGAATGGAAGCAAATGAATATGTTACAGATCACTGAGACTTTAGTCTTAGCTCTCACACCATCACCTTGTCCTATAGAAACTTGACTGATAAAAGGGTTGATCAATTCTGACACGGAGTTGCTGAGTTCTGATATTTCCTGGCAATTTGCAAGACACACTGGACTGTTTCCTACTCAACAAGTTGTGGGATAGAGTTGCGCTTACACTTTAATATTGTCACGTTTGAAAAGCCAGTAAAGCAGCAGTTAGATTGCGTCACATGTGACTTCCTTTAGGACTAGCAGGTGCCCTTTTGAGTGGTAGGAAACCTAAGTATTGCTGCAACGTCGGCTGATTTATCCCTCTAATTCTAATATCAATAGACAGCATAGATACATGCCAGTTTGTCTGTTGATGGCTGCAGTGAACAAAGAGACAGTGAGGAGGAAAAGAGACTGGAGAAAATCGTTCTAAGGATGAAGCCTATTTAGAAAATATCTCAGCATGATGTGATGAACTGACACATTGACAAGATATTTGTCTGTATCAGACGGGGCCACAGCTGTACCTATACTGCTCTCCATTGGTTCCAGCTAGAAGGGCTCTGCTTGTTAAAAGTTTGAAGTCATGTGCCCAAACATGAGAATGAGTTATGTGACACTCAGACGTTCCAGCAGGCTGTTGAGGGACAATTTTAGACTTCTTTTACTGTCTCAAACGTGAGTCATTCTTATGAAAGAACATCACAACTCGGTTCCTACAAAATAAAAGCTCCAGGGCAGCCATTCAACTGTTGTCAAGTTTGATCATAAAACTCGTCAACAAGGAAGGATCATTATCTATTTTTTTCACAAGTCACCAGAACTAATTACACAGTTATGAGAATCGGTTCCCAGAGGGGCCTAGTAATGAGCTAAAGTGACAAACACACAACACACACACACACACACACACACACTTATACCACTGACACACACTGCAACAATTTGAAATATTATGTGTAAAGAGAAAGTGTGTGTGTGTGTGTGTGTGTGTGTGTGTGTGTAACGTGGCTGAATGGTGTTGACTTGTTTGACTGATGTATGGGCTTACTGGCATATTTGGCTGATATTTGCTTTTTATTAAACATGTGGTATTGACCAGTCACCACTGTTTCTCAGTGGAAACTTTTTAAGCTTTTCCATATCAAGAATTTAAAAATACTGGTAAAAATAATATAACATGGGGAGGATTTATCATGGAAATGTTAAATACTGAATAACAGCATGAAATATTAGGAATGAAACCCCCCCCCCAACTGAAGTGGAACTAAGGAGGGCCTTCAGGTCGCTCCGTCTCCTGATGTGTAATTCTGCCCTCTAGTGGTGCAGCACTGCCATCACAGGACTGTTTCTCTTTCACTTGTTGGGCAGACTGAGTGAACGCTGGAGCAAAAGTGAATGCAAGGCAAACAATAATAACTTGAAAGTAAATGTTAATATTGGTACTCAGATGCATTTGTTGTTGTTGTGACAATTCCAGACACCCAAATGAGTTTAATGGAGCATGTTTGACTGCATTCAAACTCTTGACCTCCTGACCTCTTGTGATTAGAAGTAGTACAACATGCTTTTAATCAGCAGTCAGTATGTTGAGATGGAAATAGACCAACAAAAAAAAGAAATAAAAGATCTTGGAAATGTTGGAAGATGTTTCGACATGTACTTAAGCCATACATAGTAACAACTAAACAGTTAGCCTAGAACTGAATATTACAAAAAGACCATCGTGATCCATTTCCCGGTGTAATCATTGCATTAGGAGGAGTTTGAATTCTGTGGCTGTCAGTAGCTGGCAGAGACAAAGTTCCTTAAGTCAGTAAACACAATTTATCAAACGAAAGTACTATTTATATTGTATACTACTGATATTCTGTTATTTATTATTTATTACATAATTATACATCACAATATAATGTCCCTTGACAACATACACCCAATGTCACCCCAAAGCTTGTTACTTTTGTCAAACTCAGTCTCACTAAGGGCCACACTGGAAAATAAGAATCACATCAAGGGCCTGACATGTAGAGTTTGACATGCTTTTATTTAATCGAAAAAGTCAAATATCTTTGACTGTATTATTGCATGTCTCATATACTCTTCTCACTTACAGCTTGGTCGACATAAAGCCCCAAAAAAGTAACAAAAACGTTGAAAAGAAGTGCCAAAAGCATCGACAAGAATGACAAAAACTTCAGAAAAAGCAAAAAACTAGGTTGGCCTAAATTTATTATGAACCTAAATTGATATGAGGGCTGGATCTAAATCTGCCAGGGGCCGGATTTGGCCTGTGGGCCTTGAGTTTGACACATGTGCCTTACAGCCTGAACTTAAAACATATCAGGCTTTTCCCAATTTCATTTACACATTATACTTTGCAATAGGACGTCCAGATAGCTCAGCTGGTAGAGCAGGCACCCATATATAGAGGTTTAGTCCTCTATATGGGTTCGACTCCGACCTGCGGCCCTTTGCTGCATGTCATTCCCCCTCTCTCTCCCCTTTCATGTCTTCAGCTGTCCTGTCAAAAATAAAGGCTGAAAATGCCCAAAAAAACAAACAAAAAAATAACTTTGCAATATAGGTCATGGATGTGCTTTTATTAACCCTTTGTGTTGTCTTCGGGTCAAATTTGACCTGTTTTTCTAAATGTCGATATCAGAAATATGGGTTTCTTTTTAACGACCTAATTTGGATTACCCAAAAAAATAACACAGATGATTCCATACAACGCACTTCACAAGTACAACAAAAGATAGCCTCTCTACTTTCATTGAATTTTGGGTGTTTCGTTAAATTTTTTTGCATTTGAAAAAAAAACTGAAATGTTTTGAAACAGTATCCCGACTGAACGTTGACCCTTCTGTGATTATCCTCCCTTTAATATGAGTCTAAATAATTCATAATTTCTGCTTTTTTAACTCAAGAAGTAGGTATCATTTCCTATAAATTAGGTTTTTTATTGACCATGAATTCCAAAAATAAGTAATAAGTGTAAAACGAGTTATGAGTTGGTGTTGGTGCTGTTTATACATGGTAGTGAAAAGAAGCGTTAAACATCAAAAAAGCGGCCAAAAAACATTGAATAAAGTGTTGATTTTCAGTTTTGACGATGACGATGCATGGTCGAATGGAAGACAACACAAGGGTTACAACACACGAGAAACCGGTCATTTTAATTTCTAAAAAATAAACAAAACAAAAAAAAGAAAAGAATGGCCTAAAATGGCAGCTTGGGGCCCCCTGGTGGCTCTAGGGTCCCTATGATTAATGCACCCACGTGGTCTGTGTATAGAAACAGCTGTGCATACACTTGATCAGGGGTGGCCAACCAGTTAGGTATAAAGAGCCACAAAAAAAAACGCACCATAGCAAAAAGCCACACAACACATGCACGTCCACACTACAACAGCAACAGTGTCTTCCAGATCTGATGACAGTCATAATACATAGCAGTTTTCATAGTTTTTTTTCTCACTTAGATTGACTCAGTGGGAAACCTGACAGTCTTTGTTATCCACAGTCCTTTTCAGGTCTTGCTTGAACTCGGTTGTGCCACTCGAAGCAACTCTCTCACTCATTTGTCACTAAAGGGGCTTTCAAACAGTCGGATTCAGCAGTGAAAGGGTTAATGAGGAAGGTGATCTGTGGCCGCTGTTTTTCCTCAGGTTGCAGAATCTGTCCTCAAAACTCTGCTGCATTATTTTCCATTTTAAAATAATTGGCAAATGTATTGGCAGATGCATTCAAATGTGTTTTTTTTTTTTACTTATCTGAAATACTGTATGTTTCAGAAAAGTTAAAAACAACAATCCACCAATAACACAGCCCCCAGCCACACAGTAAGAGCCTCACAGGAGCAGGCAAAGAGCCGCATACGGCTCAAGAGCCACAGGTTCGCCACCCCTGCACTTGATCCTCCACTAGAAGCCAGTGAAGTTGTAGAACAGACACTTTCCAACAGACAGATGACTCTCACCAGTTTTGTTCTGTGCTACTTGCAGTTTCCGCTTCAAAGCTTTTGTAAGGGCCCAGTACCATCACCCAGCAGCATATTCAACATGGGATCAATCAGGAGGCAAATAGTTTTAGACTGCCTGAAAAACTGATGACAACTATTTGGATGGAGTTTTAAGATTGATGTTTTGCAGCAGTGGTTGGATGGAGTAGCCTATGCACTTGTTTGCACCTGTGTTAGGAGGTTTGACTAGCCAAAATTCAATTGTTTTTCTTTTGGACAAAGGCATTTCTTTATTTGGAACCATTTAAGCCCAACATTTTGAACTGCTCATAACTCATATGAATGCCATAACCTGTGATGAGGGGGTCACAGGTAGACATTGCTTCAGTTAAGGGGGTGCAAGCCAAAAATGTTGGGAACCACTACGGGAGGTAATGAAGAGTACCTGAAAGGTAAAGAGTCATCAAAGGCAGAGTTTCTTCCGCCTGTTGATACTGCGCCAAAAAAGTGCAGACACATTCATTGTAATGAGAAAAGATAGCATTATTTTAAATAGCACCATTCAACCTTATATTGCTAGTATATCATCATCAAAAAAAAAAAAAAGAAAATAAATCGGTTACATACAGCCTTCTTTCACGTCACGACTATCCGCGCATGCGCACTCAACCGGTTGTAACTCGAAATATTCAATAATCTAGGAAGCATTGCGCTGGAGTCTGGACGTTTTACAGCAAAACGAGAAGAAAGTCCTGTGTTTGTTTCCAGTGACCGCTTGACTGACCAGCAGCATGAGCTTCTTTGGTTTTGGTCAGAGTGCGGACATCGATATAATTCTGAATGACGCCGAAACGAGAAAGAAAGCGGAGCATAAAAGCGAAGACGGCAGGAAGGACAAATATTTTCTCTTCTACGACGGTGAAACGGTGTCGGGGAAAGTCAACGTGACGCTCAAGTACCCGGGAAAGAGGCTGGAGCACAACGGCATCAAGATTGAGTTTGTTGGCCAGATAGGTAAGCGGCTGGCAGGCCTGCGTTTCACACTGAGCCCGAGGAGAGAAGTAGCCAAAGTATTAAAGGAGATGTTAGGGAGCTAGCTACAGGCGCTGACTTCACTATTAAACACTCACACGGTTACCATAATGAGTAACGTGTGTAGCTAGCACTTGAAAGCTACACTGGCCCACTGTTGTAACCATAGACATACAGACTATGGCTGTAACAAGTGTCAGGTCTCGTGACAGATGTGAGTGCATGCTAACCTCAGCTGACACATCAGCCATTGGCTAGCTGTCGCAGTGACCTTTGACCCTGTTTCTTTTGAGAACTGTTCTGTCGGATTACAACTGTGACTTGTAGCCATAGCTTGTTGCTAGTTTTCGAATACAAATCCACGGCTGACGTTACCCATAATGCAATTAGTAGCAGCTTGCAAATAAAGGTTGTTGTGCTATTAGCAAAACTGATCTTGAACACTCAACGTGATGATGCAAAGTTACTAGCCTACTGTACAAAAACAAACTGGAACTGAAGTTGAACTCCGCATTGAGAGAATGTAACTAAGGAAATGTATCGTACTACTCGATACTTCTATCACAATTACCTAATCAATTCAGATTGAAATATTTCACTTTTTACTAACTCCACTACATTAATCTGACAGTTAAATTATAGCAATTAGTAGGAGCTACTAGTAGGAGTTTAACAGAAAACGTACTATGAGTTTATAAAATGGAATTTGTTACAGATTACACTGCCCAGTAGTATATTGAGTAGTTGAGTAGGCATCTAGCATTCAGCTGCATAATGAGTACTATTACTTCCGATATTTAAAGTGCAATTTGTTGATAATATGTCTGTACCTTTTTACATACTATTGCAGTGCCTGTTCAAAACAGTTTGGAACGGTAGTATTGCACCAAATACCTCAATATCGATACCGCAACGATATTGTAGGGTTGACTATTGGTGCTTTCACAAAATATTTACACAATGAGATTTTTGATAAATAATCACCAGTAATGTGGATATAATGACTAAGTGGGTAAAGGCAAATAATAGAACAGTTACAACAGTCTGGTAGGTTCAGAAAATGACATCACTTTACTAGGAGTGGGGGGGGGAAATCGATACAGCATAGTATCGCGATATTTTCCGTGGCAATACTGTATCGATACACAGACGCCAAGTATCGATCTTTTATTATATGTCTTGGTCACTTTGTCTGCTTGACAATCCCATTTTGCAGCAATACAATTGAAGTGAGATGAAACAAACAGAGAAACTTATCTTTTTAGATAAAACTGATGTTGACAAAGTTTCCTTTTGGGGACATCATTTGAAATTGGGAAAAATTTGAAGTTGGAAAAAAGGTGATAAATTGCAATATATTGCAGAATATTGCAATATGTTTAAAATCGCAATAATATTGTATCGTGATGATATCGTATCGCGAGGCCTCTGGTGATTCCCACCCCTACATGTTACTGTAATGCAGCCTGTAAAACCTGGACCAACACTTATGTCATATCATGATATTACGATATCCAAAATCTAAAACGATATCTAGTCTCATATCACGATATTGATATAATATCAATATATTGCCCAGCCCTATTGCAGCTTTTTCGAGAACTGTATACAAACAACTTCACACTTGTCATGGCGTGTCCTTGGGACCTGAGCAACACATGTCAGGACATATTGTCCTGTAGCTATGCTAGAGCCTAAAGGCCGTTTTATGGTTGTGCGTAGAATCGACGGCGTACCCCCACAGACCCCTCTGCGTCTACGCCGGACCCTACCCCGTAGCCTGACGTCACCTCTCGAAAAATGTAACTACACGTCGCAGCGACGCACGTCACTCGGCCGTGGCTTGGCATTTCCAAAAACAACATGAAATCAAGGAGAGAGTTAACTTTTCCTGCTCCAGATTTCCCACCGTGGTCAGAAAGAACAGGGGAGACACTTTGTTTCTCTCACTATGACTCTAGAGTCACTACTCGCTGTGAAGATGATCACCGTCACTTTCTCACTTCTCCCTCGCTCTATCACCCACTCCCTCATTGTTAATGTGTATGAATTTTATTTAAGTTTGAAATGACATGAGCCGACAGCCTGAGCCGACAGGCACACTGCCTCTGGAGTGTGTGGAGTATTACCAAGACGGGAGATGGCTACTATAATGCCCCGTATATGAGCGCAATGCTCCTGTTGTCTGCTCTTAGGCATTGTCAGTCACACGAACTCACAGAGGTTCCTCGGTATATAGCTAGATAGATGTAAGATTTTGAATGCAGGACCTTAACTGATAATTCTTTTTTTTTTTTTTACATTGTCGTATTCCTGTCACGGATCTGAATACTCCAGTCAAGTTAGAGTGCATTTATTAATACACACCCTGATTTTGTGTCAGAACTCTATAACAAAATCAGGATGTGTCCCGAAAGCTCAGTTTTACATGGTGAACTTTTAGTTGCGGTGAAGTAAAACGGTAACGAATTAATTTGAAATCTGCAGCCTCAACAAAGGTCGCACTGTGTCAAGCCAGCCTCAGGACCCACTTGATTAAGAAAAGATAGTCCCTCATTCATTTTGCATCCTTTCAAAGGTACATTCGGTTGTATTTTCATTTCTTTTGTAAAATGTAATTCAAATGCAGTCTGTCTAGTTTAGCTGAGTTTGCAGCAACAGTAGGGCTTTCCTCTGACTTTGTCCTTTCCAGACCCTTAGAGCATGCATAAATGCATCTTGACATTTTTCACCACTGATGAGCCCCTTCCTTTTCCCCCTTTTCTGTTCCCCACCATTTGTCTCCAAATAAAGAAGAAGTACTTTGGATCAGCGTAGAATGGCAAAATGGCAGCCTTTTAAGGTGGCCTTTTTTAAAAAAAAAAAAAAAAAAAAAAAAAGCCGAGGTTGTTTATATGGTGGACACAAAACCTGCCTCACAACCGATTGTTTAGAGCTGCAGTCAATGAACTGTGATGGCCCAGTCAATTCGTTTATTATTATTCATTAGCCTGGTGGTACTTCAGGTAAAACAGATTTGACTTAGACAATAGTCAAGATAACAGTTTACTACATCCATCAGATCAAATCTTGGCTGTTTCCAGCTGTCAGCACTGAAGGAAAGGCTTGTACCAACTCTTTATTAGAATGTATAAAACTGCCCGCTGTAGCTGTTTGTCATGTGTCTTTTTCAGAGCTGTACTATGACAGAGGAAACCACCACGAGTTTGTGTCTCTTGTGAAAGACTTGGCTCGGCCCGGGGAGCTCACACAGTCACAGACGTTTGACTTTGAGTTCACACATGTGGAGAAGCCCTACGAGTCTTACACCGGTCAGAATGTCAAATTGCGGTAAGCTTTGTTGTGTGCACTGCCCGTGGTGTGCATGGATTATTTGCAATCTGTATTATGTAAGAATTTCTCATATGCACCATACACTTTTATTTAAATTGCACCGCTTATAATAGTTCAAAGCCACATTCATGTTGGCAGGCAAAGGGTTTTTCAATTTCACTAGCTTGAATCTTATTGAAGTCTATGGTAGATAAGTCTCCTGAATTATTAGTTTTGAAGTATCCATACAGTCAGCTGATGGCATGTACCATGTCACTGATACAATGCCTTAAGGGGAGGAAACCACAGCAGATGTATCCTTTTTGCTTGTTTCCGCATTTGTGTCCAGTATGACAAACATTAGCAGATATTTCTTTGTCTTCTACTTGTCCAACACTTCAGATCATGACATGATCATAACAGCATCAACACAGTGATACCTCAATACTTGTTATCAAGGTATCTCTATGCATGTTAATATGTTATTGTTAGCATGTTAACATACTGGTGGTTAGGTTAGTATGTAACATGCTAAAAGGCTAATGTTAACATGTTAATAGAATAGTTTGACATGTTGGGAAATCCGTTTTTTTGCAGAGAGGTCGATGCGAACATTAATACCACTCATATTTGTTATAGATATATAGCTAGATAGATAGATAGATAGCTAGATAGATAGATAGATAGATAGATAGATAGATAGATAGATAGATAGATTTTTATTGATCCCAAAAATGGGAAATTACAGTGTTACAGCAGCAAAATATCAGACACACAGCACACATACAGAAAATACGTGAAATAATAAATAGGATAGAATACAAGAACAAATATTTAAAATAAATACAAGTTAGGAATAAAAATGTACAAATACGTAAATAGTATTAATAAAGATGTAAGTAAACCTATTGTGCAAGTTGCACTTAGTGCAGTATTGTGATGTCTATGAGTCTTATCTACACTCAGTGACTCAGTGTTAAAAAGTTGTACAGTATATACCTATGAAACCACAACTTTTTTTCATTTCATTCTGGTTATTGTAAGAATTAAACAAGTGAAATCTAACGTGTTAATTAGTGAGCTTCAGAGGTGCGAGCCAGGCTAGCTGTGCCCCCCCCCCACCCCCCGTCTTTTTGCTTCTAGCTAAGCTAACGGTCTCCTGGCTGTCGCTCCATATTTAACATAACAGATATGAGTTTGGTATCAATCTAACTTTAAGCATGGAAGTGAATAAGCTTATTTGCCAAAAAGTTGAAGTATTTATGATTGATGATGATAAGTAATATGATTGTTAACTGCACAGCTGACTGTATGTATTCCTGACCAAGTCCAGCTCAGACTGACACGCTGGTGTGACGTGTCCTAATGTGGCCACTGTAAAGGGGCTACACCTTTTTTAGAACAGCATGGCCTTTCTTCTGGCAAAACTTTAGGACTGCTTGGTTATGAAAAAAAAAAAATCATCATCATGATTATTTTGGTCCGTATTAAAATCACAATTCTTTAACACGACTACTCTTGTCGCAAGATCGAAAAGATGTCGCATTTATTGCACTTAGAGAAACAGTTAACCAAATCAACACCTTGAAATGTGAAATTTTCAAAATGAATGAATGAATTTCTATTTATCATTCAGAACACAAGACAAAATAAGAGTTTACTTGCAAAATGTAATGTGCAAAATAATAGTTTTTCTCGATTACGTAGTTTTTTTGAGCAACTTCTGCTAGTTGGGCATTGAGCAGCACATCCTCTTTATACTCGGTTATGGTGCTACAGTCTGGTAGTCTGCTTTCATAGCCATGGGATCTTTTTTGTTTTCTTCCAGCTACTTTCTGAGGGCGACAGTAGGCCGGAGACTGAATGACATCAGCAAAGAGCTGGACATTGTGGTGCACACACTCAGCACCTACCCTGAGCTCAACTCCTCCATCAAGATGGAAGTGGGGATCGAGGACTGTCTACACATAGAGTTTGAGTACAATAAATCCAAGTATGAGTTCTTTCTTTTGGATCAGAAGTATACCTGTTAATTGTACCTGTTTGTACCTGTACACGCTTAGTGTCAAAACTGGTCTCACAGCACGTATCTTAACATTACATCTCAATATTCTTGGACAATTATGTACAATAATTACTTGCTGCAATAATATATCAGCTACATGTGTTATTTATTCACTGCTGCTACTTATTATTCACACTGTACTTATTTATGTTCGTACTGTATTTATGTTGACACTGCACTACAATAGAATTTGTACAATCCATTTGAAAGAATCTTTTTAACCTAATCTCACTTCTACTTAATGTTTTTATTTATTTCTTACTGTAGCTATGTTACTTTATACACTTATTGACTTGCTCTTTTCTAACTCTTATTTTACCTTGAATTTGACTGTGAGCAACTGCAACTAAATAATTTCCCTGAGGGAATCAATAAAGTATTCTGATTCTGATTTCTTCAGAACAGCACGAGGATTACAATATTGTTATTAATATATTACCATTGCACTGATCTGCCTTGCACTGTACTCGTATTTAAATCTAAAATCTAAGTCTATTGATCGATATTGCACCATTCCTTCCCTCTCTTTTGTATATTTTTTGTAAAATTGTAAATTCTATTGTATTGTTATACTATACACTATTTTTTTTAATATTCTTCTCATCATCTCTGTTTTTATTCTTAATATGTTAAGTGTTGTACTTTGAGAGCAAAGATTACTGGAGTCAAATTCCTTGTTTGTCTACCCAAACCTGGCCAATAAAGCTGATTCTGGTTCTGATTCTGATTCTGAGAGCGGGAAAATGAGTGTTTGGTCTTTGACAGAGCTTGCCGTTTGCTTGCAGGTATCACCTTAAAGACGTGATTGTTGGGAAGATTTACTTTCTGCTGGTGAGGATTAAGATCAAACACATGGAGATCGACATCATCAAGCGGGAGACGACCGGCACCGGGCCAAACGTCTACCACGAGAACGACACCATGGCAAAGTATGAAATCATGGACGGTGCACCGGTCCGAGGTAACAATGAGGCTTTTAACCGTCTCCAGTGGGTGATGAACTGTGTTTCTGTTGTGCATTCATTTGTCACACTCTACTGATCTGCTTCCAACTTGTTGTGCTGCAGGGGAGTCCATCCCCATCAGGCTGTTTCTGGCAGGCTATGAGATGACGCCCACAATGAGGGACATTAACAAGAAGTTCTCGGTGCGGTACTACCTCAACCTGGTCCTCATAGACGAGGAGGAACGGCGCTATTTCAAGCAGCAGGTACTTCAACTGCAACTTTATTTGTGTCCCCGAAGGGTGATTGGGTGTGCAGCAAGTATAAACGCATAAAAGACACATAAATACATACGAGGTATACAGACAGTCACGAGTTGGGTGGGGTGGGCCTAGAGTAAAGCGTGATTTATGGTCCTGTGGAGGCTCCATGCAGAGCTTTCGCCGTAGCCTACGTCAGTTGTGTGAAGTTTATACTTGTGCGTGGATCTCTTTAAAGGCCATTACAGACCAGTACTGTATTGTCGCCCAAAAAATGAAAACCGGCAGCTGATTGGACCAACGCGTCACGTGGGTCTGGCTGCTGCTTCCAGATTTTGCTGCTTCCATTAATGGCGACTCATTCAGAATATGATCTCATATTGTAGTAAAATAGTTCACCGAAACGTGTTTCTGAAAACATTTTAAGAGAGAAATAGGCCGTGCAGTTGCTGTGCAATGGCCAATTATCGCCCCGGTGTGTAGCTGCCTTAAGAGAATAGCAGGGCCGTGTGTGTGTGTGGGGAGTGTGTGGTAGAGTGAGTGAGAGAGTGACGGTGATTCTCTTCACAGCTAGTAACGACTCTAGAGTCAAATAGTAAGAGAAACAAAGTGTCTCCCCTGTTCTTTCTGACCATGGTGGGAAATCTGGAGCAGGAAAAGTTAACCCTCTCCTTGATTTCATGTTGTTTATGGAGGAGGAGAACCAGGAAATGAGTCGGGGATGCAACGCTACCAAGCCACGGCCGAGTGACGTGTAGTTGTAGTAGAAAGTAATTTTTCGAAAGGTGACGTCAGGCTACGGCGTAGTGTCCGTATCGCCACGTACCTACGTACGTATCTACGCCGTAGATTTAACGCAGAAGCTTAAATCACACTTATGCCTGAATAACAGTAAAAACTGGAACATAACCGTTACAGTATGAGAACGAATAAATACAAGTACAAGGTGCATGGGTAGCAGCGTCAAAGTAGCCTTCACAGGGTAGGGAAAGTGCATATCAGCCTTACAAAGTTGACACAATATAATCAACAGCAACCATCGCCAACATCAGCAGCCATTATATTACATCACCAACCCCTTTTGTTGACGTCTCTGACTTCCTCAACACATAGTAAACAGCCTTTTTTAAAACCTCTTTAAGAACTTTCTGTTAAACCAGAAACAGCTCTGAGGTCGCTAGCGCTAAACCAACCAGACTTCATTTAAAGAAACAATACTTTTAGCATGTATAGAGCCAACATGTTTTCACATGTAAATCGGTAAACTATGTGTTTATTTCAACCAAAAATAGAGTTGTGATTGTTGGAAAAGTGGAAAGACGACACGGATTTTCATAGTTTTATGTTTCTGTCGACTTTGAATGAAATGTATTTTACGATGCTTAAATTCCTGTTTATTTACATGGAGTCTGGTGGGTTTAGCGAATGCAATTTCGCGGATGTTTTTATGTTTAATAAAAGGATCTTACTCTTTAACAGAAAGGTCGACCTCCTTAGAAATCCTTTCCATAATGTTGTCAGACACTTAGAATAATAATCTGAGTCTGTCAGTGGCAAAAAGAGCACTTTTGTGAAGGTAAATACAAGCTGGTCAATTGTCCTGTTAACTTACATTGCCGCTTGTATCGCCGCTGCCGACTGCAGCGATCTCTCTTAATACTGGACCAATGTCAAAGACTGTTGTTCCCATCAGTCACTTAGACACAAAATAATCGAAGTTACCCTTTAAGGTTTCGTTGCTCTCTTCTCACTCAACTTTTAACTGCACAGGGTTTCAGTGGGGTCTCAAAAAGTCTAAAATTTCAAAATCATAATTGTAGGCCTTAAAAAGTATTAAAGTAATTAAAAGTACCGTGTTCCACGCCTTATCATTTTAAATAGGTCATGTAATGCTCTTTGAAATGCTCCAGCAGTGCTTTAGAATGTTTTTGAATGAATTTCATGGTGTTAGCTGTGTTACGACTACAAATAAGACCAACGTACAACTTATATTGCAGCCAATGCAAGAAATATTTGAATAGAATTATAATAGAGGCCTTCAGCTAGTTGAGCAAGCAGACGACTGAAAGGATAAACCTCATTATTAGCCGTGCATACTGTATGGCCAGTAAGGTAAGTCATTCATTCAAGTGAACATGATTGAAGTAGGAGCCTTCAAAGCGACACTAGACACTGGACATTCAGGCATTACAAAGCTTGATATGTGTTCATTTCTAGATCAACATTTTGACCCTCAGTCACAATACCCAGCAGGGTAGCTGTGAGAAATCACCACTGGCATAGTCCCCTGTAGCATCTTGTTCATCATTAGTTCTGTGTTGTGTGGTTGCAGGAGATCACCCTGTGGAGGAAAGGGGACATAGTGAGGAAGAGTATGTCTCACCAAGCGATCATCGCCTCCCAGCGCTTCGAAGGCTCCTCCAACCCAGAGAAGAGCCAGACCCCGAGCAATGCAGAAGAGGACAGCTAAAGCCCAGCATGCACTTCACCCCCCCGTGTAGTGAGTGTCTGAGCCAAACACAGTGCAGACATTCTGAATGTGAATATCATGTTTTTGCATTGAGATGGAATGTGTGTGTGTGTGTGTGTGTGTGTGTGTGTGTGTGTATGTGTGTGTGTGTGGGTGTGTGTGTAACAAACAGTCTGACTCAGACTGTAGTTGCAAGTTTGTTTCAACCACCTTAAAGCAGAGATCTTCAACAGGGGGTCCGGGACCCCTAGGGGGTCCTCCGAGTTACTGCAGGGGGGGGGCCCACCAAATTATTGTTAATATTTTGAAAGTTTCCAAGAAAATTAAAATATCCTAATATGAATCCAACATTTTATTTGCAACATTATTAGCGAAGATAAATCAACTTCACAATTTGTGAAAACCCCCCACTGATGATAGGCTTACTGGCCCATAGGTCACTAAGATCCACAGATACAGTTCACCCTGCCACATGTATGTTTAACATTAAAACATGATTTATTACATCATGCCAACAATTATTATTTTAATAGCTTAGTGTTCTATGCACTAAAAAGGTATGTATAAAGGTTTTAGGCCGCCCTACATGTTATTGTAGGCCCAGTTTATTATGCAACTTCGTTTTATACAATATATGTAGTAGGGGGTCCCTGCTCCATCTCTCTTTCAGTTAAGGGGTCCTTGGCTTAAAAAAGGTTGAAGACCCCTGCCTTAAAGTACCAGCTGGGTGAAATTTAACCAGATGAAAACATCATGATCAGACAGTGTCATTGTCAGTTTCTGATCCAGTTCAATGGGCAAACTTCACCCGTTAGATGCACTTAGATGTAATTTGCAAATACTGTTCGATCAATATCTTGAATTCAGGTGAGAGTATAAGAGCCACTGCGGGTGTATTTCTAACACAACCTTTCCTAAAAACTACTTCCTTGGCTGTGCAGAAACGGTAGTCATACAGTAGCTTTCTACAAAGTGGCTAAACAATAGATTGTACAGTACATTTCTGTGCGTTTACTCAAAGGAATGTGAGATTTATTCATTCACTGAAGATTATTTCGCTGCCATGGCCTCTGCTGAGAAACCGCTCCTCTCATTTGGTTTGAATTCCAAAATATGTTGAATTTTTTTTTTTTGCTTCTTCATTTAAAAAACAAAAACAAACGAGCAATGACTCCTCACCACAGAAAGATGGGAAAAACAAGTATAAGACTTTAAAGATGCTCTAAAAGAAAGAAAATACATTTACATATTTGTATAAGACAATGATTAATATTTTCATACATTCCAAGGCTCTCATCAGAAATAGGCATGGCTGTGGAGTATTTATTTTTTAACAGAAATTCCATTTGTATCCAGCATTTGACATGTTTAATGTATCAGTGGGTTGTGGCTCGGTGTCGGGTGTTAGCCACTGCTGCTAAAACAAACGCGTGAGCGCTGTGGGATTGTTCTTCCATCACGGTAACCGTCTCTGACAGTTTGAAGTCCTGCTTTCTTATTTGCACTATGATCTCATTCTGCTTTTTTCTGCTCTCAGTGCTGTTTATAAACTGGACTCATGGCAGGGTTCAGGAGCGGAGTGAAAATCCGACTCCACTCTCCCCGGGGATCACTTCAAATCTAATATGGACAGTATTACACCCGTTTAGTGACAAAGTGAGTCCTGCCGGGACTGACTGCCCTGTGTGGTTAGTTAGCGTTGTGCCTAAGGGTTTATTGCCAAAATGTTTCAGTGCAATACTATAGAACTACTGCCACAGTGACATGCTCCGCCCTTTCTCCCCATTTAGACTGTGCTCCTCTCTTAATCCACTACAGCCACCTATCATGAAATAAAAAAAAAAACATGGGTTCACTGCCAAGAAGGTTTCAAATGATGGTATTGCGAAGAACATGAATGTATGAGAAATGCAACTCTGTCATATTGAGTGCTTAAATTCAAATTCAGAAATTGAAAAGTCCCAAACTGTGTATTTTCTAAATCAGCGTAATAGGTTTTGATGTTGCTTCTGGTCAGGGAGAGTAGATCATTGAGTTCCTGTGCCATGACTCCTTTTTATTTTGTTTCCCTTTTCTAAAAAAAAAAAAATCTATGTTCTCCATCCTGAAAAAGAGCCCACTAGTGAGTACAAAGTGTGAACTTAAACACTGAAACTGAACCCCAGCGACTACATCACCCTGGCCTGCAACTGTTTTCTTGACAAGCTTGTACTGTGCAGCTTCGCAAAATCTATCACTGTGTCTCATATTAAAGTATTAGACATTTTTTTTTATATTTCATACTCTTACTGGCAGTGAGGTACATTGTTTAGGATGCTGTTGTTGTGCTACAGCAACATGTCCACTGTCGCCAGACTGCTGTTCAGGTAACTGCTAAAATAAAGGACCCCCCCCCCCACACACACACACCTAACGTGTTGATATGAGCCAACAATCCGCTTTTATTTGAAGTCCTGTAGCTTGACTTAAGGGCTGACAGAGTTGTCCTTCTTTAAAGATTCTTCCTTTGGCATACTTGGTGGTGGCAGAAATCCCTGTCAGCCTCTCCACAGTCTCTTCTAAACTCTGATCGCATTAAGGGATCGGGCCAAAATGATCTCGGTGAGGATAACGTTTGACTTTAAAAATATTAAAAATGAAAAAGAAATTATGACATTATAAATGATTGTTTTGGACCCTCCCTTCCCCTTGCAAAAAAACAAAACAGAAATACTCTCCGTTACTAATTTCTCAACTCACCCCTGATTTCAAGCTTAAACCCTCTGAGGACGAAAGGCGCACCGGTGCGTCCAAACCATGTTGGTTCACATTTCTGAACCAACAGCTGTTAAATGAACAGTTCTTACCACTGTCACTGAATTAGTGAATGGGAGGCAGCTCTGTGGCTGCTGAAGGGCCTGAGCATTGTCATTTTTTACGCTTGGGTTGTGCTGAACATGCATGATATTATAGGCTAACTATATGACGCTGTACATGTAACATGTCTGTAGTCCTTTTTAAAGTGCAGAATAAAGTGAAGGTTTGGAAAAATGGCGCGCTCTTTACTGCTTGTTCAGGCGGAACACACGGCACCGTTGCATACAGAGTCAATTGACAGACAGTTTAATTTCAATTGGAGCAACAAATGTGGCTTTATGAATCTGCCTCATGAAAGCACAGAGACAAATGGGAAAGAGGAGAGAGAGAGTGGAGGGAAATAAGAGAAGGAACTGGAGTTACTGCCGAGTTGCTGTTCGGTTGGAGGCTGAGTTAAACAGCAGACACGCACGTGGTCGGTGCGTCTGTGTCTAACTAGCTTACAGCTGACATGCAGATGGTACGCTGGCTGTTTGGGGTGAATAAACACAAACAGCCCAGGGGTCAGAAAGCGCGTATGAAGCAGAGCAAAAATGTCCTTCACTTAGTGTCTGAACACACGTTCAGAGAGATAAGGTTTCCTCCCTAATAACTACAGATCCACATCTACTGTTTTAAAAAAAAAAAAAAAAGGTTTTAACCTGGCACCTTGACCACCGTCTCACAGCTGTTCCGCCTTCTAAATAGCAACAGCAGACGTTGCGACGCAAGAGCAGGAATGTCTGTAATAGTATTCTACATATTCATGAATTTGGGTACATTTTATGAAACCATAAATAAGGTAATTGTCTTGCAGCGGTCCCTGGACACCACTGTGCCACCGACACGGGGCGGGGGTCAACAGAAACACAGACACACACACACACACACACACCCTAGAGGATGGATACCTGAACCGAGCCCGTCGGGACCCGCCGGGTTGGGCTGGGTTCGGACAGATATTTAGAAATGATGTCCGGGTTCGGGTCGGGCTCGGTCACATCAGCACGATAAGGCATTGGACATTTTAAATTTAAAAAAGCTTATTATGTAGGTGCGCGCCTGTGTTAACGTGCGCTTGTTGCTCCGTGTGAGCTGATGCCTCATCTGTTGACATTTCTGAATGCCTTCCTACAGTTGCTTAATAAAAGCTTTCCACATAAACAAACGTATGTGTCATTAGTATGAGAAAAAAAACGAGATTTTAACTGTGTCGGGCTCGGACAGAAATATCTTAATGCCTGTCGGCTCGGGCCGGGCTCGGTTACTGCTCTGTCAGATGCGGGCCGGGCTCGGACAGAAAAATGCGTCCCGATCTGCACTCTAACACACATATCACCGACAGTATGATACCAACATCCAAAACATAAGATTCACTCTGAGTGGTTTGTGGGACCTGAGAAATACTTTCCACACACTAATGTTTAAAAATATTAAAACTGCAAAAATACACAGAGCTACCTTTTAGCTCAGACGTGGACAAAGCCAGTGAGTGAGGACGTACTTCTGCTCCCAGCAGGCGGTCCGTCAGAGTGGCCCAGGACACACACCCATATGCTATAAGAATGTGGCTATATGTGGCCCAGACCACTTTCGAATGTGGTCTGGGTGATTGCGTCCCTGGGTGCATTCACATCTGTACTCAGAGCCGTCCACTTGTGATCAGATCACACAGGACGGATTTTAAAACCAGGTCTGAGCGGGGCCTTGGGCTCTCCATTGATTTTGTATTGCGTGAAGGTTTCCTCCTCAACAATTCCATCTGCTAGTAAACAACAGAAAAATTCTTAAAAGCTGCTGTGTGATATGAACTACCAACGATGTAAAGAACCCAGAACTTAAGTTTTTACGAGCTGCCGACCCGAAAAACTGAGCTGGTGTGAAGACAAAAGTGGATACAGACGTGAGGAATCAGCAGGACGAATGGGGAGACTGGGGGATCCTGACACTAAGCTAATGTAATGCCCAACGTTGCTTGTGTTAGCTTAGCATAAAGTTAGCCTAAAACTGACTTCTGGATATTTGACTTGGTAACAAAATGCTTGCTTCAAACGTGGCACAGCCAAACTCACCTCTATGATCCATGGCGCACACAAAAGGCAGCTCTTTAACCATAACTAACTGATGTAACTATTCAGTCTTTTTTTTAGAGTAAACTTCACAAGAAAAAGATAAAGTAAAATATAGATCTTGGGCATGGAAACAGTCTAATACTTTTCTTCCAGTCTCTAAGCAGAGAATATATTCTGCATTATTTCCCTGCCCAACTCGGCAACCTTTATTTTGGCTGTTACCTTCACTGGTACAATAACACTTCACTGGAATCTGTTGAAGGAAAGAAAAGTTCCAGTCCGGGAACCCTTAAGCAGCTTTGGAGTATATACAGCGTGTTTTTTCTTTTAGTTTTTTTTGTTCTTTTTATGTGGCTGTCATTTTAATTGTTGCCTGTACTGGTACAGACGCAGTAGCTAAACTAACCCAGTTTGTAATAGAGAGTTAACTGAGAATTATGAAATGTACAGTATAAATGCACAATGTAAAATGCAATCCTCCTCTTTTGATTATTTTCATGTCATATTTTATCTCCCTGTCTGTGAATGTTGATTTAAATCGTTTTATATTCCTGTTTTATTCTAAATTAAAAGGGAGTAACTGAAAAAATCTGATTGTTGATTGACATTTTCTTCTTGTGTCTGTGACTGTTGAGACTTCTATACCTGATGAATACCATTATAGATATGGCTTCAGGCACCAGTTAAAGAAATTCACACCTACTGTAACTGAGACACAAGCTCATCTCTCTCACTAACATGACACGGATGCAGTCACATTGTGGTTATGTTTTTTGCGTATTCTTCCTGAAAACCTCAAAATGACAAATATTAGACAGCCTTACATTTTTTACTTGAATGAATCCGACTTGTACATGAGCTGAGGCTTCAAATGCATTCATAAAGAGTTTGATCCCTGCATGTTTAGTCCTTCTGCCAGTCACGGTCACTTTCTCCAATTCTGTTCATATTTTTGGAATTATTTTTGTTTATGGGATTGGGGATTTTAATGCATCATGATTGTCCTCAGTAAATGCCACGTTGATGGCCATAATTCCTACCGTGTGGAACAAATGTTGTCACTAGAGGGCAGGTTTGGATCAAATGACTTTATGAACCAGATTTTCTGGGGAAAAGAAGGAAATGATTTGTGTAAGCATATGCCATTGTTAATCTGTGTTACTTATAAAGGGGCTGTTTAGACATTTGTACCAAGAGATAACCTCCACTACATCTGTTACATGTGTATGAGGAGAGTGTAAGCAAAGCCATTTTGCCTCTGAAATAAAGCAGAAACTTGTTCCTCCTGAGGAAGTCCTTTTTGCTTTTATGCAGTGTGCAGACAGCTTAGACTTTCCAATGACTCATCCATCATGTGAAACTAGCAGTCGAAGAGATTCCACAGGAATGATATCGCGGCCTGATATTATGTGATGACAGTGTGTCTTCTTGATATCTAGTTAGAATGTCTTCTACGTCAAAGAAAGCCTTGCTGCTAAAATAGAATGTCCCTGGGTTTAAGTTTCTGTTGTCTGGTGGCACATCTGCCACATAAGCTTCTTCTGAACTTCCTACGTTGGTGATTTACAGTTATTGCATAGTGGCACACGAAAAGGCAGACATCAAAGTGCTCACTAGACCGGGGTGCCTGGGTAGCTCGCCTGGTAGAGCGTGCGCCCCATGTACAGAGGCTCAGTCCTCGAGGCAGCGGCCACAGGTTCAATTCCGACCTGCAGCCCTTTGCTGCATGTCATTCTCTCTCTCTCTCTCTCTCTCTCCTTTCATGTCTATGCTGTCCTGTCAAATAAAGGCCTAAAATGCCACAAAAAAGCTCACTACACAGAAGCAACAACTGCCAATTTGATGTCAGTTGAAATAGATTAGAATCGGTATGAAGAGCAGTTAAATGGAGCTCTTTTTCCAGTAAAAAAACTACTTTCAACTTTTCTTTCACCTGTCCAAATTTGCACACGCAGCCTGAGGGCAGCAGCTGTGGCCTCTTTGCTTGTCTGTTGAAAATGAGCACATGTAATGACAACATGCCTTTGAGCTAAGGTGCAGCATAGGCAAGGCAAGGCAGCTTTATTTGTATAGCACATTTCAGCAACAGGGCAATTCAAAGTACTTTACATGAAAACAGATTAAAAAATTTAAAACAGATAAAATACGAGAATAAAAGTTACAGTGCAGTGACTAGGATCCAGTCTGTGGGAGAAAGATGGAAATTTGGTGCAGGATTTTTTCTCTAACTCACTAATATACTGCATTCAGCATCAATGTTCTGTAAAAAGTGTGACAGCAGGGGCAGGTCTAGAGAAATGTGATATGTATTCTGATAAATCGTCTGGACCCCCCCTGACTGATTATTGTATAGATTACTGGTCTCTCCTTTATGCAAATTGATGTGTACTGTGTTTGTGGTGTAGTTAATGTAAGCCTTTAAATAGCCCCTATTATTCTCCTTTTCTGCGTCATATTTGTACTCTGGGGGTCTACTAGAATAGGTTTACATGCTTTAATGTTCAAAAAACATTATGTTTCTCATACTGCCCATAGCTGCAGCTCCTCTGCCTGAAACACTCTTGGCCCGTCTGCTCTGATTGGTCAACTGGCTCATTCGGTTGTGATTGGTCAACCAAATTCCAACAAGCCACTGGGCCGGCTGTGCTTGTTCAGGCAGCATCAATGGGCAGCACATATGAAAAACTGGGCTGGCTTTCTCAATCAGTGACATCACTAATGGAAGAATTTCAAACAGGAATGTGGGTGAGGCGTTTTTAGGCAGTTAAGAGAAAGTACAGTCTGTGGTAAGGAAAGCTGCATTTGGAGGGAAATGTGTTTTTTGTATTTTATACATCAGTCCTTCCAGAAAAAGGTTTTTTGTGATTGTTGCGGGCAAAAATCCTTGATTATGCGGCACGTTTTCTTAAAAAATGCGATGGAATATGCGGGATATTTATGCAATTTTATGCGATGAAATTGCGGGAACTTGCAAAAACTGCGGTTTCATCATGGCTTCATCGCGGGGTTTGCAGCTTTTCGATGATGTTCACGTTGCGTAATTACGTCACTTCATAACGTTCCCATGGCAACAGGGGAAAATGGCTGCTCTCGTGTGAAGTAAACGCAACATTTTTCAACTTTCTGTTAAGATATATGTGACTTTTTTGCAACGAAAATGCGGGGATTATGAAATCATGCAAGCCCTGCATATTTTGCGTGGAAATCGGCAATTTAAGCGGCGAAAGCGCGGCGTATTTGAAAAAATGAGGCCCCCGCATAAATATGCAGACATTGGCTGATTATGCATTGAATTATGCGATCGCATAATCACGTTTTTCTGGAGGGATTGATACATACACAAAAAATTATATAACACTAAAGGATAGGAAAAATCCCCAAAAGCATAATAGGAGCATTTTACAAAGTAAGTGAATGTATGTAATGATAGTGTGGAAGGATAACTTGAAGAGACGTACCATGTACATGTACACCATGTATGAATCATACCTGCAGAGGTGTTTAGTGATTCAAGGTGCTTTCTAAATGTGCGAGAGACTGAAGTCAAGCATACAGATGCATAAATCCTTTACCAGCCGCAGGTCATTTCACTGGTGGACGTTTCCTCTGCCTGACAGAACTGACAGTACGGTTCTTCACTTTTATCACCAGGCTGAGGCCGTCTGTCACTGAAGTCTGCATGGTGGAAAGAGAGCTAAAAGAGGCCTGCGGTCATCTGTCTGAGAATATGATCAGCAGGAGCGAGGAGATGAGATCAGGTGACCAGGTTTTAATTTCCTCCTCACTTCCTTAGATATTCTCTTTTAGTGCCTCCCTGGAACTATGAGGGAGTTTTATGATCCTCCACCATCCACTTGAAATATTTTACCAAATATATTACCTGGTCAACCTGTCTGACTCATTTCACAAGTACATCACTGGCAGCAATTGGTCATAAAATGAGGCTGTAATCTTTAAAGGGCATACCTAAAAATGACAATTAACATGCATGTACCTGATGACCAGACCTGCATAAAAGTTCAGGTGTGTTTTAGCCCATTCCTCTGTACAGCACTGTTCAGATCATTGATAATTGGAACATCTTGCATGAATGGCTTGTTTCAGGTCATTGGACATTCCAAAATATGAATTTTAATCATTTCAGGCCCCACTGTTGTAGATTTGCTTCTGTGCCTCAGGACATTGTCTGTGTGTGACACAGTCCCTGTGTATATATATATATTTCTGCTTTAAAAAAAAAAAAAAGAACAGTATGATCCAGGATCAGCTTCTTTTTTTTTTTTTAGTGCTGCTGGCTGAAAAAAAGTGACATCCTAGTGGACACGGGCTAAACTGTAATAACGACAACAGAGGTGAGGTTTGTAGCACTGACACGACAAGAACAGAGACATGTGTGAGGTGAATACAGGTCCAAACATGTACTTACCCCAACCTGTGTAACAACCTGGTGTCAAAATAATAGAGTTAAATTGTTTATTTGACCGTCTACAGCAGCTGCTTTTGCATCATGGCTGAAGTTACACAGCATTAAGCTGGTGGGGGGGAAGCTATGCGTTAAAGCAGCTACACACCGGGCCGATAATTCTCCGTTGGACAGTCTGGCGAGGTCAGTGACTCGAGTCTGTTCGGTGTGTTCCGTGCCGTCGTCCGTTGGAGGAGCTGTCAGCCTTCATTTTGGCCGACCTGACTTGCTCAGTCAGAGACAGGGCAGTCGGGACTCACCTGGAAATGGCAAGTGGGATGAGCGTGGCTGGAGTCTCTCAAAATCTGGCGAAAATCTTTTAAACTGACCTTTGTCGATCTGAAATGAAGACAGATTCAGCAACTGCACGGCCTATTTCTCTCTTAAAATGTTTTCAGAAACACGTTTCGGTGAACTATTTTAGTAAATATGAGATCGTATTCTGAATGAGTTTCCAGTAATGGCCGGTTGAAAAATCCAAAATCCGGAAGCAGCAGCCAGATCCATGTGACGCGTTCATCCAATCAGCTGCCGGTTTTTATTTTTTGGGCGACAATACAGATTAGCGCCGCCTGCTGTTATGGAGACGTATTACGTCTCGTCTCTTAGGTGTGTTCCGAGACACTTTTTTTGACCAACTCGGGGAGACTGATCAGTCCAACTGCCTTTTCTGCCGAGGGTCGGCCGTCTGGTTGGTGTGTAACTGCCTTTAATGTGGCCATGCTGCCAGTCCATATAATAGGATAGGAATTGTGGAATGTAGTTCAATGGTCCTGGGCTGGAATACCTGTTCACAGGTGCCAGAAGTTGGTCGACTCCATGCAACACAGATGTGAAGCAGTTCTGTTAATGTGGCCATGCTGCCAGTCCATACAAGCATTAAAAAAAGTGTTATCTTTAATACATCCAGGTTATTCATAGGTACGGAAGAGGATTTGGGCCACATGTGAAGTTTTGAATTTAAATGGGTGATAGAATGATTATATAGGGTATTTCACACTGTTCCTTAAGGTCTCCTAATAGGGTATGTAACATTGGTTGGGCTGAAAATTGCTCGAATGCTATTTTATGGGTCCTTAACTACCCTGTGAATATGGCTCTATTTGGAGCAAGAGCTTTTCTTCCAAATATGGTATGCTCATGAATATTTAGATGAGCTGCACGCTGATTGGTTTGAGCGATCCCCATAGAAACACATTGGAGACGAGACAGCAGGTCTCATATTTCAGACACTACAAAGTTATACATTGTTTGTCGGGCTATTTCGTTATTAAATTCACTTCTGAGACTTTTTTAAGCGAGAAATCAACTATATAAAGCTCAAATATGGGCCGTTTTACGAAAATTGATGGCTAATTGCAAATTTGGTAAGACGTGTCGGACTTTAGAAGCTCCACACAGTCTGACGAGAAAGCGGCAACCTCACCCAGTGAAAGTCACTGTTTCTCGGTTACTGGACTACCGGGGCTCGGGGCTCCGCTGGCTGCCAGCTGCCGGCATAACTAGAGTATATTTCCAGTTTCAATTTCGTCACGCCACTTATATAACATATACCCCAAGGTCTTATAAAGCTAACAATGGTGTCCGATTTCAATTTAATGCATTTTTGTGAACATTAGGGATTTCGTTAGCTGCTACTGTCCCTTCAATCTTATGTGTACAGTTGCTAGTTAGCTTCACTTTCGCCATAATTAGAGTATATTTACAGTTTGAATTTCGTCACGCCACTTATATAACATCTACCCCAAGGTCTTATAAAGCTAACAATGGTGTCCGATTTCAATTTAATGCATTTTTGTGAACATTAGCTAGGGATTTTGTTAGCTGCTACTGTCCCTTCAATCCTATGTATACAGATCGCGGCTAGTTAGCTTCACACACAGTCGGACAAAATTTGCAATTAGCCATCAATTTTCGTAAAACGGCCCATATTTGACCTCTACATAGTTGATTTCTCGCATAAAAAAGTCTCAGAAGTGAATTTAGTAATTAAATAGCGTACCTCTGGAGATCTGCATGACCTAGCTAGATTCAGAAGACTAAGCTGACCTCAGGTCAGTGGTGTAGCCTATGCAAATGTTGGGGCGTGACAAAGACTAGGAGTTGAGATGCTTACGTCAACTTTTAGCTTTGTTCAGATTCGCCCGTTTTCAGCGGCAGTTTCAAAATGTGAGATTTGCAGAGGAAAGGGATATCAATGGGATTTTGAGCTTCTATGTATGTCCTATTTACCCACCGAACTGTCATTATTCAACTATGACCAGGTAAAATCGGTTTTGCATTCTATCACCCCTTTAAAGTCAGAACTCAAATACAAGTTTCACATGTGGCCCAAATCCTCTTCTGCATGTAGGACCTGTATACTGTCATACTAAATAACTGTTGCATCCAGTTAATCTTTGCTCTATGCCACTATATGCTAACACTACTGGCTAATTTTAAGGAAAGACTGCTTTTACTCTTATGTTTGTCAAGAAAACCAAGAGTCTTCCTTGAGCGGGAAAGTTCATTCTTAGGCTGGCTGCACACTGGCTGCGTGGCGTGAGCGTGTCAGCTGTGTTGCGTGTCCGTTTTTATTTCGGCTCCCATGGTAACAGGTTAGGGCTTGCACACTGCCTGCGTGACACGCACGTCTCAGGCGCGGCTCGAGCTGCGCCGAAAACGTGTGCATGCTAGAAATAGGACCGACGCCTATTTTTCACGTGACACGCAAGCGTGTTGGAAGTGTTTCCAGGCAAAATAGAATAGGAAAAGATGTTTATATGTCATTTTGACACAAATACATTTAATAAATGACATTTTGATCTTTGAAAGTCTCTAGGTTTTGACATAAATGCAAATATAAATATAATTTAAAAATAATAATAATAATAATAATAATAATTATCGATTTTCAAATATTACATCTGTCAATACAAAACAAAATATTTTGTAGCCTATTTTGCCGTCAATACTGCCGACGTTGTCTTTGCTGTAATCAAATCAGTATATATTTACAGTTGAGTTCAAAATAATAGCAGTCCAACATCACTAACCTCATAAATCAAATTTTTTGGTAGAAGTGATATTTCTACATGGCAAATAATTTACTAGTAAGTGTTGTAGAGTCATAGAAAACCAACAGACCCAACAGTCATGACATGCATGCTGCTCATTCTGTGTAATTTAATCTGTATTTGAAAGGGGCATGTTCAAAATAATAACAGTGCTGTGTTCAGTTAGTGAGGTGATTGATTCTGTGAAGAAACAGGTGTCAGTTATGGCCCATATTTAAGGAAGGAAGGAAGCAAATGTTGTGCATGCTGGTTATAGTGCATTTCACACTGAAATACTCAGCAAAATGGTTCGTTCCAGACATTGCTCTGAGGAACAGCAGACTTTGATTTAAACGTTGATTGGAGAGGGGAAAAGATATAAAGAAGTGCATAAAATTATAGGCTGCACAGCCAAAATGATTTCAAATGCCTTGAAATGGCATCCAGAGCCTGAACGACGTGGGAAAAAACAGTCAACTACCATTTGAATGGATCGAAGAATAGCCAAAATGGCAAAGGCTCAACCAATGATCAGCTCCAGTTAGTTACCTGTGAGTACTGTTACGATCAGAAGAAGGCTATGTGAAGCAAAGCTATCAGCTAGAAGCCCCCGCAAAGTCCCACTGCAGAATGGCAACATTCTGTGGACTGATGAGAGCTAAATTGTTCTTTTTGGGTCTAGGGACCGCAGACAGTTTGTCCGACGACCCCCATGTACTGAATTGAAGTCACAGTACACTGTGAAGACAGTAAAGCATGGTGGTGCAAAAATCATGGCCTATTTATCACATACCAGGGATCATGGATTAGTTTCAATACATCAAAATACTTGAAGAGGTCATGTTGCTTTATGCTGAAGAGGAAATGCCTTTGAAATGGGTCTTTCAACAAGACACTGACCCAAACACACCAGTAAGTCTTGGTTCCAGATGAAGAAGATAGATGTTATGGAGTGGCCAGCCCAATCCCCAGACCTCAATCCCATAGAAAACTTGTGGGGTGACATCAAAAATGCTGTTTCTGAGGCCAAACCCAGTAATGCAGAGGAATTGTGGAATGTCGTTCAATGGTCCTGGGCTGGAATACCTGTTCACAGGTGCCAGAAGTTGGTCGACTCCATGCAACACAGATGTGAAGCAGTTCTCAGAAATAATGGTTATGTAACTAAATATTAGTGCAGTGATTCAAAGTAAAGCAAACCCTTGAGACATTTTTCAGTTTATAAAGTAAATGTTTGAGTTTGTAAAGAAAAATGCAAATACTGCTGTTTTTTTGAACAGCCTAATACTCCTATTTCTTCACTTCCTGTAAAGGTATAACACAAACTTGATCAACTTTGGTCATGTTTTGATTTAGAATTGAATGTGCAGTGTTCCCAATGCATTGATATTATGGAATTAAAAGCTGTTTTAAGGATTTTGAGCATTATTCACTTTTTTAAACACACTGCTATTATTCTGAACAAAACTGTATGTTTAACATGGTATTTAATTTTATCAATGGGAAACATACATGTGTACAGACAAGGCTAGCAGCAGCGCCGCGTCGTTTCTGGTGTGTAAAGACATAGAAAAATCCACGCAGCCGCCACGCAGCCGCCACACAACTGACACGCAACAGAAACGCCACGCTCGCGCCACGCAGGCAGTGTGCAGGAGCCCTTAAAAACAATCTTAACACAAAGGCCACTTCCTAGCTTTTTGGGGAAACAAGTATGCCCCCACCAATCCCTGACAGTTTAGTGTCCCTCAGTGGTTGCAGATGGAAGTCTTATAGTGGATTAGCCTCCTTAACTCTGACTCTTTTATAGTATTGGTGATTTAATGTATCAAAATATCATTTTAAAGATAAATTCATTGGCTATATGTAAATAAGTGGCGAGTCATGGCATATTAGCTACTATGATTACCTAGCATAAGACTGGTAATCCAGCCAAAGTTGCTTGGATATTTCAGAACTAAAAAGCCATTTGGTTATCTTTTAGTTGAACTTTAGTCTATATACTTTGCGTTCAACTTCCGGGATTGCTTCGGTGCTGCAGGAAATTCCGCCGGATGCAAGTATTTTCATTTCCTTCTGTTGGAATTTTAAATTCGGTGGATTTCTGAGGACTATGGTTAACTGCTCCTCAGATCTCTGCAGGGTAAATCCAGACAGCTAGCTAGACTATCTGTCCAATCGGAGTTTGACTATTTTGCAGCGGCTCTGTGCGGAGTTTAGCACCGCCCATGACGATTCTGATTGGTTTTTAAGAAATGCCATTTTTCCTCCCATCCCCTCCTTAAGCACGCTTTGGAGGACGGTCTGGCAAAGCTAGACTAGTTGAACCGTAACTTAACCCTGGTTTAAAAATATATATAATGTGATTGTCGGTTTAAATTAATAATTCAATTATTGTAAGATATTTTATGTTAACGTTACAGCAGCATGATTTTGAGAAAATGCTCTTCAGCTGGGCTATCTAATCACTGTTAAATCAACTCCTTGTGCGGTTTTCATTGTCTCAACCATTTTAATTCACAGCCAGACAGGTCCCATTACCCACACGTTTTGACAACTGGAATATGATAGCAAATTACCAAATTGTCTTTTTTTCCATCTGTCTTTGGAATTGCTCGTGCTCAACTTTTCCGACAGCACGTGAAGGCAGCACAAGGATAGCGCTGCTCCTCTGCCCCAGACAGTCAGTATCCACTCCGAGGTGTGCTCTCCTTTGAGTTGCACACAGAGGAAAGCCTCTTGACAAGTTTTAACCTGGAAATAACGTCCTGTGGCTCCAGCGAACTGAGTCGGACTTTTATTTCGAAAGGGAAGAGTTGTTTTGGCGGGCGATAGTAGTCTTTATTTATTCCCAGAAGAGAACAGCAACTGACTGAACGGTTCCCGTCGGGGAGCATTTTTTGTTTGGGTCAAACTGTGACTACAACCACTGGCGCGGTTTCTGCGGGTTCTGCTTGGAGAGAAATTGAAAAATGTTTCCAATTCTTTCTGCCTGACGTATTTGAGGCTGCTGCTTTGTTAACGTGAAGCTGTAATGAGGAGCGCATTGAACAGCGGTGAAGCGCCAGACGGAGACAGCGAAAGCTAAGCTCATCTCACCAACCAACGGTGGTCAACGACCACAGACTCGACCACAAAATACAGGTACTTTTACTTAGCTAGCACACTAATGCTACATGCTCGTTGTGTATGACTTGCCTTCTTTTGCATTACTTTGCTAGATAACATTAGTGTTGTAGTTGGTGTGTAGTGGCCAGACAGTGAAATCGGCTACCGTTAACGGCGCGCATGTGTGTATTGTGAGTGTGTGTTAAGAGAGTGGAGGAGGTGTGTGTGTGTAAAGGGCTATTGGCCACAGCGAGAGTAACGTTACGTCTCTCCAGCTAGTCATGGCTTGCAGTTGGCTAATCCTCCACTAGTGAGGCAATTGCATACAAAAGCCCGTTCAAAAATAGGGCAATTTAACGCTGCATTGAATTCAGCGCTCGTCGTACAACATACACACACAGCAACAGCACATCCGTAATGTTTAATCCTTTGTTCATTTTCGGCTGTAAAGTTACTACCAGGCTTGATAACTTTTACCGTGAACTAATATTGGAAGTTTTATATTATAGGCTAACGTTATAACTTTACTCTGTTCACATGCTGCTTGTTGGATCAGACGATGCCACAGTCACTTGGAGACAGTACCATCAAACAAAGAACGTTAAACTGCTATATATTTAACGTAGTCTGGTTTATGGTATTCTCCACATACGAGAAGTGCATGTGTGAGAGTCTATGATAAAGTCTGCCTAGTTGTGTATCAGTCTGGTTGAAACCATTCATTTGTTGTATTACCTTTTTAAAGATATCCTAACTAACAAGTCCCCCCGTTTCAGTAAAGTAAAATAAGGGCTCCACTGCCAAGTAGTTGGTCTAGTTTTTCTATTTGGCCCTCTCTTTTAAAATTATTTCATCCATGTTGAATCCTAAATTAGTGTGATCCACGAGGGACTGTCTTAAAAGCTACCCACTCCCTCTCATGTTATTTTATCCACAGTTCCAATGGGTTTCTGACGCATCACTCCCTGTATTAGATAGCTGTTTAATCAGATGTGCATGGAGGCCTTTAATCCCTATTTAACTAGGCAAATCAACTACAACTGGGACGGCTTTCATATCCACGGTGCTCAGCCATACGGTCTATGTGCTCAGCACAGCCACAGCACTGTTATGCCATCTTGTGTCATTATATGTCATCTTGAGTGGAGCGTTTGGGTAGTGAATGCCTTGCTCAAGGGCACTTTGATCATAGTTTTCTACGGATGTTTTCCAATCATCTCCCTTGTGCAACATTTCCCGGTCAGCATGACTAAGTGGGTCTATAGCAACACGCCTCTAAAACCCATTACATTTCTGCCTCCAGCATGATTAGGGTGGAACAGTTTACAAGCCATGGTTCGTTATGTATTTTGCCATCGAGGGTCACGGTTCAGTGTTTTTCAAATATACCCAATTGTGTGTGTGTGTGTGTGTGTGTGTGTAAACAAACACTAACCTCTTATCTGCATTTGTACAACTGTACTAGTATACCTAGCATGTTGGTACTTGATGTTATCTTGATCCAGCCCTAAGCTCTAGGTTGTTATCATTTCCATATGATGACATAACCCTGTTTGTAATATTCTACTGTACCCACTTTAATTTGTTAAAAATATACAGCCGCAGTCTAAAGTAGTGCTGTGAATTTCCCTTTTTTTCCTCTCTGAAGGTGTCTTTAACAAAGTGGACTAACCTAATCTTTTGCAGGAAAAATTGAATTCTTGTGGTATTTTCTAATGGTATAAAAGTCTGACTTTACACGGGTGAGATCAGTTTTAATCAGATGGGACATCAGTGTCAGATATGATCAATGTACATCTTATACCAGCTTGTGTTGATCTTATAACGTTCAGGCAATGTGTCACTAGGGTTGCTCATCATACTATCGCAATTATCATAACCATCCCTTTCCGTGTCAATCATAACTTCATTTCCTGCACGCTGAGTTTTATAAACATCAACAATAGATGTCATTTTGGGCCGGAGGCTTGCACCATTCAATCAATTCTTCTTTTGTTGCAGTTTTAGAATAATAGCTTTTATTTGGACATTTAGACCATGATTCACATACAATGATGTTTTCATTGCTATTGTGATGAGGATTCTGTCCTTAGCTGACAGGGCATTAAATCCAGATGATTCATTTCTTATTTTCTAGCCGAGGAGAAATGTTACAGCTAAATGAATATAACCGACACGCTGTTAGGCATCCATTTCTCATCAGATAGGTCATTGTGAATTATTTTGACTGACTAAACATTACTTTTTTTCATCTGATATATCCCACAGTAACATTTTCTATTCCAACCACGTGAAAAAATATATGAAGGTACTTTCAAGCTGCCACGTCGTGTAACTCTTACTTGGCCGTTGGGCCAGGTGATTACTGCCAGCAGCCCAGCTCCTCTTCTGTCTGTGTTGGACTCGGCTGGTGCAGCAGATGAGTTTGACCTGTTTTACAGCTGAGAACTGAACATAGAAGTTAAGCTGGAACAATTTTAAATGTTGCTGTACAATTAATTGTCTGAGAAATAATTGCGATTAACAATATAATTGTCTCTTTCAGTCCAATTTAGAAAGATTTATTAAAGTGCTCATATTATGTTCATTTTCAGGTTCATACTTGTATTTAGAGGTTGTACTAGAATAGGTTTACATGGTTTAATTTTCAACAAACACCATATAGGCCTACTTGTTGTACCGCACATTGCTGCAGCTCCTCTTTTCACCCTGTGTGTTGAGCTCTCTGTTTTAGCTACAGAGTGAGACATCTCACTTCTGTTCAGTCTTTGTTGGGAGTCGCACATGCTCAGTAGCTAGGTAAGGACTACTAGCCAGTCAGAAGCAGAGTATGAGAGCGTGCCCTGACAGTACCTAGGTAAGGACTACTAGCCAGTCAGAAGCAGAGTATAAGGGCGTGCCCTGACAGTACCTAGGTAAGGACTACTAGCCAGTCAGAAGCAGAGTATGAGGGCGTGACCTGACAGTACCTAGATAAGGACTACTAGCCAGTCAGAAGCAGAGTATGAGGGCGTGCCCTGACAGTAGCTAGGTAAGGACTACTAGCCAGTCAGAAGCAGAGTATGAGGGCGTGACCTGACAGTACCTAGGTAAGGACTACTAGCCAGTCAGAAGCAGAGTATGAGGGTGTGCCCTGACAGTACCTAGGTAAGGACTACTAGCCAGTCAGAAGCAGAGTATGAGGGCGTGCCCTGACAGTACCTAGGTAAGGACTACTAGCCAGTCAGAAGCAGAGTATGAGGGCGTGCCCTGACAGTACCTAGGTAAGGACTACTAGCCAGTCAGAAGCAGAGTATGAGGGTGTGCCATGCTAGCAGCTAGGCGAGCATTATAACATGTGTTCCAAAGTGACCACGTTTGTCTCTGAAGTAAAGGCTGGACTACAATAGAGCTGTTTGGAGCAGTTTGTGAACAGTGTTTTCTGTTGGAGATGGTAAGTCCCTTTGGGGTGGACTTTGGGCTTTTTCACTTTGTAAACCTATAACATGCACAAAAAAGATATATAACACAATAAAGGAAAGGGAAAAAGCATAATATGAGCACTTTAATGTATTACTTTTTTAAATAAATTAACGTTTAGAATGAATCGCAGGAAACATCTTTTGGTTATATATCACGGTCATGTGACCCAGATAATGTAATAACACAAACACACAGCCTATGAAGTAAACCACGCCTCTTCATTATCATAAAACATATTTTGTAACTGTATCCCCCCTTTGCTTTTTGTTGCTATGAGCGTATTTAGGTCAAGTGCCAACAACTGACAATTGAAATAATAATACAAATATAAAGTCAGACCAATAATCCCTTATATCATTACAATTTGGCATATCTAAACAAAATCAACAATTACGAGTTATACACCTTAAGACTTTAGCTAATGTTAGCAATTCAAGGTTAAACAAAGAAACCGCGATCATTTTTTTTATACAATTATGTAATAATTGTTACAGGCCTAATGGAAGTGACGGGAAGGGGCGGTTTGGCCTCTTGTCAGCAGCTAATTTACCTACAGCCTCTTAATGGAACAGCTTGTTTAGTGAGCACAGCCCGAGCCAGAGTATAAATGCTGATTTATTTGAAGTGAAGATACTGTCTCTTTGCATAATACATGACAGGCAGTTGTTTGTTGATCAGTCTTTACTGTGGAGGTCAGTATCCCTTTGCTTTAAATCAGGTCTGTATAGGTTGAGGCGGGGCAGATTAGTTCTTTGTAAAATAGGAAAATGCCAGAATACCAAATTGTTTAAACTGGGGCCACTGCAACTCTGTCAAATGAAACCAATGTTCCCAACAAGGCCGTTGTTGCCAAGGTAAGGACTAGATGTGAGCATGTGAGCCAGAATAACATTACTGTTACAAGTTTGGACAGCCAGCCACAGCTGAAACAACAAAACTCTGTGGGGCAGTAGATAAGACTCCAAACGATTTCAGATTCACTGCGCTGGCGACCTCAGGATTAGCCGTATCTTAGCAGACAGACGGTACAAGTAGTTGTCTCCGCTTACGGCTGATGCAAATCTTGGAGGCCGCAGCACATTTGTCTCACGAGTTAAGCTGTTGCTGTTGGAGTCTGAGCCGAGGGGTTGTATCAGCGGACGAGTACATTGTGATAGAGGAAGAGAAAATACAGCAATCAAGGTCCCAGTAGTGAAGAAGACCTCCTAAGAGAAGCAGACAGTGTAAGTTGGTGCTTAAGTAAGCACATTCACTGGTCTGAGCTTGCCTTTCACTATTGGACGGATTGCGATAACATTTAGTACACTCATGTTCCCCCTCATGGTGAATTATAATAACCAAAGCTAATGACATCTCACATCAGCCTCAGTTGTACTAATGGCAAATCTTAGCATGCTGCATGCTAAACTAGCACGGTGAACAGAGCGGCTAGCGTGGCTTCAGACTGTTCATCTTGTTCCAAGTTCAATAAGAAGCACATGGGGATGCTAACTCTCTTAGCGATCATTTTTGAATGTGTTCTGCTTTTAGACTTCACACCAATGATCTTGTTTTTTTTTTTTTATAGCCAAACTGTTATCTCTCCTGGGTGAAGCTGGTGGCTTTGCTTGCAAAAACTGAACTGTTAATATTTTGTTACAGTTTTTGTGAGGAAAAAAAACTGAAGAAGGGTGCCAGTTTTCTGTGTTGACTTGCTATTTTTCAGCCGTTGCGTCAGCCGTGTCACGAGTTCTAGTCAGTAAATAGTCTGGCGTCATCTTTCCTCTGCAACAGGATGCTGCCTGTGCATCATTTTAAGGATCAGTCCTACCATCCACCTAGTTAAATAACTTGACTATCCTGAAGATAACATACTACCTTTTCCATAAACCTTCCTTTTACATAAAATTTATGTTTTAAAAAAGCCCTTTACCTTTGTTAGCTATGTTTTCAGGTCTTGGTCATGTCATATGAGTAGCTTCTTGTTTTGCAGGCAATGATAAAAGGACTGCCAGGTTTTTATTCAAATAAATACACAGTAATTAATTCAGCATAATGCCTTTTTATATCAAACAAAATGTAAAACTGTGTGCAGGCTGACTATCCTCTTTCTACTGTTACGCAACCAGCGGCTCTCCATTGTTGTCTTGCTATGTACATGAAACCTCCTGCCCTCTCAAAGCTCTCCTTGTTTGTCTTCATCCTTGGCGGCCACGCACAAAGCCAGACATGACCTCTGACCCCAGCATGAGATACTGACGCATTGTGCGTGGCTGAGCGGCCATTGTGATTCCTCGTTCATTAATTATGCACAATGCACATACGCTGCTCTCCTCAAGTCTTGTCCCACACATGCACATGCTCATTCTTGGTGTGAAAAAGCATCTCGCTCCGAGCTCTATGCACAGTCACAGGCCTCTGAGGATGCCGTGACATTCCCAAAGGAGATTCCATTCCCCCGTAAACAATCCTGGCATTGACATAGGCACTGATTAGTGAGTTGCCAGGGTATTCCCACAATGGCTCAGCGGAGGATAATGAGATTGGATCGACAAAATGGGTTCTCATTCAGGACTTTGTTGGCAACAAGTTCTGCGAAACTGCTGCTTGGAAGTATTTTGGGAAGCCGTGTAGCTGAAAGTTTAGCTTACGGTCCTACCAAAAGTGTTGACGTTCAACAGATTGTTCTGACAAGGTGCTGAAAGCATCCGGGAAGCAGTGCAAGCGGCTGCTACCTGAGTTCATAGATTTGTCTGTTATGCGGTCTGTCAGCATTTTAACTCCCTTCTTCCTGGAGTCGCAGGAGTAAGGTGGAGTCAAAAACTGTGGTGCAGCAAAAGTAAGTCTGACCTCGCTTCCAGTCTTACCCACATTTTTTTGTGTGGATGAACCGGTAAAAAAAATGAATGTTATTGATCCTCGAGGGGAAAATTGGGTCATTGCAGCTAAGAACAGAGCCGGGGGGGGAGGAGTTCTAAAGCATATGACTAAAAAGCAAAAGCAAAAAGGCAGTAAAGGACATCACTAAATTATAAAGTGAAACCTAACCTCTATTGATGGAGTTAAAAGAAAATTGCACTTGGCAATGACCCGAGAAGAGGAAGCTGAGGATACTTGTTGGTTTCTTCAGGTTATGAATTGCGTATTGCTTTAGTGTCTTATGTATGTGTTGTATATTGTTTTGTGCATACTGACCAGTAAGTGGTGTGTTTCTTCTTCTTTTAAGGAGATGTGTAACCACCACATGAATTTCCCGGGATAATAAAGTTTACCTTAACTTTAAAGTGGCCACTCTTTGTAGTCAAACGAAGGAGTAGAATTACGCCATTCTCTTGAAGTACACATTGTAAAAAGTGACAGTTTGCTAAACCCTCTTCCCCCAAACAGCGATTGTCCAATCGCAGCTTAGCAACCGCGCAACCAGGCACAGCAGGTCTCTCAGGCATTGGATTTCTCCCCATGTTGAGTCGGTGCACATGTGGCTCTAGTAAGAGAGATATATTGTGTATGGGAAGAGTTCAAATCGTTGTGCCTTTTTAAATAGCTTTTCCAAAACCAAAAAATGTAAAAGCAAAAATATCAGGAATGGAATAAACTGTGTGTTTATCTCCTCTTAATGGTTTCTGCAGTAGACTAACTCAGCATTACTGCCAAGGCCAAGGAGCCTACATTGCTAACTACAATTTAATAACTACATTTTTTTTGTGGTTAGTTAATTTAAAAAAAAGCCCCATTTATGACTGGAACAGCCACTGTGTGGGAGTCAGTCCTAGATAGATGTTTCAGGGGATAAAGTTATGCTGTCCTGCTCTCCGTTGGATTTGAGGCAACCTTTTCTCCCATCCCCCCCCCCCAAACTCAATAACTGAGACAGTGTTATTGCTAAACTCATCATAGTGCGTGGTTTCTGCCCCCCCATGAGGAATTCTAAGTAATGACAACACCACTGTTTTTGCTTCCAAATGACACAAGTCTTCCGTGATCGCACACGCAGCTGCTAGTAGCCAAGGAGGACACGGAGGATTAAAAAAACATGATGGACTCTTCAGAAGAGGTCATTATCTCTACTGGAGTTTCTGTGCGGGAAAGTCACCAGACGACACCAATTAATGAACACAGCCATACTGAGAAATCCAGAGAGAGTTGTGTGGAGCTGATAGTCTTAATTAGCTTTGTAGCAACTCATTTGGTAATGGCTTGAATGTAACGGAGACGTTCATTAATATCAAAAAGTTACGTACTAAAGCTTTAACTAGTCCTCCTCCTCGAGTCCTCTTTTGTGTAAGTGAAACATATTGTCTGGAAATACAAACAATCCAGTAAAACTCTATCCTCTGGGCTGCTTGTATAAAGTGGCCATATTCTGCTCATTTTCAGGTTCATAATTGTATTTAGAGGTTATATCAGAATAGGTTTACATGGTTTAATTTTCAAAAAACACCATATTTTTGTTGTACTGCACATTGCTGCAGCTCCTCTTTTCACCCTGTGTGTTCAGGTCTCTGTTTTAGCTACAGAGTGAGACCTCGCAACTTCTGTAACATCTTTTTTTGGTAGTCGCACATGCGCAGTAGCTAGGTAAGCTCACAATTGCTAGCTAGCTGTTTCTCTAGGGCTGCCACCTCTTAGTTGATTAGTCGACTAATCGGTCGTTTTGGTCTTAGTCAACTAAGATTTCTTTAGTTGATGAGTCATTTTTTATGCTTATTCATGCTTAATTACTCATTTCCAAGCAACTTATGAGCACATTGCTGGTAAGCACAAGATTTAAAGTGGTGCTTTTGCAGGATTAATTGTGGAGAAACTCAGTTTTACAGATGGTTCATTAACTACATTTATATTGTGCTTTTCTAGTCTTAATCACCTCTCAAAGAGCACAGCCCTGTCGATTACATCAACTAATCGATTAATCGACAAAATCATATAAGTGTTAGTCGACTAAGAATTTCTTTAGTCGAGGACAGCCCTATGTTTCTCCAACTTCGTCCTGTACAAGGCAGGATTAGCCGGGAGACTTCTTCTAATGGCATTTTTCCATTACATGGTACCTGCTCGACTCGACTCTACTCGCCTTTTTTGGTTTTCCGTTATGAAATAAAGTACCTGGTACCTGCTAACAGGTACTTTTTTTAGTACCACCTCAGTTGAGGTTCCAAGCGAGCTGAGCTGATACCAAAAGGTGACGTGAAAGCGACAGACGGGGGTTTCCTGAACGAACCCGCCATTTTTAAATAGTTTAGCCAGCTGTATTTTTTTTTGCTGCCTCCAGCTTCTTTTGAAACGAAATGTGTCTTCTGGCAACAACAACACACCTTTGAGGTTCTGTGTGTGTGTGTCGCGTTAGGTCACGGCAGTTTACTGCGGCGCCGCTATGATGACCAGCCACGCTGAGGCGGCACTAAAATCTGCAATGGAAAATGGACGCACAGTGCGTCGAGGCGAGTCGAGCAGGTACCACGTAATGGAAAAACGCCATAAATGAGGGCGAACTTCCAACTTTGCGTGGAATACCTGCAGAACAGGGACATGTAAGTAGTTCTGTACAATTAATTTAGTAGATCAGGGTAAATTTGTGTGTGTTGTAGCAGTGTTTTGCCATTGAGAATGAGCTAGCATGCTAACGGTTAGCCCCCTAGCCCCCTCGTTTCGGCTAGTGACGGAGAAAGCCGTGCAGATTTTGACCAGCTCACCCGGAGACTGAAGGCAGGACATATTCAGAAACCGTATCTCACTCTAAACAGCATGGATGTTTTTTTTTTTTCAAAGTTTGTATGTGTGTGGAAGCACCAGAGACACAAAAGAACACCCCAAATCCCAGAAAAAGTGATTTTTTTTTTTTTCATAATATGGGCACTATTGGGTATTGGGTATATTTATCTATAGTAAGCATCCATTCAAGGTGATGTTGGAACAAGTAACATTTGAATACACACATTCATTTATAATGCTGTATATGTAGCTTTAGCCTCAGTCTATTAGTATACAATGAATGCAGCTATTGTATATTTGAGACCTCATTACATGGTTTTTGTTTTAAAACAAGTCAAATGGAAACCGCTGAGAGGTTTAAGGTAAAGTTAGTTAGCTAGCTAGCTATAGATGATAGAATCCTTCTTTTGCTTACTCCTGGTGGAGTTTTGATGGTAAATCTGCCACAGTTATTGTATTGTGTTCAGTGTTCCAGTTTTGGCTTCAGAGTTCATGTTGGGATATCATCAATGCTGTCAATTCTTATTGCACTTCCGGGGGGGATCCAGGGGTCGGGTCCAGCCAGTGACCTGTGTCGCATCATGTCACACCTCCCCCTCTCTCCACCCTGAGCTATCTGATGATGGCAGAAAGGCTTAAAAGAAATTATAGTGTATGTATTTTTGAAGCCATGCCAAGATTTAAATCATGACTATAACATGATCCCCATATCTGTGTTGCGCCCACTGCTACAGTACTAGATGATGCCAGCAGTCTAATCCATAAATCTCTGCCAAGCTACTAGAAGCTCAATGAAGAGCTGACATTCAGCTGCAGCAAACCCATTCTGGACAGTGGTGGTTCTCAGTGTCAGTCAGTATGTTGTTGTTTGAAAAAGTAAGTCCGTCCATCTGCTCCACACCTTCTTTTAATAAATGCACTCACTTAATTTAGTTGTCTATATTTTGTTCTGCTGGACGAATCGTGCACAACTTTTACCATCACTGGTCTTTTTTTGTGGTTTTTCTTACAGAATACATTTATATGTAAGAGCATCGTTCAACATTTTAAGTTAGTATATTCCTTTCGGCATAATCCGCATCATGTCCTGTCTGCTACATTCTCTACCCAGTGCCACCCGTCGTCTAAATCAAACTGAGTATTTACAGGAAGTGAGAACGCATCTGACACAGACAATTTCCTGTTGGATGCTACGTGTGTGAAAGGGAAACTCCGTACTATGTCGGGACCTGATTCCTCAGACACTGTCCAGAGTTCATGTGTGAAAACGGCTTAAGATAAAGGTGCGCGAAATAGCTCCTGGGTTAAACTTGAAACCCTACGTGTTTGGTATAGTCCTTTACAGGGTAGCATAGTCACAAGAGTGGGAGAGATTTGTCCTGTATTGGAGTGAGTTGAAAAGCCCTTTCTTCTGTTCATTTCACAAAGGCGTTTGTCATTAAATCCAAAGTTAGTTTTTTTTCTCTTAAGAAAATCTCCTTTTTTTTAAAGGAGATTTTGTAGACAGTTTTCAATGTATATAAACTAGTTGGCCATTACTTTCCTCCCAGCGTCTTTGTCATGTCATCTGTTTGTGTCTGCATACAGCTCTTCTCGTTTGGTCCACAGTGTAGCCTGATTTTTCTCTTTCCAGTGCTCCAGGACGCTCTAAAGCCCTGGGGCTCCAGACACCAAAGGCCCAGTGATGCAAAACCTCCCCTAAAGCAGAGTTGTCTAGTGGGTCACTCTTGTGCGTTCACTGAGACCGTTCATTGGACACCCGCTTCCCAGCGCCCCCCTAATTCCTCCTTCCCCGTTTCGCTAATTAGGTTGACGGGTGTCACGTTGTCTGGCTGCATTAACGTCGAATTCACAACAGGATGCCTGTCAATACCTTCTTTGTACAAGCAAGCAATCTTCATGTATCTAGCTATCATGTAGCCTATTGGTTAGCTTCCCATAGGGAAACGTCTAGTTTACATCTTTTTTTCTTTAATAATAATAATAATAATAATAATAATAATTACGGAGTAGAGATGAGACGAAAACTCCAGCGATTCTCAGGTCATAACAGCAGCAGCAAGTATCTTGAGTTGTATTACTTCAAGGCCTGACAAAAAAAACTCTTTGTATGTTTAAGGTTGACAAATCACTTAGAAGCCACTAAAGTAGGCTGCTGAACACTCGGCAATCACCAGTAGACATTAGAGATGTTCCGATACTGATACCAGTATCGGTATCGGCTCCAATACTGCCTAAAACGCTGGTATCGGTATCGGGAAGTACTGGAGTTTATACATCGATCCAATACCATGTAATAAAGCCCTAAAGAAAATCTACGTTAAAGTAGTTTATGTTCTTTTTTCCTTTATAACTGACTGTCAAACTGGATAATATAAGAAAGTTCTGGGGCATTCATTGTTTGTGTTTGTTCATGTTTCACAAAGAGTTTAACCTGAGCCAGACTGACAACAAAGATAGAAATAATATCACATCCATATAGGGATAGTAGTATACAGTTGTTAAAACATAATACAATATAGGACACACTGATATCGGATCGGTACTCGGTATCGGCCGATACGCAAGTTCAGGTATCAGAATGGGTATCAGGAATCAAAAAATGGTATCGGACCATCTCTAGTAGACATCCTTATTTTTAGGTTCATAAAATGTATGTTACACACATAACGCCGCTGCACACAGAAAAGCTGAACGTCCTTCAGCACAGAGACAAAGACTGCAGGCAGCGCTTTTTCATTAGTCATCAGTTTCTTATATGATTTATGTGAGACTAACAACTGAAATACACACACACACACACACACACACACACACACACACACACACACACACACACACACACAACCAGCTTATAGGCAAACGGAAATTAGGTTGGGTTTATGAAAAAACGTACTTGGAGCTGTCCACTTGTGATCTAATCACTCCTATCGGATTTTAAAACGAGGTGAAAACAGCCTGAGGGAGACACTGAGCCAGCCTGCACAATACCAGGACCCTGAAACTAAATTTTGTAATTTGTCTTCCTAGTGGTTTCTGTGAAAAGGGCCGGTTGCATGTGCTGCATCATCTGCTGAAGCCTCACTAAGCTAGCATTTCAAACAAGTCTGGCTCTGAGCTGTCTGTTATTTTCCGAAACAGACAGTCGGCAAACCACACCCTCTGTAGGCAGCAATTGGCCAGGTGGACGGCAGTGTGCAACTAGGCACGGTCTCAACGTCTCTCTAGCTCCCTTTTAAAAACAATCACTTTCTGTGTATAACTGAGTGTTACACAGTGAATACATTTTAACACTTTCCAAAAGTGTGCGTTGTTATCCTATTCCTTGTGTGATGGCAGGCCTTCGAGTGTGGCCTTTTGTACGACCGAATTCCTGTAAAGCATACTGTTACCTTCAGTGTCCCATTGTCAAGGGACATAGCCTCTTTTCTTTCTTTTAATAACCATGAAAAGGCTTGCTAACCAAGGTACATTGAATTACGTTCACTTACAGTACCTCCTGAGTTTGCAACTTATTGATCCCTAGACAGTGGTTGTATTGTGTCCTGTGCTTGGATCCGTGTCTGAAATGCCATGTGAGTAATGCTTATACTAGACTGTGCAGCTTTGGTAGAACAGCAGTTGATTTTATTGTAACAACAGAGTAATAGTCGTTGGCAGCACTCAGAGCTATTCACTTGCTTATCGCATGGCAGACAGCATTAAACTGTCTGGTCGGTGAAGCACATTGTATTTCTCTCCCATTCTTTTTGTCTTCCCCATTGGAAGAACTGTGAGTCATCTGTTGTAGCTACTGCAGGCCTCAAACTCAGACAATTCTTATTTAATGATTTTTCAAGACAACGTGTTATAAATAGTCTGATTAACTTGTCTTTTCTTGGTGTTCATGCTGAGACTTGTTCAGTTAACGTCCTCTGTTTTTGCATGCTTCTTCACTTCGTAACAAATTAATCCAGTGATGAGACAAAGGCTTTTTTCCCCAGGACGGAAGGGATTGTTCTCACCAATACAGGACTATTACTGTCCCCGGTCTTTGCTTCTTTTTTATTTAGAAGGCACAAGATTGTGTGTTGTCATACGTTACGTTTTAAAGAAAAGTAAAACCAATGTTTTATTGGAGTTTAATGGCTTTGGATTGGTAAATAAGTTTAAAGGTCCCATGGCATGAAAATGTCACTTTATGAGGTTTTTTAACATTAATATGAGTTCCCCCAGCCTGCCTATGGTCCCCCAGTGTCTAGAAATGGTGATAGGTGTAAACCAGCCCTGGGTATCCTGCTCTGCCTTTGAGAAAATGAAAGCTCAGATGGGCCGATCTGGAATCTTCCCTTTATGACGTCATAAGGGAAAAGGTTACCTCCCCTTTCTCTGCCTTGACCACCCAGAGAATTTGGCCCGCCCATGAGAAAGAGAGAGACATCATGGCTTGAAAACAAGCGAAGCATGGCAGTCGGTCAAGGTCACACACACACCCCCCTCCTCCTCAGTAACATTTAAAGCTACAGACACAGAAATGGCACATCCTAAGGAAAGCTCATTGTGGGACTGGCTCTAGTGGCTGTAATTCTGCACCAAGGCTGAATTTCGGGAAAGAGACTTCAGATACAGTATTAGGGGACCACTAAGGTCTATATAAAAGAGACTTCAGATACAGTATTAGGGGACCACTAAGGTCTATATAAAAGAGACTTCAGATACAGTATTAGGGGACCACTAAGGCCTATATAAAAGAGACTTCAGATACAGTATTAGGGGACCACTAAGGTCTATATAAAAGAGACTTCAGATACAGTATTAGGGGACCACTAAGGCCTATATAAAAGAGACTTCAGATACAGTATTAGGGGACCACTAAGGTCTATATAAAAGAGACTTCAGATACAGTATTAGGGGACCACTAAGGTCTATATAAAAGAGACTTCAGATACAGTATTAGGGGACCACTAAGGTCTATATAAAAGAGACTTCAGATACAGTATTAGGGGACCACTAAGGTCTATATAAAAGAGACTTCAGATACAGTATTAGGGGACCACTAAGGTCTATATAAAAGAGACTTCAGATACAGTATTAGGGGACCACTAAGGTCTATATAAAAGAGACTTCAGATACAGTATTAGTGGACCACTAAGGTCTATATAAAAGAGACTTCAGATACAGTATTAGGGGACCACTAAGGCCTATATAAAAGAGACTTCAGATACAGTATTAGGGGACCACTGAGGCCTATATAAAAGAGACTTCAGATACAGTATTAGGGGACCACTGAGGCCTATATAAAAGAGACTTCCGATACAGTATTAGTGGACCACTAAGGTCTATATAAAAGAGACTTCAGATACAGTATTAGGGGACCACTAAGGCCTATATAAAAGAGACTTCAGATACAGTATTAGGGGACCACTGAGGCCTATATAAAAGAGACTTCAGATACAGTATTAGGGGACCACTAAGGCCTATATAAAAGAGACTTCAGATACAGTATTAGTGGACCACTAATGTCTATATAAAAGCATCCAAAAAGCAGCATGTCATAGGACCTTTAAATAGCTACTGCCCTATTCCTGATTGCCCGATAAGTTGCAGTCTACAAAATACATTGCATCTCTTGCCAGAAACAAGTCTGTAAGTAAGTCTTTTCTTTGGTTGACACTTCAGGTACTATTTAGATTCCAAGCATTTTGGATTCCAAGCATGTCTGAATCCGCTTGTCCTTGATAGTGTACTGATCTACTAAAAGCTCTGCTTCTCTTCTCTGACAATGCGAGGCTTGATAAAGAGATGATTATTTGCGACGCAAGTTTGAATTTATGGACAAAAGGCAGAAAATGGTCCCAGATATTTACAGGTCACTCTACATCTGAATGGGGAAAATTGTGTTCACTGTTATGGAGAGACTTGCCAATCATTATTGACAATAGAAATAATGGGTGCTCCAAAGGTATTGTGTTGTTGGCCCCAGAATGAGTAATCTTTAGTGCACGACAAAACTTCACCATATCAGCGTTTGTAAGCAGTACATTGTGTTACAAAAAATATCTTTTTGTCCAGTCAACATAAAAAAAGATTGTAGATAAACAAGGACAATCTATGTTGTGAATAAAAATATAACTGGACTAAAGGCCGTGTTTATGGCCCTGAACACATTTCTGAATGATAAGAAAGATGAGCTTACATACTTTACTAACTACTTAAAGCTACATTAAGGGGTTTTTGGCCACAAACACAGCAACAGAGCCACAGTTAGTCGAGGAGTGGAATTGTTTAAGCCCTGGTTTTGTCTACCAACTGTAGTTGACTTCAAGATAACGGAGTTGCTGCCCACATCTCAGAGTCTCACCAATTCTAGTACTGTTAGGTCTGGTGTTGTTTTCCATTTCGTCCGGATGGAGGAGCAGTTGACCAATCAGAAGATTGTGTTTGGGATTAAGAATGGCAACGTCATCTTCCTGCATAGCTAGCTGCTTAGCTACATTAATAAAAAAGAAATGACAGAAAATGGCCACAAAAATCAATTAGGGCATATGAATCAGTTAAACAGTCAAAAACAATGCTCCGCGGACAGCTGCAGACATTTATTGGTCATGTGGATGCGCAATCTGCTCCTGGACAGTGGCTGCATGTGTCCACGACAGTGCACGGAATATTGCGGCTGCACGACTGGTACAAGTCCGCAGCTGTCCGCTGAGCTGAGTGCGCGTCCTGGATGGGTGAACTCGGACTCCGTTGCCTGCTTGTCAGTTAGCGGTTAATGAACGGTTAACAAGGGTCAGGTATCGGTTAGGGCTGCACGATATTAGGAAAATATCTAATTGCGATTATTTTGACTCGTATTGCGATTGCGATATGATTCACGATATTGGAGGGAATGATCATTATTCTCATTTTCATTGAAAAATATAAAAAGGATGTGTACCAAACAAAGATTTTTTTCTTTACTCTGTAGGATAGGATTTGTAGGCCGGGGCTTTTGCAGCACCACAATACTTTATTTTAGAATGGTTTGACACATATTTTGCCTTTTAACAAATATTGCGCGCCCCCCCCCCCCCTGCGATTCGGATATTGCATTAGTCCATATTGCAATTTCGATAAAATTGCGATTAATTGTGCAGCCCTAGTATTGGTCAGAAAAAAAATCTAAATGATCATCCCTAGTGGGAGCTGTTGGGACCTCACCATATGGATGACGAACCAGAACGATGAGCAGAAATGGGCTGTAAGCTGAACAATGCTGCATACTGAGGCTGAACTGCCCACCCTTTCACATTACAAGTTCAATCAATGACTCAATGTTAATAGAAAAGGGAGCTTTAATGACAGACTGACACATTAAAAAGAAATCCAGCTTATGTTTCCCACTCAAACCCCAAAGTGTAGAGCTGTTAAGTTGTTTATGAAGTACCTGATACCCAACACCGTCCCTTGGCAGATAGACTTGGTATTCATCTCACGAAGGTGAATTGAATTAACAAGGTCACTGTCCTGACATCCAGTCACCGGAGGCTGGAGACCGTAGACCGTAGAGAAGGCATCAGATGACAAGAAACAGAAGGCACAACACAGTTTAAAAAAAAAAAGAAAGCTGCGTCACACATTGATTTTGGTCTCGAGTTAGTCCTGGGACAGCTAACCGCCGACTGGCTGACTCCAGTGGGGTGGGGTGGGTGTCAATATGAGACCGTGGTCTAATGACCAGATCTAGATTGCCTTTCTACAATCATCCATGAGATTACAATCTGTATTCCGGGTAATGTCTAACAGTATCTACAGTAATGTTTCCTTTGCATTTGGCAGCATTTTAAAACCTTACGCAGGGCGTGGTGCTCGCCTGCAGCTGCAGGGGAACAGCAAAAGGTGCTAATGTCACTCAAGGGTGCTGCGCAGACTGCCTCGTCATGGCCTAATTCCTGTAAAGCTCCAAAATACCTCATGAATATGCACTGACAGAATTAGGGTCAGGGCCTGTCGGTCCGGTTAATATCATACTGGTTTGGTTAGCATACTAGCAGAACAACAGGATAAAACCATCAGGACAACACTGTGGGGTTTCTGTAATTTTCAGCGTCTTACCATGTGTACGTTGATTAAGATGACTAACCACCCGTTCTGACATCACCACAAGATATGTCAGTAGTCCCATAATCGTAAATGCAAAACCTAATTTAAAGTGGCACAAGTTTGACGAAAAATAACCTTGATGACGTCATACATCTTCCCATAAGTGTTTTGTAGGACTGTGGATCAGGGTCAACTTATAGGACTTAAAACTGACATGTCTTAACAGAAAAGCCTGTATTACAAACTGCTGGTGTGAAGTTTGAAATAAGTGGGTATTGAGGAGACCAGGAGGATCTAATTAAAGACAGTATTGAATTGCATTATGGGAAATGTAGGATCCAGCCTCTGGAGCTTAACCCATATGAGTGACTTAAAGTCAGAATATGTCAGCCTCTGTTGCTTTGAATTTTGACCTTTTTTTTAAAAAAAAAATAGACTAGAAGGTCTGAGTGGTGGTTGGCTTAGCACTTAAATATGTAAATAATATGATAAATTATGTATGTAGAAAAAATGTAGAAAGAACTGTTCATGAAGCCTGCTCTTCATGCCGACCAACGAGGCAATTTATTAGAAATCAGTTTTTACTAAACTAACAGATGATCCAAAACTGCAGAAAATCACATTTGTTATTACAAGTCACTGAGTTAATCAAGTTTTCATTTGTCACTTTGAGGGATGCTGTCTGAAAAACAATGATTTCAACGGTTGCAGATTAAGAAAACAATAGAAATAAGATAAATGGAAAATTGCTTGGCATTTTGCCTAATAATGGAATGTTGTGAGGGGGATATAGTTTTTTATAATTATTTTATTGTTGTATATCAGTATTACAAATTAAAAAAAAAAAAAAAAAAAAAAAAAAAAACCTCTTGCCTGCAGTTGTTGATTGGAAACATCTTTTCAGCTCTTTCTCCCAGTAAGCTTGAAAATGTTTAGAGCAGCTGGTTTGACTTAGGTCGCGTTTTCACCAAGCAGTCCAGTTCGTTACACATTAGAACGGTTCTTTTCCTCATCGAGGTTCCAAGCGAGCTGAGCCGACGCTAGAAGGTGGAGTTAAAACACTGCTGAGCACTGATTGGTCAGAGAGAATCATCACTAGCGCAACACAGGACACCCTGCACAAACATGCCATTTTTATATAGCCAAGCTTCTGTCAATGGAGACCGCAATTTTTTTATTCACTTGACCCAGATTTAAGAAAATGACAACCCGCAAAACTGCACAGTACAATTGGAGTGCACACACACACACACACACACACACAGACACACACACACACACACACACACACACACACACACACACACACACACACACACACACACACACACTGAGGTTGTACTATCTGCAGTGGAAAACGAAAAGAACTGATACCAAAAAGTGAGTTGAGCCGAACCATTCAGTGGAAACACGGCATTAGTTCTTCCCTTCTCTTCCAGATAGGATTAGGATAGGATGGCAGAGAATTTAACTGGCTAGTCATTCAGACACGAGCATTGTCCTATTCAATGTCGGTGGTAAATTGATGGGTCTGCTTTGCTTTAAAAGCCTCCAACTTGTATAGCTTTTCAATATCTCACATCTCACAATCAACACATCAAGTGTTTGCTGTGACGAGCGCACAAAATATTCACCTCTAATTAATGTTTATATTCTACAGCTTTTCATGGCAGCAAATGGCCTACCTTCTTTATTTTACTACCAGTGTAACTGCCTAGTGTTGTGAAAAATGATATGGCTTGAATATCAAAGGAAATGTATAACTTCACAGGTGTGTTAAAATGATTAGCCGTGGAGAAGTAGCTTTGGTCTCTCCTCTCCAGCTGGTTAAATTAGGATGACGCATTACTGGGCTTTCACAAGCAAGGCAGAGGAAGGCTTTGTTTTCACCAGAGAAAACGGCTCAACAGCTGTGGAAGTGAAAGCAGCACGTACCACCTGCCAGGTTTTATACCCACAGTTCAACTTTGACCTGAGTGAAGGCTGACCTGTGCGCGGCGTGTCCGATGGCATTCTGGCACACAGGAGGTAGACTTCTTGGTTTCAAATTTGACGACTTGTGTAATTGACTTCATTGGCAGGAAAAGTCACAAGTAAATATGCACCAGGATGTGGATACGAGGCTATTTTATTGTCTGTATGTTCGTTGTATAGACACATTTGGGGCTGATTTAAAGGCCCTGCTCACCTATATAGGTGTTTTCATTTATTCGAGCTAATGAGACCTCTGCTCAGGTTGAAGTTAGAGCTACGCTGAAGTGAGGTGTAATGCAAAAAATAAAAGGAGGATCAGACGGATGTCAATCAAACACATTCTATAAACAGTCCTCTAATCAGGCCAAATAAGTGAAACCACCTGTGTGGGTGTGCAGGGCCTGTACGTGAAACATGGACCCCCATTTACACCCCACTTTATTTGTCTTGGACAAATTGGTTAGCTATCCAATTTGCCCAAAGATGCAAAGTGAAGAAGCTTTCGAGATGGATTGAAATCCCTAGATTGTGCCCAAGTTGATCTGGTTCTGTGCAGACTGTCCACTTGTCGCCCCAAATGTGCCTATACGGCGTACATACACACCAACAGACATGTATCAACTCAGGCTGCGTAGTAAAAGCAGTATGTTAGCACGGTGACAGCAGCAGCTTTAGTGCTCCATCACAGGATGCATTCAGGCACATCAATTGAGAGTAGGTCATATGCGTTTTGGCAGCAGTCAGAGCCCAACACACCATCACTAGTGCAAGAGTGAAAATGTTTTGAGTTGCGGTTATGCCTCTAACACAAGTACATGCAAGCTCTTATGCAGATTCAAACGATTTGTGAAATAGCCACTTCCAGGGTCTGTCTCTGTGTCTTGTGATAATGGGCTACCCTAAAATGAATCTGTCTCCCTGTGACATATAAAGTGACAGGTAGAAAGCTTTGTGGGTGAGGGAGTGGTATGAGTGAGAGCGTGAGGACGACACAACTTTTGTCTCGTAGTAATGTGTAACGTTTGTGTTAGTTATGGATAGTTGATTGTTGTAACTGTTAGCTAAACTAGTATGGTTGGTACTAAAGTGCACAACTTCTCCCTCTGGTGTTTTTGTTGGCTACCTAACAGCTTCAGGTGCGTTACCACCACCCTCTTAGTCTCGCGTAGCCAGACCTATCGACACACTCTGTTTTAGATGGAGATAGGTCTCGCAATTAGAGATGGTCCGATACCATTTTTTGCTTCCTGATACCGATTCTGATACCTGAACTTGCGTATCGGCTGATACCGAGTACCGATCCGATACCAGTGTGTCATATATTTTATTATGTTTTAACAACTGTATACTACTATCCCTGTATGGATGTGATATTATTTCTATCTTTGTTGTCGCTCTGGCTCGGGTTAAACTCTTTGTGAAACATGAACAAACACAAACAATGAACACTTTTATTATCCAGTTTGACAGTCAGTTATAACGGAAAAAGAACATAAATAAACTACTTTAACGTAGATTTTCTTTAGGGCTTTATTACGTGGTATCGGATCGGTGCATTAACTCCAGTACTTCCTGATACCGATACCAGCGCTTTAGGCAGTAACGGAGCCGATACCCATACTGGTATCGGAACATCTCTACTGGCAATGACTAGAGTTGTACCGACCCTGTAGCCTGGTAAAACCGAGACGGATGTGATCAGGCTAGTGGCTAACGTGTCTTAAATTGCTTGTGGATTTTATCTGGATGAGCCTTTTGAAATGACAAGTGTACACGGGGCCATACTGGAGATGGCAGCAGCCTTCAGATGATTGATTGAGCTACTTTGTATGATGTTCATGTCATTAGTAAATCTATGCAAATAAACGGCCTGAGATTAATGGACTAGAGCAAGCACCAGGCACAAACTATGCATTTTATCGTTTTGTAGTATGAAAACCTGGTCAGTGATGCACTTTTGCTGACAGAGAGTAACACTGGCAAGCCATCCTTGCCTCATTTATCAGAGCAGGAGGGAAGGTAACGAAGACAAGACATGCAGGGAAGCATCCAATCAGTGAGTCATGGGTTTGTGCTTGCTTGCCTTTCTGTTGTTGCAAATGCTGTCTAAGATAATTGACAGGAGAGAGATGCCACACTTGGACAGAGGATTAGGTTCTGCTGAACGCGTCAGTATTTTCAGCACCGCTTTCCAGGAGATTCATGTCGTCGGACCCCAGGTAAATCACTTATTTCTTAGTGTTTGTCACAGTGAGTCAGCATGCCATCCCTCCTCTGTCTACACAGTGGTAGTGACACGCCTCAGCAAAACACTTCTCACACAGGCAGAGTTATTCCCTGGCAAGCCATTGCACACATGCCCTGCAGAGGCCATAAAGAAAGCAAATATAAAGCCCCAGGCTCAATTAAGTTAGCACTCTTCTCTCACTGTCTTATCTGCTTTATGTCTGGAGTGCCAAGTGATTAGCATACAGCTGCTGCCAAGTCAACATTGCAATTAAAATAATAGTTTCCAGTAAAGCAGAGTGGATGTTGGATGATAAGTCTGTCTGGATACAGTAATTCAAACTGCAGCTCTGGTATTTTTACTGTTCTGCTTGATTAGGCTTACAACCATTAACTGCCATTCTAAAGAACTGAATTATTTGTTAACATGGAGTTATTTGTAGACTTTGCTTTGCAGATGCTGCTTTCCTGTATTTATTTGATGGAAGGTTAGATTCATAGAGCTGCTTTTGATAAAACTTCCTCTTACTGTTTTAATAGAGCTCTAAATTAACTGTGCTGTGTTGACTACTTTCACCCCTTAGAAGGGTTCCTGTCTCCTTTAAGTGAGCCAGTAATGTTTCCCATTAAACTTATTTGACTGGACACCTGATGGTCAAACAGGGATGAATTCACTGTGTGTGTGTATTTGTGTGTGTGGGGGGGGGGGGGGGAAATGCATTTAAATGATCCCTCAAGAGGATTGGCCAGTGTCCCAAAAGTGGAACAGCGCGGAGAAAATCCTCTCAGCTCTACTAATGGACATTCTGGCTCTTCCACTGGCTTTTATTCACAATCAGTGCGTTTACATGCACAGCAGTAACCGAGGTATGGTCTTACCCCGGTTAATTGAATAACCGGGTTATGCCAGTTCTACCCGTATACATGAGCGGGGAAGAATGGGGAGAATGACAGGAGTAGGTGGCGTTCTGCCAACGCACGACGTTTTTTTTCCCCCCGGTTGACCTATGTCAAAATTACACAGACCGATCACTAAATTAGTCAAATTTAACAAATGAATGTTTTATTTACACACTCTTGTCACAGCGTAGGACAGCACAGTGTTCCCGCCAGATGACTGCCAACTTTTTCGGCTCATTATAACGTTATCTGTAACCAGTGTCGGGTGAAATGACTAACATTAACGTTAGCCAGGGGCCGCGGCAGGGGTTGCTCGGCCCCTCCACTTTTTTGCAGAGACAAAGCGTTGACAGCCCCGGAGATGGACAGTCGGTTTAGCCATCTCCCGGTGTCCGCTGCTGCCTCGGCGGGGAGTTAAGCAGACGGACCGCAGGCTGTGTGCTGCCGATGGCCCGCTGCTTCGGGTAACGCTGTTTTGTTGTATGGTGTCATAGCAACAACTACGACTCACAGCGCGCTGACGGAGTATGTCCGGTTCAAAAACCACTGCAGCAAAGTGGGGAGGGGCAGTTGAAGCATGCGCAGCCGCTTAAGCCGATCATAGCCCGGTAGGGTTGGGTGATGTCCCCTAAATTGGCAGTTCACGATGCTCACAGTAAAAGATGGCGATGGACGATGATATCGTCGTCGAGGGGGCTGGTAGGGGCAGTTTTTTACAACTTGACCTACTTTCACTTAGCTAACTACGGTGCAGTAAAGTCAATATGATGTCCGTGATCTGCGTAACGACAGTACAGTGGGACGTTTGCCTTCAACAGAGCGACAGTAATAACCTAATATACCATCATTATGTTCATTATGTTTGACTGAATGCTTCCACTTAAGGGGCCCATCTTGCACCCTGCGCAGCACAGCGCAAAGCCCGACGCAAGTGTCTTTGCTAGTTTAAGACCGAGACACTTGTCAGTTTTCCGTCTAGCGCCCGCGACTAGGATTAGCGTGTCTGACAGGGTGGGGCGCGTGGCATCATGATGGTGGCTCTCCATCGTGATGTCGGCCAGCCATCACGATGGACGATGATATCGTTCCGATTTTAACCGGGGTAAGGTGTTTACATGGCGGGGTATTGCCTTAACTGCATGTAAACGCACTGAATGTGGCAGTATCAGAAGTACTACAACAGTGTATATGTGCATATTGATGCAGTTATAATCTATAATAAACACAATTTACCTCTTGAAATGCTTCATTTTAGTTTTGAAGAACATTCCGCCTACGTCTGACCCATTATGTGCTGATTCCCACCTGGACTTGATGGTCCAATGCTTCCAGGAGGTCTGTCTTCTGCTGCAAGGTGACAGTTTTCACTGCAGTTCACAGTAACTTGTGTCGGCTGATAAACACAGGCTGTCAGCATATTGTACATGCAGCGTTGCTCTTTGGTTTGTCACACGCGAGTTAGCCAATCCTGAAAGAGGTTGTGTGACATTACTGTTTTTTTGTTCATGGTCATGGGTCACTTTAGTACCTTTTTTTTTAGTCCTCTTGCACACAAGCATAAAACCTGATTACTGTGAATACAGGGTCAAGGTAATGGCTCACAAAAGGCATTTCCATAGTTTGCAGTAATATTACATCCCCAGTGAGTGATTTAAAACAAGTTGTTTAATAGTTGCACAAGTTAAGGTGTGGACTAACAGGTAATGGGGATATAAGTACTGATGCATTCACAGACCACTGTCATTTATTTCTGGTTACTTGTGGTATTTGTTTTGACATGGGTGTGTTATTGTTGCTCAAAAAACACGTTTCATTTTTCCACTGCCACTTGCCAAAAAGTTTTTCAAACAAAACATTTTTTAAGGATGGTGGGGGGGGAATCGATACAGCATAGTATCTCCATATGTTGCAATACTATATCGATAAACGGACATAATTCTTTCTTTTTTTAGATATTCTTTTTTGGGGGCATTTTAGGCATTTATTCTGATAGGACAGCTGAAGACATGAAAGGAGATGACTTGCAGCAAAGGGCCACAGGTCGGAGTCGAACACGCGGCTGCTGCGTCGAGGAGTGAACCTCTATATATATATAGGCGTGCGCTCTACCAGGACACAATTTGAAGTTGGTAAAAAGGTAATAAATAGTGATATTGCAGAATATAGCAATATGTTTGGATTCCAATAATATCGTGATAAAATGGAATCGTGGGGCTTCTGGTGATTCCCACCCCTACCGCTTCATTGTGCGACTTTCTGTGCGTGTGAAGAATTGAAGCAGTGGAAGCCGACATAGGAGTGTACGGGGCAAGAGTGAGACAAAAGACTGACCAGTAACCCAGATCATGTCAATTGAGTTATGCTTATTCCAATGAGATGAAGATGTTTACACAACAATTGATAAAAACCCTTACCATACTGCCATAGTTGCATAATTAGGGTACATATGCATGCACGTGCTGTCATTTTTGCCTCTACGGTCTGCTCATTTTTCAACTTGGTAATTTAGATCCACATCTCACCTTCTGTTGCATTATCTTCTCTGGTAATTCACTAAGCGTGCTCCCCCCCATAGTGAGCTGCTGTGAGTTGGTACCTTATCAGATTTTAGCCTGCTAATTATCAGAAGCAAGTTTTATTACCCAGAGCTTCCAAATCAGCTTCAAGGCCATTCACTTCTTAACTTGGATACATTTGAGGGGGGAAAAAAAGGCCAAGGGACTCGTATCTTACTTTTCTTTAGATTGTCTCTCATGCTGTCTCGTATTCACTCAGGCTAAGATAATCAATTAAAACTTAAATAAAGGGATACGGTGTGTTTTCAGGCTCCCGCTGCATAGCTTGTGAGAGTGAGGGATAACTGATTTTCACCAGCAGACACATTGTATTTTAATGAACTCATCATCCCAGCCATGATTCACACATAAGTGCCATGTGTGTCTTAAAGTAATCTCACTCAGATGAGGTCAGTCTCATTGGGAGCAAAACTCATGATGTCATTTTGAGATGAACAACATCTCCAGTTGGGTAACACAAATAGCTTTTCATCTGTTTATGACAACCAAGCAGACATTATTCACAGGTTGAATAAATCCCCCCCAGTTTGCCCCATTGGTATATTATATGAATAGTGAGTGAGAATATCATTCCCCTGAAATTGGATGAATATATTCTAATACCCTATTGATTGAGTAGTTATTTAGTAGCTTTCAAAGCCTTGTTTCCTGCATCCTATTGGACTATGCAAAATGTATCAATAGTCGAAGCCAAATGAATTCAGGCTCCATCCTTTACGCCAATGCTGACATGTTCATGGTAGAGTGGGTTTGCTCCGTCTTTAGCTGGCAGCCCTCACATATTATGCTGCCTGTGAGATTAGCTTTCCTGATGCTAACCCAAATGTAGTCTAGTTCATCAAATCCACTGCTTCATCTCCTGAGACCCAACCACATGGCAGTGTATTAGACAGGCTTCATATGATTAACAGGGCGGTTAAAGCCAACACAAGCATGGCATTGTACAGAGGAGGACCATGGTTTTCAAAGCCACTTCAAAGATGAGCGTTTCCTAACATCTGCACAAGTGACGGCCTTGGTTTTGCACCTGGTTCTATGCACGTCGTTAACTAAATTCAACTCTCTACCTCATGCACACTATCTGCTCTGTTGTTTCTGGTGTAAAAGTCGGGTAAGAAGACGACAATGACGCGGTGAAGCATCCGCTTTCAGCTAAGGATCCTGTCTTAGCTTTAAATCTGAGGTACCTGGAAACTTCTTTAATCATTTATTTACACACTTTTCTCAACTAATATGCCGTATGTATGTAGTATGCCGCTGTTGACTGGTTAAGGGTGGGACATCCTGATGTGAAAGATGATTATTTGCTGCCTCCTTGATGATTCAGATCATCTGCTGAGAAGTTGAATCTCATTTTATCGGCTGCCTCATTGTTCACACAGCAATGCAGGATAACAGCATGACAGGCTGTAAACTTTTACAAACCAAGTCTTGTCTCAAAATCACACAAAACTGGAACTGAAATAAATCTGTGTGCTCTCACCTCCGGTGCTGAGTGTTGGTGAAGTTGGCTTGTGAACCAGATGCTTGCAAGGTACGTGCTCCTCCACTGCCGTCCCGTGTGACTCTTCAGCTGACGGAGCTGTCAGAAGCCAGGCAGGCGAGATGATGGGCAAAGGCATTAAAATGGGAGTCTTAAAGGTAAAACATGAAAGTCAAATATTGAGCCTCAGCTGGAGACTCAGAGTCAACTAGGAAAATCCAGATTCAGGCACAGCCCTAATCATTTGTGGAGGCTTGAAAGTGTTTTTAGTGAGTAAGTCACGCGGTAACTGTCAAAATATGAGAGGAAATAAGCTAAAACAGCTCCGCTTGATATTATAATGTAGCTATATGAAAATTAAATAACGGCTTATGAGTGCAGCTCCAGTTTCTTGCTCGAGGACACTTTGACAGAACAGATGGCTTCCCCCAAGCATCAAACCTGTAACCTTTTTTTTAAGTTGTGTTGAGTAACCTTTCAGAACTTGCTCTCTCTTATCAGCAGGCAACCCTGCTACTTGCTCTACTGCTGCACATAGACCACTGCCTAAACTGAGAATAAAGAGTAGATGCAGCATGGGTAAGTCTGAACATTCATCAGCTAGCTGCAATATGCAGGCTGCTGAACCTCAATGGGAATGCTGCCAGCTGCTGGTCACATTCTACCTTTTTTTAAATGTTTATATGAGGACCCTACTAACAGTAGCAAATAGACATTCGTCCACATACTCTACTGTAGCCTTACATTGTTGCTGGCAGGGTTCAAGGTTGTTGCAAATGTTGACGAGGCTACGTTGAATGGGGCTTGATACAGTTAGAGGAATGTTGAATGTAGGCTAGTTGGAGCCTCATTAAACAAAAACTACTGGGTGTCAGAGTAAATGTCAGGGTCTGACAGAGACATGGTCGAGTTACAGTTTAAGAGTGGGATCTCAGAATAGGCACTAAGGATGGATTCCTTGCTGCTTTGATAGATAATTCAATCCAGAATGTGGAGGAAGGAGCTTGACATGACTGATACAATATGTAGCTGTTTCCAGGCTATTATGCCAATTGCTAATTGTGCTGCATGCTAATACAGGAAGGATTTTCTCATTTTATGACGACGAAAGGTAATTGTCAGTTAAACCAACTAGTCTGACTGAATCATAGATGAAGAGAACAGTGTGTGTGAGAGTGGGAGCATGTTTTCTTATTTTATTTGAAAATGTTAAAAAATAACATGTCTGCTCCAGACAATAAACATCGACACAGATTAATCTGGTAGCACATTTTCTGAATCCTCTTTTTGAATTGAGAATTGATTTTGAACAATACGGTGATCTCAATTACAAGCGAGCTGCACGGAGTACTGTGCCTGAACACATTCAGTGTGACACTGACGGAGGCCTGAAGCTGCTGCTGCTCTGCTGATGTGCTGTTTCCACTGCACAGCATGTGTAATGAAGGCGTTAGCCTTCACCCAGCGTTAGCAGCTCTATAACAGGAAATACAGGATATTTCTTGCTGAATTGCAACTTGGGAGTCACAGGTAAATTCTCCCCCAAAGTTTTTTATGTGCACAGGCATGTATCTTTGACTTTTTTTTAATCTAAGAACTACATATGTTCATCTACTGTTCTGACGATTCAGGAGAGTTTATGCTGATTCAAGCCAAAGCGCTCCAACTGTGAGTCCCATAACATAGTCGATGGGAAAAATGAATGGGTGACCAGCAAACGTCAGCATTTTAACCCATTAGCCTTCATGTAAAAAATAATCACTGATTTTTTTTACGATCATACAAACAGGAAATATACCCTGTTTGTGCCAGGTTGTTTGCAAATTTGTGGGCGTTCCAATCAGGGAAATACATTGACATAGTTCTTAGCCGGGACAATGACGACTTTGCCAGATGTGACATGAAAGCAACAAAATAACCAACAGCTGTTTTTAAAGATATGTGCAACTGCATTGTGTTACTGTGTTGAAAAGATGAGTTGTAATCACTGTTGACAATGTGAATGTGATGGCGAGAGAAGGACACAGGAAAAATAAACCTCAAATTAGAGTTTTGACACTGTCACAGCTAGGGATGGGTATGGGGAACCGGTAGTAAACTGGTACCAGTTCTGGACGGGTCAGTACCAAAGTATTGATAAGCTCCTGGATAAACTATACTGCTATCAATTTTTATGTAACGCCGGGTCGAAGCATCTGGGAATTAATTTTAAACTAAAATATGTTAGGCTTTACAACAAGTAGCTAACTCCTTTGAGGAAAAGCTCGGTTCATATGTGTGTATAATGTAGCCCATAGGCTGTTTTATGCTTCTGCGGCAACTCCACGTCGTCGCTCCTACGGCGTCGTGACCCTTTGGGAGTTCTGCGTCAAGGTTGAACGCGTTTCTTTGCATTGCGGTGCATTTCACCGCCAGAACGCTAGGGGGTGTGTGGTTTCCGGAGGGTCAATCGCGAAACTCTGCCATTTCCGATGAAAGAGAGAGAGAGCCAGTTTATGTTATGTTAGCAAGCTAACTTTAGCACAACTGCCCACAAAGTACTGCTTGCTGGCGAAGTGCTAATTTCAAAATGTTACTAAAATATAGACACTTTACAAACTGATAACCCCGTCACTGTAACCAAAATATGTCTGAGTTTATTTGCAAAGCTGATGTCAGTGAACTAGCATGTTGCTACTCCCCACAGTAGGCTGCTTGAAACACCCACTATCAACACACAGGACGAAGTTACACATTTTTGGAGGTGCGCGTCGAGCTACAGCGGGGGGCTCGGAGAGGGGTTCGCGTCGACACAGAGGGGTCTGAGGGGGTACGCCGTCGATTCACCGCAGAAGCATAAATCAGCCTTAAGCCAGTGAGCGGGAGGGAGAGAGAGAAAACGAGAGAGCGTGTGTGATGGTGAGTATGAAGTTAACAGTTAGCTGTGAAAGTAGCAGTGCTGTGCGTGTGTGAGAGGTTATAGCTGTGACTAAGGTTGGGAATCGTTTGGTTGTTTTTTTTTTTATACCGGTGCTAAAACGATACTTTTGAAATGGTGCCGGTGCCTGACACGAAAAAAAAGAGCAACATCGTCGCTGACATCAAAGATTGGCAGCAACTCTTCCTGGCGTCCACTAACTTGTTTATTGCTAAGGTCATATGGTAAAATTTAAATCATTTATTTAAAATTTAAACTTATAACAAACTTATTTCACGAGTAACTCATTTGTATTGGTATTGTTTGTACTGTAGTTGTTACACCAGCCATTTGTAGCAATTACTCCCTCATTATACATACAGGAAACTCAAAAAACAATTTAACTTATTTCTGCAAAAAAGTGAAAATAAAATAACTATTGAATATTTTCATGTCTTTATTTTTTTTTTGCAAATTCAGATAGTAGTATCGATAAGCAGTATGGATATTGGTATAGATAAAATCCTAACGATACCCATCAGTAGTCACAGCCACATTTTAGTGCATTATCAGAACAGCCCTCTGCCGTAGCTCGACGTGCACCTACAAAAATTTGTAACTTTGTGTCGAGGCGACGCAGACCGCAAGGACTGTGATTGGTCAACTGGTCCTGTGTGTTGATAGTGGGTGTTTCAAGCAGCCTACTGTGGGGAGTAGCAACATGCTAGTTCACTGACATCAGCTTTGCAAATAAACTCAGACATATTTTGGTTACAATGACGGGGTTATCCGTTTGTAAAGTGTCTATATGTCAGTAACGTTTTGAAATTAGCACTTCGCCAGCAAGCAGTACTTTGTAGCAGTTGTGCTAAAGTTTGCTTGCTAACATAACATAAACTGGCTGGCAGACACCTCGCAAATAACCTCAGACTTATCACCCCCTAGCGTTATGGCGGTGAAATGCACCGCGATGCAGAGCAACCCCGACGCAGAACTCTGGAAGGGTCACAACGCCAAGGGAGCGACGCCGTAGCTACAGCGTGGAGTTGACGCTGAAGCATAAAACAGCCTTTAGGCTTGCTGTGGAGAAGCGCTGTGGTGATTTAATGCCCTCTTGATATGTCAGCAGAACAAGCTTTACAAATTGCTACTCTGCTGTCCACATCAGAACCCATAAAATGGCCACATACTGCTGACATTCAGCTAGCCAGTCAGACACACTGCAGAAGAGTGTTGCAAAGTCCATGGAAAGTTGAATGCTGTTGCTGGGCACCCCAAGAACTGGCCCTGAAGTGCCCAGGAGACAGCATTGCCTAATTTGCATATCAATGTGTTTTAATAGTGTGTGGTTTCAATTGAGGGAGAGGTGCTGGGCTGTTGTCATCAGACATCCTTTGGAGGGTTAGGTGGACAAATCTGTAGCTCCTGTGTTGTGTTTTTAGCCACACTAGACACATGGATCTCAACAACTATTGGATGGATTTACATGTTTTTAGTAGAAACATTCACGTTCCCTTGATTTGTAATCATTTTTGTGTTTAGTGCTAATTAGCTCATTTTAGCATGCTAACACACTGAACTAAGGGTGTGTTCCAATACCCATAATACCATACTAATTATTTAGTATGCCAGAGAAAGATTTACTACATCCCAATACAGTACATAGTATGTCAAATGCAGTATGCCAAAAATACCAGGATGTCCTACTACATCTGGTCGCATTTTGCAGTATGCAAGTCAGAATGCTTTTCTGGCTATTCTGACCCACAAGCCTCTGTGCATCATATATGAGCAAAGTTCAAGGCGCAATGTTATGATGAAGTAGTATGTCACAATTGTATCCATACTGCATGCAACAGTACACACTTTGTAAGGGCAGCTGCAGTACATACTGAAAGTAAAAGAAACATTGTTAAGGTCTGATTTTTCTTTATTTACATGGATGGAATAGACTGTAAAAAATGAATTGCCTCTTGGGGATTAATAAATGATTCTGAATCTGAATCTGAAAAAGTATGCTCAAAGGACCATTGTGCCTGTAGACTGTAGTCACTTGACTCACTAAAGTTAATTAGATAATAATAATTAGATAAGATAGAACGCCAGTTTTTCATTTGTCTTTGAGTTGTGATTACAGTGCTTTAAACCAACTTAAACAAGAAGTACGGAAAATGTCGAAACATGTTTTTAGATCAACTTTTCTTTGGCTTTTGGTAATGTTAGCTTGTAGCTTCATAGGTGACCAAACACTATCCTCACATAAAACCACATGTGTTTTGAAGCACAAGTTGCTGAAGTGTGAAGTGTGCTTTACCCAACATTAGCTAACTCAACAAGAACAAACTGAATGACTGCTGGAATATAGTGCTAAACAAGGCAGTATTTAGCACACAGGATTGCTGCTACACTGTGAATTTAACTGGCTGAATATAGTGCACACACACTGCTTTGTATTTGATAAGCAAGTAGTACAAATTGCTAATAGCTGTACAGTTTAGACAACACATTAACTTATGGGTTAGGTGATATTTTGCTCATCACATTTAAGAATTAAACCCCCTACTTAATCTGAATGGACAGTGGAAGTACTGGAGCAGAACAAGTCCCCAAAATGGCAACCGTGACGATAAAGTGACAGTAAGCACATCACATTGCATTTGTTCTGTGACATCCTGCATTACTGCACTGAACTAAATGAACAACAGATGAATTGCAAATTACAGCTTTGATAAATTTCATGCCACTGGCCGATAGGGGTGTGAATTTTTACTGGTCTTGCGATTCGATTACAATTATCCTGTCAACGATTTGAATCTATTCGATAATCTCGATGCGTCACCTCCTCAACATTATGATATATTGCTACACATGTTTTTCATCAACAAATTTAAGCAGTCAGATGTACATGAACCCCCCTTTTTATCGTATCTGCTCTTAAAAAAGGCACTTCCTGAACGTAGCGGAGAAAAATCAACAAGCAACATCTGTAGGCAATAATCAATTATGGTCTGTCACCGCATTGATGCAATGATTTATTTCAACACCCCTAGTGGCTGATCCCTAAGAGGAATAATTGGTCCACTAGCAGTGAATGCCTTCATTTAGACTGCTGGTAATGATAGCAGGAATTAAGAAAGGTCACTGACCCTCGTCACAGACCATCTGTTGTTTGGGTCTAGTGACATGTCTCAATCTTAAACTGCTTGTGCCTCCGTCTATAGGGAATAACACCAAAGACGATGATGGAAATCCGTTGCATACATTAGGCCTTGTTAGAGCATTTATGTCTGTGTTTTCTCTTTACATACATCGTAGCTGCAGTGTCGTAAACGGGAAGAGCTCATGTGAGTGAACTTCTCCTTCCCAGTATTGATTTCATGTAGAGGGATTTGTGTGCATTGACATGGCTCCCTCGTACCTCAGAGCGGCTCTGTTTCCCAGGGAGTTTAGCATGAGATTGAATCTGCTGGGAGAGAGAATGCAGCAACAGCAGCAAACCTAAAGTAATTCAGACTGCATTAGGTATAACTCATAGGGGTGTCACGATTTCGATTTCAAATGGAAAAACGACGGAATGAGCATTCAATTTCAACCCTCAAAATCGCAAGCCGTATCGACGATTCTCTTAGTATATCTTCTCTCCACCCCCCCCCCTACCTGCGCGTGTCAGAGGAAGAAGAAAAACAACACTGACGACACAGCGTGCAGCTAAAGACACAGGGTAACATTAGCTGCACTATTTGAGACACCATGGCCACTGCCAGAGTCAGACATGACGGAGAAACTACAGAACTGGAAAATCCTCTGGCTTCCTTGAAGTCACCGGTGTGACAACATCTTGCCTTCCCCTCAGTTATGTCAACAAACAGCGAAGGTAAAGCCTGTGGGCTCCGACTGGACTCCATGGTCCATTCAGGTGCCCCTTGTTGTTGTGAGTGTCAGTGCTGGAAAAAAGAATACGTTTAAATTGAATGGAATCGTTAAATCAAATCTTAGAGTTAGAGAATCGGGACACACTTATAATCTCATCTTCTAACTCGGTACATATGTGTTAATATTGACACCTGATTTTGATTTAGTTTGAGTCTTCGGACCATAATTTAAATTAGTTTTATTGATTGTATATCTGCTGCAGCTGCCGTCATAATTATCTATTGCGATGTTAGAGGAACAGGCTGTGTTTACTTGTTTATAGCAGACTGTAAGGTTCATAGGTACACAGTGTCCTTGTGACTCTGCTCTGCAGTAATACAACACACTGACTCTTCTCATATAAACTCTGCTGTTTAAATGGACCCACTCCCTCCCTGTCATTCTTACTCATCTGGCTTCTAATAGTAACTTTAAAGTTACACCCACATGCTGTATGGCTCTCGATAGTTATTTTATCATCATTGGCTTACCTTTTTTTATATTTGTCGCCGTGCTGCCTGAATGTTCCTAGTTTGTCCCAGCTCTCTTTTTATGCTTCTCGTATAGTTTTTACTGGCAGAGATAACATTACGTGAAATACAAGCTGCTGCTTATTAGTCAGGGTTTCCCCTTAGGGGCAGCACGCAAGCCTTTTTGGGGACCACCTAAGCCGAATTAAGATCTAATGATTGTAGTTTTAATCTGCTCTAGCTTTTCCAACATTTTAAACACAGATATGGTAATAACGGTCCAAATTATGTGAAATTGCATTTTTTATTTATTTAAAAAAATGTAACATTTTCTTTCTTTCTTAACCCCCCGCTAAATACGTGCACCCAAGTCTTCCAAAAACCTAGGGAAAACCTGTTAGTGCAACCGGTCAAGCAGCTAAATCAACTCCTGAAGAGAATATCGTTTTCCTCATCAGGAGGACACAATGTGTGATTCCACAGACGCCTGCTGGTCACTGAACACAACTTTGCATTGTAACAATAATTGATAATAATTTGTCCATTCGTCTTTCATATTATTGTTTAGTTTTTATATGTTGACGGAAAATATAATACATTGCGCCAAAACAAAAATCACTTTGGGTAGACAAATGACAGTTGAAAGCCCTTCTAGGGACGGGCATTGGAAACTAGCAATAGCTATAAATGCTGGGATGCTGTACATTGGAGATTTGTTGCACAAATGTCTGTCTAAGCATCTGTCCCTATTCAAATGAAGATGAAATAAAGTAATTTGAATTGCGGAGATATTGGAAATGGGCAAACTTGTTTATTTCTGTTGTCATTTTCAGCCGTAACTGTTTAAAGATATATAGTTAAACACAGAGATCTGACCTGTCTGACATTTCTGCTGGGCTTATTTCCTGTACCGTGTTGCTTTGCTAGCATCTTTGATAAACCAAAGCTAGCGTTAGGAACAGCAACATGTCACCGCCGGTCGGACTCACTGCTAGCATTTTCTTTAGTCTGTGGCCCAACAGGTAAATTAGCTCTCTAACGTAACAGTAGTCTGACACATGAAAGCATCAAACATGCATTTTAGATGGAGATGAGAGTATATCCAGTTGTTCCTCATCCCCGTTTGCTGCCGTTAAATTGTATGTACGGGACACAGGAGTTTACTACCAGGAAGGTATTGTGTGTATAAAGCTTTAATAAAAGCATAGCCTAATGGCATACACTGCGAAGTTGAACATTTCCTGACTCTAACCTGTGGGAAGACGCGCTCTTGGATTATAATTAGAACGACTTTGTCACCAGTAACGCTGCCATCCTGATGAGAATTAAGGATGTTTACTGTGTAGAAACTATTAAGTCTTGATTTTTAATCTCCTCGCAGCTCCGGCTCTGTCCTCTTCTCAAGGACGGCCATTTTCTGTGATTTCTGCTGCATCAGGTATTTGTGGGAAGCTCAGCCTGCTTTGCCCTGCCTGCCTGCCTGGCATACACAAAAATCACTTCCTCTTTTTAACTCATGCACACGCTTGATTCCCTCTACACGCAATAACAAAAGAGAAGTGTATTTTCACTCCAGCAGCGTATGCATGCTGGGGCTACCACACAAAAACTTAATGTCAGATGGCTTGAGCTCATGTCCTTCCTGTGTGAGCTGGGAGCTGTTTGTGGCTGATTTTAAGAGCAGGAGTGTACAGTAGCCCAGGACATGAGATGAATTTTAACATTTATCCTGCTGTGTTCACTAGGGCTGCCCCCTGTTAGTTAGTCGACTAATCGGTCATTATGGTCTTAGTCTTAGCTTTTTTCATGCTCAATGACTTATTTCCAAAAACCGTATGAGCACATCTCTTGTAAACACAAGATTTAAATTGGTGTTTTTACATGGTTACTTTGTAAAGGCCCGGACACACAGAGACGAAAATCGGCCGTTGGACAATCTGCCCTGGTCGGTGACTCGAGTCTGTTCGGTGTGTTCCGTGCCGTCGTCCGTCGGAGAAGCTGTCGGCCTTCATTTTGGCAGATTTCACACGTTGAATCGGCGGGGCGGGCACTGCCGGCAGTTGGACTCAAATGACCCATCTGATTGGTGGAGTGCTAACCCGGAAACGGGGAGCGGGATGAGCGTGACTAGAGTCTCTCAAAATCTGACGAAAATCTTTTAAACTGACCTTTGTTGATCTGAAATGAAGACAGATTCAGAAACTGCACGGACTATTTCTCGCTTAAAATGTTTTCAGAAACACGTTTCGGTGAACTATTTTAGTACAATATGAGATCGTATTCTGAACGAGCCGCCATGACAGTCTGGCTGTGAATTTCCGGAGAAACCAGACCCACGTGACGCATCTGTCCAATCAGCTGCCAGACTTAAAACCTCCGATAACATCAAACACGTTTGATTTTGTCTGAACGTCCAGACGGGGAAAAAGACTGACTGGGACTGAGTTTTATGACCGCCTTACACCAAACGATTGAGACGACGGGAGCACCCCAACTCTAGCAAGACTCAGGATTTCATTCCGATATTAAAAATGAGTCTGCGATAGTGGAATCGCTTGAAAAATCTTTTGGTATAAGGTCGGCATTACTTGTTTTACTTTTATATTGGTACCTGTGTTTGACATTTGTTTTCACGCTATGCTGTGTACCGTTTGGTTCATTTGTGTACTGCTGCGACATGCAAATATCTCCCTGGGCACAAACAAAGTATCCATCTGTCTATCTAGTAATAGGATAGGTCCACTATCTTACTACTAGTCAAACTTACATTTGCTGAGTTGAAGCTATTCTGGGAACATAGTGCCTTATGTTTGTCAGAGCGTTCCAAAGTCTGTTGTGTTTGCAGAAATCCTATAGTCATTTTTCTATTGCATAACAAGCTTGTGTTTTTTTCAGATGTGTGTGATGTGTTGCATTATTCGTTTCATACTTGGGTGGTGAATTGCTAAAAGTGTTGATTGTACAGTTGATATACTTAAAACCAGCATTGTGTGCGTCTTCTTTGTATGAAAGCTGTCAGTCAGTCAGCGAATGTCTGCACATAGTGCTGTTGTAGATGAGATGAGGGAAAAATGGCATTTCAAATTAAACCTGGATTGGCTGGGGAAAAAAAATTTATTTGGCCATTGATATTCTGGGTTGAAATAGAGACACAGTCACCACAGGATATCAGGGCAGCCAATGTTGGTGTGTGACTGTTAATTCACACAGGAATGTTGTGCGCCAGAATCTCCATGTGTTAACACTAAAGTGAAATCCTGCTTTGCGAAGCTCCATCACCATGACTAATTTGATATACAGACTACACACAATTAATTATTTTTCTCTCTCCCTGTTCTCTCATCCTGCTCCCATGCCAATCTTCCTGTTCATTTTCCTCTTTTCCCTTTTCATCACACGTTTTTTCACAGTCCTTTCTCCTCTCTCATTAACCCCCCCTCCCCCCTTCCCCCCCTCCCTCTTGCCTTTACATGTGATTTTCTTTAATCTCATTCGTATTTCTCCCTCCTGATTCTACCTCTTCACATTCTCATCCTCCTCCCTCCCCTCCCCTCCCCTCCCCTCTCTGCTTCTCTGGCAGGCTGCTCATTGCAGTGAGTCAGTATCATGGAGGCAGGCAGCGGGGCTGCCGCAGCGGTGGGGAGTGCAGCACTAGGACTGCTGGGAGCCACAGCCACGTCCAGCCATGACATCTTGGACAGGTAAGAGCACAGGACGAGGCTGGCGCACACCCTCGGGAACAGACTGCCCCGTTTCCCATCAGAGTGAAGAGAGGAGGAAGAGTGTGTGTTTGTGGAGAGAAGGACCACACCTCAGGTTGTAGTTTGGTGAGCATGCTAGTTTGTTTATAGTCTGTGTGTGTGTGTGTGTGTGTGTGTGTGTGTGTGTCCCTATCCTCCTATGCTCTCTATGCATGTGTGTCTTCCTCTGTATCATTACTCTCACTGTATGTGAGGCAAATGCTCAGATTCTGACAGTTGGAGAATCTGGTCAGTGCTTATAGCTGTGCCACTTTAGAGTGTGCATGTGCTGGAGTGTGTGTGTTGATGATGGGGGGGGGGGTACTTGGCTTTCTCTATGCCTCAAGGAGAAATGACACTAGGGTATGCGCATGCAGGGGAGGAGGGGGGTAGATCAGTAGACATGGGTGAGCCGAGTTTGCACAGTCACCGCCCCCACCCCTATTTATCCCCCACCCACACCCCATCCAATCATAGCAACTGGGCGACAGCCATCACTAACCATCATCGCTGGAAACCCCTCATTCAGATTTCCTTTGCTGACGGAGCCAGTCAACTCCCAGCTCCAAGAACCACTGAGGGGCCGAATGTATCCGCTTTCAGCTAGTTACGTCATCGCTACAGCTGTACACCCACACCCACCCGTGTACTGTCATCACACACACACACACACACACACACACACACACACACACACACACACACACACACACACACACCCTCAAGCAAGTACGTTCACAAAAACACATATGGACTTGTACCCAAAACACTGCTTGATTCACAGGGATGTTTTAGGACAAACATTGCGGTCACACTTCCAAGCGATAAAAACACACACACACACACACACACACACACACACACACACACACACACACACACACACACACCCCGAACCGCCATTAATCTTTGCTGTTAGGGGCTTTTCGGCACGTTTCCCCGTGCACGGCCAGCTCTCTCATCAGCTATCAGGTGCTGTTGGGATATCACTTATCTCCTCTACATTACAGTTGCTGCACTCTCTGCCCATGTGGTATAACTAACCTCCAACAAATCCTGGGGATCTCCTTTGACACATTATACAATCAGAGATGGAAATTAAGGCTGTGACTCATTTAGTCATTGCCTTACTATTTCTGTTAGTCACCACTCAAATTTTGACTTCGCCAGCCTTCTCTTAAATACACTGAAATATCCATCTACACATACGACTGTTCCCATGCCACCTCGTAGCCAGTGGTTTCTCTCCCCTAGATTATTGCTGAGGCAGCATGATGTGGGTTTATTCCCAATGCTGGATTAGGTGTGTGTGTGTGTGTGTGTGTGTGTGTGTTTTTACATCTGTCTGTGTTTTTGAAAATGTGTGCTGCTGTATGTTATCTTTTTTGGAGGTTGGGGGGGGATTACAGTTAAGGCTGCTCAGCCCCTCCACCTGCCCCTCGAAACACCACCGCGCCCCCCCCCCAGTCCTGAACTGGGTCTAAATCCTGCACCGGGGTTACCATGGCAGCAGCAGCTTAGCATACATTAGACAGTGGTCCAACATACTACTGAGAGTGAGTGAGTGAAAAGAAGAGAAAAATAATAAGGGGAGAAGGGGAAAACTAAGTGGTAAAGGGGAAAGAGATGTTTCTCTTCTGCTAAATTGCTTTCAGATGATGTCACTATATAGTATATATACGTGTGTGTATATACAAGGGTGTGTATGCTCAGTCTGTTGCCCATTGCAGCAGATTATTCCTTTTATCAGAGACGGGGGCGTTTGGCCGCGGCTAGTGCATTATAAAAGTTGTCCGGTGAGTCCTGGTGGACAGGGGTGGATCAGAGGATCAGCCAGGGCTGAGAAGGGCGGATTGGGGACACGGCGTCCCAGGAGATGAAACAGAAAGAGAATGAAAATGCTGTAAAACTGTATACTGTTAGTGATTCCCTTATTCAGTCAGGCAGATGAGCGTACAACAGAGCCGTACTGTGCAGGAGGAGGCCCACGCCGGCAACCAGGCTCACATGAATCTCTAACTAAATAGATCACGAAGCTCCTAATTTAAGGTATGCCTAGGCTGCGAGGGCTGTAGCAGTCCATGTGCTTGTACATGCAGTCGATTCAACACAAGTCATGTTGTTTTTAATAAATAAATTGGCAGTAGGTGAGGCAATGTATTTTTGTCACTTTGCATTGGTCTTCTTATCACCTTAAGCCATTGTGATTTTTTTTAAATTTTAGTTTATTAAAGGGGTGCGCCACCAATTGTTTGTTTTTTACACATGAATATCAGTTTGCTTGTCATATTTAGTCCTAGCCTGGCATAGCCAGACTCATTTGCAAAAGAGAGTTAGCATGGAACCTCTGAGTTCATTTTTCAATGTCCAAGGGGAGTTATCAACAGTGCAGACCATAATGCCTCTGTGCGCAAGTGAATAGACCTACAACCAGCCAATGAAACGTGACCTACAACCAATCAGAGGGACATATCGCTCAAATTACAGCTAAACAGTAGACTAAAAAAAATTCACATGGGACTAATATTACCAGGGGACCTCATGTGATTTAGAATTTACTGATATCCCACGGATATGATGTCAAGGCTCTGTCAAAACGTTCATTATTGACAACGCAGCCAATACGACCCCAAATCAGAGAGATGCAGATTCACACGGGACTAATATTATCACACAAAGTCTGCGTTTGGTGAAATATGGTAGGTGATTTAGGGTGGAATTTGTACTTGACAAATAACTGACATGGCATATTCGCACGGGATTAAGGATCACAGACAACATCCGGTCCCCAGGTAGTACTACTCCAGTGCGAATTAGGGTTAAAAATGTGTTTCTGTAAAGCATTTTTGGTGAGAACTATGCAATAGAGTTAGAGAATCTTGGTTTGATGTGATCAGCACTGCCTTGTTTGACAGGTTGATCTGAGTTTTGTGAGCCTGGTGCTTTGCTTTGGACGGAGAATGCCAGTTACATCTAGTAACTAAGTTCAAGTGTGACACTCCTCTGTCAGTCACCATCTTAAACCCTCCCTGTGTGAGATAAACGGCTGTGATTGGTCTGTTCAGGTTCTGGACGGCTGGAAATCTGTTTGAATGGGAGGGGGCCAGACGTACAGTGGCACTCAAAAGTTTATGAACCCATGCTAAAGTTGACTACGAAGGAATAAAAAAAAAAATCTTCTTTTGGAAATTGATCGTAACTCCTTAATTAAAAAAATGAGGAAAACCTTTAAGGACACCAATTTTCTTTGTGAATGAATAATGTATCGTAAATAAATGTTCTTCCTTAAAATACAAATTCCCATAGAGGCAGGCAGATTTTTATTTTTAAAGGCCAGTTATTTCATGGATCCAGGATACTATGCATCCTGATAAAGTTCCCTTGGCCTTTGGAATTAAAATAGCCCCACATCATCACATACCCTTCACCATACCTAGAGATTGGTATGGGGTACTTTCCATAAAATCATCTCTCAATGCAAATCAAACCAGCTATTAGGCTAACTGAAATAAAACCATGCCAATCTCTAGGTATGGTGAAGGGTATGTGATGATGGGGGGCTATTTTAATTCCAAAGGCCAAGGGAACTTTATCAGGATGCATAGTATCCTGGATCCATGAAATAACTGGCCTTTAAAAATAAAAATCTGCCTTATTTTAATTTATTTATGATACATTATTCATTCACAAAGAAAATTGGTGTCCTTAAAGGTTGGATTTTTCCTCATTTTTTTAATTAAGGCATTAAGATCAATTTCCAAAAGATGATTTTTTTTTTTATTCCTCTTTTTAGTCAACTTTAGCATGGTTTCATAAACTTATGAGTGCCACTGTATATATCTGCCAGAGCAAATGAACCATGAGCTGGCAGATTCATCTGGTTTCCAGGCTAGGTTAGTCCTGGTCAGCATGTGCAGGCAGTTGTGTAATGACATGTGACTCTGGAGTAGCTCTGTCAAGTCTGAGAAAATCCCCTGATGATGTCCATAGTGATGCCATCAGGGTTTGGAACAGACAGCCTGCGTTACAAACTGGAGGTGTGGAGTTTGAAAGATGTGGGCATTTACCAGCAGGAAGGGTCTAATGAAAGAGACTATTGATGTAAAATCCTCTCTGTAGTACATAGAATGTTTTTTTTCTACATAAGTATTTATACAGTGTTATACAGATCCTGTATTGGGTTGATAATTTAAATGTGGCACTGGGCTTATCAAAATGCATGTTTCTTTCAGACGTGAAGTTAAGACAACCGTGGTCTGCAGTCACAGCTGCAGCTTATTCCCTTTGTGAAATTTAAATTTCTGAAGCAAGGAACAGAAAGGATTCTTTTATGAATTCTCCCTTGTAACAGGAGTTCAACTTTTAGATAACAAAACGCATTATGAAGAGTGACCTCCAAAGTTCATATTGGTATGTATTCCTCACATTAGCATAGCCAGCTACTTCATATACGGCACCTGTGCAAGAGAGAGCAGTTAGGTTGATCGCATACAGCTCGTCCATGTTTTGTTAAAACCCAGTTTCCATGGAAATGTTCAGGTGTTTCTGTAGATTTGTATTAACAGCAAAGGAATATTCATAGAGACATAAGGGCGGGTATAGTGCTGGCTTTAAGTACAACTGGAACACTATAGTATGCCAGATCAGATTGCTTGGGCAGAGTTTCCCCTTGTGGGATGATACCAGTTCAGTTCACTTGTGTAAATATCTGGATGGCAGAACCTAATAGAAAGGAAAGACAAGAGACATAAAAAGACAATTGACTCCTATATATGCCATATGCAGGACAGATAAACTGCCTCAGTGGGATAGGAGTTAAACTGTTGGCCAACTGGAGAGACTTCCAGCCAGTGAACATGCACAAGGTTGAAGTGCCGTGCGTTGCTTACTAATTGCTTCCTCCCTGTTTTGCTTCTCTTTGTATTTATTGCTGCTTGTTGCTTTCCAAGGCTTTTCCTTCGCAGTGAAAATCAAAGGCGTGCAGGGTCCATGATACATTAGACTTTTGACTATTTACTCAGGACAGGCTACAATGAACTCATGTATCCTCAGAAGCACTGTGGTGAGTCATATCTGATTTACTCAGACTGGCTCAACCTGTTCACTGGGGTACCATTTGAGGAAAATAATTTTTTTCTGAGCATTTGGGATCGTTTTGTATGCCAGATATGATTTCACCAAACAATATCACAAACCCTGTTTCTACATTAATAGAATCAGAATAGAATAGTGTTGAGAAACTGGTTGTTGAGGATGTCCCAGGGTTCTTTTTGTTTTAGCCAGTCAGTCAGAAAAACCTCTAAAAATGTATAAGCTCACGTTAGTTTCACAGATTGACAGAACAGACAACCCTGAATCCTAGAGATCTCAGTTCAGTTTCAGTTTATAGGTGATGAGATAAAAGCAATGGTATCATGGGCTTTACGTGGGAGACTGTTCACCAGCTGTCTGTCATTCCTTACACTCGACAACTGCAGAGCCACCTGTCTGGGACTGACGTGAGGCCGTTACTCCCATTGTTTATGTAAAAAAAAAACAAAAAAAAAACAGACAGAAACAGCAAAAACACAGCCAACTACTTGTTTTTTCTAAAATCAAAAATGTGGCATCTCTGCATCTACAAAATCATCTTTGAACAACATGTACAGACACCGGCAAGAAAAGAGTGAGGATAATAACCAGGCAACAGCCAAGGTTTCTCTAAAGCTGCAGACACAGACCCTCAGCAGAAAAGGCAGTTGGACTGATCAGTCTCCCTGAGTTGGTCAAAAAAGTGCCTCAGAACACACCAAAGCGACGAGACGTAATACGTCTCCATAACAGCAGGCGGCGCTAATCTCTATTGTCGCCCAAAAATGAAAACTGGCAGCTGATTGGACGAACGCGTCACGTGGGTCTGGTTTCTCTGGAAATTGAAAGCCAGACTGTCATGGCGGCTCGTTCAGAATACGATCTCATATTGTACTAAAATAGTTCACCGAAACGTGTTTCTGAAAACATTTTAAGAGAGAAATAGGCCGTGCAGTTGCTGAATCTGTTTTCATTTCAGATCAACAAAGGTCAGTTTAAAAGATTTTAGTCAGATTTTGAGAGACTCTAGTCAAGCTCATCCCGCTTCCCGTTTCCAGGTTAGCACTCCACCAACCAGATGGGTCATTTGAGTCCGACTGCCGGCAGTGCCCGCCCCGCTGATTATACATGTCAAATCGGCCAAAATGAAGGCCGACAGCCCCTCAGACGGACAACGGCACGGAACACACCGAACAGACTCGAGTCACTGACCTCGCCAGACTGTCCGACGGCCGATTATTGGCTTGGTGTGTCAGCGCCTTAACTCCGAAAAGTAGCTCTAATCAACTCCAGTAAATTTACCGGTGACAGTTGTCATTATAGCCAAAAAAATCAGTGGTTGGCGTCTCCAACTTAAGAAACTTAATTATGCAAGTTATAATTGAAATTGCACTCTTTCAAATTGTGAGTTCGTATTTAAAAATGATTACTTGTTAACAGTGTTGGACAAGTTACTTTCAAAATGTAATACATTATAGACCAATAGTTACTGTCATCTGAGAGTAATTAGTTATATTACAATATTACTCTTTGAATTGTAATGCTTTACATAACTTTTGCGTTACCTTTGAGTTGCGTACGAGTTAGTTTCACCAAAACAACCGCAGAAGTATGACTTGGCAGGTAGCTTGTGAATTTCACCACGGGGTCAACAAAGTCTCATCTTTATCCAATTTAATACATCATCATGTATTTATTCATAATATTTTATATTATTAATCTGAATCTGCAAAGTAACTAAAGTTATAAAATAAATAGTGAAGTAAAACGTACATTACTTGACTCTGAATTGTAGGGGAGTAGAAGTATGTAGGTAAGTAGGAGAAACAGAAATACTCAATTAAAAGGACCATACAATTGTATTGAAGTACGGTACTTTCCACCGCTGATAAAATGTAATGCTAATATTTAAGTGTAGCAAGCTTAACGTTCCCAAGATGTTTATCTGTCAGCTGCTCGGACACACGGCTGACCGCGCTGATGTACGCTTACCTGTTGGGACACAGATGTCGTCCCTAACGTTACTTGTTGGGACACAGATGTTGTTCGTACCATTACCTGTTGATACACAGATGTTGTCTGTACCATTACCTGTTGGGACACAGATGTTGTCTGTACCATTACCTGTTGGGACACAGATGTTGTCTGTACCATTACCTGTTGGGACACAGATGTTGTCTGTACCATTACCTGTTGATACACAGATGTTGTCTGTACCATTACCTGTTGGGACACAGATGTTGTCTGTACCATTACCTGTTGGGACACAGATGTTGTCCGTACTGTTGCTTGTTGGGACACAGATGTTGTCCGTACTGTTTCCTGTTGGGACACAGATGTTGTCTGTACCATTACCTGTTGGGACACAGATGTTGTCCGTACCGTTGCCTGTTGGGACACAGATGTTGTCCGTACTGTTGCTTGTTGGGACACGGATGTTGTCCGTACCGTTACCTGTTGGAACACAGATGTTGTCCGTACCGTTACCTGTTGGGACACAGATGTTGTCTGTACCATTACCTGTTGGGACACAGATGTTGTCTGTACCGTTACCTGTTGGGACACAGATGTTGTCCGTACCATTACCTGTTGGGACACAGATGTTGTCTGTACCATTACCTGTTGGGACACAGATGTTGTCCGTACCGTTACCTGTTGGGACACAGATGTTGTCCGTACCGTCTCTGGTTCTGGCTCTGACCACTGGAACAGTGACCGGACAGCACCTCGCATCTCAACCATCGAATTTCAGCAACAGGAAATAACGTTACTCTTTTACTCACAGATACTCACACTTTTTAGATCATATCTTCTGTACTGGTTTTCCATCATACTTTCATACTCTGGCTGGTATGATCAGAAAACGGGTCCTACTTGCATTCAATGTAGTATTAAAGGTCTTTAATAGTCTTAAAATAATGTTGGGATTCTCTTAAAGTAAATCTTGTATCTGGATGAAAGCTCAAATGTTCTCTGAGGATCAACACAGGTGAACATCTGTGTGAACTCATGACGATATTTTCTCACGTCTTTAATTTACTGACCATTTATGTCAAAGCAAGTCAGACTGTCAAAACTAACAATGATTAAAGTTATTTATCTTACTTTGCTGCTCATATTTCCAAAACACAAAAAGAAATGGGGTAAACTCTTCTGTGACAGGCATGTGAAGATCAATTACCACTGTATATAACCGACTTGACATTACCGATTCATTCCAGATGATTTATCCCGACTAAACCAAACCACTATTTAATTCTTGTAGAGCAGAACATGAGGCACTACACTCTCCTCAGCCTGTAGTCACCATTCATTGGATGTCTCTTTCATCAGACCAGTGCCATGATATTCTCTGGAGGGTATTATTGGCAGTTCTAAAAGTGGCAAGTATCCATATGTGTCTAGTCCAGTACAGAAAACATGCCATGCTCTTAAGAGTTGCTCTTATAAACATTGATAACATCCTCCCAAACTGGCAGCACTTGTTGCCTGGGTTTTGCTGGTTTTATTAATTCCTTGCCTCCTTAATAGATTTGTGCTGTTTATCAGGTTTTAACTGTCAACTAACAGTTGCAAATAAAAGCTTCTAACGTGACCTGTCTATGATCATTTTCACTTTCAGCTGCCATTCTGGATTCATTCTTTGTCTGAGGCTGTCTGATCAATAATCTGTCACCGGTAACACACACGCATCTTACAAATGCATTAGCAGCCTGCCTACAGTAGGGGTGGAAAGGACTTTGGAAGTTCAGTTGCCATCCAGCTCGGGGGGGAGGGGTATCCAGTCTACATACGTTTTGTGGACTTGAAGAAGGCTTACAATCGTGTCCCCTGGGGAGACCTGGGTGGGGGGGGGGGGAGTACTGCAGGGCTACCGGGGCTGTTGCTATGAGCCATCCAGTCCTTATATAACTGGAGTGAGAGCTGTGTTCTTATTCTCAGCACAAAGTTTAACACATTTTCTGTGGGTGTTGGGCTCCCCTAGGGTTGTCCCTTGTCACCGATTCAGTTTGTGATCTTCATGGATAGGATCTCAAGGTGCAGGTGAAGAACAGTGTCCGTTTTGACAGTCAGCACCTTAAAGTCTCGAGGCCGTTGATTCTGAGTTCATGAGTGAGAGTAAAATAGAGCGTGAGATTGACAGACAAATTGGTGCGGCGAAAGGAGACATCTGATCAGGATGCCTCCTGGGAGCCTTCCTACACATGCTATATGTTACACAAGCTTCCAAAGGACAAGAACTATTCCTTGGTGCCAAGCAGTCAACCATTTAAAAGAACATAGCAAGCAAATAGCTTGGAAGGGGCAGGGAGGAGAAACAGTTTATAGTTTATAAGGCACATTCAGGAGAACTTTGGATAACCTACCTAATGAGAATTTTGAAGTAATGGTTTGTGAGTTTGATAGAGGCAGGAGATCAATATCAACCCCATATCTGTACACGACATATGAAGCTACAACCAGCAGCAGATTATTTTAGCTTAGCATAAAGACTGGATGCAGGGAGAAAGAGCTAGTCTGGCTGTGTCCAAAGGTAAAAATGCCCTGGTGTAGCGCTTTCCTTTGAGAGTGATCAAGTTGCTACTGGTGACTAAGGCTGGGTACCGAATGTAATACTTTTTAGGCATTGACCGAATTGCCTCTTAATTATTAAGTATCGAAAACTGCCTCCTCATCTGCCCGATGGTGTTTTAAGCCCCCAACGTCTCCTTCCAGGCAGCGCTGCGACCGTTGACTTCAAGGCACCTAACCTTAACCCTAACCATAACCATATCCATTGCCTGACCCACAATTTCCACCAACTGCAGAACGGCTGCAAATCTGCTCCGGAACGGCGGCGGAGTCATTAGGTTTCCATTAAAGTCAATGTGTGTATTTCCACTGACTGCAGAACGGCTACGTGCCGGAGAGCTCCACAGCAATTCAGCACAGGGCAGATTGTGCGGGACAGGAAGTCGAGCACAGAAACAAAATAAAACATCCGGTTCATTTTCAAAATAAAATACACCGTGCTCACACGGATCATATTTCCCTGCACTACACCTTGAAAACGTCATAATGGGCGGAGACAGGTTTTGTGGTTCTGTTTATAGAAACTACATCCTGTTGTATCGCGCGATCATACGTGAATTTGCGAGATCCCGTGGGTCCTCGTGACTTCAGCTGTCAGTCATCGCGTCAAATCCGGACCTGGTGGGTATTGAAGGATGGCTGAGCGCGGAGCCGACACGCAGCGGAGCCGTTCCGCAGTTGGTGGAAATTGTGGGTAATCCTAGTGCGACGTTGGGGGGCTTAAAACACCGATAAACTCCTCATGAGTAAATCTCATCAGCGTTAGTGAGCCAATAAGCACGCAGCATGCTTCTACGAAGATCTAATAATGTTTGTGATGGTAGAGACATGCAGGAAAAACTCTACGTTCCACAGAGAGACGGGCTCACGTAGCAGGAGCTGAAAAATAAATACAGGAGATTTGTGCCGTAATGTTGTAATTTCTTTTTGTTTTATAACATTGGTATCGAAAAAAGTTTAGGAACCGGTATCGAAGTCACGGTATTGGTATCAGATTTTGAAATTTTTTTGAACGAAACCCAGCCCTACTGGTGACTCTGCTCCACAGCAGCAGAACAACAAAGGTTCTGTGACAGTGGTATAGCAGCTTTCTAGTGTATACCTCGTCCACCCTCAAACCTCTCGGTCTATGTGGGTGCTTACTTGTAACTTGCTGCTAGCCTGGAAATCCAGACCCAAATCCGAAAGATTAAGGGTCTGGCATTGAGTAATGAAAATGGCCCAACTTGAGGGGCGGCACCAAGCATGCATTTGAAAATCTCACTGCACGCAATTGGATAACACTACGACCAATCACAGCAATACACGAGGCGACGTATCCAGAGCCCCATACGCTTAGCTACCAGCGGAGCTAACTGGTAGATTAAACTGTCGTCATCTGTTTAGCTCGCCTCTGTACACCTATCGGACCAGGGTTATCTGAGCTGTGTCCAACCCTTCTTTTGTCATTTCAAACCGAGCCTGTCAACATGGGTTGATCCCTGGTCGTGACAATACCATACAGATAAGATCTGGGTCACGTCCCGGGAGCAATGCATACTAATTACCTCAGGTGTTGGAAATGGGTGGGGGATTTGGACGTCCTATTCATTGAACAGCTAACATCGTCGCATACTCCAGTCCAGCTGTACTACTGTTTTGTAGCCAACTTAAATTCCTCATTGTACAGTATATATTAGAACATCACAATTACAAACTCAGTTAACTTTGACATTAAGTGTGTGTGTGTGTGTGTGTGTGTGTGTGTGTGTGTGTGTGTGTTCCAGAATGATGTTATGGTATTTACTAGGGGTGGCAAAAAAAATCGTATGTATGGTGATGGCTGCTCCATCATTTTTTTTGTCAGATAATGGTGTTTTACTTCCTGTATCGATAACCAGGACAAACATTTTTTTTGGGATAATAAACTTAAAAGTGCCAGTAGGGTCCATTGACACTGTTTTTTTCTGTTCTTCTCTCACTCATACTGCTTAACAACACTTCTGTTCACTTACTGAATTGAAAATATTGGAATATAAATTGCAACAAAAGGAAACGTTGGGGGGAAAAGTGTTTTGTACGTTTAAGTCCTGCTTTTAAAATGTCTGGGTATATACAGTCTTACAAACAATTGTTGAGCTGAAGAAAGTGGCATAATGTGACTGAATGAAGTCAGATCAGTGAGCAGTAGTGTGACAGAGAGAGAGTACAGAGAATTATTTACTACTAAACTCTACTTCCCTGGCTGTATCTTGACTCATAGTCCCCTTGCCCTTAAGTCCAATTATGTCAATGCAGCAACATTGTTGTGCCGTCGTCAGTCGGAGGAGCTGTCGGCCTTCATTTTGGCCGACATGACTTGCTGGGTCGGAGGGCGGGCAGTCGGACTCACTCCACCAATCTGATTGTTGGAGTGCTGACCTGGAAATAACGAGCGGGATGAGTGACGAACGCCTCTCAAAATCTGACGAAAATCTTTTAAACTGACCTTTGTCGATCTGAAACGAAGACAGATTCAGCAACTGCACGGCCTATTTCTCTCTTAAAATGTTTTCAGAAACACGTTTCCGTGAACTATTTTCGTAAAATATGAGATCAATTTCGATCAAGCAGCAAAATAATCACCGTGTGTGTGTGTGTGTGTGTGTGTGTGTGTGTGTGTGTGTGTGTGTGTGTGTGTGTGTGTGTGTGTGTGTGTGTGTGTGTGTGTGTGTGTGTGTGTGTGTATGTGTATGTGTTGTGTGTAGGGGCCTGAGGCCTGGACGTCACCCGGAGGACGAGGACATTTTGCCTGAACTGGCTAACATCCATCCCAGAGAGAGACCTGACTGGGAGGAGACCATCAGTGCCATGGTGAGACACACACACACACACACACACACACACACACACACACACACACACACACACACACACACACACACACACACACACACACAGTGCGTTTCACTATCTTTGTGGGGACCTGTCATTGACATAATGCATTCCCTAGCCCCTTACCCTCACCTTAACTATCACAACTAAATGCCTAACCTTAACCCTTACCCTCACCCTAACCATAACCTAATTCTAACCCTAATCCTAAAACCAAGTCTTAACCCTCAAACAGCCCTTTAAACTTGTGGGGTCCAGCATTTTGGCCCCACAAAGCTGTCCGGACCCCACAAGTATACTGTATTCACGGTTTCTGGACCCCACGAATATAGTTAAACAAGAACACACACACACACAGCCGAATGCCTAGTGAATTTGTAATTTCTTATTTATTCTTTCTGATTATATTTTGGGCATTTTAAGCCTTTATTTTTATAGGACAGCTAAAGACATGAAAGGAGAGAGAGAGGGGGAACGACATGCAGCAATTGAAGCAAGTGAATATTAAAATTTTTACCAGCCACTCAATGGATTACAATTGTTTTTTGGCTGGTGAGTGAAGCTAATCTTCCAGCCACTTGCATATTTTACCAGCATTTGGCTAGTAGATGGTGCTAATTCTGGACCACACACACACACACACACACACACACACACACACACACACACGGCCATTGTGATGTTCTTCCTTTTGCATAAACACATTTGCACGTGTGAGACGCCGACGGTCTCTGTTTTGTTACATACAGTGCATTCATCAATGTCCAGCTCTCATCCCGGGTCAGCTAAAGCTCATTGCGTGTCATTCCTGACGCGTCAGACGCAGTGATAACACCACGCCGCTCTTATCCGCTCGTTTGCTACCTGTCACATTCTTATCAACGTCTGTTTTCAGCCCAGTGGATTGATTAGCTGTGTCTTTCCCTCCCAGTGAAATTGTGTCTCCCCTGTTCCCTGAAACGCGATCACCCCATTCATGATTAATGCAGGTGGCTGTTGGTGTCCTAAAGCTACCCCACTCCAAACTCTGTGCATGGATAGTCATCTGCCTATCTGTGTACTCATGTGTCATCTGTTTGCTTCAGCCTCCATCTCTCCACGCTGGATTCCATTCACCAGACAGCATCATTCATTATTTCCTTCCCTCTCATCTTTGGTTCGGGTCTTGCTTCTTGCATCAACAGCACAGTGAAAATGAGGCCGTCTCCATGGTAACACGCGAGCCACCCGTGGTCGGCGCGTGGTTGGAGCCCTATCGCAAGTGTGTACTTCGATTGGGCAACAGAGAGAAAGAGAAACAACAATCTCGCCAGGCTAATGAATATTGATCACAGAGGCGGAGCTTTTAATACTGCACGTCTGCTTTTCTTTGTTCAATATTTGATACGAGAGGGACTCTGTACTGGAGTGGCATGCATTATGTATGTCTCCGGTGGTTCGAGGAGGTGATGAGAAGCGCTAAGCAACTTAGTGTGAGCTGTCACACCAACGCCCTGTTGCACTGTGTAGGATAGATGGTATTCTGTGTTGACTGCAGAGCGAGGCACAAAGGAACAAAACCCACCCAAATCCCTGCAACGTACTGATAAAACGAACAGTACAATCTATTTAGTTAATAATTAGTCAATAGTTATAGATTTGCCATGACATAGAGCATTTAGATCACAGACTCAGAAAAGGCTTGAACAAGTTTAAAGCTTTGACATTCATTTGTTACATCTGAGTCACCCAGTCAAGACATCCATTTGGAATGTGCGTGTGGCTGTTTTTGCGCGCACACACACACACACACACACACACACACACACACACACACACACACACACACACACACACACACACACACACACACACCTCCCCCCCCTTTCTCTCTCTCTCTCTCTCTCTCTCTCGTTTACTGGCAGCAAGCATTAAAGAAGCTCAAGTTGAATGTTTCATATAAGTGTGAAGCCATATATATATATATATATATATATATATAAAAATAAGGGCTGTCACTTTGAACATAAAATCCAAAAAGGGTCTCTCACTCAAATAAGAAGCTAGAACCAGAGAATGTTTGCCATCTTGGTTATTCTTCTGTCAATCCACTAATCGTTGCAGCTCTTCTATATATATATATGAGCAGTTCAAGTGACTGCGTGTTTAAACAACTGCTGTCCCATGTCTGTCCCATGTCTGCCTCATCCAGCTAACACCTCGGATAGAGGATGTGTAGACTGTTTCGGCTGCCTACCACCTGCTGACCACTGACTGTCTTGCTGTGGAGTCCTGAACTGAATACAGAAAACTTTAACAGCTCTGCTCCACCCTGACTTAGGCTACATCTACACTACTACGTTTTCATTTTAAAGCCTTGTTTATGAGACAAAAACAATCTCTCTCTACACAAGAGTTTTAGGCTCCAGTAGCAGACATTAATCCACATTAACACGTCCGACAACTAGGGTTGGGTGCCAAAACAACCGGTATCTACCGGACCGAAAAGCAACACGGATTTCTACGCCTCTTCGTCTTATTTACGACGAGGTGGAACTGTTACTGAAAGGTATGTAAGCCTACCTAACCGATGAGACAGACTGACGTGCGTCGTCGTAGTCTCCGTTTGTGCCCGTCCGGACTACAAAATCACCCTGGAGTCTTCAAACCACAACGCGGGCAGCAGTGTTTCCAAATGTCTCCTTTCACGTAGCCAACGTAGCAGAAGATGTTGCTTTTTAAACCAAGACGTAGTAATGTAGATGTAGCCTTAATCATATTAACACCTCACTTTGCCAACACGTCTTTGGTGCATTTTTCTCACAGGCCCATGTTGCTTTTACTGTTAATAACTTTCCAATCGTTGTCTTTTGTTTATCTTAATCTTTTTACCTTCCCTTCATTTTAACTTATATCGTCTCCCGAGTGTGCTCCAACAGCCCGCTGTCAGATAACTGAAATGAAAATTCCACAATGAATATATCCACTGATAAAATCGCCTTGCACCAACATAGATTGCCCAGGCTCTGTTAATGTTTTGTTGACCACAGCTGCTTTTGATTTTCACTCTAATTCAAGCTAAATGAAGCGAGTGAGTGGCTTTGTTAAGGAATACTTGAAGAACAAAGCAGAGCGGCTGACTGTTCATGAGCCCCTGTGTGGAGGGAGTGTTTGGCCAAACAATGTAACTTATGAGCAGTGTATATGATGTCTCAGCATAAACTTTAGGCAATTTGTCCTTTTCAAGAAACTGCAGCAAAACATTTCCGCTGTGTTTAGTGGGTACCCATTCAACCTGCCAGTGCAATGTTAGAAAATGTCACAGATAGTGCAGATTCAATTTTATTTATATAGTGGCAAATCACAACAGGAGTTATCTCGGGACACTTTACAGATAGAGTAGGGCTGCGTTTCATTAGTGTTTCAACACGCCCTCCTTCACTTCCCATCAGCCCTTGGTATGACGTCATAGCATACGTTGCACGGAGGCCGCTTGGACAGCAGAGGGAAAGTGGGCGGGGCAGGAGCGGAGGTGTGAAATGGAACGCACCTGCCCTCGTTCACTTTCAGCCCAAGCTATACAGCTCGACCGCCAGTTTTAGGCTCTCTTCTATTAATGATCGCATTCTATCCCCGTTTTTATGTTCATTCTATGTCTGCTTATGTCATGCAATTTCCTTATTGTAAAGTATTACTTGCATGAAAGGCGCTATACAAATATTATTTTATAAAGAGTATTATGACTGCTTTTTACACATAAATACCTGCAGACTCATTTCAGTGAGGCTCGGTAATCAACTTAATGAGATTCGGATTTAGAAAGTTTGTGATCTGTATCATGATTAATTGTATTAGGCTATATCTCGCTAAAACAGAATTTCTTTCATGCGTTTACAGATAATGTTGGAAATAAAGAAATCACACATACAACTATCTAGTAATACAACGTAAAATATCAAGCTAACAATGAGGAAACTAAAAAGTTCAAATGTATATATTCATCTTCTCCTTGTTTGGTGGTCAGCAGCAGGAGTTTTAGTGGTTGTACATGACTGCCACCTAACCATGGATGTATTTTCTTGCACCAAATCCATAGCTCTGGAGTGACCATCGTTGTTGACTCGCTCCCGTAGCTCTCCGAGGGTCGATGTCACCAAGTTCACTTCAGTGTTTCAGACAAATGGAACGACGGCTGGCAGCGCGGATTCCCCCGAGGGCAAGGGCTTAGGGGAAGGCCATGTTGAAACACTAGTAATGAAACGCAGCTTCGGTCTAGACCACACTCTATAATTTACAGAGACCCAACGAGTGGAGTAGTAACTAGGGCTGCACAATATATCGTTTTTTTATTGCCATTGCGATATCAACTAGCGCAATATACACATCGCACAACGCTGCGACATACTGAAAGCAGCAGAACGGAGTACACTTTAATATTTTATTATTCGCGATATTCAACAACATTATTGCACATTGCATATTTTCCTCATATCATGCAGCCCTACTTTTAACACCCCCTCTCCCCGTCAATCTTCCCATTACCACTGCTTCTGGAGAGATTGACCTGTGCAGTATAGGCCTCATGAAGCGACCCGTTACAGGGCTCAACTGAAGCAAAACCTGAACTGAAAACTGTCCCAACAATACAACTCAGTGGCCCGAGATGTGTTTGTATGCACCAGCTGTATTGTTGACGTTTGTGTGTGTATGTGTGTGCGTTTGTGCATTTTAGGCGAGGAGTGCAGAGATCCCTGAGCTGAGGACGGAGCCCCTCATGCGCTCATGCAGCAGCAGCACGGCCAGCATGAAGGTCAAGAATGTTAAGAAGTGAGTAGACACACACACACACACACACACACACACCTGCCTCTGCCTATCTCCTCCACCTCTCCCACATCTCTCCTTCCCTCTGTTCACCTCTATTTAGCACTCCTAACTGGCTGTTTATCGCCTCTGTTTCCTGCTTGAGTTCCTTCCATTCCCCGAGTCTATTTCTGTGTCTTCCTCCTCCTTCCTCTCCCTCTGTTTGCACTGCACTCTCCTCCTTCCATACTAGTCATACACACTCCGAGGTGTTATCATAAGCAGAGGATGAAGCGCCAACCAAACTGTGTTTGTGTGTGTGTGTGTGTGTGTGTGTGTGTGTGTGTGTGTGTGTGTGTGTGTTCTGTTTTCAGACTTTGCTTCACCAAGGGCCACTTCCCGAAACTGGCAGAGTGCGCTCACTTCCACTACGAAAACGTGGACTTTGGCACAATTCAGGTAAAGGCCCTAAAGTTTCTCTCCTTAATTACCACATTAATAGAAAGTGTAATCACATACAGTATGTCTCAAATGATGAGGAATGCAACCTTGGCGCTGGACTGATCGCCCTCAGAGCAGTGCGTTTGCTTCACCAGAGTGGTTTTAACATTTCGGTGGAACTGGCAGTATAAAATGATAGCACCACAGATGTGGAATCATGCTGTGTAGATGAAGCTTTGAACTTCACAGTTTTTTTTTTTCAAAGACTTATGTTCTCTCTAGCAATTCCCCTGCAGTGTTGTGTAAGAAACGGAAAGACGATGATGTTCATAAAGACAGAAGTATGACTCACATGTCTCATTCAATTGACGTCAAGCAGAGTTCATCCTTTTTGCCGTCATATCAGCGAGGATGGTTGATGATTTGCATGGGTTTGGTATCTTCTTCAATGCCCTTACAGCGCGACCTCATTCATTCCAGCTTCACACAGCTCAGCTGACTGATGGCTCTGTGTGTAAAACTGGTGAAGTTAATGTAGGTCTATCTGCTACGTGTCTTTCGATTCATATTCATATTGTTAAAATTGCATTCTGACATCAAAATACCTCCCTGGCCCTTTACTGTCAGTGAACGTCTGGCTGTGGAGTCACAAGCTCAGAACTCTCTTTTGAACTTTCACACTTTCATCTGTCTTGTCTCTTAATCTTTGTTCCTTACCATCAGAATACCGATATCAGCTGCTAGAAACTTGGATAAAAGCAATTTGAATGTCTTGAAAAGTTGATGGGTTGTGTTTCTAGTTTATACAGTTTTTATACATTCTTGACTCTGTCGAGGCTGTTATATTATAGTCTGTGTGTGCTCTGAGTAAAGAGGTAAGTATAGTATTTAATGGTGGGATATATCCGATCCAAGAGTTAAATGTGTGAGGTTTAGAACAACTAATGGGACACGCCGGTGTTACACACCCAGTTCAGTTTGTGGAAACCGCTGTGTCATGTCTTCTGTGGCTCTGGGAGGAGCTCCTGAAAGTTTGAAAAAATGCCCTGATGTCATCAGGGTTATCTCAGCTCGGGAGTAAGACTTCACTTAACTTTAACAGAAAGTAGAGTTGTTCTGATACTAGTAACAGGATACTGTCTAAAATGCTGGTCGGCTGCTCGGTATTGCCAAGTATGCAAGTCCATTCACCGATCTGATACCAAGTAATTTAGCCCTGGAAAAAAAATCTAGTTTAAAGAAGTTTATTGATGTTCTTATTCCATTATGACTGTCTGTCAAACAAGATAATACAAGAAAGTTCTATGGCCTTCATTCTCTGTATGTATTCATTCATGTTTCCGGGCCAAATAACAATTTTATAGCAATCATATCACATCCATACAGTGTTGGTAGTCTACATTACAAACCGTAGGTGTGGGATATGAAAGAAGTGGGCATTTAGATGGCTCTGATGAAATACACTACTGAGTTGTATTATAGGAAATATAAGATCAGTTGTTTTTGGTGCTTGACCCATACTAGGGAGTAAAAGTCAGGATATCTTTGACCATTATTTATTGTCCCTTTTTGATTCCCATAGCTTCCTACTTTTTATAAGTGCAATACTAAGTTGCTGGAATACTCCTTAAAATGAGATTTTGAATCAGCAGTTCTTTAGCTTTCACTCCTCGCCACTAAGTGTAGCATCATTTTGGCATTTCATCATAAAGATTGTGCCTTTCTCATTCAGACAACTGTGTCATTATGTTAAGAAACCAGTAGGGGTCAGCAGTCGGCTAGAGTTATTACACGTTGGTGTCGGGAGGGCAGAGCGAGAGTTTGCTAAACAGCTGACTACCATCTACTTCACCTGCAGGGTATTTGTTGGCGTTACTCAGGTTACACCACAGAAACCATCTATTCATTCGCTGCATGCGTAAAGGAAAGCCTTCAGCTAAAAGGAGCAGTCTGTAGTCAGTAGATTGGTTCTCCTTTTGTTATCCCAGCTGTGTGTGCTGGCAGCAGGACTGTCTTACCCTTTGTGCGTTTCATTTTGCTTTCAAGTAGTCATTTTGTTCTGCTGTTCTATGGTTTTAGTATTCAGCAGTGTGAACAGAACCCCGCGAGGAAACCTCTTGTCTCCCTTGTCATTAATTATTCTGTATTTGTTCCCCATGTCAATCAGTACACATTATGTTTAATCTTGCCTCAGACAAACATGTTTGCTTGTTTAATGAATTGGTCACAAATGTATTCTGTTTGTTTGGCCCAAATGATTCTGACATGATATAAATACTTAATCATTTAGATGAATGAAAACATTGCTGCTTAGTTAAGCAGTCAGAGAGCATTTCCGTACTCCCTCAACTTTTTATGTTCATCATGGTGGTTGTTTGACTGATGCGTCTGCATTGCCACATGCACATATTCACTGAATTATATTATGTGTAGTACTGTCAACTGTTATAGCTGTAGCAGTTCTCGTTAAAGTTGTGCCACCTAGGTTCACCTGGGGAAGTTAAGGAATGTGTTGTTAAAACTCCTGCAGTAGTTTGTATTCTGCATGAAGCCTTGCAGACTGTGTGCAGTATACTGGGCTCTGGCAGGCTTAGGACTACTGCTGGAAGACATATTCTTTCATTTCCATAATAAAAAACCTTGCCAAAGGAGAATTTGAGTCAGGCAAGGTTTTGTTGTGGAAACATTAGGATCTCATAGTCACAGAAGACCAAAGAGGAGGGCGCCTGCATTCAAAGCAGCACTTGCGTGGCAGTTTTTGTCTTATGATACTGGTATTTCAGATTATTATTGGCCAGTTTATTTTGGCGAAGGGGGATTGTTTTTGTTCAGGTGTTTAGTCATTGACATGAATGGGATTCATTTCACATTTTTTAGATTTTGGTATTCTCCAAGTGTGGCACATTTTCTGAATTGCTGGTTAAAAAATTAGTTATTTTAGTTAAATTAGTTAGATTTTAATATTGTCTTAATGTTTCATTAGTTCTGATACTGTATGTAGTAGAGCCCGACCGATATATATCGGCCGGGCCGATATTATCGGCCGATATCAGGTATTGGCATTTATAATGGCCGAAAAATTAATATTTAAAAAATAAAATAAAAACGGACGAAACCCCCTTCAACCATGTTCTGAGTGTTGGCGTTGCATAGTTTGTCCACCAGAGGGAGCTCTACAACCTCCCTGTTGGCAACACTCGTGTTTAACCCTTTAACTTTCATATCTTAAGTTTGTAGTTTTATACATTTTATTTATCAGAACTTTAATATATTTTGATGTTCCTGTGTTCTGTTGTGACAATAAAACAAACAAGTTTATTTTTAAACTGCATTATTATATTATTTTAGTGAGGACTCATAAATAACTAATGTTAGGGAAATCTGTTTATGTTTTGTTACACGTTTCTAAATTTAAAAAAAAAATATATATCGGAATATCAGATTTTTAAATCACCAAATATTTGTATTAATATCGGCCTTAAAAATCCTTTATCGGTCGGGCTCTAGTATGTAGACCCCACAAAGCCACCAAGATGTCTCTGACAAGCAGACTGTCACACTGCACCTGTATTGTGCACTCTCAAACTGTCACATTTCATTTTTTTGTTAATGTAGAGAGGTAACTGGCAACACTAAAACTGATTGGACTTTCAGTGAGGATGATAAACATGCATCCAGTCCAAACATTGACAGTATAATTAGTGGCTTTACCTGTAGCTGTATACTTTGGACACAGGTAACATACTGTGATCCTGTCTGCCCAGCTGAGCATGCTGCTAAATGTAACAGGAGCTCTGAATGGGCCAACTTACTGTGACGCAGACGTTATCTTGTGGTGAAGTGTTTACAAATGACATGTTAAATGGCGTACAGGCACTCACTGTAAATGAGTCCGCACAGCCTCTTGCAACACACACACACACACACACACACACACACACACACACACACACACACACACACACACACACACACACACACACACACACACACAGACTCTTGTGGACACTGTGCGTCATGTGTTTCTGTGGGTGTGCAGGGTCACTTAAGGGGAATAGAGTAAAATGTTATTGCATGTAATTGAGCTGTAATGCCTCAGTAAATCCCGATTCAGTCCTGGCTTTAATCTTGCGGCGTGGTGTCAGGCTCAGAATCTGATTATCAGCTTTTCCTGGTTTCTAATGGAACTCCCTTCAGCTCCAATGAAATCTCCTGATTTCATGAATAAGAGTTAGGGGTCCGGTGCCTTGCTCAAGGGCTCATCAGCAGTGCCCAAGAGGTGAACTCGCACCTCTCCAGCTACCACTCTTTACTGTGGTCTGTGCTGGACTTGAACCGGCCACCCTCTGAGCTACTGCCGCTCCTGCTACGGATGGAAAAACGAATCCCCATCAGCCTCAACTTTTACTTTGTTTAGTGCCAGTTAGTACACTTTAGCATGCCAACATGCTAAACTAAGAAGATGGGGACATTAGTTCGAAACCTATGCATTGTTTTAGACTGAACACTTTTTGCCAGTTTGGACAGTCCCATGGCATATTGGATTGATCAGATGAGATGAAGATGGAAAATGAGAAGAGCCCTCTGTGTGTGCCCTCTGGACTTTAGTCGTGTGCTTGCCATCCTCACTTCCGTTTTTCTTATCGTGCACTAATTTGCTGAAGCTGAATAGCCAGTCAGCAGGGATTCTCTCACCGACGCCGATGAAACATGTTGAATCGGCCGAAAAAATCAGACGAGTGGCTAGGGCTGGGCGAAATGGAGAAAATCAGATATCACGATATTTTTGACCAAATACCTCTATCGATACCACAACAATATTGTAGTGTTAACTATTCGTGCTTTCACAAAATATTTACACAATGAGATTTTTGATAAATAATCACCAGTAATGTGGTTATAATGACTAAGTGGGTAAAGGCAAATAATAGAACAGTTACAACAGTCTGGTAAGTTCAGAAAATGACATCACTTTACTGTAATGCAGCCTTTAATACCAGGAAAAGACTTATGCCATATTACGATATTACGATATCGAAAATCTAAGACGGTATCTAGTCTCATATCACGATATCGATAGAATATCGATATATTGCCCAGCTCTACGAGTCACTTGTCGGCCCAACCTCAGCCGAGGATCGCCCTGGCGTGTCAGAAACTTTACAGTACCTAGTGATTCCTAAATATAAAGCTGGAATATAACTTATGTACTTAACTTGCTTTGACATTAGAGACGCTCTTAGCCTAACCCTTATGCAACTGTGCATTTCCATATCAAGTTTATAATCAGTAAAGAGGATTTGGGGCCTCTTGCATGAACATGATATACTGTAATGACAATAGCAGATGGGCCTGTAGTTTCTATTCTCCACTTCCACCACTATGGACCACTAGCACCCTAACACAATAAAACAATGGACCTTTTTCACAGCAGACATTTTGACTTGTCATAGTAGGAAAAGCACAGCTGAAAGTGATAACCTTAACGATGGCTCAATTCCATCTAGTGTCCCAGTAAGATATTTCAGTGAGTCAGCATGCACAATACCAGGACCTCTCCTAACTGGAATGCAGCCATCATTAATGGTTTTGAATACACCTGTGCTTTTCCTACTATGACATGTCAACATGTCTGCCGTGAAAAAGGTCTATGCCGTGAGAAAGTTGTGCTATCAGACACAATAGCTTAATCAGGCTGCCAGCACAGTGTAAGAATTATTTAGCTCAACTTTGTGCCTGTTGGAGACGAGCTACTAGTAATCTTAAAACTCTGTAACTCAGAAATCTTCAGAAACGTTTCTTCTGTAGATGGAGGTGACAGTAGAGTCGTCTGAGCAAACAATTCCTCATTGCTGTCATCATTCTTGGTTAAGAAACTATATTTTGTGACTCATTTTAGAGAGAAATAATGGTCCACAGCTGTGACATAAATTATAACTATGGAGAATGAATGCTTTGTGCCATATCACATAATGAAGGGACACAGACTGTCATCAACAAGGCTTAGGTACACACCGTGGCTGTACATGCACCAGGAAAACGCTGTGCAACACTGTGACAAGGCAGGATGCATCCACAGATTCATGCAGTTTAAACTGAATTCTGACTCTAGATTGAGAGTTTTGTCTCTTCAATCATCCGTTTTTTTATGGTGAGCACTAGGGATAGACTGATTATCGGGCCGTTATTTTGGCAGTCTGCAGATGATCTGTATCTGCGTTTTATTTGCCTGATAACCGATAAAGTTAATGGATTAAAAAGTGTTCTACTTTGGCTCGGTTACAGCTCTGTGTCTGTCCCTCTGCTTCGGTTTGACTCCCCACTGAGTCTGACTTCATGTCCCCCCCCACAACACTATCTCACTATCTGTTACTGGGTGTTATGTTGAAAGTTTCTAATTATATTAAATAATTGCTTAAAGCTTTTAAACAAAAGTTTTGTGTTGGAGTTTGTAACATTCCTAAATCTTAATTTTGACTTTCATTTTCACTTTTTATCCATATCGGTTCCAAATATCGGTTATCGGTTTCATTAACTAATACTAATCTGTATCGGCCTTGAAAAACCAGTATCGGTCGATTCCTAGTGAGCACATGCTCACCTAAACCCAGAGAGTCCTATTTACACACACCTGTCTGCACGTCACTGTTGTATTGAGCTGTTATTTTTGGTGTTTCTTTGCTCACAGAACTGCTGTGGATCTGCCTGTTTTATTAATGTCTATTTTTTTTTGTTTACTGGATCATTCTCTATATTATATAAAATGTGCCAGAGGGAAGGCATTCACCATATGATGGTACTACTGGTAAAGGAGACATTCGAATGTGCAACTGAAGTAACTTTGAATGGAAGTGAACTCGTTGAACCTGTCCACATGCTGTTTATGTTGAGTTGCAGCCATGCAGTTTGGTGTTGAAAGGAGATGGCTGTTTGCCTTAACAAGCATGTGTATCTAATAAAGTAGCCACTTTCTTACAAATCCCACTTATGCTTCCTTTTAACATGAGCATTTTCAGTCCAGATACTGTATCTACTGTTATTCTCCTGACAATCTGACATTTCACTGCCCATGGCCTCTGCTCCACTTGATGTCTCTGTTGAATGGCCTCCAGCTTCCCTCTGTTCCCCTCGGCCCTGTCCCAGCCCTGCAGGCCGGTGACTGCATGATAGCGTCTGCAGCCACATACCAGCAAAACAACTTTATTGACTTCAACACTACTATCCCACTGCACCAGTCGGTCCTGCTCTGCCATATGGTTTATCTACAACCTAGCATTTGGTCCACGCTCAAATTTTACTATTAATGGATAGTTCAAAACCACACACAAGCTGGGGCTGCACAGTGTTCAACCACTGTTTGGTGTACAATGATTAACAGCGTCTGAAGTTATTCAAAGATTGTTGAAAATGTGTTTTGCTTAAAGTTCCTTCACTGGTGGTGATTGAGCTTCGCTCTGCAGACTGATGAATGTGTTTTGTTTTCACATTCATCTGCTGAGGGAGGAACAGTTCTCTGAGCTCAGCTCACCAGTTTAACACCTGCACATACCAGCAGACACAAATCAAAAAATGTTTCCAAGGGATACTTTGGCAATTTTCCCACCAGCTTTTTATCATGTCAGTGTGGGTAGTATGTGTAAATTATGGTAAATTCCCCTCCATCTTCCATCTCCATGCTCATCTCCAAGTTTTTATGGTCCCCCAGTGGCTAAAAATGTCAATAGGTGTAAACCAGCCCTGGGTATCCTGCTCTGCCTTTGAGAAAATGAAAGCTCAGATGGGCCGATCTGGAATCTTCCCTTTATGACGTCATAAGGGGAAAGGTTACCTCCCCTTTCTCTGCTCTGACCACCCAGAGAATTTGGCCCGCCCATGAGAAGAGAGAGACATCATGGCTTTCAAACGAGCAAAGTGGCAGTTGGTCAAGGCCACACCCCCACCCTCCACCTTGCCCCCCCTCTCTCCTCCTCAATAGCATTTAAAGCTACAGACACAGAAATGGCACATCCTAAGGAAAGCTCATTGTGGGACTGGCTCTAGTGGCTGTAATTCTGCACCAAGGCTGAATTTAGGGAAAGAGACTTCAGATACAGTATTAGGGGACCACTAAGGCCTATATAAAAGAGACTTCAGATACAGTATTAGGGGACCACTAAGGTCTATATAAAAGAGACTTCAGATACAGTATTAGGGGACCACTAAGGTCTATATAAAAGAGACTTCAGATACAGTATTAGGGGACCACTAAGGTCTATATAAAAGAGACTTCAGATACAGTATTAGGGGACCACTAAGGCCTATATAAGAGACTTCACATACAGTATTAGGGGACCACTAAGGTCTATATAAAAGACTTCAGATACAGTATTAGGGGACCACTAAGGTCTATATAAAAGAGACTTTAGATACAGTATTAGGGGACCACTAAGGTCTATATAAAAGAGACTTCAGATACAGTATTAGGGGACCACTAAGGTCTATATAAAAGAGACTTCAGATACAGTATTAGGGGACCACTAAGGTCTATATAAAAGAGACTTCAGATACAGTATTAGGGGACCACTAAGGTCTATATAAAAGAGACTTCAGATACAGTATTAGGGGACCACTAAGGTCTATATAAAAGAGACTTCAGATACAGTATTAGGGGACCACTAAGGTCTATATAAAAGAGACTTCAGATACAGTATTAGGGGACCACTGAGGTCTATATAAAAGAGACTTTAGATACAGTATTAGGGGACCACTAAGGTCTACATAAGAGACTTCAGATACAGTATTAGGGGACCACTAAGGTCTATATAAAAGAGACTTCAGATACAGTATTAGGGGACCACTAAGGTCTATATAAAAGAGACTTCAGATACAGTATTAGGGGACCACTAAGGTCTATATAAAAGAGACTTCAGATACAGTATTAGGGGACCACTAAGGTCTATATAAAAGAGACTTCAGATACAGTATTAGGGGACCACTAAGGTCTATATAAAAGAGACTTCAGATACAGTATTAGGGGACCACTAAGGTCTATATAAAAGAGACTTCAGATACAGTATTAGGGGACCACTAAGGTCTATATAAAAGAGACTTTAGATACAGTATTAGGGGACCACTAAGGTCTACATAAGAGACTTCAGATACAGTATTAGGGGACCACTAAGGTCTATATAAAAGAGACTTCAGATACAGTATTAGGGGACCACTGAGGCCTATATAAAAGAGACTTCAGATACAGTATTAGGGGACCACTAAGGCCTATATAAAAGCATCCAAAGAGCACCATGTCATGGGACCTTTAAGTAGAGTTGCGTTAATCACACACAATTGTATGTCTATTGAATATCTTTGGGGTTTGGACTGTTGGCCAGACAAAACAAGCAACTAAAAGGCATCACCTTGAATATATTTAGCAGATTATTGTTAGATGCAGCCTTACTTTACATGTATAAGTTACTGAAAGGTTTCAGGCGCAACCAGCATAGCAGAGCTAGGGTATCATCACGCTGATTTGTTTTCAGGGCTTCTACTGTGGTGCTAAGGTCACAGCCAGACAGCCAGCCCTCCGACACAAAAGCTCTCTCTCCTCACACGCAGCTAGAGGCCAGCCATCTAATGGCTGTGTACACAGGAAATATGATGCACCAAAGAAATTGATGTGAATACAATCTTGAGACAAGAATGTTATTACCAGACAAACTGCTTTATGCAAATTGTGCAGATTCTCAGATATAGATTAATGATAAACATGGAGTGTGATAAGTGGCCTGAGACATCACACATCATTTCATTTTTGGCTATGAGACAACAAACTGTTCAATTAACAGCCTCTTGTATATTACAAGTTATTCTGAAGTGTAGGTTAATAATATAGATAATAGCTGTGTGTGTGTTCTTGTTTAACTATATTAGTGGGGTCCAAAAACCAGGAGTCCAGTATACTTGTGGGGTCCCGACAGCTTTGTGGGGCCAAAATGCTGGACCCCACAAGTTTAAAGGTCTGTTTGAGGGTTAAGACTTGGTTGTAGGATTAGGGATAGAATTAGGTTATGGTTAGGGTGAGGGTAAGGGTTAAGGTTAGGCATTTAGTTGTGATGGTTAAGGGGCTAGGGAATGCATTATATCAATGACGGGTCCCCACAAAGATAGTGCCACAAACCTGTGTGTGTGAGACAAAGACGGAGGATGGGCGGTGTATCCAGCCTCCGACAATAATGACGGCAATCAATCTGAGTTTAACAGCTGTGAAGGAGTGCCCCCTCTCTCATCTAAACAACAGTGCATGCATTTACAAAGGCCGTGATGTTAGTGTGCGGAGAATGAGAGCAGCAGGCTGTATGCATGCGCTCATGCGTGTGATAAAGATTGACGCCCCTCTCGGCATTCTTTAGTCCAGCTCACTGTGTGTTGCTGTACGGCTGATGTGTCTCAGCTGCATCTACCTTCAGACTCTGACGTGACAGAAAACGTTGAAGTCTGGAGGGGGAGGGGATCTGCGCGTCATTTTGTCGGCGCTCTTACCCATCCACCCTTCTATCCATCCCTCCATCACTTGCCTGCCTGCATCCGCCCTGCTAGCTGAGCATCGTGACACAATATGCTCCCACTGCCCACTTGCTCCCTTCCCTCACAAAGGACCAGGAGAGATGCATAGAGATGGATTCCCTCCCCCAGTGGGACCCAATCCATCAACCGCAGCACTACACTGAAGACCGCACCAGGCAGCGCACAACCCAGACAGGCTGCCCTTTAAAGGCCCAGGGTGACAAGCCGCAGAATATTCACGACAATATTCAAGATCAACATTGGATTAGTTGTAGCTGTAGAATTGTTCAGGCACATGTGTTTGTCTCAGAGCCATGGCCTGCAGACCCCCTCTATCACACTCTGTCCATTCAGAGGAGCTCGTTCCACTCCTTGTGAACAGAGGATGATGTAATGGTTGGACGCATTCTGCCCTTGTTAGAGGAAACAAAAGACCAGCCCGAGAGCGTGCGCACGCACACACACACACACACACACACACACACCCCCTCTCTCTTTCATTGTTTTTCTCATGGTCATTATTGGAGGACAACAAGAAGGGTTGAAAATGTGATTGTCCTCCAGGCCAGAATGCACATTATAACGTGTTATAAAATCCACTTTGATAAGAATGAGATATGATGATGTAAAACTAGCTCAGTTAGTCATGACACCGTTGATATATTTTATCAGTACTTTAAATTCAATTTTATTCTTGTATTTTTAAGTTATTTTAATGGTCGTACATTATTAGTTTACGATTCTGCTGCTGCAGTTTGGTATAAAGATTGACAAATGAAATTCAGTAGGCTGTTGAGGAATCAACTGGATTGACGGTTGTGCATCTTACAATCCCAAATTACATACAAACATTAAAAAGTAATGCCTACTGTATAAAGTAAATGTTATGTAAAACTGTATGCTTAAAAACTTTTCAACAAATTTTGACAGCAATGACTCGCCCCTGTTATAGGTTGCATATGTTTCAACCAAAAAGTCAATTTCATTGGAATAGTTTTACAGGCCTGTTGGGGTAAAAATATTTTTTTTGCAAAGACAAAAGCCCCTGAGAAAACAATCAAGTTCAGGGAAAAGATCCTTAAGTATTATCACCTCCACCATGTTTTCGGTTTGGTTTGTCGGTTTGTCTGTCTGTCGGCAGGATTACGGAGAAACTACTGGTCTGATTTTCATTAAAACTTGGTTGGAAGGATGTAACGTGTCAAGGAAGAACCCATTACATTTTGGAGCGGATCCGAATCACAGGACGGATACAAACATTTTTTAATTCATTTTCAATTTTGTTAACATTGCAAGATAGGGCATTTGTGCTGCATTCATGTCAGAATAATCGGAGAAATGACTTCACGCTGCATTAACATTGTGAGATGGGGCATGCCTTGGCGGAGGTCTGCGGTCTCCAAGTGCCCTTCTAGTTTATTTTAGACGTTAACGGTCAAGAACTCGGCTAATCTGCTTCGTCAGGACTGTTTGTGAGGGATTTGATTGACAGTAGCGTTCAGCCATAGCCTGACAGGCCAGACCCACATCAAGATGTTGGGTCTGGGAACTCACCATTGACAGGGCTCAATCTGAGGGGCGGGATAAACGGTTGTCTTTCAAATTCCCTCTGCACGCAATAGGATAGCACTACAACCAACCAGAGCAACGAAGAAGGTATCTGGTCGGCAAAACTCTGAACACATCTTCCTTTTTTAAGAATGACTTCAGTGCCGTTCTTTGTTCATTTCTCAAAGAAAAGCTTAACTCCAAGTCTTCCAGAGTCACGGCCAAAGCCGATTCGAAAGACAGCAGCCATAAGCCCCGCCCACCGACTCTATACACAATGTAATTGGCCTGGCCAGAGTTTGGTTTTTCCAGCTCGCAAGCCAACGGAGAGTTACTAGACGACCCTGGCTGCAAATTACATTTGCTGCCGCTAGGGTGGTCTAGATTTCTAGGCTAATTCAGCCAGTCAGCAAGAAACAAACTCAGTCCCATTTACTCTCTCTTGTTATGGCATTTGCAGCTCGACTAGACTGATTTATTTCCCCTTCCACCTTCACACTTGACAACCCGTCCTCTCCTCTGCTACCTGCCCTGAGGGGCCTCCAGTGAGGAAATACCTGGGACGTGGGAACATTAAACTGTTGAGCTGGCTGCCGGAGTAACTGCTTCACTCAAGGAGCTTGGAACGCCTTACCCCTTTCTGGCCTCCTCAAAATGAAGTCGGGATAGAAAAGACAAAATTGCAGTATCCTCTTGACATTGAGATGTTTTTGGTGTTTACCGCGTTCCTGTCATTCTGTAAAACTGGAATGTTGAGGCACCTTGAACAGAGTCCAGTTAGCTTCATACATCACTAAATAGTACCATTTCTCTACATTATCTAACGCAGTGGTTCCCAAACTTTTCCATGTCAAGGGCCCCTAAACTGACACAAATGAGACCACAGTCCCTGATTAGATAAGATTTTGTCCCAGGGTCCCCCATCTGATGGGAGTTTTGCTTTTATGACAGGAGTTTATGAAACCCATAACCAGAACAGTCATGCATTCTGTCATTTTGTTACTAATGGATGGAATTATAGTGAGAAGGAATTATTCCCCTTTTTTGCTGTGGAACCCCTGAAACCCCCTCAAGGACCCCAGGGGGTCTTCAGACCCTACTTTGGGAACCACTGATCGAACACATTAGTATGTGATGTAATGGGCCAACAGTGAGGTGAGATAACAGCAGTGTGCAGAGTGGCCTGAATTAGTAGGATGCACATATTGACAATATACTCTCTACACTAATGTGGGGATATTTAGCCCCAATCGGTGCCCTTTCACCTGAGGCTTATTCTTTGTTAGGTCACTGCACTTGAAGTGGGTGTGGGTGCTCATAATGGGATTTGTTTTGTCAACCCGATCCAAGTCATGATCTCATTCCGTTAGAGCAAGCTCTGTGTTTAAATCCCATTGCTCTCCTCGGTCCCTTACCAGATTCATGTAGCTCCTTCACACATCCTCCTTTATCTCTAAAGTGCTAACAGAAAAACCACAGCGTGAAAATAGTGTCATGGGAGAGCAGCCATTATTTTCACTCACAGCATCTTTCTCCTATTTTCTGCAAACTTAATGAGATGATGACAAGAAGATTAATGAGAGGCTTGAACCTACAGTGAGGAAAATAAGTATTTGAACACCCTGCTATTTTGCAAGTTCTCCCACTTAGAAATCATGCAGGGGTCTGAAATTGTCATCGTAGGTGCATGTCCACTGTGAGAGACATAATCTAAAAAAAAAAAATCCAGAAATCACAATATATGATTTTTTAACTATTTATTTGTATGATACAGCTGCAAATAAGTATTTGAACACCTGTCTATCAGCTAGAATTCTGACCCTCAAAGACCTGTTAGTCTGCCTTTAAAATGTCCACCTCCACTCCATTTATTATCCTAAATTAGATGCACCTGTTTGAGGTCGTTAGCTGCATAAAGACACCTGTCCACCCCATACAATCAGTAAGAATCCAACTACTAACATGGCCAAGACCAAAGAGATGTCCAAAGACACTAGAGACAAAATTGTACACCTCCACAAGGCTGGAAAGGGCTACGGGGAAATTGCCAAGCAGCTTGGTGAAAAAAGGTCCACTGTTGGAGCAATCATTAGAAAATGGAAGAAGCTAAACATGACTGTCAATCTCCCTCGGACTGGGGCTCCATGCAAGATCTCACCTCGTGGGGTCTCAATGATCCTAAGAAAGGTGAGAAATCAGCCCAGAACTACACGGGAGGAGCTGGTCAATGACCTGAAAAGAGCTGGGACCACCGTTTCCAAGGTTACTGTTGGTAATACACTAAGACGTCATGGTTTGAAATCATGCATGGCACGGAAGGTTCCCCTGCTTAAACCAGCACATGTCAAGGCCCGTCTTAAGTTTGCCAATGACCATTTGGATGATCCAGAGGAGTCATGGGAGAAAGTCATGTGGTCAGATGAGACCAAAATAGAACTTTTTGGTCATAATTCCACTAACCGTGTTTGGAGGAAGAAGAATGATGAGTTCCCTCCCAAGAACACCATCCCTACTGTGAAGCATGGGGGTGGTAGCATCATGCTTTGGGGGTGTTTTTCTGCACATGGGACAAGGCGACTGCACTGTATTAAGGAGAGGATGACCGGGGCCATGTATTGCGAGATTTTGGGGAACAACCTCCTTCCCTCAGTTAGAGCATTGAAGATGGGTCGAGGCTGGGTCTTCCAACATGACAATGACCCGAAGCACACAGCCAGGATAACCAAGGAGTGGCTCTGTAAGAAGCATATCAAGGTTCTGGCGTGGCCTAGCCAGTCTCCAGACCTAAACCCAATAGAGAATCTTTGGAGGGAGCTCAAACTCCGTGTTTCTCAGCGACAGCCCAGAAACCTGACTGATCTAGAGAAGATCTGTGTGGAGGAGTGGGCCAAAATCCCTCCTGCAGTGTGTGCAAACCTGGTGAAAAACTACAGGAAACGTTTGACCTCTGTAACTGCAAACAAAGGCTACTGTACCAAATATTAACATTGATTTTCTCAGGTGTTCAAATACTTATTTGCAGCTGTATCATACAAATAAATAGTTAAAAAATCATACATTGTGATTTCTGGATTTTTTTTTTTTTAGATTATGTCTCTCACAGTGGACATGCACCTACGATGACAATTTCAGACCCCTCCATGATTTCTAAGTGGGAGAACTTGCAAAATAGCAGGGTGTTCAAATACTTATTTTCCTCACTGTATGTGTAGCGCCTCTTCATAATTATCCTTAACCAAGTTCAAAGTCCTCACATTCTTGTGTCTAACGGTTTGAGGTCTGTTTGACCGTCATAGGTTAAACTCAAAAGACAAATTTGCATCGCAACTCATTGAACACAGTTTTGCTTGCAGGGCCTGTCGTGGTTTTGTGTCACGATCATTGTAGCAGTCTTCTTTTGAGACCTCGATTTTTTTTTTTCTTGTTTTGTTGTGGTAGACAAAGATGCAGACATCTCCTTCACCAACCCTGAAGTTGTTGCACACTATCAGCAAGCTGTTTACTGCTTAGCAGTTAGCATTTGGTTTGAAAAGTTGTCGCAGCTCTGGGTCTGTAGAGCTGAGTTGGCCTGACCAGATCTCTTACTCCGTCACAGTTGCAGCAGAGAAAGGGGAGACTCATGGGAAATGTATTGAAAGCACAGAGGAACGTTGTGGGCACTGCTGCCTGGAACAGTACTAGGGTTATTCGTATTGGCTTTGCTAGCAGTGGCTAATAAAGGGATAGAAATGTCTGTCTGTTGGACCATCGGTCCACCACTGGTCCAGACTGAAAGATTATAGGATTGTTTGGCACAACATTTTCTGCAGACATTCATGGTTCCCAGACAATATATCGGACTGACTTTGGTGTTCCCCTGACTTATTCTCTCTGCCACCATGAGCTCAAATGTCTCAGTAACTATTGGATGGAGTGCCATCAAATTTGGTTGAGGCATTAAAGGTGCAGTAGGTAAGACTTATAAAACTAACTTTCTGTCATATTTGCTGAAACTGACCCTATGTTCCAGTAGAACTACAGGAAGCAGGTCATTTAAAAAAAAAAAAAAATAATCCAGCTCCTCTGGCTCCACCTACAGCCTGTAGTGTGATTTGCAAAAATCCACAGCTCCCTGTTCAGATGCACCAATCAGGGCCGGGGGGGTTAACTGCGTGTCAATCACTGCTCATGCGCACGCATTCATTCTCCCTTGTGGGGGGAGGGGCTTAGGAGACTGTTTTGGGCTTTAGCAGAAAGGGGGGAGGGACTGAGAAGTTGTCGATGTTGACATTTTTCTGTCCTGGATCGTCACAATTCTACCTACAGCACCTTTTAATGTTGCCCTCAGAATGAATTGTATTCACTCCAGTGATCCTCGAACTTCTCTTCTTCAAAGTTTGAATTTGTCCATCACTTTGGTTTATGAACCAATGACTGCAAAACCTATGGCATTCAGCTTCATTTAATAAATGATGATGCTGTAGAAAGAGCAGAGTTTTTCTAAGTTTGTGACATTTTCCAACGCACCTGCACAGAAGAATTGTTGGATGTGTGAATTGTTTCTTCGAAAACTATAAACATGTTAGCATGCTGATGTTCACATTCACTCAAAGCACTGCTGTGCCTAAGTGTAGCAGGACATGATTGTAGACTCGTAGTCTTGTTTTTGTTGTTTTTTAAGTTTTAGACTCCCTGCATGTTAAGTGACGTACTCCTGGGTGGCTATAGCTGCCATGTCTACAGATAAGTCAGTACAGTCATTCATCCTTCCTGGTGCATCTTGGTTTTTGTTATAAAACAATAATGTAATTCGATGAGAGTTTTGCATTTTGCGTTCGAGGTTGAAACTTGGGCTGTGGTTACATTTCCTGGAAAACATCTGACCTCCCCGCATGTGATTGCCGATGAATCCGTCCGACCTGTCGATGGCACAGCCGAGCGGAGAGCTGAATGAACTGGGTCATCATTGGATTATCACTTGATATTCATAAAGCAGACTTGTAGTGGGGAATGATTTGATGCTCCGGCAGCCAGTCCAACCACACATCCCAGGCAGCTAACCGAGGAGCGGCTCACGGCTCATCTTGAACACGGCTTGTTCAGGAACACTGGAACTACAATTTTAGCTCAGTGGTGACTGTTAACAAATGGACACATTGCTATACTTCCGCTGTAAACGTTTTGGAAGCAGGCGTGGTTAGAGGAACAGTTTTGAAGTTCTGATCAGAGTCATTTCAGGAATCATGGTTGCTGCAATAAAAGTAAGTAAATTAGTTTAAACCTGAAGTTTAATTGAACTATGTGGATGTTTGATCTTTTCTTCTTTGTGGTGTTAGATCAACACACACACACACACACACACACACACACACACACACACACACACACACACACACACACACACACACACACACACACACACACACAGATTGCACAGGGAGGGATTTAGTGAGCGCTGCAGGTCCCATGCAGCTCTGTATCCTTGTGGCCTCTCTTGGCTCCCACATGTCCTCGTCAGTGAGGCTGGCTGTTTGCTTGGATTTCCCTCCTCCATTCCAGCAATAGGTCTTTTTAATCCACCTCATGTGTGGCTGGCACATATGAAGTCATCGCAGCTGATGCAACCTTCACTTTTCTTTTTCCATTTTATTGTTTTTGAGGTATTTGGCTGCAACCTGAGAGCAGGCCGTTTAGCAGAGGGGAGGTTAAGGTTGTATTTTTGGTGACTCTATTTCTACTTTGCAAGTGTGGTAGACTGCGCGCTACCACGCTCTGTGGTTATTTATTGTCGGGCAAATTTTTAATTGGAGAGTTTGGTCGCCTAGAGTTGAAGTAGCTTCCCATTTTCTTTGCTGCATCTGCAAAGCACCAGTCATTGACATTCTTAATTGAATGTGCTTTGAGGTGTAATGCCTAGATGTCCTTTGACTCGCTGTTAATGCGCTATGGTTAGAAATGCAGATTTCCTCACTTCCTCAGTTGAGCGCTTTCAATAAAATGCCACTGTGCAAAGGTACGACAGAGAAAAGACTGCACATGTGGAAGGAAAGAAAACTGCTCTCCCGCAAGTGCGCACCCCCCCCCCCCTTTCTGTTACCTCCTGCCCTCTCCCTCTCCTCTGCTGCTTTTTGCTCTCTCCCTCCATCCCTGCTCTTTGTCCTGGGAACGTACCAACCAGAGAGGGGGAAGAGGAGGAGAGAGGGGGGGAGGGGTGAGCCAGCATGTCAGACAGGGGAGAGGAGGGAAAAGGGAGAGAATAGCATGTGGCGGAGGGACAGAGAAAGCAGACCGTGAGGTCGGCAGAAGAACGAGGCTGAAAGAAAATAGCTTTTTTTTGTGTGGGGGGGGGGCTGGTCGTTCCCTCCCATTATATCCTGTTGCTAATACAAAACAGGGTGTTAAAGTTCTGTTGGGTGCCAGCTATCAGAGAAAAGAAGCCAAGAGAAAGAAGATGAGAAAATCAGGAGGGGAGCAAAATGGAGGAGGGGAAAGCGGTCCTGTTGAGGAATCCACCAAATAATCACCACCTCTCACCCACCACCACCACCACCACCACCACCACCGCCGCTGCTAATATTGTTGCCTCCTGCCCCCTCTGTCTTTGAATCCCACACTGGGAGAGCTTACACTGTATGTGAAAGAAAGTGGAGAGCTGACATTTACGTCCTGCTGAGGGGAACTTTGCTCCGAACCGGCGAAACAGGACTCTGCAAGAGGGGATGTACGTTCTCACACGCACTTGCACAGAGTAATAGAGACTGGGGACAGGTGTTGGAGAGGAAAGGAGGGGCAAACTCTGAGCGTGAAGCTGCACGCCGGGCACGAAGGGAAGGAAAGTGTAGAAACTAAAACAAGGAGAGAAAACCAGACTTAAAGTGCTGTGAGTACAAAGGGTCTGTCTGTCTTTGACTGCTATTTGGTTGGTTTCTTTCGTTTTCCTGCTGCTGCTCTGCAGCAATCAGAGCAGTGCTTCCCCCTTGTCCTTGTGTGCCTGCAGGACTCATCAATATTGCTTGTGTCCAAAATACGGTGGTTGGATTGAGTTTTTTTTTTACCTCTGCTGAAACCTTTGTTAGGACAGTGCAACTTCTCCTTTGTCTCTCTGTGGAAAATGACCACCGTGGATGGGATTTGTCTTGCGTTTGGAAATGAAATGAGCCTGCTCTTACAATGGAAACAAGAAGCAGCACAGACCACCCATGGATGTGTATTTTTTTTTCCAATCTGACCATACACAACCTGAGGACAGGGAGAAAGTTATAATTTTATAATTCCAGTGATTTCTCTAGTTGTCACAGTGATCTTTGTTGGGGTAGTTGTATTGCCTTTCCATTGTAACCACAATGTAACGTTTGAACCAGTACACCCAGAACAGCTAATTCTTTAGTATTATATTTTGTGAAAGCGAGCCAGTTCCTACTTTAATATTGTGGTGTGTATAGTTATAAAATTGCAGTGTGCCCAGGACTGGCAAGATTGCAGCCCTTCTTTGCTGTGGCCATGGGGACAATGTGTGCTAGTGCAGGTTGGATGGAAATCAAATTATAATGTGATGTGTTTCATGCCCTGTAGAAAACAGGCCTGGAATGCTTGACAACCTGTCTAGCAGGCCACTCAGTTTGGGTGCACAGGATCTGGCTCTGGATCTCATCATATGTTGTAATTTGGATAAATGTCTGGCTAAAAGCAGAAGCACTTGCACTTGCAGGCACGAGTCGTTCTATCTACTGTCTTATAGTCCTCTTAAAATAATGTCTCCGCAAGTACTTACCTTAGAATGGCTTTAAAAATGTTTGTACGGTTCTGTTATTATGCAGCTTGGAGCTGATAACAGTGTAGCTAACTAGCTTGCTTATTTAGTAAATGGCATCTTTAATTTCTCAAGGCTTTTTCAGCAGATGTACAGTAGTAAGTTTAGAACTTTGAGGCTAAATACATCTAAATACATTTTATACATACAATATGGCAATTGTCTTCCTGCAAAATCCCTTTTTTTTAATTGTATTCAATCAAAAGTCACAAAATGAAAAATGAGCACTGTGAAAGGTTTTGCCACAAACTCAAATCGCTTCTCTCCTGTATAACTAAACTCTTCAGACCAAAAATAACTGCGGCGTTTCCACCGGGAATCCAAAATGCTGCCAGACAGTACCTTTTTCCAGTACTATTAAATCAAATAAGTATTTAGTTCTTACACTGCACTGTGACTTTTAATCCTTTTTTTTTAATGTAAAGCACTTTGAATTGCCTTGTTGCTGAAATGTGCTGTAGCAATTAAGTTGCCTTACCCTACAACCTCCAGCCTGTCAGTCTGTCACCAGGGCATAGAGAACTTTGTTGTGCCAGTCTGTCTCGGAAGTGTAACATTAACTGCACCATGATCTCGCCATTATATTTTATTGCAGCGAACGGTGCGTCTGTGTGAAGATTTGTAAACTGTAACCACACTTGCGACCGCTTCACCGGAATTGCCGTGACTCACTGTGACTTATACAAACTGCCGAGGCGATGTAGTCTCGCTTCCATCTGCACCACAGCTCGATTGATTAAACGTGAATCGGTCCTCGGTAGTAATTCAATTAAATTTTATTTATAGTATCAAATCATAACAGGAGTTATCTCGAGACACTTTACAGATAGAGTAGGTCTAGACCACACTCTATAATTTACAAAGACCCAAAAATTCTAGTAATTCCCCCAAGAGCAAGCATTTAGTGTGACAGTGGCGAGGAAAAACTCCCTTTTAGGGAGAAACCTCGGACAGACCCAGGCTCTTGGTAGGCGGTGTCTGACGGTGCAGGTTGGGGGTGTGATGAACAGTGGCAATAATAGTCACAATTAAGATAATGGAACAGTGACTACAAATGGTAGTCGTAGTAGTTCATGTCATAGCAGGGCACTGCAGGGCGTTACAGTATGTAGCGTGGCACAGCAGAGCATGGCTGGATGTAGCAGGTTCAGCAGGACACTGCAGAGCGTAGCAGGGTGTAGTGAAGCAGGACCACGGCGACAGCTGCAACCAAGATCTTGGTGCAATTCCTAATCCAAGGAAATATGCTGGGCGGAAAAAAAAACATAAGGACTCCGGGGAGTAAACTCCCCAGAGCTAGGTTAGTACCTGGCGTTATTCTGCACTTGTGTACTGATTATTGCGAGACTTGAAACTGACAGAAACTTTTCACCTCTAACGAGAAATGTCGTGACGTTTTAATATCATGGATCTCGTTGGACGAGATCTCGTCACACCAGTGTTAAGCTTATCATCCAGGATGATTCCCAAATATTTGTACTGCTCAACTGCAGTCACAGGATTAAGGTTAAGTACCGAATTCTGGACTTTTTTGGGTACCGACCGAATTCCGTCGGTAATACCGAGGAGTGTAAAATGTTCTAAATGAATAACAAAATGTTATTAAATAGGATGAAAAGGTTTGGAATTATTTATACAACTGAAATGTATTTGTTGTTATTACAGAGGGAAAGTACCGACAAAAGGTACCGTTGGGTACCGGGGGAAAAAAAGTGAACGGTACCCAACCCTACTCAGGATCCTTTTTAATGATGGTAGGGATACACCGATCGGATACTGATATTGATATCGGGCCGATACTGACTCAAATAGCAGGATCGGGTATCGGTGACAACGTGGCCTATCTATTTAATTAAGTTCTTTATTGTTATTCATTATTTTAATAAATATGAATTAAGTACATCTATATGTGTGTATATATATCTATACATCTCTTTGTATTTATGTGTTAATTTTTGTTACAAAGTTATAAAAGCAATGTTAAAGTCAAGCCTGATGGTTCCTTAAGGCCCAGACACACAGACCAGACGGCCGACCCTCAGCAGAAAAGGCAGTTGGACTGATCAGTCTCCCTGAGTTGGTCAAAAAAAATGCCTCAGAACACACCAAAGAGACGAGACGTAATACGTCTCCATAACAGCAGGCGGCGCTAATCTGTATTGTTGCCCAAAAATGAAAACCCGCAGCTGATTGGACGAACGCGTCACGTGGGTCTGGTTTCTCCGGAAATTGAAAGCCAGACTGTCATGGCAGCTCGTTCAGAATACGATCTCATATTGTACTACAATAGTTCACCGAAACGTGTTTCTGAAAACATTTTAAGAGAGAAATAGGCCGTGCAGTTGCTGAATATGTCTTCATTTCAGATCAACAAAGGTCAGTTTAAAAGATTTTCGTCAGATTTTGAGAGACTCTAGTCACGCTCATCCCGCTCCTCATTTTCGGGTTAGAACTCTACCAATCAGATGGGTCATTTGAGTCCGACTGCCAGCAGTGCCCGCCTTCCGATTCAACATGTCAAATCGGCCAAAATGAAGGCCAACGGCCCCACGGACGGACGACAGCACGCAACACACCGAGTCACTGACCTCGCCAGACTGTCCGACGGCCGATTATTGGCTTAGTGTGTCTCGGGCTTTACACATAAAGAATCATCCCAGTCACTTCCACACAGTGAGGCATGCACAATAGAATCTGGCATGGATACAAATCAATTTATTAACAAACAATATTATAATGCTAAAATGCTAAAACTTGGCGGCAGCCCATGTGCGTGGATGTGGGGCTGAATTCATTCAGAAGCTGAAGAGGTGTAATCAATCATTGCAAAAACATTTCAGATAAAGACCATGTCAAACTGTTTTGTTATGCTGCTCTTAGTTTTTTTTTTTTTTTAACCGCACAGCTGTAAGGTTTGTTGCAACATCAGTGATCCCAGTCATTCAAAACTATTACTATTGTCTCCTCAGTCACAGTTGATCATTGGGCAGCTGTGCTTTCCCCCTAAAATATAGGCTCACACCCTTAAACCCTTCCAGTAAATGCTGAAATGTCTGCCTTTATGGGCTCACTTCTAAAGTTTGTTTTTATTGCTTTTGCTGGCTGCTCTGTCAAGAGAATGGCTTCTGCTTGTGCATCGAGTGCAAAACATGTCTGGGTTGCTCAGTGCTGGTACTGAACAACAGAGAGGTAATGAGGTAATTTGCTGTCATACTAGTTTGTGTTTCTGAAAAGAGCCACAGCCACAGAAAAGGGCACTGTTGTTCTGTGAAAGCTCTATTTAACGGTCTTTAAATCAAGCCCTCTTTAATGGGAACAAAAACACTTCCATGTGTTTTTGTCCGCTCACTGGCACCATGACATTGCTTCGACAATATCTGTTTAGTAGACCTTGGGAGCACATAAACACCTCCAGTCTCAGTCTGTATGCTTGCTGTTGTGAAAGCAGAAAAAAGTTCCTTTTGTCTGAACAAACTAGGGCTGAGCGATATATCGATATAATGTCGATATATGAGACCAGATATCGTCTTAAACGTTGGATATCGTAATATGACGCTGTATGAAGCGTTGTCTTTTCCTGGTTTAAGGCTGCATTACAGGAGTGAGTGATGTCATTTCCTGAACTTACCAGACTGTTCTAGCTGTTCTATTTGCCTTTACCAACTCAGTCATTATTACTGATTACTGATGATTAGTTATCAAAAATCACATTGTGTGAATATTTTATGAAAGCACCAACAGTCAACCCTACATTATCGCTGTAATATCGACATTGAGGTATTTTTTCCATATCGCCCAGTTCTAGAACAAACAGATGCAGATTTAACATAAAAAAAACCGAAGCAGTAGAAAAACCAAAACATTATCGATGCAGTTGTAAGAGAGAGCTGACTGAGATGTACCAAACATGTACAAACCTAAGGAGCACTGAAACCGAGAGCAGCACGGTCAGAGATAGACGCTGAGAAAGCCAATCCTGACCGCCAGGGACTGCCAGGCCCAGCTTCAATGGCATTGAACAATATCACCATTGTTTTCTGATGCAGACTCCCGACAACCTGGACCTACTTGCTTATGTGCACAGACCTCACCCCACCTGGCTAGGTGATGTGCTACATAATGTCTTCTGGTGTTATGAGCTCAATAGATAACACTCTGCCAAAAGGAGGTTTCCTCTCATTATGAAATGCTCAAAACTATGTATGCATACTGTTTTGTTATGCATATTGTTATGAGAGAGGCATGAAACTTAATGATCCGTAACCTGGAGCCTCCCGTAACCGGAAGTCAGCAGAATGGAGCGAAGAGAGAAAACAGGGCAGGCATTGCTGGGAAATGTAATTGAACTGGTAGTATATTCCCCAACACTGTGCACACAATCTACAGTTTATATGAACAAATGAAGAACAGGCAGCAAAACACAGGTGACGGATAGTCTGAATCACAATATGGCCTGTATGTTGAAACACACTTCCTTGCAGTGCTCAGATGTTGAGTCAGGAACTCGACAAAATCAGAATCGGTGACAATGGATGCAAGATAAATTATGGTTCATACGTTTGTGATTAAGAGTTGCTGAGAAAAAGATACTTCATTCCGGCTTAAAAAAAAACAACTTCATGCCTGAATCAAATAACTCTGTCAACAAAACAAACCACAATGAACACTGCTGTTCTTAGGGACTAGGTCTACCAGATAGTAGTCTCGCATCGCCACAGCACTGTGTCAGCACTGGAGTACGCTCTTGCTACAGCTTATCATTCTGCTATAGGACGACCTAACGCTCCGGATAGTTTGTATTTCTTTAAACTAGCCTGTTAGCCTGACTAGCCATATATATATATATATATATATATATATATATATGACTAGCCATATATATATATATATATAATATGCCATTTGAAAATGCCAAGTTAGCAACACTTTAGGTTGGAATAAACTGGAGAGCCAGCTGGTAGCCCCATTCAGATCCAGTCCAGTCTGAGAAAAGTAAAGATAGAATTCCATGAATCGGATAAAACCCCTTCCTTGACCACTAGAACAGTATGGTTAGCAGTTCATAGGTTAATTAAATACACTGTATTAAGCAAAAGTATGTGGCATAATACAGGGAACCAGAAATTGATGAAGCACAGAGTTTTTTTATACTGGGAAATCAGCACAAAGATGATGTGTATTTATCTTTTAAGCCCATTTAATTGAGTACCACCTGGGGCCCAATGATATTAGGATATGAGGAATATTTAGCATTACCTGATTGTATGCAGTCTACTATTTAAAATGTAAAAGAATGGCATTAACTGATGACAGTTGGTGTTAGTGGTATACGAGAACACAAGGGACTGCTTTGTGGGAAAGGTCTTTATAGGAAAATGTACTGATCACATGACTGGGGATGTACATCTTGAAGGTTCATGCAGTGTTTTCTCTAGCTTTGTGGAAGACTTAGGTGCATGTATTTGGGTGGCGGGTTTAGGTGCCATTCCTCAAGAAGATGTGACATTTTTCAATAAAAAAAATGACATACATACAGTTTGCGTCTCTTTGTAGTTGTGTTGTATCTCTTTTTGGTTATTTCTGTTTCTTTGGGGTTGTTTTGGATCTCTGTGGTCATTTGGCGTCTTTGTAGTCGGTTTGTGGTCGTTTTTCTCCCATCCCGGAATGCTGTGTGGACTAGCCAGACCCTCCTCCGCTCGGCAGCGTGTGGATGGTCTGGCAAAGCGAGACTAAGTTTTATGTAACGGTGATATGTGGTGTTGGTTTTGTACTTCATAAATAATTATGATAATACACAGGAAACTGAGATCTGCTTCTTGGAAAAAACTAAATAGAGAGGTTGTAAAGATGAAGCTGTCTTCCTGAACACCGCTGCCCATATAATTGTGTTTAGTGTGCTCTACTAAGCAGATGCTAGCTGTCAGCACTGTTCCACTTAGAACTCATGGGTATAATCATCTTTTACAATATCCATTTGTTTTCAGAGGCTTCCTGTCGGTGGACCATGTTTGAATGTGTACCCCCCCCTCCCTAAAGCTGCACCATGTTACACTGAAACAGTCATAGCTGTATCATTAAAGGAAATGAAATAAGTCTCGTTTTGTCTTGTTTTAGGCACTTTTCCCTGCCTGACACGTTTGGCAAACCTAACGATCATGAATAGAATTTAATTTGAGGTTTTGTAAGTTTTTGTAGCATCCTGTAGTGCTGTCCACCCATGAGTTTATACTAATGGAGAAGAAATGTGAGAGGTTGTAGATGAAGTTTTCTCAATCACCACTATCTGATTCTACCTCTTTTCTTAAAATGACCAATGCTCTCTTTCTGTGTCTTTCAGTTGTCCCTGGGGGACGAACAGTGTGAAGTGACGCGGAACGGCTATGAGTCCAAGGAGCTGGTGTACTTAGTTCATATTTACTGCCAGGTAAGACTCCACTGCGTTTGATGGTGCAGTAATACAGAAGTACAGATACTGTACATACCTAACCTCCCACAGCATGCATGCACTTAAATATAATTATAGTCACACAATCTCCCACACATACTGCACTACACACTACACACACACACACACACACACACACACATATATATACACACACTGACATCTGTCAAAATGTATTCATACCTTTCTCTAAAAACTTGTCAGAAGTGATTTCCAACCCACTAATGATGGTTCAGTGCAACCCGTTCAGATATCCAGCGCAGTCCTCCCTGTGTGCTGGCTCAAATTCAGACATTTCTGAAATACATAACTTATTCTTTCAAAAGTCATGTGGGAATTTGAAACTGTATTGAAAAGAGCTGTGGATGAATGCCAGGATGGGTGAGAGATTCTGAATAATGTCGGATAGAAAGGGCTTCAGAGTGTGAATTCGTCAAACCCTAAGCTTTTACAAAGTACCGTACAAATGTTTCTGCATATTACTGTGGCTGAGTTTTTTTGGGATTTAATTGCATATGTTGAGCTCATGGACGATAAGTTGCAATGTTCAGACGTGTCCACGTCCTTATTGAAAAAACAATTATTCATTGCAACAGTTATTGGTGGCGGCATCCACCAGGTATCATTTTCTGCTGAGCTTCTACTTACAGCTAGCTTAGCATTCCTTGCTTAGTGTCATTGCCAACGTTGATAGTGTAGGAAGAAATTGGCTTTGAAGTTGGTCTAAGTATGTCATAGTAAAGTAACAGCCAAATTATTTATGATTACATCATACAGTTTTGCAAGAAATTTGATTAGCCCAAAATTGGGCATAGCCTTAAGGTAGTATACACATGCACACCAGCTGCTCAGAAGCTTTTCCTAAGCTGCCTCCAGTGACATTTCTGATTCTGGTTTCATGCATTTTCCTCTACAGATCATATTCCATTTGCACAACCTTGGCAATGCCCCACAAGTATGTGGCTGTGTACTTGGAAATTCTGTCGGAAAACTGCTAAATCTACACTAGTTCTATTTGAAAAAGGGGGAAAACTGGCAATGAATTGGCCTCAGAGCTATAAACAGAGAAAGAAGCACAGCACAGTGAGATTGGTTCACAGACCCAGAAGGGGGGGGGGGGGAATAGAAGCAGCATCTTAAAGTGGGGCAGGACAGCATAAAGAGTTCCCCGAGCCCCCCCAGCAAGTCTCTACCAGCCAGCACTTTTAAAACAGCACTAGAATCAGTGGGCTGAGTGGTGCACTGCAGTCCCAGTTGCAGAAACCCTGGCCTCGGTACAGACAGATTTTCTAGGCCAAATTAAAGCGAAAGACTTTTTCCACCACTAGTCTCTCTCAGTGGGTTTTGAGGTTTGAAGCCCCGTCATACTAGATGAAAAAGAAACAACAAATCCATGGAAGAACTCTTAGATTTAAAAGGAAAAGTTACATTTAATGTGGTGGATTGAGGGCAAAATTCTCTAGGTTTGCACTTGCACTGTTGGCATTTAATCACTGCATTTTACTAGGAAGGGCTGAGACAGTGCCATTGCCATTGTAGAGGCATGAAAAGAATAGTGTCTGTGGGGGCAACAACAGAAGAGACCATCCCAGAGCAAAAAGGGAAAACAGAAGAGTCACAGCAGTGTCGGTTGATAAAGGTTTTAGTTTGCTTGTCTCTAAGCCTCTGGGCTGCTGGCTCTTCTTGTAATGTTATCCACAAAGTCAGTTGTAGTTATCAACTACTGGCAACTAGATTTGGGTACCAAAACCTGGTGCCAATATGGACGATCGGTATCTACCGGGCTGATGAGGCAGATTTCAGTGCCATAATTGCTACTTAAATGCCTTTGCTGCTCTCTGGTGCTCTGAAACGGACATTAGAGGCAACAGAAGCATCACTGCATGTGACGCTAGGTAACACTACACTTGGCAGCAGGTAACGTTAGCCTACCGTTAGCTAGTAGCTGGCTTAAACACTTAAAATGCAGAAAGCTAAACGGTCTAACGTGGCTTTATTGCACTGGAAAGGATTCCAACAGCAGGACGTCCAACAGTCTGCAGCTGAAGACACAGAGCAGACTAGCTGCACCATGGCCACTGGCCTACTGCCGCTGTCGGAGTTGTCGCAGAAAAAAAATAACACCTTAATGGTGCGTTCAATTGCACCCTGTAAGCTCATGGTACATTCAGTGTTGTTGTAAAATACTCTTCTGCCATCTAGTGTTTTTTGTTTTTGTTTTTTAATACGTAAAGGTACACGGTATTTTTTATTTATAATGATAATATCAACTTTATTTGTATGGCACTTTTCCTAAGAGAGTTATTCGGTGCTTTCTAAGGAAAAGAAAAAAAATGAAGAATAAAAAGAAAATTGCTGGTTTCGGAGTTGCTGGTGTGTGCAGCCTGCCCTAAGATACTCCAGTGTTGGATGCTCTCCACCAGCACCTGAACGCACCAACCCCAGAAGAGTCTTCAACTGATCCCACACAGAATCAGCTAGTTAATTATCATATTGTACAGAAATTAATGGAAACCAATTACTGCCTGGAAGTAAGGAAAATGCATTCATTAAGCTTCGACGTGAATCGTTTCTTTCAAAACACTTGGCAGCAATGTAAAGGACTTAATAATGTCTTTCTCTCCCCCAACTGGTATACCTTTCTATTGCTTTAGACACCTGGAGTGCCCTCAACTATTGTGTGTGCTGTCACTGATAATTGTAAGGTGCCTGTTGCGGTTAAACAGTGATTGTGTATTACTTCTTTTGAAGTGCCTCTCCAATCATCCTTTTGTTAAACGTTCAGCAGGCAGCGTGTGGCAATTCAGACGTTATTAAACTATCAACTTCAACCTTGCTGCAGTGGAATGGAAACATTTCTCCCACGTAGCTCTTTAATCAATGAGCGTGTTCCTTTCTGTCGTTCTGAAGGGTCGAAGTTGGATTGTAAAGCGCAGCTATGAAGACTTCCGTGTCCTGGACAAGCACCTGCACCTCTGCATCTATGATCGACGCTTCTCACAGCTGCCTGAGCTGCCTCGATTGGACATTCTGACTGACCAGTCAGAGGTAAGTGCTGAAAGTACACATCTACCCACTCTTTGCTTACAAACAAAATAATCCAGTATGGAGCCTTATCAGATTTGGATCCCATTTTCCTCCCAGTTTTAACGTGAAATAAATCTTATCCCCAGGTAAGACCTTTTTACACACACAGTATGCAGTATTAAATCTCACAGAACAGTTTTTTTTTTTATGCTCTCACTAAACCATCCGGTACTTGGCCAGACCCTAAATTAAATGAATGGTAGCATTTGCTGCCCATATGCTTTTAAAATACAGGATAGCAAGGTGTCAGTTCTCTAGATGAAACCTGTTACTGTGCTTAGATATCCTAATGATCCACATGGCCTTTGTCTTTGGAATGCACCATTTGATAGTTGTTCCCTCTTCAGACCCTCTGTGAAATGTATTCTGAGCCAGACGAAACCTTAATGGTCAAACCAAACTGGTAAAACCACTTTATCACAGGTGCGTGCGTGTTTGTGCGTGTGTGCGTGCGCTGTGTTTATAGGATTCATTGTTCCCTGAATGTTATTTGCCAGTTTGAATAATGCAGGCTGAGGCTGGCCTACGGGTCCCAATAGTGAACAGTGATGTAAGGTGTGCAGGTTCACACAAAAAGAAGAGTCCAGCTACTAAAGCCTAAACTTGCAGTCGACCCATTCTTCTCAGTTAACTTGCAGCAAGTGCAACACTCTTCGGCTGTGTAATTAGCTGCCTTCGTCACTAAGGGAACACATAACGGGCGGCTGTGGCTCAGGTGGTAGAACCACCTACCAATCAGAAGGTTGGTGGTTCGATCCCTGGCAGTCCCATGTTGAAGCGTCCCTGGGCAAGACACTGAACACTGAACTGCGCCATCGGTGTGTGAATGTTTATCTGATGGGAATGTCTATCTTATGTGTGTGAATGTTTATCTGATGAGAATAGTGTTTATCTGATGGGAATGTCTATCTTATGTGTGTGAATGTTTATCTGATGAGCAGGACTGCTTTTTCGTTTGCTGCTCCACATTCCTGGAATGCGGCACCAAGCACTTTAAAATTGGTCTCTCCCCCATCTGTCAGTCAGTTTAAGGATTTGACAAATGACCTGTATGTATCTGTGTCTGTCTTACCTGATTGTTTAAACTTTTTATCTGTTGTAATTTAAATGTTATTGTAATTATTATTATAATGTCATTCGCTGAAATGCATGCTGTGCCCAATTGAAAATAAGGGTCTCTCTCAATGGGCCCCAGGTTTTAAATAAAGGTTTGAAATGAAATGAAATGAAGAAAAGGCTGCCTTGGCCACCAGTGTATTAATGTGTGTGTGAATGGTGCCTATAATATGTTAAAGCGTTTTGAGTAGTCGTTAAGACTAGAAAAGCACAATAATACTGTTCATTTGCATTTCCATAACACAAGGACCTGATGACTTTTAATGGTCTTTATTACCACCCATTATAAGAGCTAAGTATTCAGTGTGTTAGTAGTAGTGGATCATTGCACTAGCGAGTGGTACTATCTGAAGTAAATGTGCTGTCTCTAACTGGCCAGTGTGTTTTTTTTTTTTTGCCATGTTAGTCAGTTTCCCAGATGTTGTTGGCTTACCTCTCCCGGCTCTCAGCCATCGCTGACAACAAGATCAACTGTGGGCCCGCCCTCACGTGGATGGAGGTGAGACTGCACTGCCCTGTGTCTTTAAGGAGCACACCGAGTCCATAGAACTAGTGTTCATTTTGTCACCTATTTTTAATTTAGTCTTAGGCTGAATCTCATTTCTCATGTCTTACCCCTTCCCCTTACCCCTACCCCTTAGTTTACCCCTAGCCCTTGTCCCTCGAAACTGAGTGGTAAGGGGTAGGGGTGAAAATATACCCCTATGAAATGAGACACCACTTGGTTACATCATCATACATACTTAGGTCTGTTTGCAATAAATATTTGTATACACACTGCATGGTGTGTTGTATATCTGTTTCAGTTATCACTGTTTGAATGTCATTGATGTTCAGAAACACTTTCTTTGTTAAAGGAACACGCCGACTTATTGGGACTTTATCTTATTCACCGTATCCCCCAGAGTTAGATAAGTCCATACGTACCCTTCTCATCTCCGTGCGTGTTGCACCGGTAGCTTAGCCTAGCACAGAACATGCAGGTGAATGGTTCCAGTAATCCTACTGCTCCGAATTGTGACAAAAATGACAAAATAACGCCAACATGTTCCTATTTACATGTTGTGATTTGTAGAGTCACAGCGTGTACAAAAAACAACGTAACATGAGACAGCCATCTTCTAACCGTAAACAAACCGGGAACTATATTCTCAGACAGGCTTGCTGCAAAGCAAATCACTCTGCCCAAGTACTATATTCTTCCGCCTGAGAATATAGTTCCCAGTTTGTTTACGTTTAGAAGATGGCTGTGTCTCAAGTTACGTTGTTTTTTGTACACGCTGTGATTCTACAAATCACAACATGTAAATAGGAACATGTTGGCGTTATTTTGTCACTTATTGGGAGCAGTAGGATTACTGGAACCATTCACCTGCATGTTCTGTGCTGGCCTGATGCCACTGGAACCGTCAGACAGAGTTACAACACGCACGGAGATGAGAAGGGTTATGTATGGACTTGTCTAACTCTGGGGGTTACGGTGAATAAGCTAAATTCCCAATAAGTCGGCGTGTTGCTTTAACAAACATTGTCTTTATTGCCTAATAAAGTAGACATAACGTTATTACAACTATTAGAACCATAACTTACATGTCACACACACATAAAAAGGCACTCAAATGTATAAAACTAAAAAAAGACACAAGACCACAAACTACAGCTATTCTGAAATTCCAGACCAGTCTGATGCCTGTTGGCCAGTAATGTTTCCCTCCAACCCCATTTCTTTCATTAGTGTCCTGTATCATAACCAACGACAATGTACAGGTGCATGAACTGGAATGAATTACATGATTACAATAATACAGTACCAATACAATAATGAATGGCTACAACATGAACGCAGAAACTTCTGCTCGTTTTCAGCCCAGAAAGTAGATCAGCTGCTGGGTTTCCTCCGGCGTCCCTGTGTGATACAGGACGGTAAATGTAAAGCACGTATCGATGTCTCCAAAGCAAGTAGTGTTATACACTGATATCAAACGAAATTCGCTGCTAATGGAGTTTAGTTAAAACTGTAGACATGCATGGAGTCCATTCAAGGCAGAGAAATGCGGGACTGTTGTGCAAATCAGCAATGTAACGTTAACGTTAGTCTTGTGCCAAATGCCCTGTTGGTTTTAGTCATATTTAGTCAGTCACATATCTTTTTTTGTTAGTCAAGTTTTAGTCGACTAAAAGTCTCGTCGTTTTAGTCAAAAGAATACTCAATATATCTAAAAAAAAAAAAAAAAAAAAAAAGTGAGATTAAAGAACGGCTTGTTTATTGCTAAGGCCATATGGTCAAAATTAAATGAGTTACTTATAATGTAATAATAACTTATAACAATAACTTCTTTCACCAGTGAATTGCTGAACATCCACTAGATAGGACGGCAGGTGGTGACTGTAGGACGGCCCGCTGTTGGAATCCTCTACAGTGAAATACAGTCACACTTTACACCGTTTAGCTGTCACCATTCCTACCCTGTTTAATCCAGCTGCTAGCTAACACTAGGCTAACATTACCTGCTGTCAAGTTTAGTCTTAACTAGCGGCACATGCAGCGATGCTTCGGAGCATCAGAGAGAAGCACAGGCACTAAAATGCCTGCACTTCTCTCTGATGCACCGAAATGAGGCAACAAAATCTGCGCTGCTATTTGGTCCAGTAGATACCGGAATTTTCATCTCATAATGAAATAGTAGAGACGATTGTAGATGGAAATGAAGAGAGATTTTATCTTAGTGTTTATTTTATGCAAAACATTTTAGTCTCGTCTTTTTTCGTCAACAATAATGCATGTTAATTTAGTCTTAGTCAGCGTTTTTGGACATTGATGCAGTCTCGTCATCGTCTCATCTTAGTCATGGAAAAAAAAGTTTGTTGACGAACATATTCTCAGTCTCGTCTCGTCTGACGAAATTAACACTACAAAGAACAACATGTTTTCAGTGGATCTGAGAGCCTTTTTACCAAAAGGTGTAGGCTTTGCTTTAGATTAGTTAATCTTTTATTATTCCTGCCTTTGAATGGTCTTACCTACACATGAAATAGTCCTTCTAGGAAATTCAGGGATACTGTTGCACATTGGGAATAAGGAAAAGCATTGTAGTATTGTTTTCCAGTTACAAAGCTGCAAGATAGCATCCTTTTACCACAGTATAATAGCCATGCAGAGGTTTCTGTCTGAGTTGCTGGGACTTTAGTCTCAAAGACTTTTGTAATGCAACAAAAAGAAATATCTAAAAGAAATCACTGACGTGTTGCAAACAAAGACTGTAAAAATAATGGACAAAGCATCAGTGACGTCATCCATTGGTTTGTGGACTGCCGTTTTGGAGCCTGGAGTGGAGGGGCTGGGGAGGTTGACCCAGCCAAGCCAGTGTTGCTTATGGTTTCAATGGCGCCATGCTAAGCTAAATGCTAGAGAGGGAAAGTTGCCGATTTTCAACCCTTTGGTTGGCAAGGTGCTGCTGAACGCTGAACAAGACATTTTTAGGCGAGCAGAATGTTCCAGTTAACTTTGATGAAGTGAAAACACACAGTGAGAGGGTCAGAATTTATGATGAAAACATGGACAACACCCAAAAACAAGTTCAGGTCTATTTTAATGTCCACAGTGCCATGGTTAGCATGGCTAAGCGTAGCCACGCCCCAAAAGCATCCCCTGCTTTATCATCTATTTTAAAATAAATGGGACCGTAATTTACAAAATGAACATCATGCTGTATTGAAGAAGACTTGAAACTAGTGATTGAGACCATAAACTCATTATGAAAATGTTAACTGAGGTAATAAATCAAGTGAGAAGTCAAAGTGTCCCTGAGCAAGACAATGAACCCCAAGTTTCTCCCCCGGATGCTGTATGTATAGCTGTCCACTGCTCCTCATACCTAGGATGGGAACAGAATTTCACTACATTGTACTGTCTGTATGTGACGATTGAGAAATACAGTTTCTTTGTTTTGTTTTTTATAGATATAGTACTACAGTATTGCTGTAGGATTACTACAAACTTGCACACGGCAGCATTTTCTAGCCATCCCAGCTATGAAGTCATGATTCTCAACAGCAACAATACTTGAATACGCTGGTAGAAAAGGAGTCGCTGCTTTTTATGGCAGGACTATTATATTGTCATGTTGCTGTATCTTTTCCCATAGTCATCGGTTAGCCAATGGCTGCCACTGTTTGGAAAAAAGTGTTAAGTTGTGTGTGTGTGTGTGTGTGTGTGTGTGTGTTAGGTTGACAATAAGGGAAATCATCTGCTGGTTCATGAAGAGTCGTCCATCAACGTGCCAGCTATCGCTGCCGCCCACGTCATCAAGCGCTACATCGCCCAGGCCTCAGACGAGCTGTCCTTCGAGGTGACGCACGCACGCACGCACGCACGCACGCACGCACGCACGCACACACACACACACACACACTGTCTCTAGATATACTGAGATTCTATCTGAATTCCTGGCAGATATTTCCTCATCTGTTGTTGACAGACAGAGATAAAGGAAAAAGAACTGCAGCAGCAATAAAGCTGTCTTTCAAATACGAATGTTAAAGCTGTCAAAACTGTTCACATTTTCATTTTTAAAACCGATATATTTTACATATATTTTAAAATATTCTCTTATTTGTTTATTATTATGCTTCTTGATGGTTTGCAGTACTTGCTTCTATCTTTTTATTTTCTCTGCTCTGTTTATTGTTCTGCACCAAACACCAAGGTAAATTCCTCGTATGTGAAAACCTTACTTGCAATCAACCTGTTTCTTACAACTGATGTCACTGTGAACAAACTTAGTTGCTGAATAGATACATTTTTCGACAGCAACTCTGGACAGATCACTTTTAACAGAAGTATGCTCTTCCTATTGAAAGTTATTGTAGTCATCTATCGATAAGAAGTAAAGGGACAATCGGACTCTTTCTATCATTCCTCCCTCTGCAGGTTGGCGACATCGTGTCAGTGATTGACATGCCCCCTAAAGAAGACACCACATGGTGGAGGGGCAAGCATGGCTTTCAGGTACGCAGCTCACAAAGCACTTTGCAGACTGTAAGCAAAAACACACATTTTCTCCTTCTCTGTCTTTTCCTCAGCTGTAAACTTTTGAGTAGATTTGTACTTGAGGTACTTCAAGGACAAGTTGAACGTTGCTTTGTAAAGCTGGTTCCATATGCTCAGAGTTTGTTAAAAGACAAAGTAAAATACAAATCCTCTCTTTCTTGTTAGGCTTTTGAGCAGATTACAGGGTGTGTGCCGCCCCCTGTAACGCGGAAGTGATTCCTATTCCTACAGTCTTTACTCCAATCCTATAACACAGTGAAAGGTGTGCGGCTTAGGACTTTTCTTACCACCTTAGTTCTCCCAGTTTCAGCTCTGAGCATCATGAGATATCATAAGTTTTGAGGACATAAAAAACAAACTGTTAAATTAACAGCCTCTTGCATATTACAAGTTACTCTGAAGTGTAGGATAATAACAGTAGATCAAGACTGTGTGTGTGTGTGTGTGTGTGTGTGTGTGTGTGTGTGAGACACATGGAATATAATTCAAGAAGTTCAGTTTAAAGCCTTATCAGAAGGCAAAACGCTGGACAGTGGTTTGTAATACTCGGGACAGGATTTTACATTTCTGAAAAGTTATCAAGGCAGCAATTATGTTATGTATTGTATGTTTTGATGATTGATGAATCAATGATTGCGAGGTTAACAGTAGAAATATGAAGTTAATGTGCAAAGGAAGCTTGCATGAATGTGCAAACACCACACACACACACACACACACACACACACACACACACACACACACACACACACACACACACACACACAAAATCATCAGCAGAAACTAGAGCGCACATTTGCATTGCATAATTTTTTGAGTAAATGTAGCCCTGTGTGGATTGAGGCATGAAGCATCTTAGAAATAATTCAAGTGACATAAAAGCACAAATCTCTAAATTGTGGTTAAAAAATAATGAGTGAACACAGAGTAACCTGTGTCTTGTAAGTTTCTGTATCAAATAAAGTTCATATTATTATTATTATTATTGTTATTATTACTAAATGCATAATGTAAACAATATTTTCGATGTCAAACTCTCCTGAAGAGATTACTTTAGGACCAATCAGAATCTTCTCAGTGCAGCAACAAAGCCTGCCTTTGAGACTCAAGTGTGGCTGAACCTCCTCTGACCTGCCCCACCCACGCTGCCCTCTCTGCTCTCGTGTGTTTTGGCTCGCTGCCTACCAGAAGTGGTGCTGCCAGTCGGGCTCAGTGGCAGGATGGCAGCCAGCAGCCACTTACCCATCACTTCAGCTCCATTTCAGATGAGTTGTCAGTGGCTGGACACCACTGCCCTCCTCTGGGTTACAGAGCGGAGCAGAGACATGTCTGATTTTCTGCAGCCACTTTTATATACGAACTACAAGTTCTAGACTCATACTAATGGCTGACTGGAACTCACACAGGACATGTGTTGGGGGAACTAATAGTGCGTTCCATTTAACTCGGAAGCTGAAGCTGGCAATGACATAACAACCGAGTTGAATGCATTCCATTTACAAGTCAGATTTTTTCATTGTGGGGTTAGCTCTAGCCAACGTCGTACGCTGTTTTTTTTTGTGTGCATACAAGCACTATAGCAACATGTCCACAGATAGAAGTTGGACAGGACTGTGTGTGCAATGTGTAGACAAATAAGACAGAAGTGCTAATAACTGTATGTTACTACAGCTTTTACAACTGTTGCACAGGGCAGCCATGCTGGATTTTGAGCTCAGTGTACCCGGAGGTTGTCAGAGTTCCGAGCTCGGAAATCCGAGGTCAGGGGGAGTGTTTCCGACTTTGACCTTGGAAAATCCGACTACCAAGTACAAGTGGAACGCACTATAACTGAGCAGCAAATGCACAGAGTGAAGTGAAACAAGCACACCTGCAGTACCACCTGTATCCATTAGGAGGTAGTCAGTCAGTGCCACTGTAGTCTCGCTTTGCCAGACCTTCCTTCCCGGCGCTGCGGAGGAGGGTCTGGCTAGTCCACACAGCATTCTGGGATGGGAGAAAAACGTGCTCTGGTTTATTGGCATTTCTTTAAACCAATCACAATCGTCTTGGCGGACGGAGCCACGGTGTCTCTGCTAAATAGCCTCGGGAAGGAACTAGTTTTTGTGGAACATATGTATGTTCAAAAGTTGTTCAACAGAAAACTCCGATTGGACGATAGTCTAGCTAGCTGTCTGGATTTACCCTGCAGAGATCTGAGGAGCAGTTAACCATAGTCCTCCAACAGAGTTTAGAACGCCAACACAAAGAGAAGGTAACGAACATCCGGATGAAAAGAGTGAAATCCGGCAGAATTTCTGACAGCAACGGAGCAATCCCGGAAGTGGAACGTGGTGGATATATCCTAGTGACACTGGGCTACATCTGGCTGTATACAACTTAGGGTTTAAATTTCAGTTGTTTTTATATGTGTATATATATTTATATCTTTTATACCTCAAAACACAGCTGTACCAAACTGCCATCAACTGGAGCAGCAGGTACACAGATACACTTAATGTGTTATGTGGTCATTTCCCCCGCCACCTAAACAGCAAATGTCCAAACCAAGCCATAGATACTGTGTCGATTCTCTCTTAGTCTTTGTTTTATCATCTAAATCTGATTGCGCTTCCTGCCTGTCTCACTCCTGTGCTCTCCCCAGGTTGGCTTCTTTCCCAGCGAGTGTGTGGAGCTCATAAATGATAAAGTGCCGCAGTCCATGACCAACACGGTGCCAAAACCAGGTACTGCTCCTCCTCCTCTTAAGCTATTCACAGGAAATGTGTTGGACGGAAGTTATCACTGATGGCAGTTCATGTCTCATTGATATGTCTGCTATTTCAGGTAGCGGTTAGGTGTGTGTCTGTGTCTGTCTGTCTGTCTGTCTGTCTGTCTGTCTGATTCTAGGTTAAAAACAAGATATCTATAGTGAATTTCTGGTTTTACCTTTTTTATTAAGGCTGTCAAAATGAACATGTTAATGAGGAGTTCAAAGCCCTTCCAGATGGTTCTCTCCACAAGACTAAAGTTATCTGCATGTACTGTGGATGTGAGTGTGTGCTGAGTACCGGAGTATGTCCGTTCTCAAATACCACTTGAGCATTAAAAACGTGAAAAATATCCCCTTTTAAGAACATTTAGAACAGATAAAAGATGTGCGATTAATCGCAAGTTAACTAGGACACTCATGCGATTGAAAAATATCAATTGACAGCCCTAATTTTTACACCATGATTTCATCACTTTGAATGAGTGGAATGCGGTGGCGGTATAGATATTGCCCATCCTGAAAATGAAATTGAATATACAGAGCCCTGTTAGAGTTCTTTGCCTGTTTTCATCAAACGGAATCACAATACATAATCATCAGTATAAAGATAATAGAACTTGAATGTAAGAGCATGTTACAGTAAAAGGAAAACCCCTGACACATCACCCGTTGAAATAGCCACCTTATCATGGTATATTGACTCGGCGCTATGCAAATCCACTGCAAACAACTGTGCTAATCGACTGCGCTCCAGAACAAACAGATAAGCTCTCTAGCACGCTCCTGAGAGTGTCAAACACAAATGTATATGTGGTGTCCGAGAGAACACTCAACAACATTTGGCGTCTGCGCTACAGACTTGGGATGAACTTTCCCCTCAATTCTTCACGTCACGTTGCTCTGACGGAGCCTTTTGATCAAACCTCAATGTCTTGTTTGAATGTCTTCCGAACCCAAAGACTGATCCAACCAAAATTACTCAATGTCACAACCACCCGGCTGGCTTTAGGGTGGGCGAGTGGAGCCGGTGTTCCTTACCAGTGAAAAGCCCCTGAGTCTGCATTGAGTGATGACACAGCAAAAGAAACGACACACCAACCCCATGATATCCACAACTATGAGGGAAGGGATAGCATTATAGGCGCTGGGTTTCAGTTGCTGTTGGACGCCCATGTTATGTGAATGTGCCAATCAAGTTTCAAACGTTTCTGAGCCTTTTTAACATCGTGTGGCTGATCAGAAATATGTCTTGCGCTAAAAAGTTAACTGTTACAGTGCACGCACAGCACACAACTTAATCTGCCTGCCCACTCCCCTGCTTTGAGCAATGATTCAATGCTTGTTGCTGTTGATTTGTGTGTGTTTTTTTTGCATGTGTCCTTATATGCCAATCATGCATTTTTTTCTTAACGGAGTATCCGCAAGTCAAATAGATTATTTAGATATCCTGAATACATTTAACAGATTTTCTTTTTTTTCTCTTAAATTGCTCATTTTGATATTTCTTTGTTGATGAGTTATGTTCTTTAGCTACAGTGTGTTCCATCAGAAATATGTTTGTGGTTTTTTAATAATCTACATCGCAACAACCCAAGTCTAATATTTGGTTGTCTATGACCTGCAGATGCCCTGTGGTCAGTAATATTAACATGACTCTGAATGATCCCGGATCAGGTTTATTATCAGCGGCGGGACAAATAACTACACGTGATGGTGTTTAAGCTGCGTGCTTGTTCTCCACTGTAATGCATCATTAATACTGTTGTTGGATGTGCAGTAGTATTAGCATGTGTCTTGATTGGTTGCATTTGACTGTGCCTCCTCTGCCTCAGCTTCCCCCTGCTCTGGCCTGCAGCCTGCTTCTTGGAATCTCTTCCCCCCCTGTGCGTGTTGGTATACACTCTTCATCCAGCTGTCCACTCACTCCACCTTCACTCACACACACACACACACACACACACACACACACACACACACACACACACACACACACACACACACAAATGCATTTGCACATAAAGACTTGTATGACATATTGTTCATCCGAGTTTGGATGTAATTACAGTTCTAATCCTTAAGATTTCCCGGTTGATGTGACGATACCTGTGGTTGGGCTGCTCGATTATGGAAAAAATCCTAATCTTGATTATTTTGGTCAATATTGAAATTCACGATTATTTAAAGGTCCCATGGCATGAAAATGTCACTTTATGAGGTTTTTTTAACATTAATATGAGTTCCCCCAGCCTGCCTATGGTCCCCCAGTGGCTAGAAATGGTGATGGGTGTAAACCAGCCCTGGGTATCCTGCTCTGCCTATCTGGAATCTTCCCTTTTATGACATCATAAGGGGAAAGGTTACCTCCCCTTTCTCTGCTTTGCCCACCCAGAGAATTTGGCCCACCCATGAGAGAGAGACATCATGGCTTTCAAACGAGTGAAGTGGCAGTTGGTCAAGGCCACACCCCCACCCTCCACCTTGCCCCCCCTCTCTCCTCCTCAATAGCATTTAAAGCTACAGACACAGAAATGGCACATCCTAAGGAAAGCTCATTGTGGGACTGGCTCTAGTGGCTGTAATTCTGCACCAAGGCTGAATTTCAGGAAAGAGACTTCAGATACAGTATTAGGGGACCACTAAGGCCTATATAAAAGCATCCAAAGAGCAGCATGTCATAGGACCTTTAACACGATTAGTCGTTGACTTTTGGAAAGATGTTGCATTTATTGAAGTAAAAAAAACTCTTAAAAAAAAAAAAAAGTGTCTCGGGCAGCAACTGCAAAAGCGCGATCAACCCACAGTTTGTTCCTCCACCTTGGGACTTCTAAAACCAGCTGATTGGAGCCAGCACGAAGGGTTAAAATCTCGGCCAGATACGCCGGGGCCTTAAAAACAAACATTAAAATCGATTCTAAAACGCACCGGGAGCCAATGGAGAGTGTAAAGAACTGGTGCAGTGTGTGCACGCCTGGAGGTATTTGTTAAAAAGCGAGCAGCAGTTTTTTGCACAAGTTGAAGACAGGGAATGGAATTTTGATTGAGGCCAACATAAAGTGCAGTACAATAATCCAGCCTTGAACTAATACAGGTGTCAATTTCCTCCTCTACATCACACCTATTTAGGAAGGGCTAAAAAATAAATAATATAAAAAATATATTCAAATGTTTAAGTGGTAAACACTGTTGGTCAGCTTGCTGTAGAGTTGGGGGTGTGCAGCCAGATCCCCAAAAAAAAATGCCAATAATGACCGTTGTTTTGTTGACACATTTTTGAGGAACAATCGCAGTCAGCACTGACCCTGGTAAAAACCAGATTAAATTACACAGAGTAGTGCTGGATAATATGATGCTGTTTCCCTCGCGCTGGTAGGTAGGCACTTTGAATCTCGTGCAGGAATGGCGGACCCTGCCACCAATAATGGAAACTACTATATAGAGAGGTAGTTGGAGGATGTAAATTAGGGATCGACCGATACTGGTTTTTCAAGGCCAATACTGACTGTTAGCAGTTAATGAAACCGATAACCGATATTTGGAACCGATATGCATTTACGGTGAAAATGGAAATCTTTAAGTCAGAATTAGGATTTTGGTATGTTACAAACTCTAACGCAAAACTTTGTTTAGATGCTTTAAGCAATTATTTAATATAATTAGAAACTTTCAACATAATCCCCAGTATGAGAGAGTCAGATAGTGTTGTGGGGGGGGACATAAAGTCAGACTCAGTGGGGAGTCAAACCGAAGCAGAGGGACAGACACAGAGCTGTAGCCGAGCCAAAGTAGAACACTTGTTAATTCATTAACTTTATGAAATTTATTAACTTTATCACGCAAATAAAACACAGATACAGATCATCTGCAGACTGCCAAAATACGGCCCGATAATCAGCCAGGACCGATAATCTGTCTTTCCCAAATGTAAATACACTGAATGGCTATTGGTGAAAAAATGCAGACCATATATAGTTTTTAAAAAAAAAACTGGGTTTGATTTCATTAAAATCTTAAGGATTATAACTTTAAAGTTAAATTGAAGTTATCTCATGTAGGAAGACTTGTTTTTATTGATGAATGCAACGTTTCTTGAATTGATTATACTTCATTACTAAACATTTTCATTTATCTGTTTAACAAAACTGTTTATTGCCTCCAGCGTTAAAGTGTCATTTCTATGCAAAGCTGCTGACCTCACAGTCCCAAAGTTCAAAGTTGCTCTGTTCTCTAACTTGAAGTGCTTCTCTCCCTCTGCCAATTCTCTCCTGTCTCCATCATCCATCCATCCATCCATCTGTCTGTGGGTCCATCTGTCCGTCGGGCTGCATGCAGACTTGGAGATGGAGAGTGTAATACAGGACAGTGCATGGGTGGCCGACCCGCTAAACCACTACAGCCTAAGTTCAGGTAGACAAAAATCCCTTGGTGTGCTGCTCCGCCACCCCCCCTAACCAAAAACTAACTCCACAACCCGACTGATGTGTTTGCACTGTGTGAATCTAATATGACTAGTCTAAAACCTGTGACAGGAGCTTATAATTTGGGATATGGCTTGGGTTATATCTTCACTCTTCACACAGGAAAATCTTGTTTTGCTTTTTGGTGTTACATTACAAGAGGAGGACCTTCCACAACATACCAGATTGCCCTGTCCATGACCTTTAACACACTTATCCACATTATCTCTACACGCTGTTAGTGGACCAATACGACTTGAGCCACATCTGACCATGTATGACACAGTACTCTGGAAATAGGTCTTTCTTGGTATGTGTGTGTGTGTGTGTGTGTGTGTGTGTGTGTGTGTATATATATGTGTGTGTGTGTGTGTGTGTGTGTGTGTGTCTTTTAAATAGCTATAATCTCGTTGCCATCAATGACCATATTTCCCTGTTAAAGTGATGGTTCAGAGTAATTTCACCCTAGGCTGCGTTGCACCTTGACCTCGAGCCAAACAACCCCCCATAAGCTTTTTTTCCCTTGTTATAACATTGGTCGAGTTAGCGTTATCAGCTGGTTAGCTTAGTGCAGGCGCTAATGGATCCACGTTTGTATCTCGTAAATTACCCCACTAATAATGCCCGGAATGATACCAAACTTCTACAGCAGTACAAATAGTTTCTGTACTTACAAAACGAGGCATTAGAAAGTTTGTAACTACACCAGAAGTATGTAGTAGTAGTATGTAAGTAGTGCGCGATAGCGCGGTAGCAGCCGAGAGGAGTGTTATTTAAATATACTTCTGGTGTAGTTACAAACTTTCTAATGCCTCACTTCATAAGTACAGAAACTATTTGTACTACTGTAGAAGTTTGGTATCATTCCAGGCATTATTAGTGGGGTAATTTACGAGATATGAACGTGGATCCATTAGTGCCTGCTCTAAGCTAACCAGCTAACGCTAACTCGACCAACGTTATAACAAGGGAAAAAGGCTTATGGGGGGTTGTTTGGCTCGAGGTCAAGGTGCAACGCAGCCTAGGGTGAAATTACTCCGAAGCATCACTTTAAGTTTGTTACTTAAAGTCCTGCAGATTCCTTCTGCATTGTAAGATTCTATTAACCATATTGCTGTATTTTGGATATGCGCCGGGTTTTGTCAGAATGAATGTTTTGCATGGCATCAGCAACAACAAAAAATACTGTATATAAAAGTTTTGGGATTAGTTGGTGGTGGTGTAAAAATGAAACCCTGCTTTTCAAATGTTGCCCTCAAAAGAGAACAATTTTATCCCTCCGGTCCCCCCCTGTAGTTTTTTTTTAGCCCCCAAGGTGTATGCAAATGACTTCAGGGGTGAGCCAGGTTACTACAGCATTTCTCGGAGCTGCTGAATGTACCCTATGTCTGGACGGGGGCCAGCTGTGTTTGTGTGTGTCTGTTTGGTCGAAGCTGAAAGGCCACGGCAACCCCTGCCGCGGCGCTAGGTCTCGACCGGCCTTGATTTATTTAATCCTTTTACAATGAGGGGGCCTGTAAACCCATCCATTGAGCGTTAAGCTTTGTCGTGCAACAGTAAGAATCTCTGTCTCCCTCTCCATGGCGACTGAAAGAGCACATTCCTGCAGAGAGCCACACAGCATTGGAAAAATGTGTTTGCTCTGCCTTGATCCACTCTGCTCACCGCACTAACCTTCGCTGTTTTTTCAGCCAAACGATGGAAATTGTTAACACGCTGCACTGCTCCAGTTCATCCGGAGACGATAGAAGGTCTGAGTCATTAGCCCTTCGCTCCATGTGCTTGGGTTGCGTTGCAGTGGATTCTAGGATTGGTAATCGATTCAAAAATTACGATTCCAATGGAATCGTTTTTTTTTTTTTTATTGGAGTCGTTTGGAAGAATTTGGTTTTGATTCTGATCATCGGTTCCAAATCTAACATGCACAAGTTTGGGTTTCCGTGGCGACCACCACGTACTTCCAGGCGCTTGTTGTGTTGCAGCCATGGAGCACAGTAAGCGGGCTCTAAAGTGTGGCTTTATTTAACGTTGAAAAAGCCCGGTAAAACTGTAAACCACCATTAATCAAAATCATTTTTTTATCTGGGAAATAAGTGTGTGACCCGTTTCAACTCCACCCCTCAATGAATCGGGATCGATAAGAACCGAAATCGAAGAGGAAAGCTGTGTCCCAATTCAGGTGCTGCAGCCTTCGGAGGCCACAGCCTTGGAAGTCTACCTCGGCCGCAGCCTTCGAAGCCCACGAGGGCTGAACCGAGCGGTCTCCGAAATGACTGGTCTGCAGAGCGTTTCCTGTTTGCGTCGTAGCGCCGCTCCTGTCGCCTAGCAACCTTGACAGCTGTAGCTGATAAGTGATCAAAACGTTAACTACAGCACTGAAACTGAGCCAGAAGTTGTTCTTTGTATTTTATCGTTTTGGTCAAGTGTCTCAAAGAGAGAGGAACAAGAATACTAAACCCTCATGTATCCTACATGTGAACATCTGTTGTGTCTGAGACCCAGAGCTCCAGTCAGCTCTCAGCGGGGTCTTTGAGCAGGACTGGCCGGCCACATATCTAGCTACTCCCGCAGAGCTAGCTGCCGTCAGGCAGTTTTTTGGAGCTTCTACACGGCGAAGCAAATTTGGAGAAAATTTTTTATTCGCCATACATTTTCATAACGCTGCCAATATTCGACATCTACACAACTTCTGATCTAAAACATTGTCAGAAGTGAATGTAATAATGAAATGGCAGACAGAAATTGTAAGAAAAAGAAAAGAAATATTGGTTGTTAGCGTTTGTGTTTGCCTGTGCTTCTGATTGAATACTGGGGCTGCGAAGGAGTCAACAGTTGGGTGCTCCGAATTCTGTAAAAGGAGGCCACATTTGTTGACCGCATTTGAAGGAGCCTTCGAAATTAAATTAAATGGGACAGCCTTAGTCAGTGTGACGCAATCGGTCTACGAATGCAGCCTTCGAATTGGGACATAGCTGAAGAATCGGAATTGGAATCAGCATTGTTCAAATCAAAACGATGCCTAACCCTAGTGGATCTGAGAACAGAGACTACTCTCTTCACAGACAAAATAGACTCTCTTGTTAACACCCATGTGAAAATAAAGAGTTGTGAGCTTTGGTTAAAAAAGGACAGGCAGTCAGCCTTCTTTCCTCCCCGGACGGCCCAACAGACCTACCAGTCACTGACCCAGATGTGGAGCCCCCTCTGCTCCCCTCCTCAGTGCATGCCTCCGTCACGTCTGGGGACCAGTGATTTGGGCAGCTGTGAGCGTATATGAGCCAAGACAGCTGGTTATATGAGGGAGAGAGGACGGGAAATGGAGAGAAAATGTGTGAGACAGAGTGAGATTTGTCCTCCTGTTCCTGAGGAGCTCGGATCATTTCCTGGTGCTCCGGTTCTGGGCTGTGAAACTATGCAAGGTCCCTTGTGTAACATTTCCTCTGTAGCTTCAATAAGAAACTCTTGTTGTAGGCCACACCTTTGTTTGGGGGGGGGGGGGGGGGGGTGCTGCTTTTGATTACATACTAACAACTCAGGCTGTGTTGTAAACTGAGTGAGTGTGTTAAGCACAAATGTCATTTCTTTTACTCCTTTTGGTGGACTTCCTGAGAAAAGATTTACTATGGATATCTGTAGTTTCATTACACAGAGTTGTATTGCATCATTGTTGTGATCTGTCGCATTGGTGTGTCATTACTAAAAAGCTTCCAGGCATTTAAATGGCAGGTAGGAATTGTTTCTGTTTCAAACAGCCTGCTGTTGTACTACTGTACAATGAAGTGGGCATTCAGCTGCAAAATCCACTTCCTCTTTTTTTCCACATCCCAGGAGATTATTCAGACCCATGCAAAATAGCAGCTGTATGATACTTGATCCAACACAAAGCTCTCCTCTTGTTTATATGATATATGACATCAGGGCAGGAGCTCACTACTTCCTGTATAGGTGACTGGTGTTTTTCAGCACGTTGCTAATAGTCTCCACCTGCTGCTGTAGGCTGCGTTCAGACAGTGATCCGGTGGTGTGGGAGTGTCACAAATGGCCCATTTGTGTGATGTCCTGTTGTGTTCTTTAACCCGCAACTAGACTATTTATTTCACAGTTACTGTTTTCCGTCAGATCGTTTATAGATCTCGACGTCTCTGAGCGCACTTGAAGGCAGCTTTAGTTCACAGGAGAGAGAGAAAGAAAAGAGAGGAGCGAGACATAGCGAGTTCTTTGTTGTTGCAGGAAACATTCAGCTGTTACACACACTCCCAGGCAGTTCAGAGCTTGTGTTTGGTGTATTAAAACCTTCTTGTGGCAGCGATAGAGGCAGTGATGTTTCCTGTTTCCTGTACGGGACTCTCAAGACGCCTCAAAACACACCCACAAGTCTGATCTCTGGTTACGACTGGCCACCGCAGCGTGACGTGGGGGTTGCGCCGCAGGTACGCAACGTTTTTTTTTTTAGTGTCCCCCCTGCAGCAACCCCCGCCACAGCCTAAACACACTACCCCCATTCAAAATGAATGGGAATACCTGCGTTTTCGCAAGACCGTCGGACGGCCGAAGCAGGCTGTGTGAATGAGGCCTTACTCTCTCTGCCATGTCGCTGACTACCAAAGTGCCTCCCGCTGTTCTAACAATGCCTCACATATTGAATTCATATGATTTCATTTTCAAGGTATCGTGACAAACCGTGAAAAAGCACAATTAGAGGAGAGAAAAAGTCTTGTTTATTCAGACCTGCCCATGACCAGTTCAGGGAGAGAAAAGTTAGCTTTTCACCTTGTTTCTTGGTCTGTCACTGATAGCATAGGACACATAGAGTATAACTATGATCCCTGCTGCACAGAGCAAACATGTCTGAGTTGATCTTCGTTTGATTTTGTCAGTAATTTCCCCCAGATTGTGGAATTAATCCTGCGGGGGGAGGCAGTGTTATAGACCACGACATTACATACACATTGAAGATGCACAGTGTTGGAAGAAGTATTCAGATCTTTTACTGTAGTAAGAGTACCTCTAAAACAATGTCAAATTTAAAATATTCCATTACCAGTAAAAGTCCTGCATTCAGAATCCTACTTAAGTAAAAGTACAGAAGTATTATCAGCTAAATTTATTTAAAGTATAGAGAGTACTGGTTCTGCAAAAATGAAGAAGTGGTGACTGATGTATAATATGACATTATTAGATTGTTAATACTGATGCATCAGCAGCATTATTTTTTATGTTTAGAACTGCTTGAGGTGGGGCTAGTTTGACCTACTTTATATACGGTTGTATAGTTTAGTCGAGTGGTTAGAAGAGAGAAAGCTGTTGTGTTTGTTACTTGGACTGAATCTTTGCTTTTTTGGTGAAATACAATAATTTTACCTCTTGACTCTGACTTACTTTCCACCACTGAAGATGGAATATATCAGAACCAACGTGCATTGGCCACTTAGGATCGGCCCAAAGAAATGTTTGTCTTTGTGTAACCTGGTAAAAGCCTGTCAGGTTGAAGTGATCACATGCAGTGGAAACGTCTGACTCCAGTCTTGTGATCCTGGACCAACAAATTTAGTTTGACTTCTATTTGACTCAACATGTCTGCTTAGAGACTAAGCTAGTTAAGGAATTAATAAGACAATGTTTTCAGGGGGGGCCCTCAGAGGGAGAGCTGATTTAAAGTCAAGGCAAGGCCATCCTATATGTCGTTTAAACAGAGAAGAAAAGCAGTGATGCTGCTTGGTAGTATTGTGTGTGTGTGTGTGTGTGGTGTGTGCAGTGTGCTGTGTGAGGGGTGTTTTCCACTGTTTAAACCACCAGCTTGCCTCTTGGCTGCCTGACTCCCGTGCTGCATTCACATACTGTCGGGAAGAGTAGAATCGAGCTTTACTTGAATCTTTCCTTTTCATGCCACTTTCTACTTCTACTCTGCTACATTTCAGAGAGAAATATTGTACTTTTTACTCCACTACATTCATCTGACAGCATTAGTTACTAGTTACTTTACACATTAAAATGTTTTCACACAAAACACATGTAGTTTATAAAATCTGATTATAAATGATTATAAATTAAACTAGCCAACAATATAACGGCCTACAAGTCCAGCTGAAATAAGACCAATAAACACACAACTGTTTGGATCCTTTACTCTTTCTACAATGGGAGGATTTTCCTGAATTGAGTACTTTCTATAGTACTACTTTCATACTTTTACTGTAGTAACATTTCCAATGCAGGACTTTTACTTGTAACAGAGTATTTTTACAGTGTGGTATTAGTACTTTTCCTGAAGTAAAGGATCTGAATACTTAGGGGAGTGTTTTCCCTGAAACCGAAAAAGCACAGACTGCAGGCACGGACGTCACGTATTTTCGCTTTAATTATCAACTAAAAGTTGTTTTTTGGGCCCACCTACGCCGTGGTATTGATCCAGTATAAGATTTGCTTTAATAACCCTCAATTGTGTTACACTGGTATTTACAACCGGCAATTACTATATTTGCGAGAGCACCTGAAGGCACCATATGCGGGTTTGTAAACCAATCCGTTGAAGCGGAGTTCTGTGTGGATAAGCCGACAGAGCAGAGCCGCTGCTGTGCTCGTTGTGTCTAGCTAAACTTTTACTCGTCTGTCTCACTCGGTCAAGGGGACCTCGCTGTTTTTGCGACATTTATCTGAGGTTTTAGCGCTATATCGCACAGGCGCACGGTTAGAAAGAAAACGAGAACTAACGTTTAAAAACTGCGTTGTACTTTGGACCCGTTTTGAAATCCTGTCATAAAGCGTCAAAGCAAGTCTAGTGTTATGGAGCAAAGGTAAGAAAATGTGCTTGACTTTGGAGTATAATTCTATATATTCGCTACAGTATCCCCTCGTGGATCTGATAGGCTACACCCTTTTTCCTAAAATATGCTTATGCTGCACGTGTCGTGTTTTAGTTGCAATAAATAATGCGAAAAGACTGCACTTTGAATGATAGAAAGGGTTTCCTAGGTCTTAAAGAAGTGTGGGAAATATCACTTAACTCCTTCCTCATATGACTCCACCTTTTTCACTTAGAGGAAAAATATAACTAAGTCAAAAAAAAAAAAAACAACTTGTGAATAATAACTGTCCCTGAAGTGTTAAAGTAGTTCTAATTGACCACTAATGTCAGAACATCGTAGGCTGTCAAACAGAGACTGAAAACTTGAGAAGGTACAAAACGCAGTTTTAGAAAAGCATTGCCGTTTTTTTAAAGGCAGTTTTGGAATATTGAGTTTGTTTAGCAAAGAAAGAGGTTAGACATGTGCTGTATATAACGTTAAGTTAACGGGATGTATAGTCGTTAAGCATCTGAATAAACCGTTATCCCTGTATAATAAAGCAGCCCTCACACCAGAGTCATAGTTGAGATGCTGAAGAAAGTCAAACCTGCTCTGACAGCACCAGACAGTCAAATGACCTCAGTTCTCCATCACTGAAATTTGTAAAAAAAAAAAAAAAAAAAAAAAAAAAAAGAAAGAAAAACTTTTAAAATATATATTATTATTATTTTTTTTTTTTATCAGCTGTATACTACTAACCCTGTATGAATGTGATATGATTGCTACCATTGTTGTATGGCTCAGTTGAAAGTTAAACTCAATAATTACTTAATATGAACTGTTGATTTAAAGAAGGCCTGAGGGCTGAAAACGTTGTCAGAATAAATAGAGATATGCATATGGAGCCAGACACCCTTTGTAAAACATTAACAAATACAATGAATGCCATATAGCTTTATTTTATTATCTAGTATGACAGTCAGTCATAACTGTAAAAGAACATAAATAAACTACTTAAAAGTATATTTTTTCCAGGGCTAAATTACGTGGTATTGGATCATACATGGACTCAGGTATTCGCCGATACCAACATTTTAGACAGTATTGAAGGCATTTCCGATACAGGTAACAGTATAACTCTATTACATTTACACCATCTGGTACAATTACTGGGTGAGACCACACAGGGCCCAGCTGACGTGGCCCTCTGTCCTCTCTTCCCTCTACTGAGGTTGTGTTCAGTGGTGCATTGAGAGATTGAACAATAAGGCATTTTGCTCCTGCTATCAGCGCACACTTAGGCTCTCATGTCCAAACAGAGGTCAGAGTCTGCCTTTTAATAGGCAGACACTGCTCTGTTGTTTACACACTAAACGGCCATCCAGAAAGAACAACGGGAGAGGGTTAGGATTTGTAAATGGCTGTTAACACAGTGTGTCCCAGTGTTCCATTATGTTTTTCAGTTTGATAAGTAATGCAAACATATCTGTGGTAGTCAGCTCTCAATGGACAACTGTGACAGCGACCGGGAAGCGGGATTAATAATAGCCATTCAAGCTTTAGTGCGTGACTTTTTGATATTAATGAACGTCTGTTACATTCAAGCCATTGCCAAATGAGTTGCTACAAAGCTAATTAAGACTATCAGCTCCACACAACTCTCTCTGGATTTCTCAGTATGGCTGTGTTCAGGAGATTGTGTCGTCCGGTGACTTTCCCGCGCAGAAACTCGAGTGAAGAGTCCATCATGTTTTTATAATCCTCTGAGTCCTCCTTGGCTACTAGCAACTGTGTGTGTGGGTGTGTGGGTGTGTGGGTGTGTGTGTGTGGGGGGGGGGGGGGGCCCAGAAATTACGCACTATAGCTTTAAGTTGGCTTTATGAGTTTTTTAAGTGGCTGTAAAACCACTCTAGAAAAGCAACCTCAGACTCACATCTACTTACATGATTGTCCATCTTCTCCTTTTTTTGGCATTACTGGGTCCCAGAGAGACCTAACTTTACTTGGACCCACCACAGTAAAAACACATTTGGTCCATTTGGAAAAGCTTTCGAAGCATCAACAGATTCCATTCCAGCCAAAACCCTTGTTCCTACAACATGTAGATTGCTGAGATGGATGATGTAATCCATTCACATTATGATTTTAAACTACATCAGTGAAGAAGAGGGCAGTTTGAATTTCCCGCTCTGCTGCCTACATGGGTGTGGGTGGCTGTTGAGTGTGGAGGGAGTGCTGGCTGAAGTGAAAAGGCTGAGCTGTGATGAGAGCATTGGGAAGCCCCAAGGAGCTGTGGTCACCCCTGCTGGTGGTTGTGTATTCAGGGAACACTGGCACGCACAGTAGTTGTATCAAATATCTCAGCCTAGAGTCTGCTGCTGATTGGCTCTGTAATGTTTAAACACTTTAGGAAGCAATGACACTCTGTTGTGTTGCTATGAAGTCGGGATTTTCCTCCAATCTGCGTCCTTTGGAAAGCCCATAGTTAACTGAAGTGAATGAGGCGGTCGGTTTTGGATTGGAGCGGGGAAACGGAGCATCATGTTTGCCATTACGTCTGTAATTGTTCCGGCTGTAATGCTTGGCCTCTTTGCTGGTCGTATCCCAGCCTCTCACTGAGCTCTCCTGGGGAAAAGCCTCATCGAACTGTAGTCACACAGTCAGCTAAGGGCTGCAACTGAAAGCTGTCAGTGTTCCTCAGGCCTTCATACGTCTTTAGCTTCATCCTATCTGGATTGTATCTTCTATCGATGCAAATGCCAGGCATGGGCTATTGGCTCTCATTTCCCTAGCTGTGAACATCTGGGCCCCCACCCCCTTCCTAGTGTGTCACATGTCAAAACTATAGGGCACAAAGGAGGTCTGCGTACTGTTAGCCTCCAAATAAATAATTTATTTCTCATTTACAAGATCTTTGGCAAATGTGAAAGAGGAAAAAGCTAAACCATCACATTTTGTGATGTTTGCAAATATCCATTTAATGTTAGTCTTTTTCCGTTTACCAGGCATGGTATTCAGCCAGTGAAAATGGTCATATAATATTTCCTGTGACATACTAGGGACAATCTCACCCTCTGCTGCACACATTATTTTATAAATGTGTCCCCTGCAAGACTTCCAAACCCTGGAATACCCCCTTTAAGCACCCGCAAGCTATAAATACTGTAATAATGTTAAAGAACTTTTCAGGCTTTACCAGTCCCACAGCCCTAAATTGAATCCCTTTGACCCAGCTGGATTCCAGCAGTGAGTGTGTCAGAGGCAGTTTGAGTGCTGAGCATGCTAGCATGCAAGAGCTGCTGGCCCTCCGACTTCCATCTGCCCTGACAGTAAGCAGACGGGAGTCTCTGTCCGTCCTCTGGAGAGTCCTGCTTTTCGTTGCACTCCTCTTCCTAACATCTTCCAGCCAGTCTGGTTTCCTTTATAAAAGTGACGTGTCCGTGTAAGCCAACACAGTTGCATAGTCAGCCCTCCTCCTCTACATGACACCGAAGGGCCTTTCTGATGCCTAACAGTGAGTAAACAAAGCTGCCTCAGCGCTTTTGTCTGTGGTACAGCAGCACAGAGGGAATTTCTCCCTCAGGGCTGAATTGTAGCTCCTCTTTTCCCTGAAACGGAACGGTGGCGGCTCTTGTTTGCGGATGCTGGCGCAGAGGCCGGCTGTTGATTCTGAATTGATTGTGCTGCTTCATTAAAAACAGCACACAATAGAGACCCAGGACTCCCAAGTTTGTTTCAAACAGGATTTATTTACTTGGAGCAGGGAGGTAGTTAGAAATCTGTGTTGGCAATGGTTTGCTTATTTTGAGATACTTCTCACAGAGTTTATCAGATGTCCCTCTTGGATGCAATGCATGCTGGATGTCAGGACATATCTGCAGAAGATATAGAGATTCTTTCCCAGGTGTATTAGAGTACCAGAGAGGACAGACGCTGAAGTGAAATAATACTGAATACTAGAAGACATACCAAACCAGTTCGCACTCTCAGTAAGAATGTACAAAAACGTGTGTGTAAAACCATCAGTGTTTCAGCATTGCAATAGTAACTCTGATACTTTCTCACACCTGCTTGCCAATACACCAGATGTTGTGATCAATGAGGAGTCCAGTGAGGTGTTTGTTTTGGGGGTTGCATGCACCTTTGATCCTAGCATGGAGGAAGCTTTTTTTGACCGCGGTCATTAAATACCAACCACTCCTAAACACCATCCCAGAGCTAGGCTATAGGTGCGGACTATATGTTTTCACATTTTGCAGCTTAGGACACACATATAGGCTGGTTGTAAGAGGGCTTCATCAGCTAGGGATGCCCAAAATGAGGGCTAAACAGCTAGCAAGTACTGTGGTCTGTCTGCTATCATAGGCAGCTGCCATATATAGCGAAGACACTGTTACTTATGAGAACAGAGGGATATGCTTAATGTCATGAGGACCTGCTGTATGCCAGTGGCCCATGATTTTGTTTATGTATTCAACTGCATCTATAATATGTATGGCCCTGTAAATTGTTCCCTTCAAGTGGACTTAAAATGTGTGTTGAGCATCAGCCAAAAATAATTTAACTTTAGAAAACAATGATTGGCAGAATAGATTTGAGTATCTACAACAAAACTGAAATGTGAAAATCTGTCACACAGTGTGAGTAATCTTGCAGAGTGGGTAGATGGGTAGACGTAAAGACTGGATACCAAGTCTAAGCCTCATTTATTAATCATGTGCTTAACAGTGAATTAGTGTCAACCTGAACAGTGTTTTCTTGTACCCAGTAACTCATTCCCTGACACGTCAAACAGCACTGCACCAATATAACATCACTTTTAGGAATTTAAAAAAAAGGATCAAAATTTTTTTTTGTCAAAACCAGGTGCCACAAACATTACCAGCAATGCAAAAGTAAGACGTGCCACTGCACATAGTTCCGAATTCTGAGACATTTCTTCATGCACTGTTACTGTGTGCATACATATTTTTCTGTTTGTATTCTGCCAAAACGAGAAACTACAATTCAGCTCCAAAGTTACTTTCCCTTCCCATCAGCTCATTAGTTTTTCTCTGGTCTTGATGTTTGCATTCTAAATGCACTCGATGGACTGTCAATTAAATCTGCTGCACGCAGTTTACTCCATAGTGTTCATTTAGCATGCGAAAGAGGCAGCCTCATTAATTGTTTTTTACCTAATGGTCTCTGGGCAAGAGAGCCAAGTCTCAAACTGGCTGGCTCTAAATAATGATATTCATACTGTGTAAGTCTTGAGTCGTGGTATCATGCTGACACCATGCATGGTATCATGCTGAGTAATGAGTAAATGACACTTTTATTGTCTTGTTATCTTCCAAACACACAGTTCAGTCTTAGCTGTCTTTAACTCAGTTTTGTTCCTGGAGATAGTTTGGTAAGCACTGGCCTACTTTCAGTTGTATTGCAATCAAAGCTGAGCTCAGCTTGGCACAGCACATTTAAACTGTGTCTCTCTAAAGACTAGTTATTTATTTGATTGAATTCTAAATAATGCTTTAAATTGCGTGCGTGCGTGTGTGTGTGTGTGCGTGTGTGTGTTGGACTGAATTTTGAAGCAGGTTAAGTAAATATGATATTAAGTCTGTGAAAAACATCAGAGAAGTGGAAGGATCGTGACTGTGTTTATAATCAGTTAAAGGAATGTGCCCTGAAATATATAAACTAAAAAAACTGATGCAACACAGCAGTTATTCCACTTTAGCCCGGAGCGCGTCAGTCAGAAGATGTTGGTGTGATCACTTTGTTTTCAAAGATTTCGTGTTTCTTTCCAGATGTGGTGTGGCGGAAGGAACACAATTCACAATGATCCTAGATCATAGGTAATGGGTAATGTTTTTAATAAGGCAAGCGTTTCTGGGTTGTTGTTGTTGTTTTTTTTTCCCCTGAGTGAGACAGTTTAAATGTGTCACAGCGTGGACTGGGTGCCTGCTGACTGCTCCACATTCTTTTATTGGTCCCTGGGGGATTCAGAAAGGATAGTTGGGCAGTGGACTGCAAGAGTATAAGACTGCAGCGTAAAGTTATAATAGGTCAAGTTGTCTGTCAAAGGCAGTGTGAAGTGCAGCATGATGCAAGTGTCCACAGAGGATCAAAGAGAGACAACTAGTGACAGGAACTGGCAAGAGAACAGAGAGACAAAAAAGATGAGTGGATTGGAGTGGTCATGTTGTATTTTTCTTTGAGGTCTAAATCGAAAACTTCACAGTGCAGTCAAGATGTGGGAAACAACAGAGAAAAGGGCAACTGATGCTGTTTTAAGAGTTTTCCAAGGATAGTTTGTTGTTAACCCTGCAGTCAAACTGTTTTGATCAATAATCTCCAGAGAGTTGCAGATCAACCGGGACATTTGGTTGATTGGCATCTTTGGTCAGTCAGTGGAAAACGTATGTTATTTTATTGCTGATTATGATAAAAAAAAAAAATCAGATTTTTGTGTCTGTTTAACCAAGAATGATAGACGGCTTAAAGGGGAACTATGCAGTTTTTTTTAGCTTAATTTACCTTAACTGAACAGCTTGGGAGTCATTGGAATGGTTATGTGACTTTTTTCGAGTTGAATGGTGGTCGTATCGCTCCCCCCTAGCGCCTGTGAGCGGAAAAACCACCCTCGCAACTTTGGGCCGGCGAGCCACCGGCCTCAGCGTCAGGAAGCATGGCGTGATATCAGGTCTCGCCATGTAACGAATTGCTTCACGGCACTGCACACATACGCCCATTCAGGAACCGGCTAACAAGGTAGCGATGGAGTTTTTCACACTATCGTCATGGCTGAGCTGGCTAAAAAGAAACAGAAAGCTAGGAAAGCACTGTCGGAGGAACAGAGAAAGAGGAAACGGCAGACTGACCGAGAGAGGAGTCAGACACGAGTAAACATAGGAGCTGACAAATATCTATTCTGAAGCTGTAGGGGGGGCTCTATAGAGAAACCTGCCAGCAAAAAGAAATGGTCAAAACTGCATAGCGGCGCTTTAAACTGAACTCATTTCTCAGTTAAAGGAAAATGCTCTCGTCAGACATCAGAAGTTAATTTCATATAGCCGAGTCAAGTAGACTGACCCAAGAGTGGGAAAACACTCTGCTCCTGTCTTCTCCCCAGAGAACAACAGTCTGTGATTTCCAGTGAAGAATTTGTGAACAAATGTCTGGAATCTAGGCAAGCTCCATTGTCCCCACCCCCTCCAAACAAAGATTGTTTGATTCATTTGATAGCCTTCCGGTATCGGCCCCAAATCTTTATATTAGTGCATCCCTTCTTTCGACATCTCTCTAAAGCAGAGAAAAACAACTGGTGCGTAGTTTAAGAAGCTTACAAACGTTTTCCCAGACATAGTATCTGATGAAAGCGCTTTGGGTTTTTAAGTAGGTCTGCTCCTTGTTTTGTCTCGTTCTGAAGGGCAGCGGAGGATACCGGTATTGGATGTGGAGGATTCCTTTGTAGTTGCCTGGGAGGTGGTATTTAAGAACGAGGCCTCCGTCTCAAGGAAACTACACATGCATAAAGGAAGGGTTTGCATTAGAAAGAAGCTGAAATGCACAATGGGACAAGCCCGAGCAGCTTGTATAGGGTTTCGCTCGAGGTCCGTGGGTAGACCTTGTGTGAAAGCTGAGCCGGTGTCAAACCCACACTTACTGTAGATTAGTAAACCGTTGTGCAAGAGATCTAAAATGTGTCCTTCTTTCCTTCCTTCCCTCCTTCCTCAGTGTCTAAGAAGCACGGGAAGCTGATCACATTCTTGCGTACCTTCATGAAGTCCCGGCCCACCAAGCAGAAGCTGAAGCAGAGGGGCATCCTCCGGGAGAGGGTGTTCGGCTGCGACCTGGGAGAACACCTCCTCAACTCAGGACATGATGGTGAGAAACATGCAGACACACCTGAGAGCACAAGTATTCCCTGGATCCATTTAGGCTGGTTTTCTTAACACCATAAAGTCTCAAACAGTGGCCAGGGCCTGAAGTTGGCAGGACCTTGATTTACGGCAGAGAGAACAGGCCTTTATTTGCCAATACTGTGACTTTGATACCTGTTCCTAAATGATACTTTTTCCGATACAAATTTTATAAAACAAAAAGATATTACAACATTACACATTACGGCACAAATCTTTTTATTTATTTTTCAGCTCTTACTACGTGAGCCCGTCTCTCTGTGTAACGTAGAGTTTTTCCTGCGCGCCTCTGTAAATGAGTAACGTTAGACAGCCAATCACAGACGTTATTAGATCTTGGTAGAAGCATGCTGCATGCTTATTGGCTCACTAACGCTGATGAGATTTACTCCTTAAGGCCGTTACAGACCAACCAGACGGCCGACCCTCGGCAGAAAAGGCAGTTGGACTGATCAGTCTCCCCGAGTTGGTCAAGAAAGTGTCTCGGAACACACCTAAGAGACGAGACGTAATACGTCTCCATAACAGCAGGCGGCACTAATCTGTATTGTCGCCCAAAAATGAAAACTGGCAGCTGATTGGACGAACGCATCACGTAGGTCTAGCTGCTGCTTCCGGATTTTGGATTTTTCAACTGGCCATTACTGGAAACTCATTCAGAATACGATCTCATTTTGTACTAAAATAGTTCACCGAAACGTGTTTCTGAAAACATTTTAAGAGAGAAATAGGCCGTGCAGTTGCTGAATCTGTCTTCATTTCAGATCGGCAAAGGTCAGTTTAAAAGATTTTCGTCAGATTTTGAGACTCTAGTCACGCTCATCCCGCTTGACATTTCCCGGTGAGTCCCGACTGCCCTGTCTCCGACTGAACATGTCAGGTCGGCCAAAATGAAGGCTGACAGCTCCTCCAACGGACGACGGCACGGAACACACCGAACAGACTCAAGTCACTGACCTCGCCAGACTGTCCAACGGCCGATTATCGGCCCGGTGTGTAGCTGCCTTTAGGTATTGAATGACAAGGGAATTTTCGACACTTGATAGTTTAGAGGCAATTTGGTCGGTGCCTGAAAAGTATTGAACCCGAGCTCCTTTTAAAGTCCTGTATCTCCGTCCGGATGGTGGTAATGTAGAGGGGGTGATCAGTGCCATTTGCACTAACAACTAAACAGCAGACATGACATACTGATGTTGCAGCAGAGGCCCAAGACAGTGGAGCATCATGATCCATTAGGCTCAAATTATGGAACGTAATTATGAACATATACCAGTGACATCATGGCTGCCAGAGCTCAGTGCTTATTTTCATGCTTTTGTTACTGCTTCCTCGATTCCAATTAATGAGCTAATGGAGTTTAGATGAAAGTCATCATGCACCATCTTCTAAAACACACACCACACATTGTCTGTAAATAGCAGCTCTGCCAGCCTTTCTGGTTGTAATTAAGGTAATAGCCGCCGGGCTAAAGTCCGTACCTACATCTAACTGCTGGAGCTCCATTGATTTTCAGGGCTCTCAGCAGCGCTGTGTCTGGTAGGTGATATGATGTGATGGTCTCAGTGACAGAGTGGGAGCATAATGGTTTCCTGATTACACTGTTACATTAGCTAGAACCAGCGGTACCATGCTGCTCTGCTGTTGCTTGATCAATAACTTCATTATAGCCGATGTTGACACCCACTTGAAAACCCATTTATTCGTGTTAATGGATCATATTCTGTGTCTGGACATAAATGGTTCTCATCGTACCAGCACATTAGCTCACAGGGATCACACCGAGTCCTGTCTGTTTTAACAAGCGTCTGGTCACAGGTAGGGTTGGGTACCGTTTGGATTTTTACAATCCGATGCCGAACCGGTACTTTTAAAATTACATAAAAGACAGGCTTTTTTATGGAGTTTTTTTTTAAATTGAACATTATTTAAATTGAACAATATATTAGCGTTTCAAAGTACTTAAATATATAATAAGTAAACCTAAGTCACCTAACACAGAACTACAATAATTTAACAAATAACAGTTACACTATTAACAAGTAACAACAAAATAAATGTTGAGTTGGTATGCCAACCAGCTTCAAACTTTAGCAGTTCTTTTGCAGAAAAATTACCATATGTTCTTCTCTGGTGAGATACTACACCTCTCCTGACTTATGGCATGTCCTGCACAGGAGAAAACTCTCTCAGATGGTGTCCAAGAGGCCTAGACACACAGGTATGAGTTTGAAAGGGCAGACAATTTGGGGAGGCTGTCCCGTGTCCCCCACCACCAGGCTACAGGGTCTGGTCCTGAACGATAGACTAGCAGAGCAAGTGGAATATGTTTACTAGCGATCACGTGCAGTGAATGGTTAATATGCTTTTACGTCCATTTTGGTGAGCCCAGAGGGAAAATATGGCATTTTAAAAGTAGCCTACATTTACAGTAGCTAGCTAACGGTAGACTACAGAGAAAGTGTGATATTTTTATATCTGTTTTGGAGCGTGTCCAAAAAGCCGTCTATCAGCAGTGATTGTAGAGTGCATGTCCGAGAATAGCGCGGACACGCGCTTCACACCGCGAGCGTGCACGTGCGCCACTTGGCAGAAAAGTGAGAAAGAAAAAAAGAGTCTGCCGCTGACAGGAGCGACAGAGGGAAAATATTTCAGTCAGAACCGAAATGAGGAACCGAAATTTGCGTTCTAATCCGGTCTGAATACTACAGTTTGCGTAGGAACCGGTTCCATAGTGGAACAGGGTTTCGGTACCCAACCCTAGCCACACTGCCCTACAGAGGCAAAACGCCGTAACATCATGTTTGGTCAAAAATGAGTTAATGTCATTTTTGGGTTATTTGAGACCTCCTTTATCATGTGAATAAATATCGTCAATTTGATTGTTTTAACGAGAAAATAAAGGGCTATGACAACCGTAACATCCAAAACGATACGAGAAACCACAGCAGAACGCCGTAACAGCCGCTACGGCTCTTTGCCTTTGTTCCGGCACGCTGAAGTTGAGTTACGGTGTTCTGACTTTGTTTAGCCAGGCATCAAGAGCGATGTTACTGTGCCGCCGTGATGTTACTGTACTCTGGCTTTGTCATACTGTCAAAGTTTGCCGCTTTTAATTGTCACCAAACCACGTAACATACACACGACACATCTTTGAAATAAAGTGGCGATGGTTCAGATCTGTCAACATCAGTGACAGCCCGGAGCTAGCTAAATTTAATCTGTGTCACGTAGCGCGAACGGTGATGCTGACACACCACCTCACTTGACGAAGCCTGACATCAGACACCGAAAACCAATTATTAAATACACAGGCATCCTACCTTTTCATGCAATCCGATATAATCCATGGAAGATATAATCCATAGCAATGCACGTCATCTGCTGTATCCACAACAATCCATACGTGTTTGTATTTCCTTCTTGCAGGTGTTCATGTCAGATCGTACACAAATCCATAATAGCAGCTAGTTATCACTAACGTCCGTACAAAGTAGGCTAACCTAAATGGTCGGTCAACTCTGTCTATGTTATCTCAGAGTTAAAAAGTAGTAATCCAAGTTGAGTTTGTTGACAGTGCATCGTGAGCAGTTTGGTGGCCCTTAACCCTTAACCAGGGGCGGTTCTAGGACCAGACCTTTAGGGGGGCTCAGCCCCTAATGAGAATATGACACGGATACAGTGCCTTGCAAAAGTGTTAAACATAATATATTTATTGTTAAACAATAAATATACCTTTGTATTCAATTATAATTAAATTATCTTTATTGAGAAAATATTTATTGTATTTATTCATATTGTATACTGTACTGCAAAGTAACTTATCTGTCATATTGTTTAACTGTTAGTGTTGCCGCACTATCCTGATCATTATAGCACTAAATAGGAACAACCAAAGGTCTTCTATATCATTTAAAACTAATACCATATTGACTAGACCTTGGTTAGGTGTTCTTATAATGGATGTAAGTATGTATTGCATGTATGTAAGCAAATATTGATTATATGTCAGTTACTGCCTTTTGCCTTTGCACGACTCCTTGTTTTTGGAACATGATACAAAGGCAGAGTACAGTAACTGCCAAACAAGGGTCAAAGGTCAATTTTGAGCTCAAGATTTTTTTGCATACAAACATTTCTTCATTATAGCAACTAGTTGTCAAATTTTGGGAGTCCTACCTATAATACTTTTGTCTGGACAAAACAGAAACTTTAAAGTCATTTTTCTCAGTTTCACACTCTAGCGAGTTAAGGTCTTTTGCCTTTGTAGGGCAGCACAGGTCACACCGAAACACCAGAGGGCGTACAAACAAACAAAACTACGAAACATTACAAGGATCTACTCTAATCATTAATGTGACGTTTATCTCCAAATCAAAATGACATGTCTGTAACACTGTTAAGACCACTCTTTCCATGAAAATTCTATTCCCTATTCTATTCTTCTATTCCCAGTGTGGTGTCTCTCTCTGACCACATATTTAAGGCTGTTTGACTCCCTGTGGTCTGTACATGAAGACTCTTCCCAGCCGACCGTGTTGAATTGAAAGCGCAAGCACACACAGCGGACGCGTAGTTAGAAAAATTCTGAGGGCCACGCGCCACGCCAGCTTGCAGAGCCTTCACACTGGAAACAACAGTTGTCATTTCATGGCTTGCGCCGGGAACACCACGGCTACCATAAACTGAGCTTAACTGTGATCTTGTAGAGCAAGAGAAACACAGTTGATGATTTTGTAATTTATAAGTAAAGCACTGAAACTCTGCTGCTATATAGACAGATCCGGGTTGTAAGTTGAAGGTTCCCTTGAGCAAGGCCCTTAACCTCCAACCGCTCCAGTGGAGCTGCTCAGTGGCCAGCAGATCAGACTGTGGTTGTACTGGGCAGCTTCCAGGTATGAATGTGGAACTGAATGTGATCAGGGTGTTCCTGCAAAAAGAGAGGCTTCCTCTCAGTGAACCGTCCCTGAATAAATAATAGTTAAAAAAATGTACGTAAAGGATTTCACATTTTTCGGCACTTATGCCAAGAAACCTGTAAACATCCTGTGCATCCTGTACGGTTGGTTAGATGTTGACAATATAGTCTTTAAATGTCATTAAACTTTAAGTTCAAATCTACAAAACTTGTCATTAATGTTGTCCTGTTTGATCAGACAGCTGGACATCTTGCTGTGCTGTTATCAGCTGCTTCAACAAAAAACAGACTTGGGGGTAAAGTAATATCCAAAAACCTATGAACCGTGAAATAAATGTTTCTTTTCATAAATCTCCCATTAAATCCTCGTGTTTGGAGTGGCATGCCAACAAAGGAGCGATCAAAGGGATGTGCCTACATTTCTAGCTCGGTACTACAGAAGTCCACCATACAGTATCACATGTTTTTTTTTATTGAATTCCAAAATTTCTTCGGATTCCTCCACAAAGCACTTTCACATCCAGACTGTGGAGGTCAGACAGAAGCGGTATGTTGTTATTTTTCACAAAGCCTGAGTCCTAACCAATTTCAGACCAGCTTTGAAGCTGAGTAACTTGCACATTCTCACAGACAACCTTCGTCTGTCAGAGGCTGCTGGCCGTGATTAACATTCTGCTTCCATTTTCTGTGTAAATGGGTTATTTCTTTCTTTCTTTATATGTGCATATAAAATAAAATGAAACTGAGAAATATAATAACATAATAAAATGCACAGGTAGGATAAAAACAAAACCCTGAGGGCTTGTAAAAGGAACCCATCTAACATTGAAATTAAAGACCGTTGTGCATCCTTGACACAACTTAACATAAATAATAACTTATTAACATAAATAATGGATACTATAAGAAAAAAAATTAAATGAAAGAGAAGCATTTGGTATGCATTGCTCTCAGGTTATGACCCAGGTAAATGTGTTCAGTTCTACTCTGCCACTGCGGTAATGCTGAACAGTTTTCACTTTTTGCTGCATTTAAAGGGATAGTTCTAATATTTTAAATGGGGTTGATAAAGGTACTTATCCATAGTCACTAGTCAGTGTATTAGCTACAGTAGATGGCAGGCGACGTGCCCCCAGTTTGGAGATGCAGGCAGGAGTACAGACACGGAAGCTTAGCTAATGTCCTGCTGTGCACGGAGACAGCAACTAAACATATTCTAACCACCTAAAGGGTCTGTTCTGACCTGGTATTAAAATCCGATCCAAGTGGTCCGATCACAAGTGGACAGCTCTAGGTGCATGTGTTTTGTTCTGTAGAATGTGTCTCCAAACAGTGACCACTTATGATCACATCTTACGTCCCCACTCTATATGCAAATAAACACGTACATCATTTCCATTTGCATATAGGCTGGTTGTGTGTTTATAATGTCAGTTGTTACTTTCACATAAATCAAGTGAAAAATGAAAAAGCGCTGCCCACAGTCTGTCTGTGTGCCAGCCATAGACTGAAGCCTATATAAAAGGGTGCCGACATAAGGAGATCTACTAACAGGTGAAAGAAAGGCCCACCTAAAAAGAAATCAATATCAATTTAAAATGATGTAGTGCTTTCCTCAAAAAACAATGTATAGACTAATACCAAAGTGATCCCTCTCAATCACTTATGACCCACCAGAAGTGTGTGGTGGGGTCATAATCAATTGTGCAAATCAATCAGTCAAATCAAATATCACGATATATTTGACCAAATACCTCAACATCGATATTGCGGTGATATTGTAGGGTTGACTATTGGTGCTTTCATAAAATATTAACACAATGTGATTTGTGATAAATAATCATCTACCCGACTTAAGTGGGTAAAGGCAAGTAACAGAACAGCTAGAACAGTCTGGTAAGTTCAGACAATGACATCGCTCACTACTGTAATGCAGCCTTAAACCAGGAAAAGACAACACTTGTGTCATGTTACGATGTCCAAAATTGAACACAATATCCAGCCTCATATATCGATATAAAATCGATATATTACCCATCTCTAGTTTGTGGGCTTGAGGCAAGGAGCATTTGGACACGGTACTCCGGACTGTTTCTCCAAACTGGGGACTCTACTGGAGCTAATACAGCGACTGTGGAGAAGTAGAGCAGACAACCGCACTTCAAAAGATCCGAGCTACCCCTTTTAAGTCAATTTGAGCTTTCAAAAGTGATGTTTAATGGAACAAAACCATCACTTAAATCAGTTGAAAGCACTAAGAGGATTCATTCCTGTTGTGAGTCCAACACTGAGTCCACATTCAAACACATGTTGTGTATCTTTGTGATAAGAGGACCTCATAACAAAATCTTCCCACGTGAGGAACTTGGGAGAGGATTTATCCACCCTCGTTGTCCTCTCCTCTGGTGCAGAATTTAGTTTCCTCAAATCTCTTGTTTTCTCTTTCGCTATGTGTGGAATTCGTCTGAACAGCTGCTTTGGCGAGTGCCCCACTCTCTGTCATCCTCTGAATGATGTGTGAGCTGTGGAACGCCTGGGAGCCTCCTTATACACATACATGACACCATCCTTATCTAACACACACACACACACACACACACACACACACACACACACACACACACAGAAATAGCATGTCTGTATGATTCATGGTTGCTGAAGGAGAATTAAGAAGCTCTGTGTTTTTCTGAGGTTATTCTTTTTTTGTGACACATCACTGGCATTGTGCTTTGAAGCTGAGCGTATGTGATTGGCTGCCTCATTCACTGACATGTTTTTCTAACTATTTGCTTCATCAGAGAAACTGCATCGATGTAGAAAATGGGTTAAAGGGCAACCAAAAGCACCACATAAAGAAATGAAATGTTCTCAAAGGTCTTCAGGATATGGTTTCTACTTTACATGGTTCAAATGTTTTCACCCACACTCCTCCATAATCCTTCTGATCCTACAGCCTCTTGTCCAAAAAGCCCCTGAGCACTAGCCTTGATCACTCTGCACTCACTCTTCAAAAAGGAACTCATCGTATTCTTGACCTGGAAGCTCTCAGTAAAGACTGGACAAATATTGACTGATGTGTGCTGTGATGACACGCTGTTTTTCTCTTCGCAGTGCCCCAGGTCCTCAAGAGCTGCACCGAGTTCATCGAGAAGCATGGCGTGGTGGACGGCATGTACCGCCTCTCTGGAATTGCCTCAAATATCCAGAAATTGCGGTAGGAGACATGCTGCCTGTTTATCACAGCATTTTAATTCAAGTGTTTATTATCTCCACTCTGTGCATATGCCCCTTCCACAGAAATGTCCTTTGTCATAGGAGTTCACAAATGTAATCCTACCACAGCCCACATCTAAAGGCTGATAACGTATGAATTCCATCTAGGGTTATTGCATCTGTAAAGGAAAAAAACAGGATGACGTGCAGTTTACGTCAGTTTTTACCATGTGATGTTGTCATTCCAGGATAAGAACTTGTGCTTTGGTAATCGGAGCTTTTACAACAGTTGTGGCTTGTAAAAGGCAACATACGTGTTGTGGCCATTTTATAAGTTCATCTGTTTGTTCTGCTGTGCTGTGAGGCTGTAAGGATAATGCTGTGTTTACATGTCAATATATAGGATAGGATGTGTGGATGACCATATGCTACAGTTTGAGTTTGATTTCCTCTCTAAACTCTGAGTAAACAGTGTCCCCTGATTGTCAAGCTGCCTAAATCCAGATGAGACAAGAGATGAGTTCATAGAAATCTTGATACACTCTAGGTCACCTTCAATTATTAGTGTACGCTAAGCAAGATTAGCTTTGTGGGCAGCGGCAAGAACATTTAGAACATTTGTTTTCACCCTGGGTTTGGCATCTCAGCCCACATACAGTGCCCTGAGACACACTTAAGTAACTGGGTAATGCAGGTAATTCAAGAACACGTTTGCATGCATTGTAGTAACCTGGTTACTGTAAATAAGGGTTCCCACGCATTCAGAAATTCAGAGACTAGTTTTCCAGTCCTAAAAACACCTGAAAATGTATTAAAATTACCAAATCCATGAATACATGCAATAGGTCAGTAATCAGATGTATCCCTTACTTTGGAAGCACTACGTTCTTGAGGTACACAGACAGCTGTGAGGAAAAACTGTGCTGTCTGTGTGTCTGTCTAACTGTCTGTCTGTCTAACTGTCTGTCCGTCTGTCCTCTCAAGAAAGCCGTGCTTCCAAAATTTAACAAATGCTCAGCAGTTTAGACTTGATGAGGCTACTTGATGTTTGTAGGGCTGTGCTCGATTGAAGAAATTCTTAGTCAACTAACACTCATTCAATTGTATCGACTAATCGATTAGTTGATTTAATCGACAGATCTGTAAATCTGAGTTTCTCTGCAAAGAGTCATGCAAAAGCACCACTTTAATTCTTGTGTTTACCAGAGATGTGCTCGTACGTTTCTTGGAAATAAGTCATTCAGCATGAAAGAAGCATAAAACGTGACTAATCGACTAAAGAAATCTAAGTTGACTGAGACCAAAACGACCGATTAGTCGACTAATCGACTAAGAGGGAGCAGCCCTAGATGTTTGTTTGTAGGCTGTCCTAACTGTCTGATTGGTCGAGCTTGTTGGGGATGCACTGTATGCAGACTGACAGGAGGACCTGCAGACAGAAGACCACTCACCCTCCTCTGCATGATTTATTCTGATGAAAGTATCTAAGCAAAGGCAGTAAAGGGCATTGTTCCTGAGACAAGAATTGATTTTAATGACTAAAACAATATTCTTTGCATGCTTTGCTTTATTTATTTCATATGTGTATTTGTTTCTGTGATTTGAGATGTGAACGATATATCACACAGTTCATGTAAATACATTGCATTCACATATTGATATTCCTCAACTTCATTGTGTCCCCACACTTCTGAAACCAAACATAACATGAAACATACTGTACACCCTCGGCCACATGCCACACTGTTCATGTGCAGCCGAAGATTACATCATTACCACAAACAAAATTTAAGTTATTTAGGCGCATATCTTAAATTTTCTCTTCTAAAACACTACTGAAGTGCGGCTTGCTTTTTTTTTTTTTTTCATTTATTGATGCATTTTCTTCAGTTCATTAGTTGAAACTGCGCCCTTTCTCTTTCATCAGGCACGAGTTTGACTCTGAGCAGATCCCCGACCTGACCAAAGATGTCTACATCCAGGACATCCACTGTGTCGGCTCGCTGTGCAAGCTCTACTTCAGAGAGCTGCCCAACCCCCTGCTCACCTACCAGCTCTATGAGAAATTCTCTGTAAGCAAAGCCTTAGCAGGTCGAAACACTTCTCACACACCAATATCTTGCACTCGTGTAGATAACCAGCAGTGGTGGAAGAAGTATTCAGATCCTTTACTTAAAGCGTAACGCTCGCCAAAATGAATAAGAATGACATTTCCTCCTATGGAGTCCGTTCATTCACATTCGGAGATCGACTATTTTTGACCGAGAAAATGGCGGATAGTGTAAACAACAACAGCTAAAGTAAGTTGTTCAAAACCTTTCTTTTTAGTAAACTACTCTGTTACAAGTAAAAGTCTTTTAATTATAAATGTTACTTAAAGTGCCCATATTATGAAAAAATCACTTTGGGGGATTTGGGGTGTTATGTTGTGTCTCTGGTGCTTCCACACACATACACACTTTGAAAAAAATCCATCCATGCTGTTTAGAGTGAGATACGGTTTCTGAATGTGTCCTGTCAAAATCGGCACGGCTTGTGACGTCACAAGCCGAAACGAGCAGGCTAACCGCAACCATTAGCTCGTAGCGTTAGCATGCTAACGCTAGCATGCTACCTCGTTCTCAAAAGCAAAGCACTGCTACAACACACACAAGTTCACCATAAAATACTGGGCATGTGCAGTGCAATCAAAGATAGTACAGAAGAAGAAGAAGAAAAGAGGTCTCACTCTGTAGCTAAAACAGAGACCAGCTGAAAAGAGGATCTGCAGCAGTGAGAGAGAGCGGTGCAGTACAACAAAAATATGGTGTTTTTTGAAATTTAAACCATGTAAACCTATTCTGGTACAACCTTAAAATACAATTATGAACCTGGAAATGAGCATAATGTGGCTGCTTTAAGTAAAAGTATGTAAGTATAATCTGTAAAATATTCTTGACGTAAAAGTACTCAATGCCCTCCCATTGTAGAAAGTGTGTCCGAAGTTGTGTGGTCTAATCATTTCAGCTGGACTTGTAGGCCGTTATGTTGTTGGTTAGTTTACTTTAGAATAAAACATCAGAGTAATAAACTACATGTGTTTTGTGTGCAAAACTGTTAATGTGTAAAGTAACTAGTAACTAAAGCTGTCAGTTGAATGTAGTGGAGTAAAAAGAACAATAATTCTCTCTGAAATGTAGCCGAGTAGAAGGAGAAAGTGGCATGAAAAGAAAAGACTCAAGTAAAGTACAAGTACCTTAAATTTGTACTTAAGTACAGTACTTGAGTAAATGTACTTAGTTACATTCCACCCCTGGATACAAGTCTGCTAAGTATTGCAGCAGAGATTCTGTGCTTACCGATGCCCCAAAAGGACACTGATTGGGTGTGACTGGCAGTACTGATTTCACATTACTTCTTGATCTCTATAGCAAAGAAAGGAAATTCCTCCGATTTATCTTACAGGAATCCTGCAAATGTCTCTTCCAGTTATGAGTCACGGACACCTCTGAAATAATAGCACTGTACTTGACACACCCTATCATTACAGATGTAGCAAACCGCTCTCTGGATGACTTGGAATAAAAATCTTCTCCAAGCACAGCAGAGGCGTCCCTGAAGATAAAGTAAACGTTTGCTGGTTGTTATGGCAGCTGAGGAGAGAGGAGGGGGGGGCCTGTGGCTGCAGACTGCTGTCCCCTCTGTGCTCCATGTAGCAGCGTGAACCTGGGATGACAAGTGAATGGGCTTAATGTTGATACACTGATTCATCCCGCCCTGCCTACCTCCCCATCTCTCCCTTTGTTTTCACTCTGAAGGATGCTGTGTCAGCGGCAACGGACGAAGAACGACTCATCAAAATCCATGATGTCATCCAGCAGCTTCCTCCACCGCATTACAGGTCAGTGTAGAGGCACACTGCCCCCCCTTGGCAGGCTCAGACACTGCCAGGTTACAGATGCACACTTTGTGTTGAGTCTTCACATCGGCCGTGTGTCTGTTAATGTTACGTTCATGGCTTTTTCATTGAGTGGAATCATTTAATGGCTCCCAGCGGGTCTTTGCGTTGAAGATGAGAAATTGAATTCTCCGTCCTTTGTGAAAGCATACAAATGCACATTTTTTAAAGTAGCATTCCTCTGGGATTTGAGCACATGGTGAAATATTGATGCACTGAAGAAGGAGCTCTATCATGGCCATTAGTCTGCACATCACTAGTGGGAGCCAATTAAGTTTGAATAAATGAATATTTGATTCCTAGGACCCTGGAGTTCCTGATGAGACACCTTTCGCACCTGGCAGCATTCAGCTACATCACCAACATGCACAGCAAGAACCTGGCCATCGTCTGGGCACCCAACCTGCTCAGGTGAGACGTCAACCTGCACCATAGAATGGTTTTTAGGGCCTTTTTTTTTTTTTTACATTCAAAGCTTCTATTGAAGGTCATTTAATGACGTCATCACCCTATAAAAAAAAAAAAAATCTGCAAACAAAATCCTCAATTTGAATAAAGTAATTTATCGTATTTTATGAGTAAGTCTTCTTTTCATTTAATCAGCTTTCTTTAATGAACTCTTCAGTTTAGTAAACACAAATACATGTAGGCAGCAAGCTAATTGAATAAGGGCATTCAAAAAAATTATACAATAATAACCGCACCCTTAGGCATAGGAAGAAATCACACATCTTAGGGTTGTCCGCGCCCACCCCCCCCTAAAAATATATAACCACTGTAAAGAATATAAGGATATCTACTTAAACTAATTGTGTAAGTAGTAAGGCTTATGGTGAAACCTCACCAGGTCACCAAAACTCAATTTATGATAAAAACAGAGCACAAACTGGAACTCAATTTGGTGAAAACATATTGTGTGTAGTTGAGCTTATGTAGGTTATTTATACTACTCACATGAACCATTTCTCAGACTTGAATCCGCTGTGATAATGGGCTCCGTGCAGCAGAAATTAGCGTGCCTCGTGCATTCTGCCTGAATGGAAGGATTTAAGCAGCTGTTTGTGGGAGGGTGCTGATCAACACAACATCAAATGCTGGAAATGCATTTTCTCAATCATTTTACACAAATTATGTAATTTAAAATTTAACCACTTGTGTTTTATTCACTACCTTAAAGCTTTAGTGCGTAACTCGTTGATATTAATGAACGTCCGTTACAGTCACGCCATTGCCAAATGAGTTGCTACAAAGCTAATTAAGACAGTATGGCTATGTCCGGCGACTTTCATGCGCAGAACATTGAGTAAATATAATGACCTCTTCTGAAGAGTCCATGTTTTTTAATCCTCCGTGTCCTCCTTGGCTACTAGCAACTGTGTGGAGGAGGGGTGGGGGGTGTGCGCAATCACAGAAGGCTTGTATCATGTGGACGCGCCGACAGTGTTGTTGTCATTACTTAGAATTCCTCATGGGGGGACAGAAACTACGCACTATAGCTTTAAAAGTCACATACCTTCACGCTTTAAAGTGGAGCACTTTAATAAACAAACACAATTCTTCCCTTTTCACTGTTTTCAGGTCCAAACAGATTGAATCTGCGTGCTTCAGCGGCACAGCAGCCTTCATGGAAGTCCGAATCCAGTCGGTGGTGGTGGAGTTCATCCTCAACCATGTGGACGTTCTCTTCAGCACTAAACTTAGCTCACTCATACGAGAGGGAGCAGGTACGTAGACACATCACTTAGTTACAACCTCTGCTCATATTGGCATCCCACATCCCACTGCTGCTTCTACCTGAGCAATAAACACCATTCCACATCACCAGGTCACAACTCACTGTCACGGCCCAAATCCCTGCTGGTTTCATCGCCCTCCACTAAACTCCTGAGTCTGGAGGAGGCCCAGGCCAGGACCCAGGCTCAGATCAACTCTCCAGTCACTGAAGACAGTAAATACATCGAGGTGGGCGAAGGTCCGGCGGCCCTGCAGGGAAAGTTCCACACTGTCATCGAGTTTCCCACCGAGAGGTTTGTTAACTCTTCTTACTGATGTGCCATTTGGTGACTTTGTCTTCGAAAGACCAATTAATATAAAATCACACACTCAGAGACATACTTATTAATATTATAGTGCACATCTACTGTAGATTTTGTTGCAAAAGATGTGCATTTTAATAATTTGGGCTAAGATAATAATGCTGGAATGTGGCTCCATCTGCTGGTTGCTGGTGAGACTGCAGGCAGTCATTTTCCTCCTGCACTAGCTTGCCAGTATCTCACAGCACTTAATAATAACAATAATAATAATAAGACTTGTCACACTTATCAAAGTCCTCAAAGATGCTTTACAAACAAATAAAGCTAAAACGAGCAGTAGTCATTTAGTAAAGACAATAGAAATAAAATAGCAAGATTAGTCTCCAGTTTCAGACTTGGGCAGATGTCCTAAAAGTGGAGATGCTGTTTAAAAAGCAGCTTAAAACAGATAAATGTGATTGTAGTAAAAGTAACTTTTTCTTTGCCTACTTTTCCACCACCATTTTCTAATCACAGGAAGAGGCCTCCTATTAAATCCAAGAAGTCTCCTGTGGGTAGTTGGCGTTCTTTCTTTAACCTGGGCAAGTCTTCCTCCATGTCCAAGCGCAAGCTGCCCCGCAACCCCAGTGAGCCCAATGAACTAAAGGCCATGGCTCTCGCCGGTGAGTCCTTCCTCCCCACGTGGAATGAAAATAGTCCAATTTTCACCTTACCATTGTGCAATGAGAAGAGCTTATTTGCAGAAACAAGGCTGAATGCTGAAGCATTTTAATGGCTATGTTTCAGGAGGCCGAGGAGACACGGCAACATTAAGATCAGCCAAAAGTGAAGAGTCACTGAGTTCCCTGCACAATGTTGAAGGTAATCATTTGTGTCTTCCAGTTCCCTTTTACACAGCATAACAAGTTTAATCAGTCAGTGTTGCTAATAACATATACATACATGTAACGTATTTCAAATGCTCTTTCTACAGTGTAGCCTACTGTTGTGCTTAGGGCCTGTTAAAAGAAATAGTTTCTAAATATATTAGTTTCCTCCTTCAGGAGAGTCCAAGCTGTACCGTCCTCGGCGGCCGCGCTCCAGCAGCGATGCCCTGTCAGCTTCCTTTAATGGCGAGCTGCTGGACAGCCGACAGCACTGCAACTCTTACGACAACCTGGGCGCTACGGAGGACAGCGACGGAGACGACGGGCCCATCTGTGTGCCGGCCCTCATTTCCCCTCCCCGCTCGGCAGGTGAAGATGTGGACCTCAGCCCGCCAGACATTGGCATGGCCTCCTTGGACTTTGACCCCATGTCTTTCCAGTGCAGTCTCCCCGATACCTCTTACGCCTTCCCCCTGGATGACTCACCCGCTGGGGCTGAGGGTTCCACATTAAAGAGGAGCCCCGGAAGCATCTGTGGCAAGACCAATGGCTCTGACTTCATCTCTGCTACCTTCCTGGGTAGCTTGATGTCCCCCTTGTTGTCCACAGACTTCTGCCTGGCTGCTGGAGAGAAGGTGGAAAGCAAGAAACTGCCCACTTCCTATTCTTACACCGATAAACCAACACAGGCCGTGACGCCCATTAAATGTGGAAAGACCACTAGTTTAATACCATTTGCCACTTCAGAGCTTTTCTCTACAGAGATGCCTGACAAGAATACAGCCGGAAAGGCCGTCTCTTCACAACCGTTATCTCCTCCTCCAGTAGCCAAGGACTCTCCTCCCCTGATGGGCAGTGTGCTGCTGAGAGCAGCCGAGCCGTCGCTAAGTGAAGCTTTCCAAATGGAGCTGCACTCTAAGCTGACAGGCTGTGACAGCGTGGACAGTCGAGAGCTGAAGGGAGAGGACAGCATACAGCAGGCGCCAGCTGCCAGCAGCCAAGAGGACCAAGGTAGGGAGCAGAGAATGACCCTTTTTTTTACCTTTTTTTTTTTTACCTTATTTTCCCATGCATTGGTGTCTGAGTGACTAATGTGAACGAAGTTGGTCCAGTTGCAGTGTAACCCTATGGGGTAAATGTGCATCGTCAGTCAGCGTCCACTAAAAGTTCTGTTGTGCTGCTGACAGACTCAGATTATTATTCTAAGTGTCTGACAACATAATGGAAAGGATCCCTACAGAGATAGACCTTTTTGTTAAAAAGTAAAATCCTTTTTGTTTAAATACAAACGGCTCCGAAATTGCCAACGCCAAACTCACCAGACTCCATTTAAATAAGCAATACTTTAAGCATGTATAGAGCCAGCATATTTCCACTTGTAAATCTGTGAATTTAGGGTTTATTTCAACCAAACCAGAGTGGGGATTGTTGGAACAGTGGAAAGATGAACCAAGACAGCTTTTGATAGATTTATTTTGTTTCTGTCGACTTTGAATAAAGTGTGTTTTACCATGATAGAATTACGGTTTAATTAAATGGAGTCCGGTGGGTTTGGCGACGTTTTTAAAAAAAGGTTTATCTCTGAAGGGATCCTTTTCATAATGTCACACACTTAGAATATGGACGGGAATTGAAGGTGCACAATTGCCCATTAATGTTACATTGCAGTGGTCTTGCAGCGGTTCTTGCTTAATACTGGACCAATTTTAAAGATTGTTGTTCCCATCAGTTACATAGACACAAATAGGGTCCAGGTTTAAAAGAAAGAAACAAAGTTACCCTTTAAGTGTATTTTTTGGCATGTTCACAACGTAACTGTTTTGTTTACACTATGTAGATAAAAAATAAGGTGATAAGTCATGCCGTTAATTATGTAACTGCTTTTTTTTCTAGGTTTAGTTTGCATGGATTTCATCTTAAATAAATCTTTTCATATAATGCCTGAGCACCACGCTTAACTTTTCCCCTCTTTCCCACTCTTGAAGCACCTTAAAACCAGCCTGCCTGCTGTCATTTCTTTTCTTCACCTACTGCTCTCTTGCTTATTTGTTCTTCAACCATAGATCCCTTGTATTTTTGTGTCCCTGCTAGGAGTCGTAGCTCCGGACTCTTCAAAGGACCTCACCCCTCGTTCCCTCAGCTCTACAGCTCCCACTATTGCCCCTCTTCCTCCTCCTCCCCCTCCTAAAAATGCTGCCCGCATGTTGGCCCTGGCCCTGGCAGAGTCTGCCCAGCAGGTCTCCAGTCAGTCTCAGTCCCGCTCCTCTGAGCCCTCCACACCACTGTCCCCTCTGCTGCAACAGGAGGCGTCTGATTTCCAGGACTCGCCACATCCTCGGGTCACACATTTCCACACTTCCTCCTCCGAGAGAACAGGAACAGGAAGTTCCCCGCCACCACACAGCACTGCTCCGACTGTCACTCCAGCCTCATCTTGTCCCTCCAATTCCAGTCCTACAATCAAGCCGTCAGCCAGTACCGAGTCCTCTACAACTCCACCTGAAACACAGCCAGAAACAGACTCCACCCCACCAGACAGTCCTTGTTACAAGTGTGCCCCAGTCCCCAGTTCAACCAGCCTGACTTCTCCAATCAGGAAAAGTCCAGAAAGGCAGCAGCCTGTCCCAGTACAGGCCCAAGGACAGGCCCAAGGACAGGCCCCAGGACAGGCCCCAGTCCGTCCCAGCTCATCTAGTACCACTCCAGCCACCTTCCCCAGTGGCAACTGCAAAGATACTAGAGTCTTACCACAGCTTGTTCCTGAGGTACGTGTCATATCACTTTCATATGTAGGCTAGTACTTAGAAAGTATTAAGGGTCATCATATTGTGATATTGAGCTGCAGTAAGCATGATCGAAATAGATCAATAATTGCTACGCAGCATAACACGAGCAAGAAGCCTTAAAGGAAAAGTTATATTTTGAGAGGTACGCTTATTTGCTTTCTTGCCGACAGTTAGCTAAAAGGACCGATACCACTCTCATCTCTATCCATGCATTTGAGGCTACAGCCAGCAGACGGTTAGCTTAGCTTAGCAAAAAGACTGGAACCGGGGGAAAAGCTAGCCGGGCTCTGTCCACAGGTCTAAAAAATCCTCCTACCAGCACCTCTAAAGCTCACTAATAAACACTTTATATCTTATGTCTTTCTGGAGTCTTGTCGTCACAGTGAGGTTGCCAGGCAACCATTAGAGACTATATGAAGTCACTGGACACTTTTACACCTCAATAGATATAACATGTTAATTAGTTGTAGCTTTAGAAAGGAAGGAACTGGTAGGTGGATTTTTTTAACCTTTGGTGGCCAGCTGTTTAACGGTCCCAGTCTTTATGCTCAGCTAAGTGTATTTTGGCTCTACCTACCAGGGTTTTTCCTGGTTCAGAATGGGCCTTTGGGGGGGGGGGGGGGACACATGAAGCGTTGGGTCTGGCGGTCCTCCCCCACGAAATGTTGAGAGTCAAAGACTTCATTTCCTGCATTCTGATAAATTTTTAGGCACAAATCTATGGTTAAAACGTCTTCATTCATGTCAAGAAAAACACAAAATTCTGTAACTTTTTCCCAAGGAGCACATTTTGCTCTTTAGGAGTGACTTACATAAGCTAACTGCTATTCCTGTTTTTAACAGCTAATTTGTACAGTAATACAATAGTGTTATGAATACAAAACATTATGAAGTGTAATGTTTTTTTGTTATTTTGAAATACATTCTATTGATCAATAAATTGTCAGTGATGTTGAATATACAGTAGTGTAACAGACTGCTCCTACAGTTCGGCACGCATGTGAACGGCGGATTAATTGCAAATTTAACAATCATGGTGTGAAATACAGTTTAACTGCCGCTGTTGAGTGAACGGGGCTCAGCAGAGAGATGGAGTGGGAAAAATGTTTGTAGCATACAGAAAAAATACCAAATGTGTCAAAACAGTTGCCATGGGGGTTGTCATACGTGTTATTTCTTTGATGTTCACCAGATATGAAAATCTCTTGTCCCACTGCAGCAATGCTCAGCTTGTTTTTTGTAGACTTTCCTCAGTAAACAAGGGTCTGTGTTGTTGTTTGTTCACAGGTCAGACCAGAGGAGACTGCACCACCCCCAGTCCTTCCAAAACCATCAGAGCAGCCACCTCCAACAATTCAAAAGCCCAAGAGGCATGCAGTCTCACTGCCCAAGCGTCAAACACAAAAAACTGAGCAACAGAGCCCAGCTCAGATACAGCCTGTTCCAACACAGCCTCAGACACAGGTCCAACCCCAAACACAGCCTCAGTTCCCCTCGAAGGCCAGCGCAAGAGTGGCCCCCACCTCTGCTGAGCCTGTTGAGAAGCCTTGGGAGGCCATAAAGCCGGTACAGCCCTGTACAGAGTCTGCAAAGTACCACAACGTGTACGGACCCACGCCTCCAGCGCCTCCTGTCCGCACCATAGAGAGCAAACTGGCCACAGCCGCACTCAGCCAAAGTGAAGCCTCCTATATTCTGGGTGAAGGCCCGGTGCCTAGCCATCTGGAGGATGCCTTGCCTCACCACCCCCCTTCTCCTCGTAAATCTTCCATGCACCAGCCAGCCTACCTGTACCACGCTAAAGGAGAACCGGTCTTAATTGAGCCTCCAGGAGCTGCATACTACCACCAGAGGCCGGTTCCGCTGGGCCCGCAGTCCATGCCACACCACTTCCGGCCCGACAGCGTCCCCCCACACCTCTCCTATGTGTCCAAATCAGAGCCTCAGATACCTTACAGTGCCAGGCTAGACAACAGATACAGCACTTTAGGCCCCGGGTCCCACCACCACTCTATGAAGTCCAGAGGAAACCCCCGCAGTGTGTACGTGTCTCCGGGGCCGGGGCATCAGGGTTATAGCCATGACAGAAACCAAGGCTATCCCACCATTCGCAGAGTGCACTCACTCCATGTTCCTTCCACCATCCGCTCAGTGCCCATCCAAAGGACTGAAGTTCCTCCAGATGACGAGATGTTCTTCTACCATCGACCCACGTATCAGTGCAAAGCCTACCAGCAGCCCCCGCAGCAGTCCTCGCAGGCCGACTACCACGTCACCCAGCTGCAGCCTTACTTTGAGAATGGACGGGTTCAGTATCGCTACAGTCCATACTCTGGTTCGAGCCCTTTGGAGGCCCCTTACTATGACATTGACCCTTACGGCACCATCCGAGTCCGACACCTCCACTCCCATGGCAGCCGAGATCCGGGAGCCGCCGCTGGTCGACAGGGTGGAAAGGCGACTGGGTACCACTACCTCGCTCGCCATGTCATCCCACCTGGTAAGGAGCACAGCTTTGTGAGCAGGGACATGCCCCCCAGTCATGGGACCAAGGAAGCTGCTGCTTACCTCGTTTGGGACCCCGAGGAGTCCGAAAGGCTCCGCATGCACTCCATCCGCAGGGAGAGCAGGGCCAGACAGAAGATTAAAGGCCCTGTCCTCTCTCAGTATGACAACGTCAGCTTGTTTGCACCAGCAGATATACCAAGCTATGAAACCCTGCACCTGCGCAGCAAATCTGACCCGGGTAAAGCCTTGCTGGTTGCAGCCGAGAGCAAAGACGGCCGCTACCTGCCCAGACACATGGTGTCAGACGCTGACGTCCTCATGTACATGGAGACCGACAAGCATGTCCAGGGCAGCGCAGTAGGCGACAAGTCAGACGGCTTCGCCAAGCATAGCAGTACCAAGAAATGCCAATCCTCCCACTCCCTTCCAGCTACTCTGAGCCACAGTCTGTCCCATCAGCAGGAGAGCGGCCGGCACGAGGCCAAGTACGAGACCGGAGACGACAAGCTGGGTGGGGACGGCAGCAGGTCTAAACACTGGCAGCAGGAGTATCCCAACAAGTGGAACTTCCAGCCACGTTACGAGTGCCCGGATTCTGACCACCACCAGAGTAAAGCGAAACCGTTGAGCGGCTACCACAGCACAGAGGACCAGGCATCAGCGCCCAGGGAACAACAGGCCCGCTCCAAACTGGAGCGGTCACACAGCGTCCGGGAGCAGCAGCACTACAGCCAGGGCAACCCCGACCTGGACAGAGACTTCTCATATCAGAAACACGGCACAAAGACAGTGCTGTCCCACTACGATAACTTGGACGATTACCACCCAGTACCTCAGCCTCAGGCCCCTGTTCAAAAACGTGGAGGCTCCAGCTCCTATCCCGCCCCAGGGTTCACAGTGAGCCACAGCAACAGAGCGTACTCCACAGCACTGGGCCAGGGAGCCTTTATCCAGACTGACATGGCCATGCAGAGGCCAGAGACAGAGATACGTACAGAATGAAGCATTTAGGAGAGGGGGGGAGCAGGGGGGTGGGCGTGTGAAATTATCTTTAGCTGTGTAGAAGAAAGACTCTATTGCGCTACGGTCACAGCCTCTGCAGGACAGTGGACTGTCGTATCACCAATATTTTTGCTCCTCTGTATTTTTAATGAATTGTAAAGAAAATTGTAAGACTTTTTACAGAAAGTTCTGAATGTACCTGAAATTATTGTCCAAGAGGTCATATTATTATGATTGATTGAGACAGTAACCAGTCATAAATGTATATGATATGAAAGATGTAAGGTACTTTTAACAGGGACACAAAAATGTAAAATATATATACTATATATATATATATATATATGTATGAATAGAATGGCTAGTAAAAAGGGATTTTAGTTTGTTTGTTTTTTTAGGTGTGGCGCTGGGTATGAGCATCAACTGGGATTAAGGTTTGCATTTTAGAAATGCATGCACACTATCTCTTACAGAACAGTTCTGTGTAGTACACTATCCAATGCGTTCTTTCTGGATGTTACAGCACAAGTTATTGGAGGAAGATATATTTAGGGCATCGCTAACTCCCTCTGCTAATCTGTACACATGTAGGCGGTGCGGTGTGTCCGTGTTGGTCTTGAAGAATCCGACTGGGTGTGAGGTTTGACAAGGAGCTGCAATGGGTTACTTTCAGATAATATAGTGGTTATCAATGTCTTATTTTCTGTGTGACTGTGCCATTTTTATGTAACTTTGCTATAAACAGATTTCAATCACTTCTAATGGAATGTTTTGGTACTTGTTTTGTTTGGAAGAGGGACCAAACGACTTGGCGCTGTTGTTGCACATAACCGGATGAAGAGGGGAAGATGGATGAATGCCTGTTGTTCCTTTTAAGATGTGTAAGAGGTTGTTTTTTTAATTTCATGTTTTTTTTTTTCATCGCATTCTCGGTACTCTCATGAACTGGACTGACTGAATAAAGCTGAAAACAATGTCCTCTCAAACAACGTGGTGAAAAACATGTCGCCGCTGCTTTGTGGGGAAAACAACTTGGTGATGAGCCTTAAATTTAGTTCCAACAGACCATATTTTGTTTACTTCACCATTGTCATAATGCACACACATTGGTATATCTAGTTTTAAGATCACCTTTGATGATTTTTGATTGTTCAGGGTTGACAGGTGAAGTGACCCACTGGGGTTATTTGTTTTTTTTTGTATCGCCTCACTGGCTCTGAATTTAAAACAATGGGGAGGGAGATCTTTTTATAAGATATCTGGGGCCATTTATTTTCAGGCTGGAAATTGATGTACATTCATCTGGTATTATACTACATGCCATTTTGGTTCATCATACTGTATGGATTACAATATGTTTCAAATATGTCTAAATCCAGGTTGTACTCTGTAACTGTTTGACTTCTATCGCTTGCAGGTTTTGCTCCTCTTGCCTTATCTAAAGCCTCTACCTTTTCAGATGGGGAACTGAAGTAAGGCACTGTGTAATTGAATGTGAAAACACTCCTCTCTCTCAAACTAGAGGTATCTGCAGTTAGATATGAAATGAATAAAACTGTTCAGGAATAGCTATAATCTGTCTTTTAATATGTGCGTGATGTTACATGTGTTGATAGACCGCTGCTTGGCCCAGTCTGACAATTACATGGAGGACAACATTGACAAATTTAGTTCAGGAGACAGGAGCATAAATTATGAGTAGTTGTCATTAATTATACATTGAAGGTGTAACACAATGGCATGTATGTGCGCTCAGTTATAGGGTTCTTATGTCACAATTTTCATCTCTTTATTTAAGATTCAAAGGATTACAACAAGGTACGAACACAAACTGAAAATATTTTACATTTTAACCAAATTATTCCCACTTCCCCACCCTGCCCTATATGTAGGTCCTAAGACAAGTAAGAAATGACTAATCCGTCAAGCAGAGTTAAGATGTCCACACACAATGTTTACAATATATCAACTGTTTCCACATTATTATTTGACCCAGTGTCCATATTATTATAGAACTGCAACATGTTTAAAACCTTAGTTATACCATGCTAAGGAATTAGTTTACAAAAAGGAAAAAAGGATTAGGAGAAGGTAATAAGTACAGTGAATCCAGGTGATTTAAGTAAGAGGTAGAGATTTTAAATGTTCCAGATAACGTATTATGGGGCCCCAGATATCTTCAAATTTATCAGGCGAACCCCTCATGTCCAATTTAACCTTCTCAAGGCTGAGGAATAGCATGAGATCTTTGATCCATAGAGCACCTGTGGGTGGGAGTGGTGACTTCCAATTTAATAGTATTCTTCTTGCAAGAAGCGACGCAAATGCAACAATGTTTTTTACTCTCTTGCCAGCTAACTGATGATATGTAACAATTTTCTTTGTCGTTCTTGGTCAAAGATATTTCAGAATTTATCCCAAATCCTTACTGACTAGTCACAGTAGAATGACATGCTTTTAGAAAATGAAAAGTGCTTAAACCCTAATCCTTATAGTGCGTTCAATTTACCTCGGAACTGGGAATGACGTCACACCCGAGTTGAACGCGTTCCATTTACAAGTCTGATTTTCATTTTCATTAGCTCTAGCCAGGTTAGCCATTGTTAGCAATGCCACTTTATAACAACACATTACGCTGTTTTATGGGCATACAAACAGCGTAACATGTCCACAGATAGAATATGGACAGCGCTGTGTGTACGACTGATTTAGCGAGACACAAATAACACAGAAGTGCTTATATATTAAGTATGTTACTACAGCTTTCACAACTGTTGATGCACGGAGCAGCCATGTTGGATTTTTAGCTCGGGCTACTCGGTGGTTGTCCGAGTTGCGAGCTCGGAAATCCGAGGTCAGGGGGCGTGTTTCCGACTTTGACCTAGAGAGAGAGAGAGAGAGAGAGAGAGAGAGAGAGAGAGAGAGCACATGTCACAGTAATTGAAGACAGACAATATAAGTTGCTGCCGACATTACAGTTTTTTACAATTGCTAAAACACAATTTTGCAAACTAGGCTGGTTTTATCAAAATTCTTAACACAATTCACAAAACCACACACCCAAACTGCTAAATACCTCCTATATATCCTGCAAAATGAAGCACTGCAACCAGAACCACATATAGCATTATCAAAATCAAACTTTTGCACCAAATGGCACACACTTCATTCATATTACCAGATTTTTGTCTAACCAACTACACACTGTTGGGCATAATGAAAAGCACCCTCATCTTTATTATGCTTTGTCATAATACTAAAATAGTTCAAACTGTAGAAAATTCTTCAGATTGTTCACATGCACAGAACTATTTGCAGATACACACACATGCTGTTGAAACATTTATTTATTTTATTTTTCACCAAACAAGTCAGTGCAACATATACACAGAAGATATATTTACATTGGACTGAACAAAAATATGCTCACAAAAAACAGTAAACTGAAAAAGAAAATTGCAGAAAAAATGTGCAGAAGAAAGAAGAAAAAAAGAGGCATCATAGTGCTTACTTCCTGATTGAAGTGGTAACAATGAACCATGGAGGTGATTGGCCAGGTGACACATCTATTGGCCAATGAGCTCATGTAGTGTCATTTTGAATGGCAGTGTTTTGAAATAGCAAACATGTGACTTTATGTCAGATTGTTGTGTCTTATGCAGAGAACCGTGTTCAGTGCATTTAAAAAGGGACATTTTGAATTGCAAAATGTGTGTAAAGCAGAAAATGTGTTTAGACTTTTGGAGACTTGAGAAGAGGTTTTGCTCTCTGTGTGTCAGTTTAAATAATTGTACCATGCATGTCATTTTAGTGTGTTAGCAATTGGAAAAAACTGTAACATATTAACCTCAAAACCTGGCACCACATTTACATTAAAAAAAACAGTAAGTTACTTGAAGGTATTGACATAATGGTGACATGACACTGTCATAACTATGATGTGACACTATCATGAACGTGTCATAAACCTTATAAACAAGTCTATCTTATACTTTCTAACAGTTTCATTGGACAAAGTTAAACAGTGGGTTTGGGTGACTGCACAGATAACAACAAGAATATAACGACTAACAAAGAGATACACATTGTCACAAACCGGCTCAAAGCATGTGACAAAGGAGACACACCATATATATATGATATATATATAAATATGGTTAGAAGTTTAACCAAAAAATGTTATTATCTCAAATCAAACCGAATTAGACCAAATAAAAAGGGTTATCAAGGTGTGGAGTGTGGTTGTCAGTATTGTCAGTGGTGTAAATGTGCATGAGGGATTATGTGTGTGTGTGTGTGTGTGTGAACTGTGCAAGCAAAGCATGTAGATAAACCAAACTACATAAACAAACCAATGAAACTAGGGAGAAGAGTAGTGATGGGCAAATGGAGCTTTGGTGACGCACTGAACCACTTAAACGTGAATTATACTAGACGCATCCAAGGTGGCGCGCGCCATCGTGACGTCAAAATAATGTAATATCCTGCCGGCGCCCCCCTGATTTATGGCGTGCGAGCAGTTTTATTGCGTTTTTTTTTTTCAGCGGCACACGACAAAGCGGAAACGGGAGGCCTGAACGGGTTCGCCGACAACCTGATGCCAGGACTCTCAGAGTGACTGCAAGTCTCTCTGGTAAACTTACTGGGTTAAGATGAGTTATTTTATGGTGAATGAAAGGCTTGATCCACCAAGTAGCTCATCCAATCAAATCGAAGCATTGACGTTGTCGGTACACGATCCGTTCTGCCTGCACGATCCGTTCTGCACATGCGCAAGATAATACTGTTTTACGTATCCATACGACCTGCACGATCTGTTCCACGCTAGCCTATGGCTAGCCTCCACCGGGAAGCTAACGTTAGTTTAGCTAACAGCTAATTCGGCTAACCGCTAGCTGACAGCTAGATTCAGTCTAAAATAACGTTAACTCAAACGTAATGGGAAAAGCAGGCTACAGCTAAATTAAGACTTCACAGTAATAACAATAAAGACAAGTATTGAGTGATTGTATTTTAAATGAGCACAAGTAAAGTAGAACTGACGTAACAGCTGTTATATATGTTAGGTGTTTGTTATATATGTCAACGTTTATTTTCAAGTTTTATTTTGAGGGTCTTTTAAAGTTATTACATGCTGTCTCAGCTAGCAGTTAGCCGAATTAGCTGTTAGCTAAACTAACGTTAGCTTGGCTGTCGACCGGAAGCGTGGAACAGATCGTGCAGTGTCGTAAATCCTCGTACAACCGCGCATGCGCGAACATTTTGCGCATGTGTAGAACGGATCGTGCAGGCAGAACGGATCATGTACCGACAGGTATAAATAGTCACATTTGTACGCGCCACCTTGGATGCGTCTACTGTAAAACACGCTTTAGAAAAATTGTTTTGAAAATGGGTTCACTACTCGAAGCTTCAGTAACAGCGACCTCGCCTGGTGAAGTGCCAAGGCTGCATCTAGACTAGTGACACACACACACACACACACACACAGTGCACATACATACTAAGAATGGGCTATCATTCTTTTGACAAATAAAGATTAATGAATTTGTGTATTGTGTTATTGGGTATTGGGGAGAAAGTGCTTGGGAAACAGAGGATTTGCTGGGAAAATATGGCACAAGTTGGGTGTGCTTGTGTAACTATGGCCAGGGGGTATGTGGGATAGGGAACACTCAAAGATTTTTATTAAGGAACATCATTTCTTCCAAACTTTTTGGACTGAGCCTGTTTCTTTTTCTGCTCACAACCTCTCCGTATTTAGAAAAAATTCGTTCAGAGGGAACGGATGATGCCGGCTGACGCTTTTATCCAAAACATTACATATCTTATCAGGAGCGATCAGAATAAAGTTTTCCCACGTCAGAACGACCTCTCTTCCTAGATGCTTCCATAGTAGGTTAATGAAAATAAATCGATACAAACAAACTAATGCTCGTCACTGTAGAGGCTACTACAAACCAAACGCAATGTTGTGCATTAAAGTTATAAATGTCCAATACAAACTCCAAACTGTTTTAGGCGAGGCTCAGTGAATGTTATGAAAATTAGCAATTCAGAAATTTGGGGAAGTTTTTACCGTTTTTCCCAATTCCCCACAGTCAGAAACTAATAAATACATGCGGGACAGACCGCTTTTTTATGTATTTGGTGTACTTCAAATAGAATATGTAGCATACATGTTCTTTTCCTTATGAAGGTGCATGATACATTTGTTAAGACAATTTTCTCTTAATATTAAGACCCAAAGTGAGTCACAGTGTTAAACAAAATGCAAGGTCATTGTGCAGTCTACTGCTCCCTCAAATCATTTTGCCTCTCCCCACTTTCTACAGGTCAAAGGGAACAAAGAGTTTTTCATGGGCTGAGGTAATATACGGTGAATAAAGACAGGGAGGACACAGTATGAATAAAGCTTTACATTGGTGTGCTATATATTTTTTTTAATTTAGCAATAAATGCAATGTGTGAAAGACTGGGAAGTAGGGATGCAAATTATCGATTAATTCATTAATCATTAGTTGATTGACTATCGATCGATTAACGATTAACTGATAAGCGGCTTTTTTCCTGAGAATGTAAATTTCTCACGGTATCAATAGTGTCTTTAACATAAAAAGCAAAATATTGCTTATATACTGAATAAAAATGCATGTTATATTGCTCAGTTGATGTTTTATTGTACCAGTTGGGATACGGTACAGATAACGGCATTTATGTAGTTTAACAAAATAAATTATGCACAGAAAATTAAAATACATAAAAAATAATTGTGCACTGGCTCACCTGTTGCATGTGAAACATTAAGCAACATATAATACATTTTAAATAGAAATCTAAACAATATGGGTAGGCTTAGCCTACACTATATTAAGCCTACATATAATAATCTGGTAAACTATCTGGAAACATTAGCAGCAACCCACATTACTCGGTTGACACCAGCAGCAGCGAATCCGTCACTGACGGCCAGATTTAATGTATGTGCAAAGCAAGAAACTGATTTCCAACTGACTCGTGCGGGGTTGTTTGCTGAGACAATGTTCCGAGCGTTGTCGTGCACACAGGCTATTACACGCCCGGTGAGTCCCCATGACTCCACAGCCTGGTTGAGTTTGTCAGCTAAATTATCAGCTGTATGTCTCTCTGACAGGCTCTCCGTGAGAAGCACTACTGACTTTACCTGCCAGTCGTTTCCAATGTAGTGGCAAGTGATTGTTATGTAGCTCTCTGTAGTCAGTGCCGTCCAACAATCCGTGGTCAAAGCCACATTAGCCGCGGCTAACTGTGTTTTTAGCTCAGCCTTCTTGTTTTTGTAGCGTGCTTCCAAGTGGGTAGTAATGGTCGCTCGAGAAGTGATATTATATCCTGGCTCCATGTAGTGTAATAACTCCCGAAATCTGGTGGTGCTAATTGGCATCATATCTTTTTCGATCATGCCGCAAATCCTCTGAGTAATGCCCTCCGCTTTCCTGTGGTCACATGCTCGCCTTCCCACCACAGCAGCGATTGTAGGTTGTGAAGGCGACAGACTTCCTCCCTGCAACATGGCTTCATGCAAGTTATGAAGGTTCAAAAACCCTATGAAAAAACGAGGTAGAGATGATGTGACCCTGCCCGGAGGAAGCCCGGGGCCCCCGTCTGGAGCCAGGCCCAGATGGAGGGCCCGTCAGCGAGCGCCTGGTGGCCGGGTTTGCCACGGAGCCCGGTCGGGCACAGCCCGAAAAAGCTACGTGGCACCTCTCTCTCCAACCCATGGGCCCACCACCTGTGGGAGGAACCGCTGGGGTCGGGTGCGCTGCCACATGGGTGGCAGTGAAGGTCAGGGGCCTCGACGGACCAGACCCGGGCAGCAGACGCTGGCTCTGGGGACGTGGAACGTCACCTCTCTGTGGGGGAAGGAACCGGAACTTGTGCGGGAGGTGGAGCGCTACCAGTTGGATCTGGTGGGGCTTACCTCTACGCACAGTCTCGGTTCTGGAACCATACTCCTGGATAGGGGTTGGACTCTTTTCTTCTCCGGAGTTGCCCAGGGTGTGAGGCGCCGGGCGGGTGTGGGGATACTCACAAGCCCCCGGCTGAGCGCCGCTACGTTGGAGTTTACCCCGGTGGACGAGAGGGTCGCCTCCCTACGCCTGCGGGTTGTGGGGGGGAAAACTCTGACTATTGTTTGTGCGTATGCACCAAACAAGAGCTCGGAGTATTCGGCCTTCTTGGAGACCTTGAATGGAGTCCTGCATGGGGCTCCAGTGGGGGACTCCATAGTTCTGCTGGGGGACTTCAACGCGCACGTGGGCAATGATGGAGACACATGGAGAGGCGTGATTGGGAGGAACGGCCTCCCTGATCTAAACCAGAGTGGTTGTTTGTTGTTGGACTTCTGTGCTAGTCATGGATTGTCTATAACGAACACCATGTTCGAACATAGGGATGCTCATAAGTGTACTTGGTACCAGAGCACCCTAGGCCAAAGGTCAATGATCGATTTTATAATCGTTTCATCTGATCTGAGGCCGTATGTTTTGGACACTCGGGTGAAGAGAGGGGCAGAGCTGTCAACTGATCACCATCTGGTGGTGAGTTGGGTCAGAGGGTGGGGGAAGACTCTGGACAGACCTGGTAAACCCAAACGGGTAGTGCGGGTGAACTGGGAACGTCTGGAGGAGGCCCCTGTCCGACAGACTTTCAACTCACACCTCCGGCGGAGCTTTTCGTGCATCCCTGTGGAGGCTGGGGGCATTGAACCCGAGTGGACAATGTTCAAAGTTTCCATTGCTGAAGCTGCGGCGGGGAGCTGTGGTCTTAGGGTCTTAGGTGCCTCAAGGGGCGGCAACCCACGAACACCGTGGTGGACACCGGTGGTCAGGGAAGCCGTCCGACTGAAGAAGGAGTCTTTCTGGGATATGTTATCCCAGGGGACTCCGGAGGCAGTTGCAAGGTACCGAAGGGCCCGAAGGGCTGCAGCCTCTGCCGTGAAAGAGGCAAAGCAGCGGGTGTGGGAGAAGTTCGGAGAAGACATGGAGAAGGACTTTCGGTCGGCACCAAGGTGCTTCTGGAAAACCGTTCGCCACCTCAGGAGGGGGAAGCGGGGAAACATCCAAGCTGTGTACAGTAAGGATGGAACGCTGTTGACCTCAACTGAGGAGGTAATAGGGCGGTGGAAGGAGCACTTTGAGGAACTCCTAAATCCGACTAATACGCCCTCTATGGTAGAGGCAGAGCTGGAGGATGATGGGGGATTGTCGTCAATTTCCCTGGTGGAAGTTGCTGAGGTAGTTAAACAACTCCACAGTGGCAAAGCCCCAGGGATTGATGAGATCCGTCCAGAAATGCTTAAAGCTCTGGGTGTGGAGGGGTTGTCTTGGTTGACACGCCTCTTCAACATTGCGTGGAAGTCGGGGACGGTGCCTAAGGAGTGGCAGACCGGGGTGGTGGTTCCCCTTTTCAAAAAGGGGGACCAGAGGGTGTGTGCCAATTACAGGGGTATTACACTTCTCAGCCTCCCCGGTAAAGTCTACTCCAAGGTGCTGGAAAGGAGGGTTCGGTCGATAGTCGAACCTCAGGTTGAAGAGGAACAATGCGGATTCCGTCCTGGTCGTGGAACAACGGACCAGGTCTTTACTCTTGCAAGGATCCTGGAGGGAGCCTGGGAGTATGCCCAACCGGTCTACATGTGTTTTGTGGATCTGGAGAAGGCGTATGACCGGGTCCCCCGGGAGATACTGTGGGAGGTGCTGCGGGAGTATGGGGTGAGGGGGTCCCTTCTCAGGGCCATCCAATCTCTGTACGACCAAAGCGAGAGCTGTGTCCGGGTTCTCGGCAGTAAGTCGGACTCGTTTCAGGTGAGGGTTGGCCTCCGCCAGGGCTGCGCTTTGTCACCAATCCTGTTTGTAGTATTTATGGACAGGATATCAAGGCGTAGTCGGGGTGGAGAGGGGTTGCAGTTCGGTGAGCTGGGGATCTCATCGCTGCTTTTTGCGGATGATGTGGTCCTGATGGCATCATCGGCCTGTGACCTTCAGCACTCACTGGATCGGTTCGCAGCCGAGTGTGAAGCGGCTGGGATGAGGATCAGCACCTCTAAATCGGAGGCCATGGTTCTCAGCAGGAAACCGATGGAGTGCTTTCTCCAGGTAGGGAATGAGTCCTTACCCCAAGTGAAGGAGTTCAAGTACCTTGGGGTCTTGTTTGCGAGTGAGGGGACAATGGAGCAGGAGATTGGTCGGAGAATCGGCGCAGCGGGTGCGGTATTACATTCAATTTATCGCACCGTTGTGACGAAAAGAGAGCTGAGCCAGAAGGCAAAGCTCTCGATCTACCGGTCAGTTTTCGTTCCTACCCTCACCTATGGTCATGAAAGCTGGGTCATGACCGAAAGAACGAGATCCAGGGTACCAGGGTACAAGCGGCCGAAATGGGTTTCCTCAGGAGGGTGGCTGGCGTCTCCCTTAGAGATAGGGTGAGAAGCTCAGTCATCCGTGAGGAGCTCGGAGTAGAGCCGCTGCTCCTTCGCGTCGAAAGGAGCCAGTTGAGGTGGTTCGGGCATCTGGTAAGGATGCCCCCTGGGCGCCTCCCTAGGGAGGTGTTCCAGGCACGTCCAGCTGGGAGGAGGCCTCGGGGAAGACCCAGGACTAGGTGGAGGGATTATATCTCCAACCTGGCCTGGGAACGCCTCGGGATCCCCCAGTCGGAGTTGGTTAATGTGGCTCGGGAAAGGGAAGTTTGGGGTCCCCTGCTGGAGCTGCTACCCCCGCGACCCGTTACCGGATAAGCGGACGAAGATGGATGGATGGAAGTTATGAAGGTGGTATCTTAGCGAACTTGTAGAGCTGCTGAACTTAAACGTAGTACCGCAGAGTTTATATTGGGCGTCTTTGTCATCATTAATTCATTTGAAATGCTCCCACATTCCACTCCGTTTTGACCGCCTCATGCTTGGTTTCTTTTTTGCCGCCTCAAGTTTGTGTCGGGTCTCTCGCCGCCCGCGAGAATCTCGTGTCACGTTCAATTAGGCCTACGTCCTGTGGAAAACGGTCTTAGATTGCAATGTTCAATTAGCCGACAATTAATATAATTTAATCGAGTAAATTCTTATCGACAATTAATCGATAGTCGATTAACTGTTTACATCCCTACTGGGAAGTGATGCTAGGGCTCAACAGTTCAACCAAGGCTTCTAGCATCAACATGAACTTTGGTAATCTGGGGGTGAAGCGATGTAATACCTTAAAATGGTTGAAAAAACAGAAATGTAAACAGAAATTGTCTCTTTAGTCTCTGTGCTTCAGATATCAAGAAAGTGCACGCAGATTCAAATAATTGAATGTTACACAATCATTGGATGAATCATGCCGGGCAGAGACGATCTTGACCATTGATATTGTTTGACTTCATGGGGGGCTGTGCTAACGTCAAACTCGTCTTGACGCAGAGACAGTGTGGCTAAAAAGGTAATAAGGCAGGAGTCAGGACTTTTCCACGATTCACATTCAGTTTTCACTTAAAGGTCCAATATGTAACACTGACAGCTAGTGTTTAAAATAGTTACTGCAGTACAAATTCAAAACACTGGAGAGAGTCGTCTCCCCCTCCCCCTCCTCCCCAGACTCGAAGTTCACGTTGGTTGCCAGGCTGAGACCGCAGCATTCAACAACGTTAGACAGCGGAGTAGCTAAGGTTAAATGCTGGCTATATTGACAGTCATAAAAGCCCGTGCTCACGCGGAGCTCTGTACCCAACTGACAGACACACTTTTTCAGCTTAGAATTACAGTAGGAACCTGAACAAAAAAAAACCTGACAACCTCGCCGTCCTCTCCACACGCCAGACAGGCCCACTTCCTCAGCTTAGAATTACGATAGGAACCACTAAAAATACTACTACCTTGCCGTCCTATTCCACCCGACTGAACACACTTTATTGGCTTAGAATTACGGCAACAATTGCTAAACACACTGCAAACTCAAGGTCCTCTCCTCTCGATTCACAGCCTCCCTCTCTTGGCTTAAAATAACTCACCATTGTACATGTTGTAAACAGTAGGGCTGCCACCTCTTAGTCGATTAGTCGACTAATCGGTCGTTTTGGTCTTAGACGACTAAGATTTCTTTAGTTGATGACGCATTTTTTATGCTTATTCATGCTTAATTACTCATTTCCAAGAAACTTATGAGCACATTTCTGGTAAACACAAGATTTAAAGTGGTGCTTTTGCAGGATTAATTGTGGAAAAACTCAGTTTTACAGATGGTTCATTAACTACATTTATATTGTGCTTTTCTAGTCTTAACCACCTCTCAAAGAGCACAGCTCTGTCGATTACATCAACTAATCGATTAATCGACAAAATCATATAAGTGTTAGTCGACTAAGAATTTCTTTAGTCGAGGACAGCCCTAGTAAACAGCCGTGGCTGCTTGCCTGGTCCTCCGGTAACGTTGGCAGTTAGCAGGGTTAGCATGGCGGCATTAGCCAGGACCAGTCGGGATCACTTTACTGGCTGTGTCTCAATTGTTTTTGCAAGTAACCAACTCGGGTACTCTAGCTATATAATTCAATGAGAGTACACTAATGTTTAAATTACATAAAATGCCCGTCCCTTGTAGCTGTGATAAATTAGCCTGAAGCTAATGCTTACCTGTTCAGGAGTAAATTAGCCAACTCTGCGTCCATTTGGGCTCTAAGCTGTCTCCATCTTTCAAATACATCTCCAATATTTACCCGGGGTTTGTTACATCTCTGGTCACGCAACTGTTGGAAACATGCCGTTTTTTTTAATGTCATGTAGAATCTATCTCCGTTGATCCCGTTCGTTTGTGTGCTGCTTTCATGGCTGTACTAACGTTACAGCTGTAGCGAGCTGGGTTTATGTTTTTACAGGTATATCTGGCAACCCGGCCTGGCTGTCAAACTGGGCAGTTGATAACAACACACAGGCCAAAACACCACCACTGATCATAACTTGTGATATTGAGGAATACAACCATTAAGTCAAGTAATGATGTTAATACATAGATCCAGTTTTCATCTCTACAAAGTATAACCTTAGATTTTGTGGCTAGTTTTCTACACTAACTTGTTCATTTAATCTTAATCAGTTGGTAATTCTGATATATTTGCATGACAGCAGACTCTGAACACTACTTCCAAGCAACAAATTGGAATCCGTAGATCATGAAAATAGATTTTAGCACATATGTATTAATGAATCCTACTGTAGATTCCTTTTTTTTTTTTCTTTTTTTTTAAGTAGCACATAAATACATTTTTATTTAAACTAAATTAAAAAAAATTAAATAAGCTAATAAGGCAAGTAACAATGTAGTAAGTAATTTAGTTCAATAAGCAACAATGTTAAAAAGAAAGTAGACCCGTTCTCTTTTTATTACAACCCCGTACAGAAAAATTAGGCAAGTAAAAAATAGGTAACTATCAATTGAAAATAGAGCATATGCTCATATCTTGTGCCTGATTTCTTAACATTAATTTGTGTTCCCTTTTTTGTTCTGTAATTTGTATTGTGCAATAAATCGGTGAAATAATTGTTATGCATAACATAAAATAATTACATAATATCTGTTATGTTCCATTATTACGGCGTTGTCGCATTGTATTAAAAACTAACAACGTTTGGAACTAAAAGTTTCAGTTGAGGAAATGAAGTTACAATGTTTACAAATGTTGGCAGTTGCATTGTGGGAGACAGATGATTGACACGGCCGCCATTTTGCTCCTGCTCTCTGTGCTTCCATTGTGTGAGTGATAGTAAATATCTGACACTGCCAGACAACCACAACTCACTTGTATCCTTGCGGAGAAAAAGCGCTGAATTCACCCTTGGTAAGTTAAATTTCTGTCATACTTTTTAAATCATAGAATACTATTCATCGTTTTGTTAATAAAATGGGACAGATAAAGTTGTTTTTGTGCTGAAATAGCGTGTTATTTCGCCGCTGTAGAGAGGAGAAAAAGCAGCCGCCGCGATGCTCAGGCAGAGAGAAAAACGGCTCAGTACTTCCACTGCCGAAAGAGCTGCTCCACTTTCATATCCGATTTCTACTTCGCGGTTTCGCTTTAATATACCATCGCTTCACACGGCTTGCCGCTTATTTGATAGCTACACTTGTCTCCTACGTTTTGTTGGTAGTCTTGTGTGCACACGTTGTTTGTTTTTGAGGAAAAATATCAAAGTTTACGTCTCGCTCATTGCCTGTATTTTGGTAGGTTCATAAATTGGGTCTGCGGCCATAATCTTGCGGAATGAGGCGGAGTTAAGGCTGCTCGTCCCGCCCTAAAGCGCAGCAGAGTGAATCATCATTGGCCCTAAAATGCGACACAGACAAGGCGGGTTGGTGTATTTCAGAATGATGAGTGTGTCTGGATTGGCTCAGGACGTTGTGTCTGTGCAGCTGCCAAACCGGGGGAAAAGTTTTCCCAAGCGGCCCAATATGACTGACTTTGAACTAGATGTGGGAAAATAAAAGTATTGTCATGTTGAGTGCAGAAAAAACTTAAAAATGAGATGATACTTGACCGACCCTTATGCATATGTTTGTGTGAAATAGTGACAATAAATAAACCGCAAACACAATTCTCTAAATCTACATTCAGTATCATGCATCACTAAAACGTTGCTGACACAGTATTATGATTGATTCAGTATTCCGTTATATTTTTGACTTCACTGATAATCTTTTACTGCTTTTGTCAGTTTCAGGGCTCAGAACATATGTGTTCAGGCTAAATAGTTAGCACAGTTATTATTGTGTTATACATTTTCACTGTTGACTTAGAAGGAACATTTGTCCAGAGGGCCCATGATAACACTGATATTTAAACCCCACAATGAACTGAGTAGAAATGTATGAATAAACCACCAGTGTATTTAACAATAACATTATTATTGTCAACAGCATGTACAAAACAGCAGCTATTAAACATGGCAAGGCATGCTGTTATATTTTTGATATTCCCTTCAGGTGACTCTTAATCGTAATGGCTCGTACCAAGCAGACTGCTCGTAAGTCCACTGGAGGAAAGGCTCCTCGTAAGCAGCTGGCCACCAAGGCTGCTCGCAAGAGTGCCCCCTCTACTGGAGGCGTCAAGAAGCCCCATCGTTACAGGTAACACCCGGATTTCCTTACAAATAGCCATTTCTTTGACAAATCATAACATAATTGAAACCATCTGTATTAGGGATGCACCGATTGCAAATTTCTCAACCGATAGAATGTTTTGTCACTTTTATTTACTATCGCCTCTTGGTTGCACAAAGTGACACGCTTGTACATTGGTAGCATTAAAACTTAATGATCCAATCACATCCCTCAGTAGGTTGCACGTTGTTAACCACACGGTAAACTGTACTGATGGTCAGAGTTAAAAGCTATGGGGGCATTTTTTTTTAGAAAAGTGACAGAACTAAGCGTCACAGAGAGGCATTATTTGTTCAGAGGATCCCTTTGAGCATGTTGCAGGTAAGAGCTTTGTCGTGTGTTTCAGGCCCGGCACCGTGGCTCTGAGAGAGATCCGTCGGTACCAGAAGTCCACTGAGCTGCTGATCCGTAAGCTGCCCTTCCAGCGCCTGGTGAGGGAGATCGCTCAGGACTTCAAGACCGACCTGCGCTTCCAGAGCGCCGCCATTGGAGCCCTGCAGGTGTGTGTGCCTGTGTGTGTGTGTGTGTGTGTGTGTGTGTGTGTGTGTGTGTGTGAGTGAGTGTGTGAGATATATTGATAAAAACCGGTCCACTTCTCCTGCTAATATGTGCTGTCCCTCCCTCTGCCTGCAGGAGGCCAGTGAGGCGTACCTGGTGGGTCTATTCGAGGACACCAACCTGTGTGCCATCCATGCCAAGCGTGTCACCATCATGCCCAAAGACATCCAGCTGGCACGCCGCATCCGTGGAGAACGCGCTTAGACGGCCTCCCGAATGTTTCACCTCTGTCCTGTTTTTCTTGACCTGTCCCTGCCCTCACTCCTTTATTCTACCCCACCCACCCACCGACCTCCACCCTTACCCTGTCACTCTCCCTCCCCTGCCTGCCCAGCTTCTCAGTAGACTTTAGAGTAATCCTGATTATGAAGAGATAGAAATGTTAAAGTCTGGTCTCTCATAGTTTGTTTTTTTTTGTTGTCTTCACCAAATGTTTTTAGGGTACCGTTTTTTTTGTGCATGTAAAAGGTTTTGCAGATCAGACGCACATGTGCACACATACTCCCAACAAGCGTCACTGTGGTTAGTGTGGCAAACAGAGCTGAAGCAGAGGGACGTGGCCGAGGGGCTAGTCTGCTTAAGGGGAGCTGCAACTTCCACAGCAGGGTGCTATTAAAGCTAGTCCTGAGGCCTCGGCCCCATCTGAACCCCCTCCTCCCCTCCAGCCCAGTCCGTCACTCGACAGTCCAGCTCCCTGCTCGCTCTGCAGCCAGACGGCTCGCTCTACCTTTTCACACCACCTCTTCACCTCTGTAACCTGCACTGGGAGTGGATGGCGGTCTGTGTTGGTCTGTCTGCGTGGATGTGTGAGCTCTGATCTTTCAAAACACTTGTACTCAACAAACGAGAATTTTTTTGGTTACTTAAGAATATTGATTATCGTTGTGGATATGGTGTCTATTTTTTTTTTACGCATTTAATTCATGGGTGAGCATCTCTTCTCTTTACCACTTACAGAATGATCAAATTCACAGTAAAAAAAAGCAATTAATATTGTCAACATGGTTATCAGTTGTTTCTATTTTACAGGGATCTGATTTGCAATAGAAAATCAGGAAGGGCTTCTCTGTTTTCCAAGGCAACTTCTATTCTAATGGCAGCCACATGGGGGCGATGGTTTACCATCTCCTCCTCTATTCAATTGTTCACTGTATCCTTGTATCAGTCATCACGTCTCTCTCTCTCTCTCTCTCTCTCTCTCCACAGATAGGCTTTAGACTTGTCACAACAGTAGGAATTGGCATTATAGTGAAGGTTAGACTCTGCATGTTAAGGGTCTGTGTGTCTCCTGCTCTCTGTAGATCTGAACGTGTAATCTGTCCCTTTCTCAATATTTGTGATACACAGTATAACCTCATATTTGTTTTATTTTATATTTTTCTTATTCCTCAAGATTTTCAGACGTATAAATAAACTGATCTTTGTATTTTCCAAATTTCTCATATTATGGTGGTAATAAATAGGTGTTAAAACAAACTGATGCTAGTTGGGGTTTATTTTGCAAGTCACTGATAATGTGTGTTAGTGGCTATCCAAAAGAGGTTGGACACATGAATGCATCACTAATTATAATCCAGTGATATTATATATATATATATATATATATATATATATATATATATATATATATATATATATACAGTATCTCACAAAAGTGAGTACACCCCTCACATTTTAGTAAATATTTCATTATATCTTTTAATGGGATAACACTGAAGAAATTACACTTTGCTACAATGTAAAGGATTAAGTGTACAGCTTGTACATTAAGTGTAAATGTGCTGTCCCCTCAAAATAACTCAACACACAGCCATTAATGTCTAAACCGCTGGCAACAAAAGTGAGTACACCCCTATGTTAAATTCCCATAGAGGCAGGCAGATTTTTATTTTTAAAGGCCAGTTATTTCATGGATCCAGGATACTATGCATCCTGATAAAGTTCCCTTGGCCTTTGGAATTAAAATAGCCCCCCATCATCACATACCCTTCACCATACCTAGAGATTGGCATGGTTTTATTTCAGTTAGCCTAATAGCTGGTTTGATTTGCATTGAGAGATGATTTTATGGAAAGTACCCCATACCAATCTCTAGGTATGGTGAAGGGTATGTGATGATGGGGGGCTATTTTAATTCCAAAGGCCAAGGGAACTTTATCAGGATGCATAGTATCCTGGATCCATGAAATAACTGGCCTTTAATAATAAAAATCTGCCTGCCTCTATGGGAATTTAACATAGTGGTGTACTCACTTTTGTTGCCAGCGGTTTAGACATTAATGGCTGTGTGTTGAGTTATTTTGAGGGGACAGCACATTTACACTGTTATACAAGCTGTACACTTAATACTTTACATTGTAGCAAAGTGTAATGTCTTCAGTGTTGTCCCATTAAAAGATATAATGAAATATTTACTAAAATGTGAGGGGTGTACTCACTTTTGTGAGATACTGTATATTATTCTGCATAGTGAGCACTTTTACTTTTGCTACTGTAAGTTTTGATGATAAAACGTTGGTACTTTTCTTTAGGGTATGATTTTGAATGCAGGACTTTTACTTGTACCTGAGTATCTTATACTGGTATTGCTACTCTACTTTTACTTAAGTAAAAGCTCTGAGTACTTCTTCCACAACTGGTGGAGGGAAAGAGGGCCTGAAGGCTTCTTCCTCCCGTGTGTGGTGTTTTTGTTTTGTGGCATTAACCTTCCTCAAGGTCTGCCTCGTGCTGCCATCCCCCATCACATCTGCTCCTCTCTGGGATTACAGCACAAATGTCTGTCTGAAACTCTCCGTGCTGAGGGGGAAGATTACAAGTGCACTGCACCCTTCAAGAGAGGTTAACCAATCAGGGTGTGCAGACGCAGGGATTAACCAATCACGCCACGGAGGGGGAGGGCAGAGGGATTAAACCAGCGCAGAGTGGGATTAGGTCAGTGTTGAGTGCAGAAAAAAGCTTTGGAATGTCTCTCGCTACCCGTTAACATCTCTCAGCACAGCAGATCTCAGTTGATAATGAAAATGTTGTGACATTTTACATGGTTGGAGACAGGGATCAGATATGATTTACATAGTCACAAAAATTAGAATTGATCATTTCTATCAGAATTACATTAGAAATATCTCAGGAGTGATACTTCATAGAGCCCTTTATGTTGCTTTAGCTGATATCACTTGCACAAATGAAATCTGATTCTAAACAACAGCACCTTTAGACAGTTTAGATGTGTTAGTCATTAGTAACTGCTGTAAAATGACAAACCAAAGCAATTGAATTTAGCTTTAAAAAGATGGCAAATAATGTCATGGAATTCAATGGGAGGACGGTCAATGCTTCGGAACATTAACAGAGAATAAGTCTTACTGCCCTTCTTCCTTCACATTACACAAACAACACGCACCTCTATAAAACATGTTCACATATTTGATGTCATGGTTAAATTTGCGTGGCGGTAATCGGGTCATGTGGAGATTACCAAATTTTCCGAAGAGTTAGGGAGACTGGTGGGGGTGGAGGAGGGGTTGAAAGAAGGGGAACCACTGATCTGATAGAGAGCTAGCTCAGAGTTGGGACAATTACAGAAAACAACTGAAGTAAAAATGCTTTATTAAACTGCATTGTTTCATTGATTCGGAACATGGGTTGTTTTCGGGGGACGCACAGGACGAGTGGGATACACATGAACTGAAACAAAAGGCCGACAACCTGAGAGAAAACAGGCAGAGTTAGAGAAAAGAGAGACTGCAGAGTTGAAGAGGGAGGGGGGAAAGATGGATAAAGATAGAAAAGATGCAGGAAAGAAGCCAGGAAAGGAAGGGGAGGATGAGAAGGCCAATGTGGGCGAGATAGGTGAGAGACACAGAGAGAGACAGAGGGGGACAGGGCAATAATCCTAACTAATTCACTTAGGGCATTGCTGAAGGTAGGCTAAGAGGATTGGGACACTCCCAGAATCAGATAAGCTAAAATAAGCAAGATGGAGCGGCGAGGGCCATGCAGGCCATATGACAAACGTGACGGGTCCAGACCTGAGAACAACATGGCCACTTTACCTCTGCCGTGTCCAGTCTTCATCCTGGCCTCTAACTGTGGCTCAGTAACTCTAAATGCATCCGAATCAGCCAAATTCCTATCAAGCTACAACTTTGCAAACACAAACTAGAATTGATTTGAAAGAATCTCAATGATTGTCAGTGCACAGCGTGTAAAGAATAGATCACTTTAATATGTCACACAACTAAAAACAGAAGATCTAATGTTTCCATCAAACAGATTGGGGATGATAACACTAAAGGCTAACACTGTAATACGCAACACAAATGCTCAAAAATATCTAAACGCAACCAAACTACATATTTAAATGTAGCGTAAAATAATAATAAGAATAAATAGCTCAAAAGAATTAAACCCTGATGGGGGGAGGTGACCTACAGGACTCCAGAGCTCCTTCCTGTCAAAGCAGCGCTCCTTTCACTCTATGACAATGTACGTTTAAAACAAAATGAAACACGTGTGTGTGTGTGTGTGTGTGTGTGTGTGTGTGTGTGTGTGTGTGTGTGTGTGTGTGTGTGTCATGTTAAAAGAAAAGATGGCTCAGTGTGTTTCCATATGTACAACTCCAGTATTTTCCTACAAACTCTTTAAAGGCTTTTGCTTCCTTATTTAACTTAATATGAAGAAGACAACAGATATGATTTGCAGTCAGGCAGCACTGATGACAGTCACTGGTCCCTTCATCTCCAAAGTCGTTCAGATAAAATGCATTTCTACAGAGGTCCCCTTTAGAAAATAAAACAAAATCTTACAAACAAGAAACTGAAAACCAAAGAGAACAAGTCCTCTGGCAGAACTGCTTCACACTATCTCACATCTGACTCGTTGACACACACATGAACACCACCCTGTCTTGCTTTCTTAGAGGACCTGGAACTTCCAGGAGTTTTGGTCCTTGTGGTCCAGGCAGTCCATTGTGGTGAAGCCCAGTTTCCAGGCCTGCTGGTCCTTGTAGTCCAGGCAGTCAACAGAGGTGAAGCCCAGAGAGGAGGCCGTGCTGTAGCCCTGTGAGGACAGCGAGGCCGGGGACTGGCTTAGGGAGCCCCCCATCGAGGGCACAGTGATGGGGCTGAGGGCGCCCACGGTGCCTGACAGCTGCGAGTGCATGGGGGACAGATAGGCGCTGCAGTCCAGGCCGGTGAAGTAGGAGGTGGTGCTGGCGTAGCCTTGGGTGTAGGCCGACGGCTGGCCGTAGCTCATAGGGTAAGGGGAGGGCCGCTGCATGCAGGGGGCCGAGGAGGAGGCCAGGGGGTCGGGCAGGGGCGAGATGGCCGGGCTCCAGATGGACACGGCTGTGTTTCCAGTACTGGAGCTCGGGACCAGGCTGGGGCCTGACTGGACAGAGGACGGGCTATAGGAGCCCGATGGGTTAGGAACTGGATCAGGGGCGCTGGGTTCCTGCACTGGAGAGGCCTTCTTTTTGGGAGGGCGGGGCTTGGATTGCCCACTGCTCTGTTGCTGCTGCTGACGACACTTGGCACGGCGGTTTTTAAACCAAACCTAGAGGCGCAGAGAAAAAGACACAACATGGTATTACAGAAAACAATTTTTAGACAAGCAAATAGCTTAGAGTTGTAAATAAATTATAAAAAAATAAAGTGTGGGGTACAGAGGTGAGAATGGACAAGTGTGACCTATAAATGCATATGCAGAAGATAGCACAAATACGCTGCTGTACTCTTTCTGTAGAAGAGGTTTGTTGCCTTTAAGGCTTTTAAGATGTCTAGTCTCACTGTTATAGTAACGTGTGGTATATTTTAGTTGCAGCACTGTGTTGCCGTTGTATGGAGAAGGAACTTCGTAGACACTGCTCATGCATCCTCCTTATACCAAAAACTTAGATCACAATGGTAAATAGTCAGATACCACAAACGCACAAACACTGAGCAGTATGGCCTCCATCTTGGCTGGCCTACTTCTCCAGTACCTGCACACGTGACTCAGGCAGGTTGATCTTGAGGGCCACCTCCTCCCTCATGAAGATGTCTGGGTAGCGGGTCTTGGAGAACAACGCCTCCAGGATGTCCAGCTGTGTCCGGGTGAAGGTGGTGCGCTCTCGGCGCTGCTTCCGGGGAGTGGCTGCAAAGCCAAGAGACACAGAGGGGATTATTATTCTGGCAGCAACAGAGGGCTGACCTGAATTATGAGCTGGTATTTTACAGACAACATGACATGTCATTTAATGATTATTTTAGGTTATTTTCTTTTTACCAGCTATGTAAATGGAGACACATGCAAATATGAATGGGAACTCCACAGTACATTATGGTACTGTTTATAACCCTGACATGTTTTCTACAGTCTGCCTGTGACCAGTATAAGACAAAGTGTATTTGATCATTCAATCAATAGTCGCTGGTTCTTTCAAGTGTCCCAGAGAAGGAGACACATTGTATTAATTTACTATAGTTTGAACAGTAAAAGTCATATCTATGTGGCACACAGCCAAATCCCTGGGCATATTTGTTTCAGAACAAGTACAGTGAGTCGGGTATTTAGCATGTATCACATAGTGTTCCCATCTACACTCAATCTGTATTTATTTGAGCGTCAGCGATGTGAGAACAACGTGAGAAGTGAGAAACATAAAAAAAAACCCCCACAAATCGTGTCTGATTCCTGCCAGACACTGAACTCTCTATCTGCGTTTCAAAAGGTTTCATTGTATCTGCGTATTAACTATCTGTACCAATACATTCTATCTCTGACAGCAGTGTAACCTAATGTAGAGATGAACTTTTCTTCAAATCATCAATCTCTCATAACTACACTTACTTATTCTATTTTTTCCCCTTGGTTAAATCAGTGTAGTCATGATACTTTTATATTTTACTATCTCATTATTATTATACAAACTCTGTGTCAATACATGGGCTCTTATGAAACAAATTATTTGTCATTGTTTATCCTTTAGTTTATTTCGTTCGCTACAGCCTTACGCACAGGCTGCGCGTCTTTACGCATCATTTTGGGTGCAATATATTCTAAATGACTAGAACAGCAGGAGACAAATACGTAAAAGTAAAACAAAACCAAGTTAAAAAAAAAAAAGAGAGAACAGTTTATACTTACATGGATAAGCGATGGTTGTGTGTAGCACATCCATTCCGGGGCCAGGCAAATTTAACCCGTTCATGGTGTAATGGGGTTGCTTTATGTAGGACATCATCCTGACAGCAGGCTTTTAAGTCCTGTCGCTGACTTGTATGTCGGACACGCAACACAACAACCGAGGACCCCCTCAGAGCTCTGCTGGGGCAACAAGTCCGTGCGTCGGATCCAACCCCGCTGCGGAGAGAAGCGGGACGCGCCGGAGTTCTCTGGAGAAACCTCAAAGTGTTTTGTTTTTCTTTCTTCTACCTGCAGCTTCAGCTTTGGACTGTCTGTCAGCTTAGCAGCAGAGCACACTGTGGCGCTCTGAGCATCCGAACTGCCTCTGCAAGTCCTGTTTCACACAGTTAAGTCATCACACAGGTGAAGTGGCCCCCGGATGCCTTTGCGCCTTGGGGAGGTCGATCTACTGAGTTTCTTTACCGGCACACGCTGCTAATTAGAGGGAGCAAGTGGCTTCAGCAAACCCCTCCCACCACACACACACGCACACACACGCGCACACACACACACACACACACACACACACACACACACACACACACACACACACACACACACACACACACACACACACACACACACACACACTATCCAAAGCAACAAGCTACCTAATAAGACAAACCATTCTTACACAAAGTTAGTTCTTATAAATTCTAAATAATGTCTGTTTCTAGTCTTTGATTACTCATTTGGATTTAATACATAGGTACAAGCTTAAAAAGCAAGTAGTTTAACTATAAATAATAATAATAATAATAATAATATAATAATAATAACAACAACGACAACAACAACAGTAGTCCAAAAACTAAAATCTATACATTATATAACAAAAAAAAATAGTTTTGAATGTTAAAATAATGAAATATTTCACTTTTTTTTATAAAAGGTGAAAAATAAACAGCAATAATTTCTGTTCCAGAAATTACAATGTTGATGAAAATGCCAATCTCCTTTCAGTTCTCGTTTTGTCCTCCTTCATTTCCCTTTTTCCCGCTGCTGATCAATGAACCTGCTGCTCATCTGCTGCACTTCACACATTCACACATAATTGACAGATTACATGTATCTCCAAAACAGCTGCATACACACACACACACACACACACACACACACAAACATGCACACAAACACCCAGATGCACAAAACCGTCAAAGCTCATTTGATTTATCATAATATGCTTTATCTGAAAAGTAAGTATCTTATCTCCAGATAAAGGGAGGAAAGACAGAGCAATCCGTTCAGTGGTGGAGCAGGAAAGGAGGCCGGAGGGAACTATAGCCGCACACAAAGGGCCGAATGGACAAGTCGATGTTCAGACGGGGGAAAGGAAAACACAAGAAAACTGCAGAAGATAGAGAACGTGGCGACAGGAGAGTCGAAGGTGGAGGGAGGAAGGAGAGAGAGAAGCGTGGACGTTCAGAGGATTCAGAGCAAGCAGCTGGCACCTAGAATGGACACACCTACACATGGACACGTTCTAACGTAGAAATGGATCAATAACAAATCCTGGAGTTCCACTTTGTTTTTGTGGACTATATTGTTGCCACTGAGAGAATATTGCTCAGGAATGAGTCTGAGATATACACATGTGCATGTATTGTGACTAAAAGATGTGTACAGTATATGTGCATGCATTGCTGTGCACGTTATAGATTTATATCAGGTTCTGAAAGTCTTTGACACACTTTTTTATCAATTCATCATCATCAGTTATCAATTGTTAAATTATAACTGCTTTGTATTGATTCAAAAATAGGTTTTCTTTACTTTTTGGCTTTTAATGTTGAGTTTTATTTACAAATGACTTTTTTTATTTTGAACATTAAGGTCATTAGGACTATCTGCTATTTTGAAATATTGTTGAATTATTAATTTGAGCTATTGCAATTACTGGCACATGTAGATTCTGAGGTGAGATTATTTTTAAATGTGAGAACTTTTTTGTGACTTAGTTTTATCTGGTAACAAAGATCAAATATGTTATATGAACACTGTCCAGATGATATATTGATGATGGCGATGCAGTCCAACCCAATAGTGGAAGGGCTTGCAGCGGCAACAGCAAATAGGGTTTTATGGAGAATAGGACAGAGCTGGTATAATCCCTGCCCGACTGCCCTTCCCCCCTAAAGATGGACTCACAGAGACACATTCAGGATGATGCAAGCAAGCGCTTTTATTTCAGGACCGAACAGTTTGTGGTGAACATACTGTAGGCCGACTGAGGCCTGAAAAGTCAGGGAGATGGAAAAAAAGAGAGAGAACAGGTAGACAGAGTGGGAGCAGGTACATGGGGGGGTGAGAGGGGTGGGGGAGAAGCAGGTGAAAGGGCAGAAGTGGGGGTGGGGGGGGGGGGGAGGGGGGGAGCTCCGGTTCTCGCCGCCACTGACACACTGCTGCAGTTAATCCAGATTAGAGCGTCTAAAACAGGTCGGCTAAATCTGCAGGCTAGCCAGCAATACAGAGGCTGCTGTCAGCCCCAATCACTCACCCTGCACACACACACACACACACACACACACACACACACACACACACACGCACACGCACACGCACGTGCACGCACGCACACACGCACACGCAAGCGCACGTGCACGCACACACACACACACACACACACACACACACACACACACACACACAAACACAAACAAACAGACACACACTGTAATAATCTCCTGTGTGCTAGGTGCCACCAGCAGCTCGGCACAGACCTCCATTCCCCCCCCCCCCCCCCTTCCTCTCCCTCCTCCCCCTTCCGGCCCAGTTAGGACTCATACCAGTTGGAGCTCCATACTGTCACACTGAACACACACGCACACCCACACACACACACACACACACACACACACACACACACACACACACACACACACACACACACACACACACACAAAAGCACCATATCCAATTCTCAGTTATATTGTGGTTTCAACATCACGTTCATTCCCTTCTGGTTTATCAGACAGTCCACATAGGAGCTAGACAGCTGTGGGTGTGTGATACCGGTCCATCCTGAGATTCTGCAACCTGCTGAGTCACCATAAAACCCAATATGACCTGCAGATTTAACATGTCCTGTGTCAATGAATCTGACTCTCTGAGGGTAGCAGCTCAACACCTATAGAGGACTAGGTCACAAGTCTATCTTCCAACATTACTCACTAGAGCTGAAGATCTTTGCCCGAACCCGACAGGACCCGACGGGACCCGACGGGTTCGGTCGGGTTCGGTCTTCATTTCTATCATGTTACACGGGCTCGGGCTTGCGCTCCGAGTTGCGCAGTAAACGAGCGGTCAGGTGAAGCGTTTCGATTAGCGTGAAAATGGATGCTGAGGAGGTGAAACAGAGGCTGGCCTCTGGAGGACTTCTTTTATTTCTTTGTTCCAACTTCCATGTGGCCTATAGCCTCCGTTAGTCATGAATAAATGATGTTAAAAAATGTATAAATTACTCATTCTTGACGGAAGACAAAAGAGCTGTGTGCGTGCGGCGCAGTCTCTTTTTTCTTTCTCTCCCTTTTCCGCCGAGTGGTGCGTGTGCCCGCTCGCGGCGTGAAGAGCGTGTCCGCGCTATTTTCCGACATGCACACTAATCACTGCTGATAGACGGCCTTTTGTACAGTCGGGCTGTAAACGGGTTCCGGCTTTTAAAAATCTGTCAATCAAAATGTACTTGTCGGGCTCGGGCCGAATTCTCTCGGGCTCGGGCCTTGTCGGGCCGAACTTTTAAGGCCCGATTACAGCTCTATTACTCACCGACCCGTATGTGGTATCAATGTTCTCATCTAAGCTAATAAGTATATTTCCCAAATTGTCAAACTATTTTTAGGCTATATTCTATTTTGTTTTTAGTATCATCGGGAGAATTAAATGCATTATGATTTTATTATTGTATTGTTTATTTTATATTGTACATGTGAACAGTAGATGTCATTACAGTCTCAATCCACTGCATTGCATAAAAACAGATTCATAAAGCATTTTTCTCCCAAAAGATCATGACATATTCAACCCTACCAAATATATGTTTTGAAAAATGGTTTACTACCATTGTTTTTGGACATAAGTACTTGAGACATATTTCCCTTCCCTGTTATACATTTTGACATGTTTTGCCCACTTCAGATGTTTTTATTTTAGCTCACATTTACACATGTTCTATTTGTCACAGCAAAGATTTCATTTTGTTTTTTTTCCTCATAATAATAATAATAACTTTTATTTATATAGCGCCTTATAAGAAACCCAAGGACACTTTACAGAATGACTGTGGCTAAGCTAAAGGAGGTTGTAGGCTGTGGTAAACAGGTTGTGTTTCAGGAGTTTTTTTAATATCTGTGTTATATTTAACATATATGTATGATAGTCTTGTGTTCATGTGTTGTGCACCTAACATGTCATCAAAAGCAGGCCTGGACTTAACAGAGAAGATTATACAATTCTCCAGGTACAAAATGGTACCAGTTGCTGTAAAACACTAAACTTCCACAAATCTTGTTAGTTAGTTCAAGAATATCAATGATTATCTGTCCAGATCATAATAGACCAGGATTATTTAGTTATGTTTTCTTTAAACAATTCACATTCTCACTGACTGCTCAGAACATTGCATATGTTTAACTAGAAAGAATTTTCTCTTTAATGGTGGTCAGCAGTGCATTCAAATGAAAGTGAACTGAATAAAATCTGAAGAAAAGATTGTATTAGTCTAAATATGTAGTCAACGGAGCAGGTCCACAGAGTCGAGGTGCTGTGGCTTCTAGTGACTGCAGAGTTGTTAAATCATAGTAGCCTGTATAGTGCAGTATTTCTCTTTAAGATTGATTTTAGCCTAGAGTTGTAATGAAGCAATGCAATTTAACCAAGACGTATTTCTTTTGTAACCTGCATCTCCTTGAGTAATAAGATAATATTTTTACATCACTTCAATGGCAACATTGTGAAATGGCATCACAGAGAGAGCAAAACATTTGTATTCCATATTGTCTTATATGACAATACATTATAGTTGACTTGCTGTCTGTGGGCAACATTATAGTCTTCATACAGTAATGTCGCAGAGTTTATCAGATGTCCCTCTTGGATGCAATGCATGCTGGATGTCTGGACATATCTGCAGAAGATATAGAGATTCTTTCCCAGGTGTATTAGAGTACAAGAGAGGACAGACGCTGAAGACAGGGCTGTAACACTGTTGGACTTCTATATCTGTACAGTCCATATAACTACAGCCATAATAAACTTCTTATGCAAGGTACATGGGCGTGTGTGTGTGTGTGTGTGTGTGTGTGTGTGTGTGTGTGTACTGAGTCAGGAGTTGCGGAGTGAGCTGAGGTGGAGGATGAGTGATTACAGTGGACAGTAATCCTGCAGATGGATTAGCAGGTGGTATTAGGAGAGGGGGGTGGGGGTGTATTACACTGCCACCTCTGAACTGTCACAATATGGAGCAGCAGCTCGCAGGGCCTAACCTCCGTCTGCTTCACCCCAGCAACACACACTGGACATTGTAACACACACCAGTGAACCGGTGAACGGGTTATCAAACCCCACAGTGTTGAGGTTGCATCTGTTGTTATACAGTAGTAGGGAGAAAATGTGGTGCATCTCCACAGAGGAAATGATTTATTTAGCTTGATGATAACCAGCCCCCTCTGTTTATTTACTTGGTTTTGAAAATTTTAAATTTAAACATAAAAATGAAAATGATGTCAGAGGTTTTCCGCCTGTGGGCAATTATATCCTTTTGCTATTTCCCTCTTACTGTCACTTCAGCAACGAAGATGCAATAAGTAAAGTTTTAATAGCCCCATACTTAATATGACTTACTCAGGAGGTTGTGTTTCAAAGCCAGACTTACAGATGTCAGTTATCTACATTCCTCATTTGTAAATTATTACTTTGTAGTATGTATTACAGCAGTAGAATGGTTCTCTTTCTTGAAACTGGAAATGAAGATATTTGTTTTGATGGTGATATATAAGGCCTACAGGACGCACACATTTATTTTTTAATATTCATTTTAGTTTTCATAACAGGGTCACACATTCAACAGCCTCAACAGTTTGTTGTTCAAATAAACTCATGTGAGAATAGAATAGAATAGAATAGAATATCTGTATTGTCATCGTAACAGATACAACGAAATTAAGTGCAGTCCTTGTTAGTGCCAAACATCTATGATGCAATACATGCCTAATAAATACATAAATAAAAAATGCCACTACTGCCAACATATTATATTAATGCTAAAAGCACATGGGAGACACACTCATACAGACATCCACATTTAAAAATTGCACATAGCCCTATTGACAGAGATCAGTGGTGGGAACTATACTTTAGCAGCTTTATTCAATGCACTTACAGCTGTTGGATAAAAGCTGTATGCGACAGGGTTTCCATGAAGTTGTCATGAGAAATTATACATTGATTTAAAATTAAGAATGACAAGGCTTCTGCAATAACAATACAGGTACAAAGTACGTAGTGTCCTAACATTTTAAACAACCTGTTAATTGCATAGAACAGTAAAGAAAAATAATCACAAGGCAAATAAGAAAAAAACCGAACGGCTCCCCCTCTGATCGGGGGCGCTGATTTGACGTACACATTTTATGCAACAATATTTCCTGCCCCTTAATAACTGTGATGTTGTTTTTTAGTTGCGCATCTATTTGACTAATAAAGGTATACAGTATGCAAGGGGTTCAGATATTATATGATCACTATAGCAAAGCCATCCTATAGAAAGTATGTCATGTATCATAAGTGAACGTGCAAAGATTTGATTTGATGTTCAGGTAAACAGTTTGGTCAATGTCTGGGCCATTCAACATGTCCAGTGCTACAACATATTCCAGTGTGATTACTGACCTCCTCACAGGTGCTGCTCACAAAATGATAATTGTCTTTATTATGCTCTTTGTCTGCTTTCTTTGTCAAACACCTGGTTGGATGTTTTCTGAGTATAAGGTAATCACCTCAGAGGTCAGAGAACGGCAGCAGGTAGAAGTATTTCACATCACGTGGGAATGTCGAAGGGCTCTCTGGTCCTCTTACTGATGCTACAGGGAAACATAAAAACCATACTACAATATAGGGGCGGGTCTAAGAGGGGTGGCACTTGCAACCATTGGATCAGAGTAGTGTCACTTTGCTGCCTGTTCTGCCAATCGCTGCCTTTCCATTTGGTAAATGGATATATACTTTAAACACACGCTGTATGGCAGCTGTGTACTTTGTAGAAATGTTTAGGCCCGTTTAGAAGTAGAAACATATTGAACTCACTGTAGAGCACTTGTTGCTGTAAGAAATAAATTGCGTATTGCACTTTATTTGTGTTCTGTTTCCTATTATCTGAAAACTGTGTACAGCACGGTTTTCTTTGTTGAAGTTTGAGGCGAGTTTATTGTGAGTGTATTGCACTTTATTTTTATATGGTTCTGTGACAAAAAAACCTTCCCAGCCCTGGTCACATGACCAATTAATGTTTCCATGATGACTATGCAAATTCTTGCCTCAAGAGCCCATAGAAAATTTGTATTGTATTTGGATAAAACAATTTGTTTAAAATGAAAACAAATGAAACTAATAATGAATGTGATGTGTTTTATTTAGCAACATTGAATTGTGTTGTTCTATCCTATTCAATATTTCCTATATTTCTAAGCAGATTTTCTATGCTGTATTCTAATAAATCCTCTCCCGACCTGTGCCACCCCACTTAAAACCTCCTAGAATCGCCCCTGCTCCAATAAAGTATTGGTCCCATTGTCAGACTTACCAATCCATTTGATGAGATTAAGAAGAGCTGTTGCCTTTTTAGAGAGAAAGGTCTGACTTCAGAGATGGGAACAGCCCTTTTTGTACCTCAATTTCACATCATTTTCTCCATGGCTGTCAAACATGTTACCACACAATCTGTTTTCTTCCTGTCAATTCCCAATGAATTGTTATGCCTTTGGAGAGGCTGAGGACGAAAGAGGTTTCTCAGAGTCACTGCAGCAGAGGAGGGGAAAGCTCTGGCTGGTAAGGCGGGCATTAGGTCAAGTTTAGGCTGAGCCAAGATGACACTCGTCCCAGGCTTGGCAACAGACTGAGAGCACCAGCTTCACCCAAACCCTTCTGTGACACTATTTACTTATTGACTTACTTAACACTGGGTAAGAGAAAGCCTAACAGCTGAGGAGAAAGTGATGATATTGAAATAAAACTGTGCATTTCTTCCTAATTATTTTGTCTTCATAAAGAAAGGGGGGTGGGGGGTGGGGGGGTGGGTCGGGGGTCTCTGTCTGTGCCTTTGCAGAAATACAAGCTGGTGGTGACCAGCAGGAGGGCAACTACAGCTTCCAACAACTTGATGAGTGAGTTTTCACTGACATCTGGTGGACAAACACTATTAACCGTCTTTAATGTGACTGACTGGGTTGCAGCTATACTGCACAGTTTAGTTCAGTTTATCCAATATGTTTGGCACAAGGATATAAAGTACATACAATAGATAGAAAAAAGAAGAAAAACAGAAACAATATCAGTGCAGGAGAAGAAAGAAGCCTATTTGGCTTATTCAAAGTCCTCACTGAATACAAATAAATAAATAAAAACTAAAAAATTATAATTACTAATTAAATTAAACAACAAACAAACAAACAGGGAAACATAACACACACAAAATATACATATTGAAAAAAATAAAGCAAGTAAAAAGACAGATAAACAAACCATAGAGGTTAAAGATGAAATGAGAAACTTCTTTAACTTATACTGCAGATGTTGCTCTGTGGTTTGGTGAGTTTATAATTCATCTAAAACACACACACACACACACACACACACACACACACACACACACACACACACACACACACACACACACACACACACACACACACACACACAATGGTGGGTTTGCATTCATTTAAATACGTACACTAATCTTACAGTATTGTTTCATAGAATTATCTTTATACTAACATGAATGACATCTTAGAGGTGTTGCTGTGGTATATGTTAGGCTGTTATTATATTCATTTTCATCTCAGTAGACAAAATCTAAAATCCAAATATGGGCTACTTAAAGTACTAAAAGTAAAAGTACTACAATTACAGAATGGCCCATTTCAGAATAATGTATAATGATATCATGAAGTTATAATAATTGATGCATTAATGTGTATGTTACTTTAAAGCAGCCATATTATGCTCATTTTCAGGTTCATAATTGTATTTTAAGGTTGTACCAGAATAGGTTTACATGGTTTAATTTTCAAAAAACACCATATTTGTGTTGTACTGCACAGCTCTCTCTCACTGCTGCAGATCCTCTTTTCAGCTGGTCTCTGTTTTAGCTACAGAGTGAGACCTCTTTTCTTCTTCTTCTTCTGTACTATCTTTGATTGCACTGCACATGCCCAGTAGCTCAGATGTAGATCATGTCAGCTAGCTAGCTCCATAGACAGTAAAAGAAAGGCTGTTTCTACAACTTTGCTCAGTTACAAGGCAGGATTAGCTGGGAGACTTCTAAATGAGGGCACACATGTAAGTAGTTCTTTTGTAGATTATGGTGAACTTGTGTGTGTTGTAGCAGTGCTTTGCTATTGAGAACGAGGTAGCATGCTAGCGTTAGCATGCTAGCGTTAGCCATAGCGTTAGCATGCTAACGCTACGAGCTAATGGTTGCGGTTAGCCTGCTCGTTTCGGCTTGTGACGTCACAAGCCGTGCTGATTTTGAACAGCTCACCCGGAGACTGAAGGCAGGACACATTCAGAAACCGTATCTCACTCTAAACAGCATGGGTGGATTTTTTTCAAAGTTTGTATGTGTGTGGAAGCACCAGAGACACAACATAACACCCCAAATCCCAGAAAAAGTGATTTTTTCATAATATGGGCACTTTAAAGAGTCAGTGCTGTGATTTGGGCTGTAACAGACGGACAGTACCGGTAGGGGGCAGGATGATGAATGTGATGCGTCGAGTCTGTCATCAATTTACAACATGAAGAAGGAAAGCCATGGTGCCTTTCAGAACCCCAGGTGGGTTCCTAAGGCCGCACAGGTTTGTCCATAGAATGAATGTACCGTATTTTAGATCCATAATCGTTTAATATTAAGAATTATAATTGTTTGAACTTCAAAATGATGACCAAATTCGCTCTGTAACCTGATGGACGACGGTTGAAACCCATCAGCACGCAGCTCTACGTTTCAGCGACAGAATGAGCACTAATTGCTACATTTCCAATAAACATGAACGCACCACCTCCCAACCCGGATGTTTTGCTTCATGACGTTCATGACATAAAACGTCCATGTTTATTACAATCAGAAATATACCAGAAACTTCGAATTTCTGTCTTTGAAATAAAATAAAATTCGTTAGTACTGAATCAAGCGTTAAATATAGCAGTTTATCGTAAGTGTTAGCTATATTTCGAAACGAATGACCGGAAACTTCTAGTTTAATTTGAGCTAATTTACATTGAACGTGTATGGAGTTGGAGAACAGAGCAGCCACAGAACTACAATGAACAGACTTTATTCTTGACATTTCTGATAAAAATTAATGAGTTCGGCTTCATCCTGCAGGATGCTTCGAGAGTCGTATCCCTTCGCGGAGGACAGTTTCAGCCGCTTCCCGTCGCAGAGCAACATTTACGGACTGTGTCAGGCCGGGGAGCAGGAGCTGTTGGCGGCCACCCTCAAAGGGAAGGTGCTGTGTTTCAGATACCAGGAGCTGCAGCACAAAATCCGACCTGTGGCCAAGGAGGTTCAGTTCACCTACATCCCAGGTACTCAACACAGTAACATATACTTCAAGTACACATGGAGGTCCACAAAAACCCAATATCAGAGCAGGATTCTGTGGAAACGGACTGTGAAGTTTAGTAATAGCACATGAGCAGGGGTCTTTAACGTTTTCTAAGCCAAGGACCCTTTAGTAGAAAGAGAGACGGAGCAGGGAACCCCTACTACGTATATTGTATACAATTAAATTGCATAATAAACTGGGCCTACAATAACATGCAGGACAGTCTAAAACCTTTATACATACATTTTTAGTGCATAGAATATTTAGCTATTAAAATATTTTTGTTGCCATTATTTTGTAAATCGTGTTTTAAGTTAAAAACATACATGTGGCCCAGTGAATCCTTACGATTACTACTGTATCTGTGGATGGCTTTCTTAGTGACCACCTTACCTATAGGCCAGTAAGAATATCATCAATGTTTACAAAAAACAAAAATAACGTTACAATAATTTGTAACACACATGCTCATATATGTTCACCACCAGGGCCGGCCCTAGACTTTTGGGGGCCCTAAGCAGGATTTGGTTTGGGGACTCTCCACATTGTAACATGTTGCCACTGCACTTGGCACTAAACCAACTTGTGTATTGTAAATATTAGTTTAAGCACTCATAATGTACAAATAAGCATTTAGAGAGTAATGTGAGACCTATTAGCAGCAACACTATCTTTAAATAGACGGGCTCTGTTATGAGCTCTATTGTGGGACATTTCAAGCGCTCTTGGGGGCCCTCTGGTAGCCACGGGGCCATAAGCAGCTTCTTAGTTCGCTTATGGGACGGGCTGGGTCTGTTCACCACATATATACAGTGGCGCAATGTAGACAAGCACACTCAAGTACTGTACTTAAGTACACATTTGAGGTACTTTCACTCGAATTGATTATTTCCATTCGATGCTACTACTTCTGACGTTTTTTTCTCTACTTTTCTTTAAACTAAGACAAAAAAAATGTCTTTTGCGATTTGTCGCCACCTTTCGCGATGTGTTTATTGCGCCAGTTGATATCGCGATGGCGATTTATAAAAAAACGATATATTGCGCAGCCCTATATACTAGTCAGATTTTCTTTTAGTAATGTTGTTTTTGTAACTCTGAGTGATTTAGTCCTGAAACTTGTGATGCAACTTGTCTTCCATACATGTCGGTTGTTGGTTGACGCTGCAAACACTCGACCCTGTCTTCTTTATGTAGTTGATGCAGAGATTGTCTCGATTGACGCCTTCAACAAGTCTCCGCCCAAAAGAGGCCTGGTGGTGGGCATCACATTCGTAAAGGTATTTGCATGCTGTATATTGAAGTTGACATGTCATAGCATGTGGACACTCTATTGTTTGAACCCCTCCCCTCTGACAGGAGGCTGCGGTCCATGCTCGATAACCCTAACCATTGCCTAATCCTAGTGCCTTCCAGGCAGCGCTGCCTGGAAGACGACGTTGGGGGCTTAAAACACCAAACACAGCAGTCCATCAGGACCAAAACCTCACGCCACAAAAACAGTTTCTTCCGTCAGCCTCACCAACAAGGCCCCAGCCCCCCCACTGACACTGACTCCTAACACCCCCACCCCTCACCCCCCCATCCCTAGCCACTACACTTGCACTTACCTTCATCCTGGACTTTACATCTGCCCACTGCATATACTATATGTTCTTTTTGCAAATTTTGCACTCAACCCAGTCAGCCTTTTTCTTATGCAACAGTTACTTTCAGTCCCTCCAGAAAAATGTGATTATGCGATCGCATAATTCAATGCATAATCAGCCAAAGTCCGCATATTTATGCGGGGGCCGCATTTTTTAAAATACACCGCACTTTCGCCGCATAAATTGCCGATTTCCGCGCAAAATATGCGGGGCTTGCATGATTTCATAATCCCCGCATTTTCATCGCAAAAAAGTCACATATATCTTAGCAGAAAGTTGAAAAATTTTGCGTTTACTTCACACAAGAGCAGCCATTTTCCCCTGTTGCCATGGGAACGTTATGAAGTG